>NC_134324.1:639624-1279248 GCF_964195595.1 Calonectris borealis | reverse complement strand
GGATCCTGTTGTTCACATATTCCTTCCCTCCCTCTTCCTTCATATTATTATTTCCAGCCTGGTTCGGGTCCTTTTAACCCTTGGCCTCACGGGCTTAGCTTCATCTCAGAGGAGTTTATGGAATAAGATACATACCCTTGCCCTTTTCAGCCCAGAGAAAGCTTCTCATGACATGACAGAAATCCAAGAAATCAACAACTCTGGAGGTTTGTAATAAGTCTGAATCCTTCCTAAACCCAGACACTCAGCACGAAGAGGGGTCAGTGATCCCCAAGCTCCTTCCCCTCTGCCTCCTGCCATCCGTCTCTGGGTGGATGATGGGAAGCAGATGAGGCACACTTGGGACACCCAGCTGTTTCAAGGTATGTTCATGGTTTGTGTCTCTGGAGCAGGCGCTGGGCAGGACTGTGCTCCGGGCTCTCCTCGTGAAGGAGACACAGACCTCCCACCCGGAGACCCCGGGAGCGCTCCCGCACCTCCTGCTTCCTCCCGGGTTCCTCTTCCCAGCTCTGGCCCGTGCAGTTGCAGGGAGTGAACCTCGGTCCGTGCAAGATTCATCTCACATGTACGCACGTGTGCACGCGTGTGTGTATGTCCTGGCAGGCACTCGTGTGCCCGTGCAGGCAGGGTTCAAGCTGTCTCGCTGACCCTTTTGGAAACCTCCCTGAGCCAGGGCTCTCCCCCGTTTGGAAGGAAGGGCTCGGTAATGGTGTTTAACCTTTCTGGGGGCTTCACCACGCTAATGTACTGCACGAAAGGGCCCTTGGGATGGCCAGGGAACCAGACCAGCAGATGCATCCATCTTCCTTACTTCTAGCCTGCAGGTAAAATAAACACAGCTTCAAAAACACCCATGCAACGTCACTTTACTTGCTCCTGCAAATTCAGACTCTCACACTCTCGCTCTCCCCGTCACTCACACTTACTCCCTGTCCTCCCTGCCTTTGGCCTCACATCCCTATTCTGCTTCTTTGCTTCCCACCCACCTGTTCCCCACCTCTCCCCTTCATGGCGGCAGCACCCCACGCAGCAGCCGGCATGGCCGGGGTGCATGGTGGGGGCTGAGCCCCAGCTGGGGTGCGGAGAGGATGGAAATGCTGCGGAGCTGCCCAGGGAATCTGCTGCCAAGACCCATAAATAAGAGAACGCTGTTTGCTTTCTCCTTGTCCGGCCCTGTGCAAATATTTACTGCCCTCGTGACCCGTGGAGGCAGCACAGGCAGCAGCGGACGGGAAGCAGCAGCTCTGTGAGGGGTCGATGGTGCGGGAGGCATCTGCCTCGCTCCAGCTCTGGGGATCTCCAGCCTTTGCACAGCTATGGCAATTAGCAGAGAATATTAAAACCTTGCTGGCTGGTTTGAGGACCCCATCCTGAGTCCATCAGATTCTTTCCTAATGACTTTAGGCTGTGATTTTCCAGGGTGCAGGGTCTGGAGAGGAACACCAGCGGGCTGATGAAGGAGCGGAGCACGCAGAAGGGGCACACAGCCGCCTACCACCCTCTCCCTGGCTCAGGAGCTGGGCAGCACTCAGGCGGTGCTGGCATCGGCAGAGCACATTAGCTCTCCACGCAGCCCCAGCGTTGTACCTGTGAGTGATTGACATTCCTGGTGCCACAGGGTGAGAGAAGTCTGTCAAAACCCATGTAATGCACTCATAGCAGGAGATGTGTGTGTAAGTGTCTGTCCAGGGAGGTTCCTCGGTTTTACCCAGGGCTCTGCACATCTCCTTGTCCCTCGCTTGCTCTCTCAGTGTCTCTCCCTTGCTCAGTCACTCTGCCCTGTTTGTTGGCCAGTGGCCTGCTTTTTAATTTAAAGATAAGCTTGCACATCTGCTCAGCTTCACAGGGGAGCGCAGCAGCCCATGGCTTCACGGCGAGCAGTGCCAGCCCCCCAGACAGCAACAGGCACATCACACCTCCGAGCATCTCCTGCCTTTGGAGATGAGCAGGGTGCGTGCGGAGCAGCAGGTCAGACAGGAGAGCAGAACTGCGCTCCCGTTGGCCTTTCCTGGCATCGCCCTGTGGTGGGTACTTAGCTCTGGGGTGATGGTGGAAGGGAAAGTGTTAATTGCCTCCCTCTGGCTAAGGAATGCTGCAATCAACTGGCCCAACTGGGATTTGCTGGTGGGAGGGCTGGGCCAGCTGCAGGCTGTGTATTTATTGCAGGGAGGGGGCTAATGGGTGGTTTGGCTGTCGGTCACCTTAGGGCTGTAGGGGGGGTATTGGGACCAGGACCCCTGTGAGCTCCTCTCCTCTCAGGTGAGGGACACTGGCCTTCTGCTCTGGTTGAAGGAGCTCTGTCTGATTTGCTTTGCCTTTATGTAAAGGTGTGGCTTTAGCTTGATTTTTCTGTTTAGCCCTGCAGCCAGGTTTCTTGGTGGATGAGCAGGGGTTGGATACGGCTCCAGTGGTGACTGCGGTTCAGATGGTACCGATGGAGGGGTAGAGATGTCTTGTCTGTCCTGGTAAGTCTGCCCTTGGTCTTTCTTTCTTCTGATCCACTGCATTATGTGTGTTTCTCTGTAATCTTCCTACAAGGAGTTGGGAATGCATGGAAATATGAAATGTCCTCCTTGCCCTTTCAGTGTCCCCAGTGCTGGCAAGCTCCACATCCAGCCAGACCTGTGGCTGAACAGATTCACTAACAGCTTTCTTTTGTAATATCTCAGCTTGGAGAAGTTAATTATCTCCAAATATTGAAAAGGGCAGATGGATTTTGTAGGATTTACTTGGCTGTGTAATTTTCGTGCCCCAGAGATGCTATTTGGTCTGGCTGCGATGAGTGACACATCATTGCACCCGGGCGCAAATGTCACTTGAGTATATTACTTCCTCCCTCTCCTGTTATTTGCCCACTGGGGAGAACTATCTCTTCCAGGCTGGCCCGGCTGTGCCGAGACTGCTAATGCTCTCGCCCAGCCCTCTCCGCTGTGCGCTGCCGGCGTGGCTATCCGAGGATGTACCGGAGGCAGCTTTGCAAACTTCCACGCTGTGTTTAACAGCCAAAGCCTGGGACTGGAAGGCAGAGCTGCAAATCGAGTGCTTCTGGCTCAAGCCAAAGTATAGATGTTAGGAAAAGCTTCTGAGCACATCCTGTGTGTGGATGCAATGAGAGGCTGGTTAATCCCCAGGGGCTGACGAGGAGTCCTTGCTCCAGCTGGCTGGAAGATGGCCCTTCTCAGCCCCTCTTTCATCACTCCCATTCCTTGAACCTCCTCTCAAGGGATTTGGGGAAGTCTGTGCTAATGCTCTGGCAGAAGAATGCGGGGTGGGGTGTGAAGGCTTTCTTTCCCCGGGGGGAGTGTGTTCCCCCTCTCCGGATCTGGTGAGCGCTTGCTGCTGGAGCCTGGCTTGGCTCTCCTCTCCCTGCCCACGGCTTCTGCCTCAGTGGTGCAGGACCCACCTGTCTGCAGTTGCCCAGCCTGGGTTGCATTTAGGGACAGGGATTTTCTGCTGCTCAGACCAGAGATAAATTCTCCTTTATTTTTACATCTCCTCCATCTCTTCATGCTTTGTTTCAAGCAGTAAAAAGTTAAATGTGCCATCGCATTATCAGCATGCTCAGCCCAGAAACTAAATAGAGATGTTCCCAGTGAACTCACTCTAATCTCACTTTGTTTGCTAAGCAAAGCAATCTCCCCATGCAGTTATGGCTCTCAGAAGTTCTTGAGGTGGAGGTGACTGCTAAAAAGGAGACAGACGCATAGATTTTTGTGTGTGCTTGGGTTTAATGCAGCAGGTGAACTTTGGGGGACCTTTGCAACACTCCACTTCTGTTTATAGGCAGAGGTTGACTTTTGTGTTTGGGGGATCTGGGTCAAATAGCTAAAAGGCCTGTCTTCGAGGGTTTACCAATTGTTGGAGTTGATTGAATTGGACTGGGGAGGGCAGTGACCACAATGCTTCCCTTCTCGCCTCCAGCTGGTTTGACTTGCAATGCAAATGTTTTCTCCTGTCACCTCTTAACGACCCTTTTTCCCCTTGCGGGTGTATAATTTCCCCTGGAAGTCTCCAGTGAATGGTTTCCATCACAGTTATTTGTCCCTTTCTTTTCAAGTCTACGACAACTTCTATAGAATTGCAGACCTGGCATGATTTGGGGTGGGAGTAGATTGAATTGCAGTATTTCATCTCTGGCTGTCAAGTGAGCCTGCATTACCTTCCGTGGGGCTGACAGCGAGGAGACATCAAACCTGCTGGAACATATAAAGTGATCTGACAAGTGGCCCACTTTGCAGAGCGGAGCTTTCGCTCCGAAGCGTGTTCTGGGTGAGCAGCATCGCTCCCCAGGCCAGCGGAGAGGGGCCTGGGATGGAGGAGGAGAAAGGAATGCTTGGCTCGGTGGAGCCAGGGAGGAAGGGGAGAGCAAATGCTCTTCTGGGGGATACTATTGGAAAGACATCATAGAGGAGGAGTTCATAAATCCACGGGGCTTCTCACGGCTGAGGCTTGATTCATCTGCACATCAAAGGAGACCAACAGCCCCTCGGTGAGGCTGCAGGAGTCAGGGGGAAGAGGGGGTGGCTGAAGCACCGGGCCCCCACACCTCACCCCGAAACACATGCGCTTCCAAACCCCTCGCAGGCAACAGGCAGCGGTGGAAAACATCTCCCCCGCAGTCTGCGATGTGCGGTGCGTACCTACGTGTGCTTGGGGTCTACTCCATGCCTCGGATGACCGATATTGTAGCGCTGGCTGGACAACGCTGCTGGCACCGGTGTGTTTTGTACAGTGCTCTTCTGCTGCCTGTGCAAAGACGTAAACCCAGCCGGCTGCGGAGGCAGGACTCTGCAGAAAGGGCTGTGTCCCAGCGAGGGACAACCGTGTGGCCGAGCTCCTCGGTCAGGTCTGCCTGCTCCTTGGCTGGAAGGTCCCTCTAGGCGAGGGAGCTGCAGGATCCTACCCCCTGGAACTGGGGGGTTGTGTGCTGCCAGCTTAATTCAAAGGGTCGTGTGGATTTGTGGAGAATATGGGGCATGGCTGAGCAGGACACCGACCCTGGGCTGACACGTCGCTGTTCCCACGTGTGTTATACTGAATTATTGAGCCTCAGAGCTACCGTCTTCCCTACGTGTTGTGCGGGCAGAGCTGAGGTGCCCCAGACTTCTTAGCTTAACATGAGAAAAATGCTAAGAAAACCCCTTTGCATTGCTTAAGACCTTAAAACTGGTCGGTCTGAAGCTGTGCCTTGCTCGGCAGGGCCTGGGCTGTGCGAGGTGGTCTTTCTCCCAGGACGCCCTTGTGCTGCGTCAGCTCGGGGATCTGCTCTGCCGCTTTCCTTAGCGTGCAGGACCGGCGCCTCTCCTCCCCATGGCATCTGCCGTTGTCTCGCGGGAGGCAGGACCTGCTCGCAACTCCGCTCCCGCTAAAATAAGGTTCATCGCTGATGGGCTTCAGGCTTCTGCCTCCTCTCCCTTCTCGGGGCCGGTGTCAGGCCTGTCGATAGGAGAGGGCAGCCTTGACAGGAGGTAAAGCATGTGCCATGTTTATTGACCGCTGCTTCTGCTGGGGAACTAAACCTTTCCTCCCCGGGGGACTGTACCGCTGATTGATACTTAGGCAGCCTCTCGCTGTGCATTTTTCTCCTCTCTGACAGTGTTTCTGGAGCAGGCGGTGTGGGCAGAGGGAGCTGCTGAACAAAACAGACGCTTTTCCTCAGCCCCAGTGTGGGCACAGAAATCCCCACTGGGTTTCTGAAAGGAGGGGGACCTTGTTTTCCCTGTGGAGGGAAATGAAAAACGGGGGGTTGCAGCAAGGTGTGGGTCCTGCAACGGGAATGGAGCCACAGGGGCTGTGCACTGTGTCTTCAGTGCAGTCCTGTGGGTTAGGCAGGTCCAGACGTACTGTGACACTTGTGCCAGGACTGGGTTCCCAACATTTCCAGCTTTTTGGGACCTAGATGCAACAGGCTGGCAAAGGCCCTTTGCTCCCATGCAAAGCATAGCTCAGTTTTTGCGTGGCTAGATCTTGAGAGGACAGCTTTGGGGGTACAGCAGGCTTCAGAGCAGCTCCCATCCCGCATCCCTAATTCCCGATGGGAAGAGCTGAGCAGGGAATATGGCAGCTTTCCAGTGTCTCCCGTGTCCCCTTGCATTTCTCCCCTCATCCATCAGATGAAGGACAGGAAGGTTTTCTTCCTCCTGCCAGACCACGATGTCCTATAATCCTACTGGGGGTGCAAGGCAGGGTTTGAACCCGGGGCTTAAATAGCTTTGAGTGTTAATGATGGTTTATGATCGTGTAAAACCTTTGAGCCTCAAAGGCTCCCAGAGAATTTGACAAAGCGCAGTCCTTCTGCAGGGTTCACCTTGTTGCCAAAATACAGCCAGTCTGGGGATGAAGCGACGTAGGGATTAGCGCACACGCTCTGCGATGAGAGGAAAACAGCTGTCTCAACACAGAGCAAGCTGCTAGGGGAATATTGGGAAGGATCCACCTGAGATATCCCTGGTCAGAGTTTGGGTCAAAGCGTGAGGAACTTGTAGTCCTCAAGGTGGTCCTTCCCACAGCACAGTAACCTGCAAAACGCGCTGCTGTGGCAATTGGGGACCCCGTGAGCCATGCTCACGTGATTTCTCCTGTCCTGGCCCCAGCCTTTGGGTACAAAACCGCCCGAGCCACCAGAGCTGCTGCCCCATGGGCTGCAGCAAGGTGCTGGAGCCCCTGGCAGGAGCTTAGCACATCTTCCAGCAGTTTGTTTTCTCTTCTCTCCTCTTAAACTTTCTTAAAGTAGAGAAAGCAGCACTGGAGGAGAAGGCTCTATAAATCAACCTGCTTTATTGCCATGCACTGTTAAACTACTGCATTTCACCCTGGAGATGGCTGCATTTCAGTGCAGGATGAATTGATTTCTGTATACCAAAGGTCAAATCTTGAGCTTCTGACTTAGTTCTTACTTAGTCCGTACAAAGGCAAAATCCCCATTGAAACAAGCGCTTGGATATCAGCTGCTCTATAAATAACACAGAACTAAGTGAAAACTAAGCCAGGCTCTGAAGCTTGCAAAGTGCTTGGAGATCCTTGGAAATGGATGGTCCTGGGGTAACTTCCGATTTTAGCAGCAAAGGGAAGAACAGAGGCTCGGATCACAAAGTAGGGAGGTTTTTTTTTCTTTTTCAGCTCTTCTGCAGCCTGACTTCCTCTCTTTGACAGAGGAATCCCTGAGAAGTGCAGCCTTGCTCTGAGCTGTTTGGTCTGATCACCTCACAGGAGCTTTTTAGCACTGGGAGGATTCAAACGGGAGGGAGTGCAGCAGGCAGGCAGATGAAATCTCGCATTCCCGCTGCCCTCTGCATTCCCCTGCTCTTTGTTTCACTGCATCCAGCTCTTTTTCCGAGTTTGGTTTTCTTTTCCCCAAGGGAGGCAGTTAGCTTAATGAGCTAACGCTCCTCTGATTGTTTCTGGAGATGCAGGCAGTGCCCCATCTCCACTGCTGGCCTCGCTGGATCCTGCCAGATAAATCATGCTGATTTAAAATTGATCGTTCTGGGATGTGGAAGAAAGTGGAGTGGGCGGATTTACCCCATTAGGGTGCATTGATCACCATTACTGCGTGTAATCAGGGTTAATCTCAGGATTAATTGGGGGGATTTGTTGATGGAAACGATCGGCAATTTGTGTTAGTTACTGCTCTATTCGCCTCTAATGGCTTAATCAGATTACAAATTAAAAGTGGCTTCTTCCAGAGAATCTCCCTGGACTTCAGCAGGAACCAGAGCAAGAAGAGAGAAGCTCATCCAGAGCATATGGTTTGCAACCCTGAGCTCAATTACCCAGAGAGGAGGATGGATGGAGGAGCTCCGCAGCGCCCGCGGGGAGCCCTGGGCTGGGGCAGGGAGAGCACCCACGGGCTGCACGGCCGGTGTGGCTGCAGCGGGCTCCGGGTGCCCGCTCTGCCCTTGCTGGTTGTGAGCTGGGAACAAAAATGTGCATGCGGTGAGGTGATATTAGCGCATTTTCTTTAAGGATTTCACTGGAGGGGAACGGAAAAAGAACAATCACGCTTGGTTTGACTTGTGCAAGGTATGTGATGCAGGGCTGGCACCAGCAGAAGTAGCGCTCAGGCCATTTTGTCATGGGAAAACATTTCAGGAGGGAGCGGGAAGAATTTCAACTTGGAGCAAACCATTAAAACAGTGATTCTGCAGCAAATAAATTAAGGCTGATGAGCTGAGACTGGTTAGCCTAATGATAGAAAGGGGTCCTGTCCTGGAAAGATTCATCTAGCAGGAGCTGAGCTGAAAGCATCTGAACTCTATTAGCTTAGTAGATTATAAAGCCAGAAGGGTCTGCCTGTGAACATCTCCGCTGAAAGGATGCAGGAGAGGAGCCTTGCAGCAGCGGCAGTCACCTGGGGATCCACCACCCACAAAACAGGCCATAACTGGGAAGTCCAGCTCTCCTGTGACAAGGCAAAAAATATATCTTTTATTTGGAAGTGGACTCCCATCAATTTACTTCAACAGATGGGGCTGGTTATAAGTGGGGAGGGCTCAGTCTCACCTCATTCCTAATCTGTGCTGATATCGATTGAGTTTTTGATACGTGACAGTCAGATATAAGTGCTGGAGATCTATTTATCCAGCTATTTATAAAGACATTAACAAACCTGAAAGAAAAAAGGAAAGTGAATGTTTCAAGTGGCTGCTGACAAGTTAGAGCAGTTTAATAAATCACTTGTAATAAACTACTTTACTTGTGCTGAGAAATGCCACTGACTTCTCTAATAAGCCATTCATGATGAAACAGGCAACATTTAAAGAACAGAAATTCATTTGCGGGGCTTGTTGATGTGTTCTGACTGTTCCCTGCTGTAAATTACTCGCCAGGTATGTCTGCGTTGGTGTGTGCTATCCAGACTGTATAAATCTGTTGGTAAGTCTGTAACTCACGGGAGGGCACCTTTGCCAGGAGCTGCTCCTCATCAATTAAGAGCTGAGCAGGAAGGGGTAGCCCGTTCCTCATTCCTGGCTAACACTCCCCTCCCTTTCCACAGCGTCCTTATCTCCCATCCAGCTAGCAAAGACGAAGCCCTGTGCCAGGGAGCGTAGCAGGCGGCTGTGTATTTTTGCTGTTGCTCTGAAAAATAGATCTCGCTCAGGATTAGGTAATGCCACTCCCTGCTTTTAGCAAACCCAGCAGAGGCAGCGGCTGCTGCTTGTCACTTTTTCCAAGCCTTTGAAATGCTCGAGCTGTGGCAGGACCTTGGAGGCCAAAGGACTTACATTTGTGGAGGGAAGAGGTAAATACCAAGGATGGATTTAAAAGCCCCTGAAAGGTGTGCTTAGACTAACAGGAGGGGGCATCTGCGGCTCCCGGAGGAGGCTGGGCGGCAGGTCTGCGAGGGTGCAGGTTACTGGTGCTCAGCAAGGCTGTCGGCAGAGCCGAGCAGCAGCTTGGGCACTGAAGCTCCGGGAGTTTTAGATGTGTTTCCCCGCAGCCTGGCAGCCCTCGAGTCGTCCTGCCTCCGAAATCCAGCAGGCAGCTGGAGGTGAGCCCTGCTATGGGGGGCCACAGCATCGCTGTGCCTGCCACATCAGAAAGCTCAGGAGAAAGCCGCCTGGCCTTGCTGTGCCTATTATATCCAAGGGAAAAAGGAAGAACTTTTGGTTTTTTCCTCTCCTGACTTGGCTTAGGTTTGGGGATCTGCAGACGAGGCTTTGAAAGGGACCTGATGCTGGCTTCGGAAATGTCAGGCATTGTTCTGTCTATCTCAGAACATTATTTGAAAAGGTGAAAAAAATCCACTGTTCAAATAGAGGCGAGAGTATCTGACCTGACTTTGAACACTGCTTTTGTTGTTGTGCTCCTCAGGCTGTGTGGTGTTTCAGGAAGGCTTTGCAAGAAATTGCAATACATATAATCTTCTGGTTCTAATGTACATTTCTTCATAAATGCAAACAGAAAAGGGAGGAGATGGTCAGTGGTTGTCCCTAATTTTCATTTGGATGCAAACTAAGGATCCCAGTGACACAGTACAACAGGATCTGTGAAGATAGATATTTCCTGGGTGAAAATGTAGGCAGTTCTTAAAAAAAAAAAAATACACCAACCACCTACATTAGGGTTTTTTTTGCATCTACACCCTGATATATGGGGTGTATGGGAGAGAATGATACCTTTCTCTCCTCAAAGCATTCGCTCCAAGGAGACTCAGCTGTGTCTGAGCTGCTTTCCTCTGCCAGGTGCAATTCCTAAAACCCCTTGGCAAGAGTTAGTGGGGCTGCTCTGCTATTTGTTTTTTACTGTTTCTTTATTAAAAAGCTCCAGATACAGACAGGCTTGCTTCGTTCAGTGCTTTACTGGTGCCTCTGCTCACCCTGTCTGATAAATGGATTGTCTAACATTTAAATTGGGTGCTCCTGACTTTCCCACTCCTGTGCATTTCCAAGTGATCCCGCCTGGATCTGCATCCAGCTTGCTGCACGTCTACCCACATCCTCCTCCTCCTGCAAATAACCGACAACTCCATGGTTTTAATCTTTTAATCTATCTTGCAGTCAGCCGGGTAACTTGCCACCACATGCTGATTGCCTACTGCCAACCTGTGCTTAAGACTCCTTGCCATGCAATTAAGCAAACCCACAGCAGCATGTCTGGGGAGGCAGCCGGAGATGATTTGCCCTCAAGAAGAAGGTTTGCTGGATATTGGGAAAATCCCCAAAACTGTCAGTGAAGTTTTCTCCTGCAAGTGATTCCAAAGTCATTCCTTGCAGCTTGAAGCATTGCTTATGTCAGAAGAGAGACTGGGGGTTTTCCAGGACAGCAGCTTGGTCAGTGCATCTTCATGTCCAAGGCCACCTCCTCTGATGCTGCAAGATCTCCCTGAGCTGTCAGGTGCTTCACTGCCTCTCCCCCTCCTCTGCCACACAGCAGACTGATTTTTTTTTTTTTTTTTTAGTGGCATAGGTGGGTCTAAAGCTGTCTTTTTCCTGCTGTCGTTTCTGCAGATGTGGTGGATGGGGAGGAGCAGGGCTGCGGGGTGGCTCAGCACCACTCCTGCTGCCTGGGGATCATTTCCCCGGCCAAGGAGCCCCCAGCCGCTGCTGGGGCAGAGGAGCTGTGCCGCCTCCCGCTTAGTGGCTAAGCCACACATTTTTATGGTTGTGATTATCGCTCTTTCCCTTTTGGAGGAGGTTTAAGAGAAAGCACTCAGAAAACAGTTTTGGTGCTTGGCAAGGCGACTGGAGACCCCATCTGTTGCTTCTTACATTGTTAAGCTGCTCTCTGCTTCCCATGCCAGCCTGGTTTCTGTTAAATGGAGCCTCACCAGGTCATGAGAGCCAAGCGGCTCCTAAATTAGCTAAGACATTAATCAGGTCCCATTTGGATTAGCACAGGGTGTCTACGCCCTCACCCTCCCCTTCGTAAATTAAGCAGGTTTTATGTCTTCAAGGCTTCTCTGGAATCGTGTCCTCTCGACCCTCCACCCCCTTCCCAATTGCTGGTGACAAGTATACACAGCTTAATTGGTTGGCATGGGAAAGGGCTGACATTAATTGGCTGTGTTTGGCATGCAGACTTCCCATCTTGCAGCACCTCCCGGGGATCTTATCAATCCCATCTCCGAGACCAGCAGCTCCTGAGCACGGCTGCCAGTTAGATGGGTTTTGATTCTTTGCTGCTGATGATTGAAATTTTGTTTGGCTTTATGGCGCTTTGGCTGGGGAAGAGCAGTTTTCACACCACAGCTGGCAATCCCTGCAGTGAATACACAAGGGTGGAAGGGATCTGCAGGCATCGTCTCCCCATGTGTGGGGTGGGTGGGAGAGGACACCATGTTCGTGTGACATCGTGGCTGAGCAAGGAGCATCAGGATCCCCTCAGGTACAGGATGCTACTCCTGGAAGGAGGTGGTGGGTGTAGATACCCCAGCCCAGCTCCCCAACAGCCTCTGCAGATGGTTGAGATCCCTTCTCACCTGCATTTCTCCTGTGGCAGCTTGTGGTGAAGGCCAGGGGTGGCACAGCTGAACTGCCACCTCCCAGAGGGGAAGGTTCCTCTCCCTCCGTCCCCGAGCATCTCCCACTGCTGCTGCTTTGCAGGGCAGGGGGTGCGTGAGCAACCTCCTCCTGCCTTGCAGCTTTGCCTGCAAGCCCTTCCTGAGCATGTAGCCTAATTTCAGTTTAATCCATCCTACACACTTACATATCTAGAGTTAGAAAGCGAGCTGTGAATTAACATTTTGGGAGCTGTGGATTTGTGTGGGGATGTACGTGTTTGGTCTCTGATAAGTTTCAATAGCCGGTCAACTTATTTTAAGGGATAAATTTAGTAGTTCCTTGTCCTGATTGTTTTCACATCCCTCCCTTTACCTGATTAATTCTTAAACCATCTTCATAATTAACTGTGAAAGACAGCAGCTGTCCCTCCTCTCCAAACAATCTTTTCACCATCAGGGAACAATATTTGTGCTGGGATGAACAGGAAGTTTCTGGTAGCTCTAACTATAAAAAAATAATTTGATGGTTTTTTTATTACTTGGTTATGACTGCCTGCTTTCACTGTATTTACTTAATAGGGTCCTAAACGGCCATGCATCCCTCCTTGGTGCAATCAGTGATGCTGTATCAGCATTGGTGTCTGCGCTTAATGGTGTTTAAAGAGTTTGAGTAGGACTGCAAAGCAAAACGGTAACCCAGCCCAGGCCTCTGACAGCGGGGCCGGAAGGCGAGCGGCTCAGGATGATGGGTTAATGCGGATTTGCTGTTGTGCACCGTTTTGCATTGCTAATTTCCATTGATCGCCTCTGGGAAGTGGTGGGGGTTCTCTAATCCAAATGTGCAAAATCTTCCCTTCTTTTTTTTTTTTTTGAAATTGAACTTGTGATTTATTAAAATAATTTTGGGCTGAAAATGAAAAAAATCAGCAGAAGAGGGAAAGAACATGATCACCTCAGCCTCCAGGTCTTCAAGCATTTGGAATTCTACCTGTGTTTCTGATGGGCTGCTGCTCAGGACAGGCACCTTCCTGCTCTCGGGCACTGCCTCAGCCCTGGCTCTTCCCTTTGTCACCATCTTTCCCATTAACATCGAGTGCATTGGTGGCCGATTTGGAACAAAACCCTCAGCAGCCTAGAAGAGTGGAAGATAATTAGGCTTTTACACCTTTTTGTAAAAGGGGCAGTTTGGGTGAAGAGAGAGAGAAAGGAGCTCTTGACTGCTCATAAAAGCTGTGGCCTGGCTTTACCCTTCCTTAGGAGCTGTAAAGCAGATGGATGTTAGAAATGCCCAGCCAGGAGCAAAGGTTCCCTTCAAGGGTTAACTTTATTCTTACATGCCAAAGTCAAAGGAATGCAAGATGTGCCCTGGCAGTGGAGATTACCATGGGATTACAAGTACATTTTCCAAGGGAATAGATCATCCCTCCATGTGTTGCAATGATGCAGTCTCACCTGATGCCATCTCCTTATTACTTTAGTCATAAAAAAACACCTCCAATGTCAGCAGCAGGGCTGCTGTGGGCTAGGAGCACACCTGAAAGCCTTCAGCTCCCTCCTAGACCTGCAGCCTCCCTGCCTAGGTATGGAGGTCTCTTGCTGTGGCCAACACTTGCACCGAAGGTGTAGTGTGCTGTTCAGCAAACCTCAAAATATCCCCTCTCATGGGGCTTTCCCTGAGGAGACGGTATCTCAACATATCTTCACTGTCAGGAAGTTTAACAATATTCAGCTTAAGTTTTCTTTTATTAACATGATCCCTTTGCTCTTAGCAGCCTGTAGCATAAGCCCCCTTTCTCTGCGGTGTTTATGTACTCAAGCTATTCGAAGGATGCTGTCATCTCTCCCCTTAGCTGCCGCTTGCTTGAAGTAGGCAGATGCTGCTCTTAAAACATGTCTGGATTCTGCCTCCAGCCTCTAGATCATTATAGCCTCCTCTTAAACTCTTCTCAGTGTATCAATAGCTTTTTTACATGCTCAAAGAGCATGCAATATCCCCCTGTTTTAATATACTCTCTCCAGCCCAGTATAAACACACAGCAACATGTATACAGAAAACAAACCAAAAGCCTTACTCGGAAAGCTTTCCACTCCATCCACAATTATCTCTTTTGGGGAGCGAATGAGAAAGAGCACATGCTGCAAGTGACAGGCTCTCGGCATCTCTTAGAGCACTGTTGGACCGCGTTCAACAGCTAATGGCAATGACGGTGGAAGGACGTGTGCGGCAGCAGGATGGACTCGCCTTGCTGTCCCGGCCCTGGTTTGATGCTGGAGGTTTTGTGTGAGCAGCCTTTCTGGACATGCAGCATGGAATGGGAACTGATTTTTGGTTTAAAAGTCAAATTGCGCTGTAGGAACATCTACCAAAGAAAAAGGTTACCCCCAGCATCTCCCCATAACCTGAGGCTGTGATTGCAGGCTGACAAGGCGCCGCTGCTTCCCTGCCCTGTAGTTGGAGGAAACTCTGACATGGGGCCGTCCTGTGTGCCAGGCTGGAGAAAGCCAGATTTATAAATTAAAGACTTGGAGTTAGAAGGTGTTTCCTGACGAGAGCTCCTCTTCCTGCTGTGCTCTGTCACCAGCCGCGCATCAGGGGAGACTTTTTGCAATAAGATGGATGGCTGCCCTCTGCTTTGTGCAGCGCTGGGTGACGGGGACTTGTTCTTGAAGACAACCTGTTTTCATCATTTTAGCAGAAAAGAAGATAAGCGTCCATGGCACTTGATCCGTTGCCGTGGGTCTGTGCAGGTCTATGAGGGTTGCACCTGTTTGCTCATGGCTGGGACCAGTGAGTGCCAGTAATGTCCTTCGCTGCTGGTCTGTCGCCTTTCACCAGCACTAATTTCTTGCCCAGAGGAAAGAAAGGAGAGTGTGGGGTAAAATACCCCTTGGTGCTTGCAAATACCGGGGGCTCGCTGGTCTGTGCCCTGCTGGAGGGCTGGTCTTCAGCGAGATAACATTGTGTTTTACTGTGGGTTTCGGTTTCCTCTGAGCGTAACTCGTTTTGCCATTAAGACCTGAATCTTTGCTGATAAAGGGAGACTAAGCTCACAAGAATATAAAATTCCCAGAAGGTAACTGGAGCACCAATCCTTCCCTTGCACTTGTCGCCAGCAGGTCCGGTCCCGCTCCCGCGGGGGCCCTGCTGCGGCCGTGGAGATCAGCGAGGCGGGGGGGGCTCCAGGGGTGCTCACAGCCCCATCCCCTTCTCGGAGGGCAGTGGCGATAAATGTTTTTTTCCAGAATGGCAATGCCGTACAGAGAGACACCAACATCTCCAAAACCACAGGGGATGCTCTGTGAGTTTGCACCACGCAGGTTTCCCCAGCGAGAATGGGAGCTTGGGGTGACCCCTTCCTCCTTTGCACACACAAACAGCTCCCGGGTGAGTTTTACTATAAAAATGCTTCCTTTTATATGTGGTATCCCTTCTTAATATAGTTTTTTAACCTATGCCCTAAATTACAGTGTGATATAAAGGAGAGATACTATCTGTTTTTGTTATACTATTCATTTTTTTCTATCAGATATTAGTTACTAAACCGCACTGCTTTTGCAATGCAGAGGCATTATTGCAGATGAGTGACCAGGCCTAAGCATTCCAAATGTCTGGCTAATTAGAAATGAAAATGGTTCCCAATAGGAGAACTGAAGGCACAAGAGAGGAGTTAAATCAGAGGGCAGAGAGGAAAGGAGAGATCACTGAGTGTGTGACTGCGCTGACTTTGTCCGTCTGACACAGACAGGTCGATCTTTTTTTGCTCTTGCAAATCTCTCCCTTTTGGAATAAGCAATACTTTCCCCTTTCACAGACGTGCAACAGGTGAGACGCAGGGAATCGAGAGGTAGACAAAGGTCTGTTAATTTTTGAGTCGAGCTGTTCACTTGACTTTGTAAGCAAAGCTTTCGGAGTGGGCTATTTTTTGAAAGATCCAGAGGAAAAAAATCACAACAGAGGGCAAATCTTTCCCTCTCCCTCAACTTGTGCAATTAGGGAGGTTTTTATTCTGAGCCTTGGTAATGTGGGGCCATCTGTATTGGCTCCAGCAGGTCTCATTCCCCAGCTCCTGTGCTTAATTGCACTTCCATTGGCAACCTAAGCAGTCACTGCATGTGTTTCAAATGAACTCTCCACTTCAGGCTGGTTTTACTGATCACCTTTGTGTGATTGGCAATTAAAGCCCTTTTCAGCCGAGGGAGAATTATTGCCTGTTTTTCAGCTTGTATCTCCCTCCTTTAGCCTGCTCTGCCTTTTGCATTTTCTAATATTCCCTCAGTTCCTTATCTATTGCAAAAGCCCTTTGTCTCCTTCCTTGATCAGAACCATGCCTTTTGGGAGACCATCTGGGTTTTTCCCCGCCGAACAGGACGGTCTCCAGTGTTGCAGCAGATCTGCCCAGTTTTTAGGTGCTTGTGGGGAATAAAGGAGGAGGCAAGCAAAAAAAAGAAAAAGGAGATTGAGAGCAAAGGAGGGTGAACTTAGCCCAGCGGTAAATCCATCCCCGAAGCTGCGGTGCAAACAGGAAATGATCTCTTAACACCGTGCACCTGCATCCCCGGGAAGAGCATCCAAAAGGGGCCCAAGCCCGCGGCGGGGTCCGGAGGAATGGCGCTCGCGAGTCCAACTGCAGGGTTTTTTAAGAGGCCTTGGCCAGCTTCAGTCCTCGCTCGGCTTCTGGTTCCTGCCTCCTTGTGCCTCTGCCAGATGCGCTCTCCCTTTTTCTTATCCTACAGTAAATGAATCCAGGGCTGTTGAAAAGTATTGAGGCGGCAGCTCTGGAAGATGGGGGCCAGCTAAACGCCGGGATGCTGACAGCATCTCGGAGTGCTCCGCACAAAAGCACGGGTGTTTTTAATGCCTGGTGCAAGGCTGGCACTTGGAGAGAGTGATGCTGCTGATGGGCTTTCAGCAGCCAAATCTGGTCCGGAACCATCAAACCTGGGATCTCGCAGCTCTCCAGCTACCCCATGCCAAAGCTCCTCGTCAAAAATAAATGTGTGCACGGATGAAAAAGTGCTTATCCGGAGCCTGGGATGGCTGCGCCCAGCCCCGGCGTGGAGCCTCCCCGGCTTAACCCCACGCAGCAACAGGGCGTAAGCGGCTGCGAGAGAGGAACATCAACAGGAGCGAAACCAGGGCAGGAGGGAAATCTCCTGCCCAGCCAGGAATCCGGTCGGGCTGCCGGGAGGCGGGGTGGGTGTCAGCGTCCACACTCTCATTAAAACCCGGATGAGGTTGACAGCGCGTCTGGCCGAGGTGCCTCCTGAAGCACAGGTCTTACCAGGTCTGCTGGCTTTTCCGTTTCGGAGTGACACAAATTAAAGCATCTTTAAAGATCCAGCGCTGAGGGTTTTCCCTGACCTTGGAGGATCTGATGGGACTTGAAAGGCTGGGAAGTTGCAAGTAAAATCACAATAGAAAGAAGGTGATTCCCAGTAAAGCAGACTCACCCATTCAGAGACAAATACACTCCCTTCTAATCACAATTTTGCCAGGGAATTTGCCTTTTCTTTACAATACAGGCAGCGTCCATACGAAGCGGCGCCTGACCTTCGCAGGGAAGCACGCCTTGCTCCCAGCTCATCAAGCACTCGAAGGATGCAACCACTTGCAAACCAGTGTCCTGCCCCGGCTCAGCGCTGTAAGTACGGGGTCGGGTCAGCCTTCCCAAATTCATCGTGCTCTCCTCCCCACCCTACAGATGCGGAGGAAGACAGGGGTCAGAGTGCCTTTGGCAGCGGGGACCTAAAGCTTGGAAAAGCCTGAAAGAAATTGCCTGCAGCTGCTGCGGCAGCACGCAAAAACCCGAGCCATGACAGTACTTTTCGGATTCCAGTGGGATGGGAGAGGTGTTTTCTCGAGGCTCGCTTCCCCCTGCCCCGTGGGGGGTTATAACAAGGCGATTGTGGGATTTAAGTCCATGATGGTGGGATTAGGCGTTCTTCAGCCGAGACGGTTCCACATTCTTTCCCCCTGATTTGCCATTCGCTGCTCTCGTTCCCCCGACCAGAAACCAGCTCGCTCAGCTCCCTTCCAGTTACGGCACTGGAAGAGTTTACAGCACAGCCTCAGCCCAGCGTCCCTTCCTAGCGTATGTGCCTTGATTTAATGCTTTGATTTGAAAGTTATTTTTTACAATAAGAGAAAGATGGCCCATGCCAAAAAAAGCAGTTTCATAAAATGCTGAACATGACTTGCATTCTGTAATTGCAAACCTGAGAGACTTGGAGTAATTGACATTTTGGATGTATTGCAGAGTATCGTATTTAATCTTGAAAAGCAGGTTCCAGGCAAAGGAGGCAACTGCCAAGCCAAACTCAGACTCCTCGCCGGGTTCCTACCATAACTCATTTTCAAATCCATTCAGCACAGTCCTGAACCTAAATGTTTACGTTTTTGATTTACTAAGATAACATTCCTGGGTCACGGAAACTGTTTGTCAGGGAAGGTCTCAGAGAGACAGCAGGAATTAGTGATGCGCCAGCTCAAGCCTCGGGGATGTGTGAGGGGTGCTTCATGGAGAATTGTGTCCGTCTCCCGTGATCCGGGGGATGGCAGCGAGATCTCGCCATCTCCCCATAGGTCTTGATGCTGGTTTGGGTGACGCAAGAGTAAGTGCGCACCCCGTTTGTGGAGGTGATGCTTGAAGCTAAATGTCGTAAATGCACGAGGTGTAAGTGGCGTGGAGGGGTCTGCCCCGGCTCCTGTGCGATGGGTCCTGGGCTGCCAGGACCTCCATTCACGAGTGTGCGAAATTGTATAAATGTGGGACCGGACGCAAATTAAATTTCACAGAAGTGTGACTCAGTGCATGTGTATTTTTGTCAGTGCATGACTTCAGTGCGTGTGTAATTTTATAAATGTGTGGGATGTGACTGATGCTCGGTAAGTGCGTCTAAAGTGGGAGCAGCGTTGCAGAGGCAAGCCAAACTTTCAAGCTAACTCAAGGCTTCTACTTTTCCTTTGTCTACGAGTGCGGCTTCTGTAAAGTATCTGTCCCACATTATCGTGGTTTACAGCCCGGCTATAAACATTTGCTTCTGTTTGAAATACAACAAATATAAGCGGAAATCTGCTCTCTGCTTTATGTGTCCCGGTAAAAGATACCAGTTGAAGTTTTTAAAAAGGCCAGCCCTCTTCTTGCAAACAGAGTGTTTACATTGCTACAGATTTCAGTGGAGCGAATACTAATTTACAATGGTGCAAATGAAAAGAAAGCAGAAAACCCAAGAATGTAAGAGGGAATTATACACCCCTGACCGTGGAAATGAAGACGCAGCCCTGGCACCGCAGCTCTTAAAAGCATCGGCGGAGCTACATTTATATCTGGCCAAGTGTTGAGTCGGTGACTCACGCTGGATAGGGCCAGACGTTTGAACTAGTCGTCTTAAAGATCTCCTAGCAGGGCTCCTGGGACCATAAGTTACTTCTCATGAGTGAGGCTAGCAGCACCGTGCCAGGCTTGTTTGTTAAATTTGTTATAGCTGCTCCCGGGATTCAGCTAGGATTAGGACGTGCTATATGCACGTGCTGGAAATACTGCCCTTTACCTCGGAGGGCATGGGGGAAGGAGCTTCCCTTCCCCTCTTCTGGGGAGGGTTTTCCAGCAGGGCTGCCAGCCCAGTTTGGGGACGATTTGGGGGTCAAGGCTGGCATCGATTGGGAAGGGGGTTATTATTTGCCCAGCTGCACATCTTTATTCATAACATGCCCATTGTTCTTAACATTTTGCATATTTCATTGTGAGAAATGGGGTGGGGAGGGGGGGAAGCAATCGCCACGTCTCTGGGCGTTCGGCTTCTCTTTTATTTCGGCGGCGGCAGGCTGCAGCAGGAGCCCGTGGCTGTCAGGATGTTCACATCTGTTCCTGATTTGTGGACAATGGAGCACCATCCACTCGCTGCACATGGACGGTCTGTGACAACTTGACAGCCTGCCCAGGAATTCAGACCAAACGGTTACTATCCAAAGCGATCAACATTGTCTGATCCAACATTAGAAGGGGGGTGGAAATCATAATTTCAAAGGGAGAGAAATAAAAGAAAAGTTGCCTCTCTTTTGGCATTTGTGATAACTGGCATTAGAGCCTCCCTTCATCTGGTGAGAGGGGTGTTTGGGAGCAGGAGCAGCCGGAGCTGGTATTCTTCAAAGCAGGGCAGGGCGCTGGTCTTGGACGTTCCCCCACCCTCCGCTCCCTTCTGGTCTTTAAATCTCACCTCAGCCCGGAGCAGCTACAGCACTGCGGCAGCTCTGCCGAGCCCTGCTCCTGCCTGCGCGCTGCCTGTGGCGGGGAGGCAGCGAAGGGCTCTCCTCCTCCTCCTCCTCCTCCTCCTCCTCCTCCTCCTCCTCCTTCTCCCGTGCTCTCCGGGTTGGGGTTCAGGCACCTGGGGTCCTGCCATGGGAGGGGATGTGGGCAGGAGCAGCTTCATCCTCTCCAGCTCATTCTGGAAGACAATATCTGCTTCTACTCTCAACTGTCCTGCAGGACAAAGTTCTCCATCTAGCCCGGATCACGGTCATACGCAAGAGCAATGTGGCATGCTCTGTCCATGCAGCAAGGCAGCAGGTGACAGGCTCCTGAGATGGGTCTGTGACCCTTCAACCCCTCCTTCGGCTTGGGACATCTGCCCCGATCTGCACCGTGCGCTGCTGGCCCCTTCCTTCCCCTTGCAGACCAGCCTGGCGCTGGCCCGTTGCAAGGACAGCAGCAGCCTGAGGAAGGGGAACACCTGGACGAGAGTGGGGCAGAGAAGATGACATCTCTCCTCCTTGAACGTGCTCTGAGGCTGCCCTCCCGCTCTACGGCACGTGCGCTGCATCGCTTCGCCTCCTTCGGTGCAGCAAATGGGTGTAAGTAGGTCTGAGCAAACCTGACAAAATGCAAGGGACCTAAATTACATTACCTTGCACACCAGCTCTGAATCTGACCTTGGGGATCAATTAGATAAACAACCATCTTGTACAGTACCTTATATAAATGTACAAGCAAGGCACCATTAAGGATTACATTGTCACTAACCTAAGCCCTTAGTGATTTAATTAGACAATTAGAGGGTGCTTGGGAATGCTCTTGTAGTAACCAGAGATATTAACACCATTTGTATTTATATTTAATGGCATTGCAGAAGGGATTTTAATTATTCTGAGTCTTACTTGTCTTTAAACTTCTGAAGAGGAAATTCTCTTCTGACTTTAGCAGAGTCTCGCAGGCACTGTGGCAAGCACCATGTTGGGCAGGTCCAAGGGCCCTTTTCCATGGTAAACCCGTGTTGCTCCTTGGCAGGTGGTTTGTTCACTGAGATGCCATGGAGCGTGCCAACCCCATGGGTAACTGCAGGAGGAGCCGGCACCAGCCCTGGGCTTGCTGGCACCTGAGCAGCGGTAAGTAACGAAGACTGTCCCCCGGGATAATGACTGTGCAGACAGAAAGGTTTGTGCGATGGTGCTTAGGATGGTAAAATCAATGGTACGTTCAATAGCTGTACGTGGAAGAGTGATCGGCGCGTTTCCTGGTCCTCGGCGCGCTGTAAAAGAGCAGGATGTTTATTGGCAGGGTAAGCGAGGTGTTCGATAGAGCCTCCGACGGGTAAAACAAACCCCGTCCTCTGCAGCATCCAAATCACTGGTGGCTGTGCAGCAGCTTAGTAATATCAAATAAAATCTGGCGACTAGGGAGAGCCTTCAGCTCGCATCAGCTGCAACCTAATTTAGGATATGAACTGGAATCCCTGCAGGAGGAAAGTCTTTGTCTCAGCACCGGGTAGCTCTCAGCCCCTTCTTCATCAATACCAGCCAAGCGCCCTTTCTTCCTGCTTTCCTAAAGATGCCTTTCTTGCAATCTCTCTGCCAATAATTGTATTTTCACTATATTACAGCCCCAGTAATACAATTAAGCCTAAATAATATAGATGAAGTGGAGAGTAATTTGATTTGCTAACTAATGTTTGAGTCAAGTAGATTTTTTTTTTCCTGTTTTTGTGAATCTACAGTTGACTAAACCCACAACCATTCCTCCACTCCCCGTCCTTTAGTGGAATGTGCATGTAGAGGAATGATTCATCGTGGGACGGATCCAGACTTCCGAAAAATGAGAGGACGTTTGCTTTGGTTTTATGTGTGGAAGGGGTGGGATCCTCTTGGGAACTCTGTATGAGGCAGCGAATGGGATGTCCTCACGTAATCAAAGACAATGAGGAAAAAGAGGGGTCAATGATCCGTTCAATGAAAGCATAAGGCAAATGATACATTGAGCAGTTCCAGAAAGTGGTAATTTGACAACAGTCTGCTGCAGCGAGCCATCTGGCCAGAGGAGAGAGTGGGAGTGCCAGTCTGCAAGATGGGCACCTCTGGGGTGGGAGGTGAACTTCAGGAGGCTTCAGACACGGCTTGTCCTTTGCATGGGGCCTCGCTCCACACATACGCACACAGCCGAGTCATCTGAATTAAATGGAAGAGAGGCATTGGTGGCCTCTAAATATATGAAAAAATCTTCTTTGGAGCCTAAAGAGTAGATGTTTGTGTGTGACCTGGTTTTCCACGAGTTGATTAACTGAATATGGGCTTGGTCAACTGATACAGAGGGATATTGCACACAGTTATTCAGGGTCAGGATGTTGTGTTACTCTTTTCCATTTGCAAAGGGCAAAAATATGAGAGCAGCGCTCGAAAAACCTGTGTAAATAAGAAATAAGAAAGGAAAAATAAAACTGCAGGGAACAGTTTCCTCTCATGTGCTTTGCTCTGCCTTTTTTAGGCAAATCTGCTGCTCATCCTCACAACCTCCAAGCTCTCCCTAAGCCCGAGTGTCCCAGCAAGCCAGGAACCAGTTCATGCTCAGGCTACCACCTGGGGATGATCCAATTTCCATGGCGTGGGGGATCCCTTTATAAAAGTAATCTGCAGCAGTGGACAACTAAGCCAACTTATAGCAGTGCTCTGGAGAGGGCTACAGTGAAATATTTTGCAAATCCTTTTTATTCCTTGTTTACTAAAAGATGCTAAGGTTTGTTTTTGAAGAAAAAAAAAAACAACAGTATGTGGCCTTGGGAGGATGCACAAAGTTCAAAGCCCTGCCTGCTCTGAGCAGTGACGGATAGCCCATTTATTTGGAAGGGCTAATGCTGGTCCAGGCCAGGTCCTCCTGCACAGATGAGCTTCCAGCAGCAGCAAGCAGAGGCAGGGAGGGAGCTGAAGCAGCAATCAGTGGTTAGGTGATGGCAGGGGAAATGCCAGGATGCTTTATTCAAAGTAGATGTGCTCTCCAGGCTGCCAGACGAGGAAGGAAATTGGAAAAATAGTCTCTTTCATGTGGGTTTTGGTCCTTGTTGCAAGGAGTCAGGCTAGGATTAACTGTCCTGTTGGAAAAGGACCACGGGAACAGCTCTTGCAGGGTGTCTGAGCTCTCCTACCGGGGGGCCTGGCTGGAGCCAGCCGTGTGTGGGCAGGGAGGCAAGATGGGGGACTCGGGCATGTTTTCCAGTGCTCCCAGTGCCCCTCGATGGACTGGTGTGCGGGTGGGCAGCGGTCCCTCTGCCAGACCTGCTTTTCCACATCCTGCTGCCCTCCACCGCACCCTGAGCTTTGTGGGTCTCAGCTGCAAAAGCAGTTGCAGCCCCTCTGCTTAGAGAGAACACGGGCACTTCGCAAGACTCCGAGAGACCTGGGTGCTGTGGCTGCATCGACAGCCCCGGGGTACTGGCCCATGGCCCTCTGCCATGGTGGGGTGGTCCCCATGCCCAGCTCACTCCGCTGGTGAGGAAACCCCAGGCTCTGTACAGGCACAGCTCAGGGGCGAGTGTGTTCCCAAAGGAGATGGATGCAGCCACCTTGCTCAGGAGGATAAGAGTTCAGCTCTTTGTGGAGGGGCTGAGCTGTGGAAGGGGCCTCAGAGCCAAAGAAAGGTCTCTAGCCCACTTTGTTCACTGGTGCAGGTGCACGTGAGGGTGGTGATGTCCAGATGAACATCTGCTTGGGATTCAAAGTGGAGCTGAGGGCTCTTCTGTCTCTTATTCTAGGCTAAAAAATGATGCGTGTTCCCCCTCATCCTACCATAACTGTGAAATGCCCCATAGCAGCATGGGGAGGGAATGAATTTCAAACTGCAGGTGGGATGGAGAAGATTCACAGCAGCATGCTCGTTCCTCTCTGAAGTGGAGAGCTCTTGCACAGCTCTCGAGAAAGTCCTGGCCATTGCAACAAAGATGGAGGGTGTCTAACACAGGGCTTGGATGATGGATAGTGAAGAGAATGAGGAGAAAGGAGGTAAGGCTTGCTTGGTGAAATGAACGGTTCATTTACTCAGCAGATGGTGCCAAGACACAAAACCCCTGGTTTGCACTTGGCATCAGTGGCCAGTGCTGGGAACCTGAGCTACTGCTGAGCAAACCCTCCTGTTGATCATGATGGAGCAGTCAAAGCAAGTCTCGCCCAAATGATGCACAGGGTGCATTAGGTAAAGGTGCTGGCTGACAAAGTGCCCGTCTGAGCAGACACTGGCTCTGCTGAATGCACTTCAGTGATTCTGTGTTTGAGGCTGTTACATGGGAGCTTGGAGAACGTGATCTTATTACAAACGTTGACCTAAATGGTTGCACTGGGATTATAGCTCTGCAGCATGGAGGCAGAAACTGGCTGCTTTTATTTACATGCACTGATATTAATTCTCTCTCTTCTCCCTCCAGGCTGGAGCTGCTCTTTTCTTCCCAGCAGTTGCTCTTGGTGTTTTGTAGTTGGCCAGTGGCCTGAGGTCTCAGCTGTCTACTGCAACTCTCACCTGCAGAGCCTGGTGCCCCACACAGCAGTGCCAGGTCTCCGAAGAAGCAGAGCCCCGAGGTCCTGCAGCTGGGGACCATGCACTAACAGCCTTGGGGAACAGCTCTGCCAGCTGGGGACCTTGGGGAACCTCACCAGTTAAATATCACCACTGTCCTGCATTCGTCCTCATGGTAAGCCAGCGAGGGTGATGGGGGGCTGTGGGGGGGGTCACGGGACTGTCCAGGGCTCAGCAATGTAATGGTTGAGGGAGCCAGCATCCCCAGGTCTTCTCCCACATGCAGAAGACATGGTCATGCTACAGCCAAGTGCCTGTGCAGTTCCCCACCCCAGCATCGTGGCAGGTCCCCCAGCCCTGGCTGTTGGGGTAAAACAGCAGCTCTTGTCTGGGGGCTCCAGGGCGGGCCACGCTCCAAGCAAAGAGGCCGGAGGCACCAGCAAGACTTGTCTTCCCCTGAAGCATTGTCCTCCAGCCAGGAACAAACCTCTCCCTCCATGGCACCCTCTGTCCCTTCCACCTTTCTCTTGGCAGCTAAGTTGTTAATAAGCTTCCTTTTGCTATGATTCCATCTAAATTACTATTTTAAAACAACTACAGATGTGCTAAATTGGCTCAGCATAATAGGATGAGATGGAGAATAAAGGTTGCCCCAGTGGGCTGTCGCCAACACAGGTAATTTATTACCTGGGTGGCTAATTATACGCTTCTCAGCTTTCTAGGGTGAAAACATCTTGATATTTCCTAGTTAAGGAGCCCTGACACAAGTGAAATGACCAGACATGTGAATAGGAAATATGGTGATTAACTACCTGAGAGATGAAGAATGCAAAGGAAAAGGCATTCTGCAGCCAGAAAAAATGAACTGTGTGATTTCCCCCAGCACCTTGGGAGAGCGGGGAAGGGCTGGACCTCTTCTAACTCTGGCCAATTCAGGCACTTCGTGCATGAAAACTGCAGCTAACTGAATTCCAAGCTGGGAAAAAAAACCCTTCTGTAAGTGAGAGAGAAGAAATTGTTTCATGAGTTCTGCATATGCGCTCATGAGCTTCAGGGGCTGGGGCCGATGGGAAGGAGAAAGCCCCGTACTCCTCCCTTCTGCTCAGTGCTGGCTGCACCCCATCTCGCCGTGCAGCCCCCCAGCCCTGCAGATGGATGCTACTCCACCCCACCGGGCAGCCAGGGGCTCCCCCGTGCTCCCATCGCCACCGTCCCCATCACGGTCCCGGGAGACCTCCACCACCGATAGCTCCTCACGACCCTGCCGTCTTCAGGAAACACCCGCTTTGCTCCCTCCTGTTCCAAGAAGCGTAGGTAAGAAACATATATCCATTATCCTCTCATTCATTATTTGCTTGATAAAATGGAATGTTTGCTTAGTTAATGTGCTTGAGACAAGGTATCTTATAAAGTACACAGTCTGTCAAACACAGCAAAATGGGCCAATTTTCACAGTACTTAAAATCTATGGCGTGAGGCAAATCCCATCTAGAAGAAAGATGCCTCGCTGAACCACTGGTGTCAGCCCACGGCCTCCAGCCACATCAGAGGAGCCAGGCGGTCCTGGTTTGTTTATGGAGGATTTGCAACAGAAAGGCGAAATAAAACCTTGGCAAAGAGTTTCTGTTTTCCCGGACAAGATGGGGTGGTCAGCTTGGGCAGGGGCAGGGGCCAGCCCCTGGGGTTGGGTGGGTTGGGGGTTTGCTGCCTGCTGGGTGGCCCGTCCCTTGCACCGGCTTTGGAGGCTGCTTGCGGTGCGGCTTGTGGTGGCCTGACCATGTCCCATGGCTGGCGGGAGGGGCCTGAGGTCTGCTCACCCTGGGCTTTGATCTTCCCGTGAGGCCGTAAAATGATCTCACCTAAAATGAGATCCAGACTTCAAGACCTCTGGGTGCTGTTCTAGCACCCAAATCTTCCCCATCCAGCAACAAGGATGTACCTGCTTCTACTTGAGTCGTTTCCCTCCCCGTTTGCCAGTGCCCTTGCAAGACGCCCCAGCTCACCCAAGGAAACCACCCCGGGGTCAGCACAGCCCCCACGGGACAAGTACAGCACGGAGGGACTCAAGTGCAAACCCGAGCAGATACTTCTCGTGAAAGTCGTGCAAGGTTCATGGAGCTCTTCCATCTTCATAACAGCGGCAGGGGCTGAGATGACGCTGCCTGGGAAGGGTCCCCGGCCCTCTGCAGGGGTAGAGCAGCAATACCAGCTTTTTTTCTCGTGATACCCTCCATTTCACGTGTTGCAGCAGGGAAGGATGGGGCTGGGTGAAGCGTTGCTCTGGCCACGGCCAGGGATGGATGCAGCTGCAGTGGTGCCCGAGATGTGGATTGTAGAATCATAGAATGGTTTGGGTTGGAAGGGACTTTTAAAGGCCATCTAGTCCAACCCCCTGCAATGAGCAGGGACATCCTCACCTAGATCAGGTTGCTCAGAGCCCCGTCCAACCTGACCTTGAATGTTTCCAGAGATGGGAATCCATCCTGGGAATTCCAGGATGGGATCCCAGCTACTGTCACTGGGTCACCCTGGGACTCTGACCGAGCTTTTTCCAGAAATCCCTTGGTTTTGCCTGACGTGTGGGGCTGCGGTGACTCACGGTTTGCCCTGCCCCACAGCCCCTAAAGCAGGTGGTGAAGGGGCGAGTGTCCCAGTGCCTCTGGGAAGGCAGAGTGTTCGTGATAAAAGGGAGAACCAGAACAAGGTGTTTGCTGTATGAAAGGGGCCTCATTCTCATGGATGAAAGGGAAAGACATGTACGTGTGTCTTTGGACTCCACAGCATCTCCCAAAGCTCTGGTTTTATGCTTCTTTATCCTTCAACTTCTTCCTTAATGAGAAATTAATTAGTCTTGTAGTTCCTGCCTGGGAACTTGTAAACATGCAGCAGTGGTGCCCATCACTCCCCCTCCCCGCCCTGTCCCGTCCCACCCCCCTTCCCTGCGGTGTAGTCCAAGATATCTGACAAAAACACTCGAGAACAAAGCTGCCCGGGCTAATTCAGGGAATTATCAGGAAGCCTGTAGCAGAGCTAAGATAATAGGCCTTAAATAGCAGCCTGATTGTGCTTCCTCCAGAGGCTTCGCAGGGCTCCCTCCCACCCTGGGGCAAGCGGCGAGGGGCTCCGGGCCACCGGGACCCCCGGAGCTGGGACCTGGCCAAGGTGGGGTGGGAGCACTGACTCTTTTGCAGCCTCCCGGTGATGCCCCGTGGTGGAGAGCGGGCTGAGCCGTGCTCAGGGTCTCTGAGCCCACCTCCCCGCCCTGGGACATTGCTAATGGGGATGCTGGTGTGGGGGGATAGTGCTACTGGCTCCCTTGTTTTGCATTTGGGGAAAAATATAAAAAAGGAAAACCAGTGCTTGCTGGGTTGGCTTAGCAGTCTGTGCTGCGGTGTCCTTGCTGCCTGACATCTGGGGCATACGGGCCATGGTACAGAGAAGGTAAAAGAGGTGGAAACAAGGCTGAGAAGAGGGGGCTCAGCCCAGTGAATCACATCGCCCTGGGACATGCACTGGACCTTGGGCCGTGGCACAGAGGAGGAAAAAATCATTTGTGACAGGACCTAATTTTTTTTCATTAAAATATTATTTTTCATAATGGAGAAGTTTAATTGGCAGGAAAATCATGTGATTAATTGTTGCAACCAAAGGGGCAAATTCAAAAGCCTGTAGACAAGGACCGCATTGAGGCTGCAGGGCAGCAAAGCACTGGAGCGTGTGTCGTGCGTGAACCCAAACGCGGGGCAGCGATGGGGCATGTTCCCCGTCACGCTGTGCCAACATGGACAGACCAGCACCGTAAGCTGCCTGGTGCAGACCCCGGCCCAACAGAGGCTGCGGATTTGGTCCACTCTAGCAAAACCTGCCTGCTCCACACAAAATCTCTATTATGCCCCATTTGTGGCATGGCTGGTGCTGTGTCAAGGGACTGCTTTGTAGCCTTAATGCTCAGAAGCCAAACTTTACTGCTGACACATTTTTTCCCCGGCGCAGTTAGTTAACAACACCGGAGTTTCCTAGCCTGGAGGACAGGCTGTTTCCGCAGCGAGGAGGTACGGTGGCAAGGGAAATCTTCTGATGCAAACGTCAAACCTTTCTCCTCTGATGCTCGGATGATGGGACCGAAACGATCACTGGTTTTTCTCATTTCCTCGTGGAGGAAACCTACTATTCCAAATATGACTTGTAGCTACTTCAGAAATGAGTCATTACTTTGTATATAAGCTAAACACTGGAGCATAATCATAAATAAATAAAACTGGCTTCATAAACTGGAAATTAAATATATCCTTTCCCTGTTTGAAATGCACCATGATTCATACTGTTGCTTCCTAGTTTAGGGTTTTGTTTAAACCATGTTTTGGAGCCTTGTAGGGCTCTTTGCGCTGTTTGTCCTTGCTGTGGCTTTGATTGGTCCTGTGATATTGTTTGAGGAACATTGTTTGCCTATATGTTTGATATTAATAACAAATTCAACCCCCATGCACCTTCTTCTTTTGCTGTGTCCTCGCGGGACTGGCGGCGGTGACAGGCGTGAAGGCACTGGGCTGGAGGCGTCCCCTGCCTTAGCCTGCACCGGAGGCTGCTCAACATCCGCAGTTCACCAGGTAGGTCACCTCCATCTCCACCGAAGGCTGTGAAAGCACTGCACAGAGCAGGCGAGCGGGAGCCGAAGCTAAAATCCAGAGGGCACAGATCTGTGTTCATGCATGTCTGACACACGCTTCTTGCTGAAAGCGCTGGTCCCACCTATTTCTTTTCCCCAGCCTCTCTCTCTCCTGCTTCCCTGCAGCAGCAGGAGTGAGCAGACAAGCTGTGAGCTGGTTCAGGCACTTGATTTCATCAAATCTTTTTTTTTTTTTTTTTTTTTTTCCCCACCAGCACAATTTCCAGCCGGATCAGTGCCCCAGCCTGACTCACAAGGAACACTGCAGCTGAGACCACAGTGCCACCGCAGTGGATCTGTCATCTGAAGGAGACCATAAGGAACTGCCCCTGACTGCCCAAAGCACCATGGCCCTGGCCTTCTCTCCTGCCTTGCTTTGGGCATCACCTCTAGAAGCATAAATCGCTTATGTGTACAGAGAGCAGGTGAGAAAGTGCCTTGTGCCTCAGGCTCCCCTACCCTCTTCTTCAGCACTAAGGGGAGCTAGATACTGGATTAGACCAAAAATCACATACCCATCCTGCCTGACCTGTCCCGAGAGCCAGGGGCCGGATGGATTTTGCATTTCAAGTTGGAGCTGGCTGAGGCTTGGATCAGCCAAAAAGCATCGTGTTTAGCACAGAGCCCGCTGCCCACACAGCTGTCCCCCATCTGAGCCCCCAGGCAGCGGTGACACTGCAGGGTGAGACCCGGCACGGCTCCCACGACTCGTGCTCCGGAGGAGCCCGGCGGCCGGCCGCATCCCTGCTGCATTGTTACCGCCGGAGGAATCGGAATATTTTGGCTCCTAATCCTCCCCCAGCCACCCCCGGCTCCTGGGTGTCTGGCCTTGGCTGCAGAGCTCTTGGTTAACAGCAGCTCTGGAAGGCTCGCTGGGTGAGGAGGTCAGCGCAGGCATCTGGGGTCGCTTTAGGGTTACCCCGCTCTTCATTTAGGCAAGAAAAAATAAGTCTGCCTCTCTCTTCCCCTGGGTCCGAGGAGGCAGGGGTAGGGAAGAGGGGGCTGAGCAGATCTGCGAAAGGCTGGTGTCTTTTTCCAGGATGGGATGTGTCCCACTCCGCCGTAGGATGCAGGGGTTTGGGCTGAGGCCGTGTGCTCCGGGAAGAGCAAGGCTGCTTTCCCACGGCCAGCGGCGCGGGGAGCCTCGGTGCATCCCGGGGCATCAGCTGGGGAGGCGGCTGGCGGTGCCCGCTCCACACCGGGGGGGCAGAAGGGACGTATCCCAGACGGTGGATACGTCCCTTCCATGCTGCACATCTACCCTTGGTCTTGCCCTTTATTTTTTCACAGATGCCCCATTTTAGCAGCAGCAAGGGGTCTCTTAGCCTAGCAGGCAGAAGGTAACCTCGTCCAGGAGCCCCCTAAATCCCTGTATTTGCTCCGATTTGTGCTATTTCCCAAGCCATACTCTAAACCACGAAGCGCTAGATTCATCTATTCCCTAAAGCTGAGCCTACTGAGACCAGATTCTCCCTGTGATTTCCACTGTGTCAAGAAACCTCAGAGACCTTGGTGCATCATGGTCCAAATCTCATTCTTAAGTTAAATACCTGCAGTTGCCTGTTTTGGCAGCGTTCAGCTGCTAGACCTGCTCCCTGCGAAACCAGGCTGGAGCATGTAAAACAGGAACGTTAACTATTTTTCCAGCTGTCTGTAGCTCACGAACTGTAAAACACACACTAGCGTTACACCTCCACACCTTGCCAAGGAGACCCAGTGACACTGGGACTGGCTTTTTTTTTTTAAAAGATAGTTTCTAAAAATTGGAGAAAATCCCCGACAGTGGTGATTCTTCTGCAGGAGCCTGTATCTGTGGCTGTTGGCAGGGACCAGGCTCCACTGGCGTTCCCCAAGCTGGGTGGCTGTCACTCCATCCCAAAGGTAGGATAAGGCAAGCGAGACCTTTCCCACCAGCGGCTTTACCTGGTGCCTCTTTGGGGCCATGAGTCTTCAGATGGGGAGGTGAAACATCCCCAGATCTTGGACTCAGAACCCGGTTTCCCACCTGTCAGACCCACTGTCCCCTGCAGCAGCACTGCAGATGTCCGAGGATCCCAGAAGCAGTCGACGCCAGCCAGAAGCTGAACCCCGCTTTTGGGTGGGAAGGCGCGTTAGCTGCCCGGCCAGTCTGAAATCAATTTGTGTCTATCTTTGAACCTGATTCCTCTCTAAGCCTGTTTTGGCTCTGTTTGTTTGGAACAGACCCGATCCTAAAGGGAAAAGCAGACAAACCAGACTAAACATCAAATATTAAATAGCAACTGCTAATATGACAGCCATTAAACACAAGCGCTCTCCTGCCTCCGTAGCAGCTGGAAGCTGGGCTGCACACCCACCTCTGGATCCCGGCGCTACCGAAATCGAAGTCAGGCTGCATGTGTATATATCAAATTGCTGGAACGAAGAAGAAATCCAGTTTCCTGCTGCCAATCTTTCTGGCATTCAATCTTCTGCGTCTGCTTTTAGCTGAGGTAGGAGGAGACGATGTACTTTCCCCTTCTGAGGTGCGGGGAGAGGGACCACGCAGCTGCCCAGCTCGCTGGCTCTGCAAAGGCACTCAGCAGAGATTGGCAGGGAGGCTTCTCCCCCTGTCCTGCTGGAAAATTAAAGAAATCTTATTTTGTTTTGGGATGAATCCAAGAGGCTTTGAAGCCCTGGGAGGGATCTGCTGGCCAGGCAAAGCCTTCTCTCCTTCTCTCTCTCCCCCAGAATTTCAAAGCCGCGGCATTGGGATAAATCCAAGAAGAGGGCTCCTGTATGGCCGTGGCGAAGGGGAGCAGGCACAGAGCGCCCTGGCTGGGGCTGCTGTGCTGGGATCGCAGGGACCAGGGAGGTTGTAGTGGAAGAAATACCCCAAAGCAGCGTGAAAGAGAAAACCTCAGCCGTACCCCTATTTGCTTGCACACTTGTGCTGCGCTTCACTCACTTCTCAGCTGTCCCGTACGCTTCTCTATGGGTGAAATTTCAAGAGAAACTGGGTAAGCATCAATGTCGAAGGATCCCATGGGTTTGCTTGTGCCGGGGACAGCGAAGGAATGAGAGACATCCCGACCGCATCCCTGAGCAAGATCCCCCATCACGTTGTCAGCGGGCACTTGCAGTCATGGCACGGCATGGCCCTGGGTCCTTCTCTTTATCTGCCATGCTCCTCCTCTTTCCTTGAGCCACTTCTTTATCACATTTTGAGCATACCTTCCACTTGACTTAACACTAACATATGTACAGTCGACATTTCAGTAATGCCTTACAAATTAGCTAGGGCTGATTGAGAGATTATCTGCTGGTTCCAGCCTCTTCCCCCCATCCCTGGCCCCCACCTCTCTGCACCGTGCGGGCTGAAGCGGGGGCTCGGTCCCGGGGAAGGGAGCTGGGGCCCCCTCCTGGTGCGCCCGGCCGGCTGCCGGAGCTCCCCAACCCTCGCTCACGCCTCCTCGGAGAGTTTCTGGGAAGCATCCTTTTCTCCTTCCTCTTCTTCTTTCCTCTCTCTCCAGCTGAGGGACTTTTTTAGGTGTTGCAGCGAGGCATGTCCCTGCTCGGCACGACATGGCAGCCCGCCGGGGCTTTATGGGGCAACCAGCATCCCAGCTCTGTGCCCGGGGCCACTGCAGAGGTGAGGGGGGGCTGCCCGTGTCCCCGGTCCCGACAGACAGAGCAGCCCATCACCAGAAATGCCTCTCGCCAGCACAAGAAGCAGGCGGCACTCAAGGGAGGGGTGACCTGTGCTGTGGCTGGAGGAGCAGAAACCCTCCGAGACCCAACAGACACCGCCGCAGCCCGGGCTCCAGCAGACCTCTGCCTGCACTGTGTATTTGCAGCTTATAAACAAAGAGACGGGAAGGCAGATGGACTATGTATTTGTCGAAGCACTTTCATGAGAAAACCTTCAGCGGTTCAAATGCCGGGTTGCTGGTTCTGCTTCCGCGGTCCCAGCAGTGCAGCCTTCTGGTCCGAGCGGTTTAAAGTCCTGGAGGCGTTCTGGTCGTCCAGCAATTTCCCTAGACACATGTTACTACGGATTTCTTTGTTCTGAACTTTTACATTTCCTGCAGCCCTCTTGAGTTCCTGAGCACCGGCCACTCGTGGTGCTGGAGTCTTGTTTCTGTGTCACTTAGCACCGGGAAGTGCTCTGCGGGCGCATTTCAATGCAAGAGGCTGTGAAAAATGAGGATATGTTTTATGACGTTCCAGTGCAGAGGGGCCCTGCACCGATCACACAGAGTTATTACGGCTGGAAGGAACCTCTACCGGCTCACCTGCTCCATTTTATCTTCCACATCAGGCCGGTAAACCATCCTTGTCAGATGTGTACTTAGCCTTATCCTTGACTATCTCTGGGGAAAGCAATTCAACAATCTCCCTGAGCAGCTTGTTCCACTGTCTGAACTCTAGTTAGAGTTATAAAGGTTTCCCTAATGTTTAACTTTAATTTTCTCTACTGCAACATAACACCATTATTACTAGTTTGAGCTCCTTGATGGCTCTTTTTCCCCTAAGCCACCATTTAGAAGATACGGGGAAGGAACTAGATGAACTGACTTACAGCTCGGTTACAACACAGTTTCAGCCAATTCCGTTTAATACGAGTTAAGGTAGGCAGAGTTTATGGGATCATATCAGGTTTTAAATGGTCTTAGGCAATGCTCAAATGTCCTCTTGTGAAATTAGCTGGGTTGTGGAGTTGTGCCCTGGCTGCCTCTTCCACCCGGCTCGGGGGGACGAGGGATGAAGTGACCCCCTGTGGGGGGCGGCTGGGTGGGTGCAGGGAAGAGATCTCGGCTGGGTTTGAGGGTCCTGCCTGGGGGTCCCTCCCTTCCCCCCTGCACCATTTCACAGCACCCCTACCCACGGGCATCCACCCTCTCCTGGCACCCAGGGACCGGTGTGGAGGGGCACGAGCACCCACACCCTGCCTAGGCAGTGGGGAATTTGCTAGACCCCAGCTCACGCCCCTCAAAACCTCCTCTTCCCGCTCTCCCCAGTCCTGCCTCACCTCAGGGCCATGGAGGAGGAGGGAAGGGGGTGCCGGGAGCGGAGGCAGCGGGGCAGGTGGCAGAGCTGCATCTCCCATGGGAAGGCATCGCATGTGTCAGACGAGCTGCGAGAGCGTCTGGGCAACGAGCATCGGCGCACAGACTGGAGAGAGGAGACTGGAATGTAAAAAGGAAACGAGTACATGGAAATTCAAAACTCTCCCCAGATGAAAAACAGAGGGGAGAGGGTTTTTTGGCAAATGAAGTTGCAAAAAAAGTTCCTGATTTTCTTCCTCATTTCTAACTTTTCAAATCGCACCAAGCTCTAGTTGCACAACTGCATCCTACGTCCTCTACTGAATCCAGCGTGTCAGCCTGGAAGAACCCACCGCTCTCCCATCACCTCTGGCAGGACCAGCAGGATCTGCTTCTCTTCCTGCTCACCAGGCCAAGCCGCTCTGTTGGGGCACTGGGGGTCCGTGTGTCCTGCCGGAGGAAAGGTCTCACATCCCTGGGGAGCGAAGGGGTTGCGCACGGGCGTCCCCTGACAACGCTTTCAGCATTGTGCTTTCTCTCCAGCTCCTTCAGCAGTAGTGGGTGGGCAACCTTCCCCTTCCCCATTCTCTCCCACAGCCCTGGATGTCACAGCTACCCCCCTCCATCTGATGGGCCATGGGGAGACCCCCGTCACGGTGCACGCCAGGAGTTGGGGAGTTTCAAGCCTCAAAAGACTGGGCTGCAACCACCTCTGTTGGATCTCCGTGGCTGGCTGAGATGAATCCAAGCCAGCAGGTCAGAGCAGCAGGTATCTCTTCTGATTTTTGATGTAAACTGAAAGAGAATGGTCATGGGCAGCATCACCAGGGGTGGCAGGAGGTCGGTCCTCGCCGGGTGGGTGGATGGGATCTCCTGCCGAGGCCATGTGTGGGAGGTGCTCCTCAAGCCTGCGAGAAACCACTGCTTGGGTGAACAGCTCACTTGTCCCATTCAGCAAGTCTACGCTTTGGGGGTTTTCCTCACCCATGAATTGTCTGCAGAGTGTGATTTTAATTGAAGTAATTACCCAAATTTTTTTTTTTTTTTACTGAGTGATTGTAGCAAGTAACTTTTACCCATTCAGGGCCCATTTGTAAGCAATTTACCTCAAGAATTTGGCAGTCGAAATTCAAGCAGCTTTACTGGGCGAGTAAGTCACGCTGCGTGTTTCCGTGTCGCCTGTGGATGAACGCGACTTGTTGAGTGAGGTTAGTAGCGCATATATTTGTGCTTATCGACTTGAAATGTGTTTCCTATGGATATTCTGTAATATTTACTTAAATCTAGCTGTTTCTGCTAAGGCTCCTGGCAGCAAGCACAATTACCCAAATTTTCATGGCTAACAAAGACAAAACAGGACACTGGGCAGGGTCTGAACTGATTGTTTGAGGACTCAAGTACATGCAATATTTGTTTTGTGGTATTTATCTAATTTAGTTTACAATGTGGGAATTTTTATTTATTTATTTTTAAAGCATGCTCCCCCCCCAACCTTGTAAAGCTTGTGGTTCTATCCAGGATTCAAGTTACAAACTTTTGCTGTTTTGCTTTAGCCATGATTTTTTTATAAAAGTGTGGTTAGACTATTTTTACTTTAGAAAAAGAGTTGGTTTTCTCCCGTTTTTTGCTGATAAATTGCAAATGGATGAAGGAAATTCGCTCAGACTTTCCCCGCAGACACTCTCCTTTGGGCGGAGATTAAACATGGGGAATTTCAGTCTAAAATGCAAATGCTTTGGACATTTATGAGAGTGGGAAAACAGGGGCCAATTATGAGAGCTGCTTTGTGACTTTATAGGGGTGCTACTGGCAGCCAGTACCGCCCTGGGGAGCGCTGGGGGCTGCAGCTCCCGGGGGGCTCGGGAGCAGCTTGCCCGGCCGCAGCAGCCTGCCTTCATCCTCCTCCTGAGACCTGGGCTGGTGGGAGAGGTGGCGAGCACCATGTCCTGGAGATGGAGAGCTGGGTTTCCGCAGCAGGATCTGCTCCCGTGGGTTATTTAATGTTTGCTGGCTGCAAAGCCCAGGAGAGCAGCAGACCCTCCGGCCCCACGGAGGGAAGCTGGGTGGGTGTTTGGGGGTCGGTAGATGCACAGCGGGGACACCGGTCACTCCTTCAGCAGGACAGATGCAGCTGCAATTTGGGCATCACCTATGGGTTGCCTTAGGAAGGTGGACACAGTTCACAGCTCATTGCTGATGGGCTGCGTGGTGCTGGTGTCTAAGTAAGAAGCTAAATGTGACTCAAAACTCTCCCAGTTTTGTGGAAGGTGAAAAAAAACATCTTGGTTTTCTTTTCCCCATGATTCTCCCTCTCGCTGCCCGCTGCCCCGCAGGGTGGGCTGCCTGGGCGCTGCCTCTCTACCCGGACGGGGCTTTCCCCTGCTCTCCCACGTCGGTGCCGGGCACTAGGGAGGGCGTGGGGTGGCTGTAAGCACCTTTGTGGAGCCCTGGGATGCTGCTGATGGGTTTAGGAAGGAGTAGGAGGGGGCTTGCGATGAGAGCTCCTGCGGGGAAATCCCTGCAGAGTCTGACAGCAGATTTGCACTGTGAAAAATTTACATCTCCTGCTGAGAACTCAATTTTCATAGGAGATAATCAAATGTGACCCGTGTAACAGAGTGATATTTTTACAGGATGTTTTTTCTTCTTTTTTTTTATTTGCTCCTCTCTCTCGATTTCCGTTTGGCGCCTTTGGCGCTTCCCGACGGTTGTATTTTGACAAGGATCCTCAAACCACTTGTAAACGCTTCCAAGTGAGGACAAGGTGGAAACCATGGCGTGGTTAATAACCTCCAGTTATGAACACGACTTCAGGATGAAGTAGGGAGATCCCAGAGCCCGGCTGCCTGGTCCTGGGGGGGTGGACTCATTTACTGCCATCCCGGAGGTTAGCGGGGGGAGGTGTGCAGGAGAGGGGGGAAGCGGGAGGAAGGGATGTTACAGCACAGAAATGGTGCAGGTATCCACCAGGCATCGCTGGAAAAGCGTGGGAGTGGGGAGTATCGGAAGGTAATGCCGGCAAAGCTGCGAGGGCAATTCTCTTCTTCCACCCACGGGCTCTCTTAAGCCCTTGCCTGTCAATCAGCCCCTTATTTACATGAATACTAAATCCACTTGCAGCTTCTTTAAATAAAACAAGAACACGCACCTTCCTGTAGCGAAACATATTATAGCAGTTTGTCACAGCATCATCCAGTAGGTATTAATTCCCAGATCGTTTTATGACATGTTTTATCATAAGTTATTAAAGAAGGTAGCTGCATTGGGCAATCATTTGATAAACGGAGCCATAATTTAACACGCTCTTCCATCATATTAGTGAGGAACAAGATTTATTTTCTCAGTGCAACTTTAATTATGGATAACACAAGCAGGGGATTGAGTCGGCTGAATCCTTAAGGTTAATGATGTCTCCTGCGGAGCACCTTGGGGTAAGGCATGGGATCTTCCCAGCGCTGCTGACTCACCTGCGGTCGGCATGTCTGGCTCCAGGTATGCAATGTGACCTTGAGTTTCGGGCCTCGAAAAGGTGTTGTGTTCTTCTAGTGAGATTTAGGGCATTCGTAATACATTGCCAAGGTTGGCTAGCTGCCCGGCTGCGGTCCCCTCGGGGAAGCCGAGTGCTTCTGCCTCCCCTGCCGCTGCACAGGCAGCAGGGGGGACTTTCCCGACTGGGCAAGAGTGTGTCCTTAAATCCATGTTTGGCTGAATATCTAGAAGTTGCCTGACATTCAGTTCCCCTGAAATCTGGTCACTTTGTGGCCCATTGGACTGAGCAAACTGGGAAAATCTGTGCTCTGACAAAGACCTCAGAAGAAATCGTTTTCACGCAGGGCTTGCTCAGTGCACATCGCTGCTTGCTACAGAGAGCAGCAGCAGGCTTGCTCCAGACCTGCTTCTCCCTGGGGCTGGAGCCCTTCCCTCAGGCTTGGCTCTCAGCAGTTGCTTTTAGCACTTCCACTACAGCTGCGAATTCTCCAGGATCGCTGCAAACCAGAGGGTCCACCACTGCTTTCTGAGGACCCTGCTCTTCAGCCTCGGGTGGCTGTCGGAGGACTTGGAAATCACGGGGAAGTCAGCAAAGGAGCGTGGATATCTGCTCCTGCAGCCTGCGCTCCCTCGGGGCAGAGCCGGCTGCGAACCCGGCCCCTCGGGTGCTGCAACGGAGCATCAGGGAGGCAGAAAAACCCAAGGAAATGACCCAGGGGCTTCCGAAAAAGCTGAATGTCTCCTCCCATTGGGGGAGTTAATGACCCTCCTGGCGAATATCACTATTAAGCTGGGAACCTGTCAGAAATCCTCACGTTCCCCCGATTGCTGCCGCATTCTTGTTCTTTTTCACGTATTTATTTTTGGCTCTGGAAATCGTCTTTTAATTTCTGCCCCTTTGTTCTCATGTCTCTCCGCCTCGGCTCCGTGCTTGCTCTCCCGGCTCCGGCCACTTTACGAGAGCCTGGAGGGTCTCTGGGCTGCCTGCGGCTCCCCGCCTGCACGCCAGTGAGACGGGGAGGTGTCCACGCGCCTCTTGGGATGGGGGATGCAGAATCCAGGCCCTCAAACCATCTGAGGACCCCATCTCGCTGCCATCTCACCAGGGAAATCTCCAGGTGCAGTTTGTAGCCCCGGTGCAAAGGGATGCAGGTCCCTGTGGATGGGCTGGTGTCCGGGGGTGCCGGAGAAGCGGTACAGCGAGGGGTCGGGATGCTCCACAAGGACCACTGCAAGCTGTGGAGAGAAACCTGCCCGCACTCTGCAGACAGATGCATCCCGCTGCTGCCTCTCTGCCACCGCCATGCCAAGCTTCCATCCTTCATAATCACAGATAGGGGAAAAAAAAAAATAATCCCTTATTAACCTCTAAATTACTAAGCAATTCGGTGCAGGGAGGGGTAAGGAGTGCAGAAGGGAAGAGATGCTTAAACGCATTGGGCTGATGTCATTTCGTTTAGTTAGGAGCAGGAGAAACACAATCCAGTTCTCTTCCCCCCAACAGAACAAAGGGGAAAGTCCCCAAGGGAAGATTAAAAAAAGTGAAACAAAAAAAAAAACCACAAAATGAGAGAGGAGAGGAACAAAAAAAAAAGAAGAAAGAAAAGAAAAAAGGAACGAAAAAAAAATCATCCCCCTGAAGTATCTCCTCTGTTGTCTTTAACAGTTTCTCTCTTCCCCCACTTCCTCAGCACCAGTCAGGCTCACAGAGCCATAAAATAAGAGTTTGTGGCGTGTTCAATCGATTATTCCTCCTAATGCACTGTTTTTGGAGACAGGTAATTTATTTCAGACTTTACATGTCTACATGCAAAAAAAAAAAAAAAATCCCCTTCTTTTTCTGTATTCCCTTTTTGGTTTACAGACTTTTTTTTGCCCCTTTGCCCCCACCTCCCCCTCGCTTCCCCTCTCAAGTCCCCCCAGACACAAGCGTTTCCCAGTGAAAGGTGCAGCCATTCCCACAGTGAAACCCAAGGCAGGTAATGACTTTCTCACCCCATCCATACTGCTCCAGAAACTGCTGCCTCACCAGCTGCATCCCTTTATTTTGGAGAGACAAGGGGGAGGGGGGAAGTGCCAGCCCCCTCTGATTCCCTCTCCTCCGAGGCCTCCCCATAAAAAAAAGGAGAAAGATATAAAGGGAGCAAGTGTTTGCAGAGATAGAGTTTCCATTAGACGGAGGGTTGGGGAAGCGGGGGCTGTCCGGTGTCCGGGAGGAGCAGGTTCCCGAGCTCCCGCTGTGCTCTCCGAGGCTCGGCACGCGGGGTCCGCAGGCAGGCGGGAGGGCTGCTGCTGCCGCCGCCAGCTCTGGGGAAAGGAGGAGCTGGATTGGGTTCCCTCTCGAGTTTGGCCACTTGCCTGGGAAGCCCTGGCTGCAAACCCCGGGCGCTGGGGACAGAGGTCTCGAATCGCTGTGCTGGGTGCATCTCAGCCCTGGACCCCGCGCATCGCCCGCACAGCCCAGGTCCAGCCGCGATGTCAGGGTTTGTTCTGGCTGCTCTCCCCTGCCCTCGGGACAGCAACACCTTCGAACTGGTGTCTGGAAGGGGGAGAACCAGGTTTACGGCTCGGCAGCTGAAACAAAACAGCCAGCAGCCAGGTTTGCAGGGGATCTGCTCGGGGCCGCCCGTTCCCGTCTCGGGTGGCTGCAGCCAAGCAGGAGGACCGGTGCTCATGGCAGCCCCGCGCACGCCGTGCCAGGGCTCCTCTCCATCCCCCTCCGAGCCGCAGGGCCTCTGCTCTGGCAACGTTGCACGGTTGTTCCCGGTCCTGGGGCGTGCAGCCTGCTCCCAAGGACAGGCTGGGGCCAGAAGCTCCAGTGAGCAGCGGTGGTGATGGGACACACCGGTCCTTGTCCCCAGACCTCCATCGCCCCCATGTTAAATGATATTTGCAGAGCTCTGGGGGTACGAGTGCGGATGAGCAGATTTGAAGGGCTGTGGTATGTGACTTACTGGATTACAACTGGGCGCACCTTACTCCAGAAGGGTTTTCATCCTAATGCGCTCTGGCCTCCCAGGAAAAGAGGAGATTACCCATCACTAACAGCTTTGCTGTAAAAGCCCAGGCGGGTCTCCTTTTTTTTATTCCTTTTCTTATAATTTGCCTCTCCAAACCAGGGGTGGATTCGGGAGCACAGAGCTGAGAGCCCAGGAAGGGCAGCACTGAGGGTGCCCCATGGTGTGTGCAGCCCGGCCCCTGCGCGGATGGTGCTCCTGCCCCGGCGTGGGGCAGCCCGGGGGGCTCGAGCAGCCCGGGGGGCTGGGACACCCTCCTCAACTTCCCTCTGCACCCCCAGGGACACGAAACAGCCAGTTTGCACAGGGAGGGTGCACTGGCTGTAACGGGAGCTTACCAAAACCGAGCCCTCGGCTTTAGCACGGCTGTCGGCGGAGGCTGGCAGGCTGGGCAGCTATTGTTTCCAGGTAGGGGGAGCGGGAGAGTTTTTTATCGCATAATGAAAAAGGCATTATGAGGGGAAATAATAAATATCAGGGAACAGGGAAGGAAGAGGGAGGGGGACGTTATTGAAAAATGTAAACTCTGCCACCCAGCCAGCCCAGTGCTGCTGGGGCTCGTCGTTGAAACCCTAATGCTGGTCTGCTCAGAGGATCACCCTTCTCCGAAATGAAGTCTGCTCAGCTTTGGGGTGCTACCAAGGCCCCTTGCGCCCCAGGAGACCTCCTAGCCCGAGTTGTGGGGACAGACAGGGACCAGCCCCCTTGTCCTCAGCTATAGGGTTTGCTGCGCTTTTTGCTGTCCTGTGCTCCCTGGGGTTGGGAGAAAAAAATCACCTCCTGAAAATCCCTTTGCATGGCCGGAGTCCTCCCTTTTTCCCTTCCAACTGCACTGAGCCACTCCAAGACCTCTCCGCACCCGTTGCAGAGCCCCCACGCTGCACATCCCTCCCATCCCTCTCGCCTCCTCTCCCCGGGGACCCCCGTGCACCCACACCCCATCTCTTGCTGCCGGCCTTATTTATTGCTGTGCAATTTGTTTAAGATAGTTTCTGTCTTCCTGAGGATCCCAGCGCTGGCGTGGAAGGCAGGCTCACCACGGTAGGAACAGGCACCGGAGCAACCCCTCTGCCCAGGAGAGGCTGGGCAGCCGTCTGGTGTCTTCTCCTGTCTCCCAGATCAACAAACCCGCCTCTGGAAGGTCTCCAGGGCTTGGATATCTCTTCTCACTCTTCCTTCGCCCACTCCTGCATGTGAAGGCTCCGATATGCCAATGTGCTGGGAGATGCATGCTCTTCCCCCAACTCCACAGCCTGGGTGCCTCTGACCTTGTTTGAAGAGTGGGGATGGCTTCCCCTCTGCATTTTGGAGGCTGGAAAAGATGGTGAAGACTTTCCCATTAAAATAGCAGGTACATGTGCTGTCAGCCCACGGCCCGTGGCTCCTGGGCTGTAAACTCAAGCACAAGCATGTTTGCTAACCAGGGAATTCAGGGGCAGCGGGAATATTTTGATCATGAAGCCTTAAATATGTTTTCTGATGTTTTGGAGGGAGGACAGAGCCCGTCCGTGCTCCCTCGCTGCTCTGGCTACTCCCACCGCCCGCCTGTCCTCCTCCGAACAACTCCGCCAGGATCAAAGCCTGCCCGAACCTTTTCCATATGCCCTGCTCCTCTCCGACGGGCCCCTTGGCCAGGTGGCTTTTCCCAGCCTTCACACACTATCCGCAGACCTCCCACTTCTAAAAGAAACACAATAAAGCTGGGCCAGAGAAGCAATTAGAAAGCAGCTCCCTCGTCACATCTTCTCATGGGCTGTCCTAGAAAAGAGTGACAAACCCAGCGAGTGTGGCACAAGGCTCGTTGTTTGGGTGACCTTCACCCGTCTGGGCTGTGCCACCCCTCCGCCTGTGTGCCACAGCTCGGGGCACAGCCTTGCCATCCCGTGTGACGTGGGTGTTTGCAGCGGTGGAGCTTTGTTGGCCATGAGAGGGTTTTTTTGGCAGAGCCTGGAGCACGTCCCCTTTCAGACATGTCCCCCACAAGAGCCATCCAACTTCACCAAGCTCCATCCCATCTCCGCGCTGTCGCGGCCGAGTCGTCCCCAGCCCACCGGCCAGGGGCTCTGACCCGCGCCAGCAGCATGTGGAGCTGCTTGGCATTTCGTCAGGAGCTTGATGACTCTTTGGGTTGCAGGCGAGTAAACAACCTCCGTGCAGTGTTATTCCTGTGTTAAGCTGCTGAAGTTTTGGTAAATATATGACCATGCATCAGGCGCTTGCAAGACAAACCATCTCGTTGGGAATTTGGAGGAGAACAACAAAAATGATTAAGCGGCTGAAGGGATTGACTTATGAAGAGAGATTAAAAGAGCTAAATCTGCCTAGCTGAGCTAGCTGACATCCACGGCAAGATATGATAACTATCTACAAGTATATGAAGGGCATAAATCACAGCTCGGGGGATTTGTGGGGGGCAACCCTGGGAGATTAACTGGGAGGAATAGACATAAGTAGAGCACCGGAAAAAAATCATCTAGACAAGATCTGGTGAGGACTCCTGGGCTGGAGAAGGAGGCTCTGCTGGGAGAGGCAGAGCCTCCCCAGCCTCGGGAGCAGCATGCAGGGGAGCTCCTGCAGCGAGGGAGGAGGCAGGACTAGCTGGGACCGGGACACCTCCGTCCCCTGGCAACTTCTGAAAAAGGCCTGGAAAGCTGAGCTGGGAATTTGTCAAGGAAGGGGGTTCATGCCTGTGTCAGTAAAATATGGCCCCAGTAAGGAGAGCCCCGTGTTTCCTGGGCAGGCGCAGTGGAAGGGAAAGGTGGCATGGACTCAGGGAAGATGCCCCGTTTGCTGTCATCCACAGCAAAGCAAAAGAAAACACGAACTATGGAAACTAAGCTTTCTACACCCAGGTGCTGAGAACAAGATGTGGGGTATGATGGAAGTTGAGCATGTTAAAATACTCGTTCAAATTTTCCGTGGTGCAGCCTATGCTGAAACCAGGTTCATCCCCATCGACGCCGCAGAGCAGCGCCTGCTCACATGCAAACCTGGAAGCCTGGGTGAGCACGGAGCGAGAGCAGGTGTGGGTCAGCACCTTGGGTCGCACAGGACCACGGTAAGGAGCTGATGAGTCCCAGGGTAACTTGGACAAGCACATTATGGAGGTAACGGCAGCGTTACCTTTGCCCGGGGAGCCTGGCAGGACTGGAAGGAGCAACGGGTAAAGCTGGGATGGTTTTGCAAGGCTCGGTGGCAACTTGACTTTGAACGGTCTCACGTCTCTGCTGCTCAGGAGCCACCTGAGCTGCTGCTGAGTTTCCTGGCGGACTCTGCAAGATGGCTCATGTGCTCCTGAAACAACTGTGTCTCAGCTCTGCCTAAGGCAAATTCCCACACAGTTAAACGAGGATGCTGAGGAAGGAGCTGGCACCCTCTGATGCAGCCCCCAAGGAAAAAGGGAGTATTTCTGAGAGCTTCTGAGGATGCCTGGCTCCCACACACTGCTACTTTTGATTAGGTTTTAAAAATATTTAATCTGCACAATTTTACAATGGGGATTCAGCTTTATTCCTGCAGTAATCCCTCCTGCCTGGTCCGTGGGTGAGCTGCAGCACCCCCTTCACGGAAGATGCCTGTCCCTGTCCTCCCCACGCTCCTGCACCACGGACATCTGGCAGGTCCACGTGCCACGACCACCGGAGGAGGAGACGTGGGTCTGGTTCTGCCCACGGCGACGTGCAGGTCACGCTCAGCGTTTGCCATCTTCCAGCCAAGGCGCCAGTCCTGCGCGAGCTGAAATGAGTGGAAACTCCCTTCCATCGGCAGCGAAATCTGGATCGGTGTCGAGCTCAGAGAAAAATTCACACTGCATAATTCACTCAAGACTTTTCTACTCCCAGCAGTTCATAATTCCTCACGTGAAACAGTGTTTGCATTTACTGAAATACGGAGAGCTCTGCGGGTTCCCTGAGTCTGCATCGCCGGGTGGTTTTCTATTTGCCGACGGGACGAGTTAATAAACGCCGGTGTGCGCCTCCGAAACCTGGCTCCTGCGAGCGCTGGAGTGGGGACGGACTGGTTTTTGCCTAACCGGTTTATTTTCTCTAACATTGTTTATTTTCTCTAACATCTGCATATAACAAAAGCAAAAAAGAGGCAAAGGAAAGCTGCCCAGCGGTGCTCAGAAAAATGAATTTCCTATTCCCCGTATGGGGCATGGAGCTGGTTTTTGGCCCAGGCTGCAGCATCTCCTCCGCAGTGATCTGCGTGACAGCTCTGCCCGGCTGCTTGTTCCCCTCTCGCCATGCCACCCGGTCCCGTGTCCTCGGCTCTCGGCCACCAGCCCGGCTCCGCAGCTGCCAGCAGGCCAGGACAGCTCAGCTCTTTAAATGGTAATTTCCCGTGAGGAGCTCCCAGGTCTCTCATTTCTCTTCTCACCAGCCCAGTCTTTGGCTTACACTTGCAAATGACAAATTATGCTTTTGCCTCTAATTCCAGCTTCCCTGGCATCCTCAATCGAAGCAGCCCTCTGCAGAAAGCAGCAGGTTCTTTGCAACCAGCGGGAGGTAGGCTTTTCCTCTTCTCTCTGCTCCCTCCCCCCCGCCTTAATTGCAGCCCAACATGGGCTTTCGAGGTGTATTAAACATACAAATTATTCTGCAAAGCCTCATGAAGTGCTAGTTACCAAGGCCTCTGATGGGAAATGACAGTGCAACCAGAGAAGCTGTTAACGTCAAAGCATTGTCTGAAATCGCTCTGGCAACACGATCATTTCGCAGGCGTGGTGCACGGGGCCGGGTGCCTCTGCAGCCGCGGTGTCACCCCCGGCAAGGTCCCCGCGTGCCGGTGGGGCTGCACGGGCACCGCTGGACCGGGGCATCGTGCTGGGACCTGCGGAAGACCAGAGGCTCTTGGCGAAAGGCTGCCCCAGCTGCACCTGCGATATCGCGCTCGTTCCTGGAACGATGCTGATGGATTGGAGAGAGTTCAGAGGAGAACCAGGAACATAATCAAGGAGCTGGAGGGCATGATTTATATGGCAAGTTTAAAAGGGCTGCATAATAGCAACAATAATAAGCGCTCACAGCACATAGTGTTTTTCATCTTTGCGCTCAAACGAAGCTAACGCATACTACGCCCAACTGCATTAACAACTTAACCACATCTCGCGCGGCCAGCCGATAGCGGGAGCGATGCGAGAACCATCTGCGAGTCTCCTTAGAGCCGAAATGCCGAGGAGGGAGGGGAGCTGTTCAGGTTAGCCCAAGGGGCTGTAATGAGCAATATAAAGACATGGAAATGAGAAAAGGAAAACGTAGGCTGAATATGAGGGAAATTTTGCCGGCAGGGCAGCACAGTGAACTGGGGCACTGTTGCCATCCTGGAGCAGGAGGGACAGCCTGGTGGGTCCTAATGGGGATTTCCAGGAGGACAGGTCTCAGGGGATGCTGGTGCGGCCGGCTGCGGGTCCCGGGGGCTGCTGGAAAGAGACAGGCGAGGTTTCGGTCTTGCACTTTTGGGTGCGCACTGGGTATTCAGAGAAGGTGCCTGTGACGGTGTGAACATATAGCCGAGGTCTGGGCACCCGGTTCATGCCCAGCGGCAGGGACAGGCGTGTACATGGTGTGTACATGGTGTCTCCTGTCTTCTTGGCTATGGGCTGTAAAGGATTAATATCTGTGGCTGCGGCCAGAGCCAGCACCACCAACTTCTTCCTTTCAACGTGGATTTCGGTACCAGCTCACGGCAACCCTGGATGAGATGCTGAGCTGGCAAATCGCAGCGGGAGCTGGAGCAAGAAGAGGGAGCCCTCTTATGCAAAATGTCCCAGGTCCTCCAAGGCCTCTTATTTTAAATTAATTAAGAGCCGTGGAAGAGTGCCTGAAGAGTTATGGAAACCTACGCAGAGTTAAAAATAGGACTGTCCCTCTGCTGCGTCTTTCCACCAGCCCTCCCGGGGTATTTCTGCTGTCCTGACTCCCCACAAGCGGTACCGTCCGGCGAGGCATGGGGGCACAGCCCGCGCTCTCCCAGGGATGCTGGGGCCAGCCCCGGTCCCCTGCCTGGGGAGGGGTCCTCCTGCGAGACCCCATCCAGAGGATGCAGGGATCCAAGCTCTTCACTTCTGCCCTCCAAATCTGCTGCTGCCCCAGCCCCAGGCGGTGGCTCGGTCACGTCCCCGAGCCCCAGCCCCCCTGCTCCGTGCAGGGCTGTCCCCAGCCCCTCTCCTCCCAGGCAGGGGCTGTCCTGCCTCCCCTCTGCGGCACGGGCAGCGGGAGCCAGCGGGCAGGGATTGATTGCTCCGCTCCCAGCCCGCTCTCCAAGGAGGAAGACGAAGCCCAACAGTCTAAATATAGGCCAGCCTAACAAAGGCGAAGGCGGTGGGAGGAGTAGACGTCCGTAGGGAAAATTCCCTCTCCGAGGCTCAGCGACGGGCGGCTGCTTTCCCGGCGATCGTGGAAGCGGACACAGAAAGTTCCTACCCACAATAACCCAACAAAGCAGAGGGAAATAAAAAAAAAAAGCCTCATTTTACAAGCTCTCTCGTTTCCAGCTGCACGGAGGACTGCGGGGGAAAGATAAATGCGGATCCAGCCAGAGGGGACCAGGGCATGGCTCAGGTCTGCAGGAAGATTTAGGGCCTTGAAGTCCAAAGGCAGGGCTTGATCATTGCGCGAGGAAAGAAAAATCTCTGGGAGTGGATACCACGTTAAACAATGTGTTGTAATAAGTGTTTTATGCTTTAGAGGAGGAGAGAGAACAGTGAAATCCCCCGTAAGAGCTAATTACTGCAAATTCCTTTTCAATAAAACAAGACAAAAAAAATCCTCTCTTAATGGAAAAATCCATTTAAGACTCAGATGAGGTAACTGCGGTTCACGTCCTCGTCGCATCGTTAGTGGAAGTCAAATAGGTTTTCCTCCCGGCTTGGCAAGACCAGCCCAGCCTCCTCCGAGGGAGCTGCAGGTGTGAAGCAGAGGTGTTGGGGTGTGGGTCTGCAGGGGAAGGTGATCCCTGGGGACCAAAATCCCAGGAAAAACACTTTCTAGTGCTCGGGGGAGAGGCCATGCCGAAAGTCAGGGTGAACCCCTTTTTTCCTGACTGTGGCAGGATGCGGGCAGGGATTAGGAGAACAGCAGGGGCTTGCAGGCATCTCCTCTCCGGGGTCCGGCAGAGCTCGTCTCAGGACCTGGCGGTCCCCATGGTGCCTTGCCGGCGGTGTCAGATGCGGCATTGCACCACCGGCGAGCTGCAACCGCGAGCACCGGTGCCTGGAAGGGATGGCGGGAGCTCCCCACCCTGCGCTGCCTGCATCCCCCCGCCCCGGCAAGCTGGGCGCCCCGAGAGCCCCGTGTGACCTCTGTCGCCTCTCGCAGTCCAGCCCAATTAAAATAAAATAAAGAATTGAATTAGGATTGGATTTGCCTCCGTCCCTGACACTCTGTATTTCCCTGTGATTTGAAATGGGGCCAGTTTGGTGGATTTCTTGCACATGGGAGCAATATATTGAATTACATGTATGTCCAGTGCTTAGGAGAGATACATTTCTTTTCCACATGTTCATGCAGCCGCGTGACCCCAGGAAACCCAACAGTGGGGTCTGTCTTCGGAGACAAATAGGGATTGTTTTGTGTGTGTGTGTAAATGCTCCCTCCCCCTCCGCTCTCCCCAGCCTCTGTGTGTGCGTATGGGGGGGACTATTCCCCACCGAACACGTTCATATCCCACTGAAGCCAAACAGCATAAACACAGGATATTTATTCACCGCAAGTCCACAGGGTGGAAATGCAGCTTCGGGGGAGGCTCAGCAGCCCCCCGGCCAGGAGACCTGCCTGCTGCCTGACCTCAGCTGCCCGGGGAAGGGGAATGGCTGCTGGCGGGAGCTGCTGGAGACAAACCCACATGCAGGCAGGTCCACCAGGTATTCCTCTGTACCACCTTACCTGTCAAGCTGCTCCCCTCCCTGCTGTCACCCTGCCCCGATGCTGGGACAGGCAGAGGGGAGAGCGGGGATGCGGGATGCTCTCTGGCAGCGGTACCCCTCAGCCCTCCCTCGGCACGGGCTGCCTGCCTGCATCCTTGGCCGGGAATGCAGGTTCGGCTCGGCATCCATGTCCCATGGGGACCTGCCAGCACAGTCCACGGGAGCGGGACCCAGCCCAGTGGGAAAGGAAGAAGAAATCCATGTTGTATAAATCAACTTGGGAGTGACTGTGGTGCGTCTCAGCTGCTGGCATTCAAAGGGACCTGTCCTTTTCATCCCCCGGGCTGTCGCTCAGCATCCCGCAGGCCGTCCAAAAAGGAAGGAGGCTTGGTTGATAAGATCTGGGGCTTGCGAGAAAATAAAAGCAGAGGGTGGATGGATTTCTTTCTTGTTCCTTTTTTTTTTGTTTTAAAGAAAAATGTAAGGTAAAGAAAAATGTTTCTAGGATAGAAACCTGTTTGATGAGGAGCATTGCTACCCAAACACATCGTTCCCAAACAGCACGCCTGGCTGCTTGCTGAAATCTGGATCTGTAATAGTCTCTAGCATCTTTGCGAGCGCATTCCCCGAGCACTGACTCGAGGCAAACCCCAGAGAAGCTGGTGGCTGGTACTTGAGCCTCCTGGGAAATCAAACACTGCCGGACTCCAGTGTCGGCTCCGGGGTGATGTGAGGTCAAGGATCACACGTGCCCTCGGGTCCTGTTCCCAGCTTCCCAGAGGCACCGAGCTCCGGCTAAAGCTCCTTAGCCCTGTGGCGATCTGACACAGCCACCCCGGCATCCCCGGCACCCCCTGCCGCCCACCGAGCCCCAGGGAGGCTGCTGTGGTCCCCAGTCGGACTGTGGGGTGAGGAGGGGAGGTAACACCCCAGCGTGGGCAAGGGAGCTGGGGGTGCTCAGCAGCCCCGGGGACGGCCTGAGGCTAATGGGATTAGCTGCTGAGCTTGGCCGAGCTGCCGGAGGAGGAGCCTTGCCAACCACGTTATCGCTGGCACAGTGTTGTAGTGCTGGTCTATAAATAGGAGTTTTAAAGCAAAGCAATTAATCACGCTACTGCCTGGATGGGCTTATATTGGTTTAACAGCGTGGATGTGAGTCCAGCATCTACTGCGAGATTTACAAGTCCAGCCTACACAGACAGACACGAGTTTAAGGCTCCTTTCAAGTGTCACTCTGAGGATGCAGCTGAGTGTGGGTTACTCTGGTTTAACGAGTTACCACGCATCAGCTGAGCCCCACTAACTGTATGCATGGGCCGAGCCCGTTGCAGCTGGGCACTCAAAGGCACTGATAAAAGCCACCAGCGTGCTTTACCTGTTTGATCCTGCATTTGCAGCAGGCTCAGAGTCTGCACAGGATTACTTGTCGTCGTCAAGCTGATGAGCAGTCATATTATAAACAGCAGCAGCTTGCAGAGATCCACCCTGCCCTCTCTAAACCCTGACTGCTGTGTGTGAGGACCTGACCCCTGAGCTCTGTAAGTCACAACCCTTCTCCCAAACCCTGCACCCCACCAATATTCACATCTTGTTTTACCCTGAGTAAGGAAAAGTCAGTCCCTGGCCCTAACCAAAGGAGGGGCAGCGTTTTCTCCTCTGCTCAGCTGTCTCACTGCTGCCTGCAGGGCCTTCTTTGTCCCTAAAAGGGACAAAAGCCAGTCCTGCAAAATGCCTTATTGCACCAGGCAAAGCATTTTGCATGTGGTCCAGCCATGTCTGCGTGCTGGCGAAGGTGCCCCCACGCTGCGTGGGACTCTCCAGAGGGTATCGGCCCCCTCTATGTGTCACCCATACGTGAGCTGGCTGCTGTAAGATGTGTGTGTATTTTGGGGAGATGAGAGAGCTCCTCCCTGGGACCGCTGCTGCCGACGGGCTGGGCTCGGGGGAGCCCGGGGGGCTGAGCTTGGGGGGGAGCGTCTCCCTCCGTCCGGGCTGGTGGAAGCCGTGCTGGGCCCATCCTGGTGGGAAGCCACTTTTAGCTGATGGTACAGGGAGGGCCATATTGGTTTCAGTCTGTTCTGCAAAACACTAACCAGCATGTGCAATCTGTGAACCCCCTGCTTGACGAGAAATGCTAATTGTGTGAGAAGGACCTGCCAAGAGCCCGCAGTATTCGGCGTGAAGGGGGTTTATTAGTATTATTACTATTGTTCTGGCAGCTGCAGAGCAGCCAGCCTGTTTGGCCGTGGCCGAGGAAAGCGAGCAGGGCGCAGGAGAGCGGCGCTCCCTGCCCGGCGCTCCCTGCGGCTGCGGGGCCGGCCGTGGGAGGAGGACGGGGACACGGGGACGGTGCTCTCCGGCTGCCCGCAGCTGGTTGCTCCCCCCGGGAGCTCCCCCCTTGTCTGTGTTGTAGGGAGGGCTGGACATGGCTTTTCTCCTTGGACTGAAAGTTTTGCATAAAATACGAAGTGAAAATCCCTCCCCGTCGTTTACTGCCTATCCTGCCAGCGCCTGCCCGTGCCGGTGCCTGCATCCCGCTGCTTCCCAGCCCTGCAAGGGGCACCCAGACACCGGGGAGCAGGGGCTGCCCCGAGCAGCCGCAGGGTCTGCAGGGCAGGGAGGCTCGGGCAGGGACACGGACCCCGCCGTGCCCGGGGGACCCGTCCTGGTGCCTGCAGCGGAGGCAGGACACGGGGTTTGCATCTTCCCTGCAGCCACCTCCAGCAAGGGGCTGGTTTCTGCAGCCCCGGGCACCTCGCAGGCTGCTGCCTGGTGGGGCATTGCACTGCTGGGGAAGGGGAGGGCAGAGGGGAAGGCGAATGGAGAAATGGGGGGAGGATTTCTTTGCTGAAAGGCAGCAGCCATGCCTGAACACCGCCAGAAGAAGGGACTCATTCAATTCCCAGTGATCCAACCAAGCTGAAAAAAACTGAAAAGGGAGAAACGATGACTCTGGCTTGATTTAAGAGCAGAGCAAAAGCTCCACGTGGTGCGAAAACTTGGTGGCTTTCCTGTATTTGCAGGAGAAAATCGAGGCTCTGTTTTGCAAAATCATCCTGACTTCTCACCCGTAGGCCTGGAAAAAAGCAGGAACATTGATGGATTCAGTGTTTTTCTTTCTCTTCTGGCCTTGGTAATTTGCAGAAAAAGAACCAGATAAAGTTTGATAAGTTTGAAATAGACAGAGAGAGAGAGAGAGAGAGAGAAGATGTCCCAGGCAGCCGGCTCCTAATACTCCCCCTCCTGTTTCAGAGAATAAATGAAGTGCTCTTCATTCCCCGCTCGTCTGCCACCCTCCACTGAGTCTGTCATGGACTCATCTGTGTATAAATTAGCTTTTCACAGTAATGCCGTGTAAAATTATTTCTGTCATCCTTTTATCTGACCAGTTTATCTCGTCAGCTTGTCAGTCTTAATTCCGCAACCCTTCTCTCCCCTCCCCGGCAGAAGCCACCTGAGCTGCCCTGGCTCCCTCGGAGGAGGCACCGAGCCCTCCTGTGGGCAGGTCTGCTTTGCATCCCCTGCAGCTCCCGGGGTATTTAGCAAGGTGGCAAACATCTACCCACGCAGCAATGCTTGAAGGCCGCTGGTGCAGCCGGCCAAATGGTTTACAACAAGCCTGTCTGCTGGCAAGACGAAACGGAGCGGAGCGGCACAAAGGCTGCCATTTTCAGGCCATTATTTATTGTTCAGAATTAGGCAATGACGTTTATCGGGATTGGCACGTGGTAGGTGACCCACTGCTTGGGGGCTGAGACGGGCTGGTCACATCAGTTACGTGGTATTTTCCCCTGACAGTAATGTTTTTGCATGCCGGCTTCTGCTGCGAAAGCTTATGGAAAAAGCATTTAACATCTATTGTCTGGGACTCTTTGTGCTTGCTTGCACGAGCGCTGCTGGAAAGGGAACCCAAAAGGGATGCAGCTGGAATATATTAATTAGAGATTCCAGATGAATAGTCACCCAAGTCCTTTTAACACCTTGTTTCAGCTCCGTGCATCCCCCAACTTTCGCTGCAGACGGGAGGTACCGTGGGAGGAAAGCACGGGTGCCCTGCAGCCGCTGCGAAGCCTGGGATGCGGGATGCAGCTCCTAGTGAGGGTGACAAGTGTCCCGAGGGATGGCCACCCTGCACCCGAGCACTGCGGGAGCTGCCTCCGAGTCCTGCAGAGCAATGTTGCATCCAAACCCCTGCCCTCACCCGCCGCACCTTCACTGGTGTTTTTGTCCCACCTCCCTAACTCCTCCTGCCTGCCCGGTGGACCCTCTCCCCCCAGCATCCCTTCCCCTCCCTCTTTCCCACCTTCTCTGGGTTTCTCTGCTATCTGTGAAGCTGTAGGGGAGGAAATATGCCTTTATTCTGGAAAAACAGAGGGACAGACCTCTCCGGAGGTGCCACTCGTGCTCTGCCATCGCACTGGGCGCCTGTGTGGCTCTGCAGTGTCCCCTCCCTGGCCAGGTGTCCCCCTCTGCTCCCGCAGTCACCCAGCCTGCTCATCCACGGCCGAGGATCGTCCTCAGCCCGGCGCACCTCCTGCCTCCCTCCCACGCTCCCTTGTGCTTTGATTTTTAGCAGTTGGTTGTGACTACTGGTTCCCCACATTGTTATCTGTTCTCTTTCGCTCAAAGAAATATTGTGGGTTGTAATTCTGTCTGCTACATCTTGTGAATATTTCTGGACTCTGAAGTTTCCCGGCTCCAGATGTTCTGGCCAGACCAGAGGAAAAAAACCAAAAAACCTCAGCATTAATAAAAACCTTTTGAAAATAAAAAGTCATATTGCGCAGTAGTGACATCATATCCGTGAAATATGACCTGATGATGTCACAGCTGTGAAATGAAGGATGATTGTCTCTTTTTGGCAAATGCTGGCTGTTTGGGCCAGACCTGTTAAATAAGTGCACATGTACTATAAATATGTATATTAAACCCAGAAGTTGCGAATGCTGCCTTGTGGTCACCTGGGTCAAGAAACCTGACGGGGAGAGCTGGTGACGGGGCGGGCGCTGCACAGACGTGGGACGGGGTTCCTCACCCCTCCCCGTACCCAGACACCGGGCGCCTTAGGGTTTTACTTTGCTTTCCCCCGAGCGCTCGCTCCCGGCTGCCGCTGGGGACAGAGGAATGGCTTTGCAAGGCTGTCCCTCTGAGCCGGGACGGCGGGTGGGTGGCTCCGGGCCGGCCAGCAGAAACAGCCCGGGGGACCACTGCAGCTCCCGTGGTCCTGCTGCTCGGTGGAGCCAGCGCCGGTGACCCCGACGGAGCCAACCATCCCCACCCGTAACTCAGATGGCTGCCGTGCCAGGCATCGGTGGAAAATACACCCCTTTTTGACCCCCTGACAAACGACTTGCCCCTCAAAGCCTACAGATTCAGTTACCCTCCTCATTACCTTAACAAGATTGGCTGCAAACATTACTGCCTTGGCTATCTTCTCTTACACGATATATTTAAGCTATTTGAAGCAACAGTCTATAAAATATCTGCACCAAATTGCCCAGCTTTCGTAATCTACCTGGCACTGCAGTGATGCAGTATCTATTACATGTGCACTTTCCTCATCCACACATATATTTTACATGTGTGTGCAATCCCCTTTATGAAGAAACATGTTGCCATGCCATGGAAAAGGTCTATTTTTTCCATATGGGCTGCGCTGACAGTGTCAAGCCTTTAGTTTAAGCTCACAGCATGCTTTTTTAATTTGTCCTTTCCTCTTTCCCTTTTAGTCCTATTGTTCGCAGAGAAGTTTGTACTATTAAGAATGTGCAAAGCAGGAGGGTGCTGTCTGCCGAGGTGTTGATAATTGATACCCTGAGTGATGTGATGCTATCTGGGAATTTAATAATGATTCTTGTTCTTCCTTGAGCAAAACAGGGACATTTATTTACTTATTCCTTCCTTCCTTGCTTCCTTCCCCAGGACGGGATGGGTTTTGATGGGACATTTCAATTACAAAAGTTGGGGGAACAACTTGCCTTTGAATTTGCCAGAAGGATTTTGTTTTGATATTCTGAAAATGAAAATTTGTTGGTCTTCCCACTTAACATGCATTTATGTTTCCAAAAATATGCCAATCATAACAAAACAGTGGAAGGAGGAAAGGCAAAGGTTGCAGCAGAGATGAAATGTTGGGACCAACCTGTGCCGATGCTGTTTTCCTTTACTTAGGTCAATGAAAAGGATATTTTTACTTTTTAGCCTAATGCAGATTTTTTTTTTTTAAATCTGAATTTTCACCAGGCTGTGAAAACTGTTTCTTTGACAGCTTTAATCAGAAAGAAAAGGTTTGGTCATGCAGGGAGATGGAATATCGACTTCAAAAACACGGCACAAGAGGTGGATGCAAGTACCGGGGTGCCGGGGTGCCTTGGAAATTGAAAGGGTGATCGGAGGCAGCACCAGCGCCGGAGGAAATTAAAAGGGGACATCTTCTAGGCAACGAGAAGGAGTCTTCAAAAGGCAGGTGTTTAATCCTAGGCTGTACAAAACGGGATAAAACAGGCAGGAAACAGAGCAATTATCCCCCAAAAAGCCTCCTCCATCTTGCAGCCTGCGCGCTCCCGCAGCAGACAGGCAGGGTCAGCTCTTGGTCTGGAGGGCGAGGAAGGGGGGGTTCGTCGGCTCCCCCTTCCCCGAGATATTTGGCAGAGCCGGGGTAGGAAACTCAGCTGCATTCATTCCCCACAGACACGGTGGCCGGCAGCCAGCTGCAGACATGTGGCACGGGGAATGGGAACAGCAGTGGGGAACCCCAACCAGCGCCGGCCTCAGCCAAAGCGGCGATGGGGCCATTGTCTGCGGCGGCTGGTGCTTGCACTGCGGCCGGCTGGAAACCTGCAGAAATCTGCTTTTTTTCCCCCTGGCATTTGTATATTATAATACGAGCCTGAAAGAAGCGCAGAAATAACCCGCGGGCTCCCTTTCTCGGGCTATTTCTGCACGTTGCATCCAGTCGGAGGCAGAAAAAGGCAGCGTGGTGAACCTGTCTCCATAAGGCTTCCCGATACCCCCAGCACACCCGTGCCCACCCGCAAGGGCAGAGAGGTGGCTGCAGCACCCAGCAAGGGGTCCCACAGTGCCCGGGAGCGATGGAGAGCTCTTTTGCCAGCGGCTGCTCTTTCCATTATGAACTGGACTGAAACTTGGACGAATATTTCCCTGAGCTGGAGAAGCGCATTTCTTCTTGCAGCTGGAAAACGGGGCCCCAGCTGCTAGTCCAGGTGAAGCCCAGCACGGGGACGGGCTGGGGAGCCAGCGGTGGAGCTCAACCAGCCTCGTAGGAGGGAGAGACCATCTTGCAGGGTCTCTGAAAGAAAGCAGACCTGCAAGGTGTGGAGGGAGATCTCGCAGCTTGCAGTGCCGAGGAACCAGAGCCAACACATCTTCTGTCTCGCTCAGTCCATGCAGAGCCGGCGGACCGGCCCCAGAGACCCGTATCGCCGCCTGTGCTGGGGGAAAACCCGGGTCCAGCAAGCAGGGATGGAGGTACCAGCCCTGAGCACCTTCACTCCTGCGCAGGGAGCCTTGCGGGGGGCTCCTGCAGAGCCAGGCATCGCCCCGAGCCCAGCCCAGCCCCAGCGCGGCAGCCAGGCGAGGGGAGCCACCCCCTGGAGCCACCCCTTCCCACACCGGCTCTGACCAGGAATTTCTTGTTCGTGCACGGAAAAAAGGCATTTGCTTGAATGATGTCCTGGGACTTTATTTTCCAGGCTTGACTCACTCATTGGAAGGAACGCGGAGTGTCTGAAACCAGGGGATATTCTGCAGGCTTCAGAAAGAAAAAAAACGCCTGATCCATCCATCAATCCATCAGTCACCTTGGTGCCCAGGTGTCACGGAGCAGAAAGAGAGGGACAGGGAACAACGGGGAGCAAGAACGGGGCTTCCCCGAGGACGCCCATGCCTGCCGGTGCCCAGGGCACTCCGCAGGCAGCATATGGCCGGGCAGGACGGGGCGGGAGCAGAGACAGCCTGAGCCCGGGCAGGAGATGGGCTTTTACTGCGAGCGCGGCACCTTGATGTCTGAACACTGCTGTTAATTAGCATGTATTGGTTTATAATTGCACCAGCGAAGTCAGAGCAGGAGTGACCTCACCACCGGCTAATTCTTGACAAGAAGGAGAATCTGGGGGCACCTGGAGCACAGTTCGCCATTGCAGCCCTTTCCCAGCCGTGATTAATCCCCAGGAAATGTTCTGTGGTCAGGCCATTACCACTCAAATCTGTGGACGAAAATGAATCAGAGCAGTGTATGACTGTGGGAAAATTGTCACCAAACTTGGATGGCTTTGCTTTGTTTCACCACAAAATTATTAATGAAGCATTGAAACGGAGATGGGTCGTGGACTGTAACCTGACATTAACCCCTTAGTGGACCCAGGCAGGCTGCTAGTAGCTGCGTTCACAGGAGAGCAATTCCGCACTTCAGCTCTTGGCCGTGTGGAAATTCTTTAAACCAAGACAGAGAGACTGAGCTGTGAGTTTTACTGAGGATGGCTGCCCCGTCTGGGTGCCTGCCTTGGCTGAACTCCTGCAGTCCTCGCCCAGCCTCTCCGAGCGGTGCGCAAAGCCTGGTGCGGATTCTCCATCCTCCTCCCGCATCCCTCCCAGACCTTTCTCTGCCCTCCTTGGGCAGCGGGTTTTCTCCCCCCGGGGGTCTGTGAGTCTGGCCAAAGAGTGGGAGCTTCCCCGCGGGCCCCCGAGGCGCCCGGCACCCCCTCAGCCCCGCCGAAGCACCTCCTTCGGCTCCGAGATCCCGGCGTGCGGTTTATGGGGTGGCTGTTTGCAGAGCATCCTTCTCAGGGCTGGACCACGCCGCGAATCAGGATGTGTAATGAGATTCTTGGCAACGTGTCTGCCTCTTACGAACGCCTTCTGGAGAGGCTTGCCAGACAGATCCACAAGTGCAGCCTCCCTCTGCCGCTCGAAAATGAAAGAGAGCTTTGTGAAGCCACCACAACCAAATCTTTCTTGCGGGCGGATAGGCAGCAGCAGTCAGCCTGAACGCAGAGCCCTGCTTCTGCCACAGAGCCTCGGCCGCCCGTGCGGGAGGAGTGGGAGAGAAGCAGGGGCTGCAGGGGAGATGGGACACGTGAGAGGACGGAGGAGGGAGAGGCGTGCGGGCTGCGGTGCGAGGAGGGCGATGCGATGGGGAGAGGGGCGTAGGGACGCGCAGGGCTGTCGGTGGAAGATGGGAGAGGAGCGGATCGCACGGCACGGGGCGCACGGCGGGAGGATGCTGGGGCTTCCCAACAGCCATGAGAGCCCCCACACGCGGGCTGAGATGCAAGAGCCATGGAAATAAATCTGTTTATGCCTTACAGACGGTGCCTCAGAGACTGGCGTGCATTTGGCCCCTCGGCAGGGGAAGGGGACCGTCCAGCGACGAGGCAGGGCTGCACACAGGCTCCGAGCAGGCTCGGCTCGGCTCTGCTCAAGCCCCCGGGCTGCGAGAGGAGGCAGCCGGCCGAGCCGCCCACCCTCGCCCCTCTGCAGAGCCCAGCCAGCAGCCGGCATCTCCACCGAGGGGAGAAACGGCAGGTACAGGAGAACGGGCGTGAAAAGAGACTTCTGGTGCTGGGGAAAGAGCCGCGGCACCGAATCTGCCCGGAGCAGCCTGCTCATTGAACTTGGTGCACAGAGGGAGTTTAATTCAGTAACTGGTTTTTCATACATGTATGTATATTAAAAAATATTTGAGGTAGAAAGGGGCAGAAGTGTGTGTGCATAGCCTCAACTCCGAAATTTCATCTCAAAGCAAAAGTATATATATACATATTTTGAAGTGTATTCATTTAAAATAATAAAAAAGAGCCCTGAAAAAGGAGCAAATTCTTTGACTAATAGGATCCATAGGGAAACTAAAAGAACTTAATAGCTCTGCAGCAAAATCTGTGCAGCACCTTCATGTAGAGGAGGGCTGAAGCAGGAGCGTGGGGTTTGATGGGGAGGGGAAGGCAAAGGGGGAGGGGGAAGAAGAGGAATGAGGTCTCAGAAACTGTAAGTGCCTGAAAAATGATGTCAGGTGTCACCAGGTTACCCGAAGGGCTGCAGGTCGCTGCCGTGTTATGTTGTCCGGGGGACAGGTTCTTGCTGCTTTTGTGCTGGTAGCTCACCGTCGCCATCAACGCCAATTCATTAGGAAGGGAGATGTGTAATTTGCCTATTGTGTCATTAGCGAGCATAGATAATCGGCAGCAATATTGCACACCCGCACGTCCCCGTGGCAGAGCCCAGCCAGGCGGAGGGGGGCGGATGGGGGATCGTAAGAGGAGAAATAAAATAAAGTGGTTTTAATTTTTCAAGGAACCAGACCATTTCTGTGGGTGAGAATGGGGCTGGAATGCTTTAGTAATCCAATACGGTGCCAGGCCTGCTTCTGTGGCGCTGCGCCCCGGCGCTGCTAGGGAGCACGTGGAAAAAATACCGAGGCTTTCCGGAGACGAATATATGTCTCCTAAGCTGCATGGCACACATGCATAAAGAAACTCGGGCAAGGTTTCCTAAAGCTCCGTTAAAAACAGGCTGTGATAGCTAACTGTTGTATTTATAATACTTCCTGTTGCACTTTGTGGTTTAAATCGATTTCAATATACTGGATTTTAACTGCGATCCCACTGCTGTTTGTACTCTTCCTCACCGGGTCTATTCTCTCTCTCTTTATATATATATGTACACACATTTATATTTATAGACCTGTGTGATATACACAGTTGTGGTTACTGTACCACACACTCTGCTGACTTAAATGTTATTTAAAACGTGCAGTATAGCACTGGATGTGCTGACAGTATCCAGTGCCAGTGGCTGCGGGGCAGCACACTTCCTCGGCAGTAACGGCTCCCAAAGAAGAGGGAAGAGGCGAGGGGCCGGCTTGCAGCTGATGGGACCATCAGCTCCTCCCTGGAGGAGCTCCCTCTCAGCCACGACTGCTGTGCAAAGCCCCGGTGACCCCTGGAAGGCTCACCAGGTGAATTTTCCCAGCAGATGAGACCATTTCAGCAGATCTGTGCAGAACATCCCTGGAGCAGCAGCGCCCTGCAGCCAGATTACCCTCCACAGCCCATTCGACATCTTTGAAATGCATCGAGGGAACACGTGTTCAAGCGTCCACGTGGTGCTGGGGGGTGACACGGTGACTTGCCTGGCTGGCTGTGCCTGCGCTACGGGACCAGGGAGTGCTCCCCTGCTCCGGCTGCGCAGCCCAGCTGCACGCACGGCGCGGCGAGACGGAGCTTTGCGCTGGCACGATGCAGTGGGTACCGCTACACACGGTCATCTGCAGAATAACAGCGTTCCCCACCTCACCCGGCTGCAGGGAGAGAAAACCCTGCAATGCTCGTGAGAAATTCTTAGTTGCATTGAAGAAAATCATGCAAACATTTAGACAGATGCTTACTTATCTCAAACCAGAAGAGCAAATTGCGCATCTCATGCTGAACAGGAGGAGACTGCTCTGTTCCCTGCCGGCCAAACGAAAGGCCCTTCTCAGGACAAGCCAGAGCTGCACCGGCAACGTGGCAGAATCTGCAACACCACTTCCAGCCCGCCTGCATGGCCACTTCGGTAGCTGCCACCTATATGAAACCTGTCACAGCAAAAAATGAATATATATAGTACTGAGGTGGGCTGCAATCATCCTGGTCTTGGCAAGACAAAGGCCACGGAGTAGATTAGCTGAAATGGAGCTCTCTTAGAACAAGCTTCATTTTTGACTGGGTTTGAAGCCAATGTGATGTGCTTATGCTTTCTTGTTATCACAAGAGTAATTGGAGCAGCAATTTCAGCTTTGCCTGCAAAACCCTCAGCCCTGCTCTGAACAGGCCCTAGTCACCTCCCACGCAAATTTAACATTTCCTTTCTCCATCAGTTTCTATCTCAAGAACAAAATTGGCCAGAGCTGCAATAAAGGGAGGAAATCCTGAGACCTTAGGCTATGTTTGTACGTGGAAATCGATCTCCTGGGCTGGAACTGTGATTCATCCACACTACGAGAAGTAAAACCAGTATTTTGTACCCAATTAACAGAGGAAAAATCCCAGTCAAGATTAGGGTTTTGCATTTTCCTGTCATCCAAGTCTCTGTAAAACCAGAGGCTTGCCCTGTCATACTCTTTGCAAACTAGGAGCAAAATCAAACTGGAGCACGGCGTACTCTGCAGGGCACATCCCTTGAAGAGACAGCATCCATCCTCACCCTGTGATAGAGCACACCCATCTCCAGGAGATGTCCATATCCCTCTGGAAGATGTCCCACCTTACTTGTGGTCATTGTTCAACCAACTCAATTTAATGAGGTCTTCTGGAAGAAGACAGATTTCTCTCAGGAGACGGGACATGCAGGATCCATTCGGAACTGAAAACGGAACCGTGCTAGAGCCACGCGCGCGTCCCCTTCAGAGCACCGCGTCGGCCTGCGGGCAGAAGCCCCCACCTGACAGAGCACAGTCATCCATCGGTGCTGCATCCACCACAGCCGAGCCAGCCGGTGGAGCAGATCTGTTTTATGGAGTTTATTGTCTCAGCACAACACACTAAAAATGGATTCTGCAGACACGGCAATAAAGGAACAGCCATTTCCCCCGCTGATTAGTTCAGGTTGTAATTACAGTTATGTTGTTGGTTTAGGATCACTATAAACCAGGCCTTGCTAGAGTACACATGGAGGCAGCAGTAATTTAAACATGCCAAAATCGGGCCACTTCCATTCTCAGCTGAATACTGTGCGGTCTCCTCTTAGGCACCGCAGCCCTGCGATGGAGAGCTCTGCTTCAAGTTCTGCTCTCTTCTTTCCTGGTTTTACAGAACCTTGTGCGGTACAGACCACAACCATCTCCACATCTCCTTCTTTCTCTCATGCTCTCGTTGAGCAAAAAATATTTGTGACACAGGCTGCCCGGTGCCCCACCGAGAGCTTGCACAAAGTAGGTACAAACCCAGCAACCGGTGATTTGCCTGAGCTCTCCCTCCTCTGACCGCTTGAAGCCTGACCCCCTCATTCCATAGCTTAATCGGGCAGAATCACTTTCATTACTCCTCTGCAGTCTATTCAAATTAGAAGCACATCGATCACAGGAAGAGCTGGGATCCAGCCTGAGCCCCAGCTGTGGCTCACAGGTAAGTGAGCTGCTTACCCAGGATCTGATAAAACGATCACCTTCATCCAATGGTTTCAGTCTGGCTGATGGAGACTGCACTCCTGACCGGAGAGAAAGCCTTCGGTTAAATCACGTTGGGTGTAGAGAGACCTGCCCGAGCTCGTTCTCCTGCCAAATAAGTAACACATGGCACGGGAGCAGAGGTGGCACCTCCCACACAACTGGGACGTAACTCAGACATGGGCTGTAGCTTGGATGGCAGCTCTGAGAGCATCCCGGTTTCCCCGCACTCGGTCTGTCCTGTCACTGGTCCTTCTAGCTATGGGAACTCATTACACGATGGTGATATGGGCTGCAACTTGCCAGGTGTGGTCTTCGGTGTTAGATCTGGCCTGTCAAGAGTCTCTGTCAGAACATCTCTGTGGCATGTCCTCAGAAGGCTATGAAAGAACAGCCAAGCCACCATCCAGAAAACACAGCCAATCCCAAATAAATCCCTTGGTTTACCTTCTCCATTCTCACTTTTCGCCATGAGTTCCTCGAGGAGTTGCGCAGATCTGCCTGCGGAGCACAGGCAGGAAAGGGGTGCTGGACTGTGAGCGCTGGGGCTGGATGCAGGTCTTCGGCCCAGGGCCCCTGCTCTGCGGTGCTGGGTTGCCAGAACTATCCTTTCCATCTCTCCTTTATCGCTGTGTTGTCTGGCGCAGTCGGAATCGCTGCTCTGTTTATTTGTCATTTTTGGGGTGGGGGGAGGGGATGAGGGTATAATTTTCAGCGGTCTATGACAGCATAATTAGGTAAATATAAATGAAAGAAAAACACACTCTTGAAGTCCAGGGACTTTCACATATTTTTCCTGTTATTCCATCTCACTGGAAAAATAAAAGCTACTCAGCATGAACATTTATTAGCAATTAGTATCTGGGGCGCTTGGGACCTCCTGGGACAAGGAGGTAATTAAAGCTTCCCACAGCCTTCTCCTTGGATTTTGCTATCCTGTGCTCCTTTCTGGTCCCAGCCCTGCCTGTCCATGACAGGACATTGCATTTGTGAGCCTGGGACCTGAGGCATCATCAGCATCAGATAGCTCAGAGCAATGCCCTGGCTGCAGTCTGCCAGGCCAAAACCTCCAGACGATCCTCACCCTCACCCACAGTCAAATGAAGCAAAACCCCTTAGAAAAAGGGGGGGGGGAGGGAAGAGTAGCATGTGAAACCACCATAAAAGGGCAATAAAAAGATCTAAATCAGCAGCCCAACAGTCTGCATCTTCACGACGACATCGCTGTGCACTTTTTTATTCTCTGCCCATTTAGACACACACTGAGCAGCTCCTTTGAAATCAAAGCGTTTGCATTTATATTGAAAGCAGAATCTCTCGGCTTACTTTAAGCTCAAGTGGTAGACTTGGACGTAAGTTAATGCAGGATTTAGGAATCACCTTCGCCATCGGGACGAGGAGTGTTTCCAGGATGCTGTTTGTCTCCGAAAGAAGGCAGCTTTTGGCAAGGGGAAGATTTGCATCTTCCCCCGCAATGCTGGGAGCCAGAGCAGCAGGGCATCGTGTAGGTGTGCAGAGCAGGAACTGGTGCTGGCTCGCTCACTGCCTCACCTGCCCGAAGAGTAAGAGAAATACCACAATGGACAGCCCTAATATCCTTGCAGAGGCTATTGATGTTACTATTTTTATACTTTTTTTTTACCTTCCTGGATCAGAATTTGAGGTCTTGGTTTTCCCTCATGAAATGAAGAGATTCTGTATAGGTAATATTTATCCATAAGGTCCCTGAGAAACCCTCATCTTATAAAGGATGCACTTAGAACCCTGATTACGTATCTTAGCAGTAAATTATAAAAAAAAAATAAATCACAAATTCCCCTATTTTTCAACGACTTTGTTTTAAACCTGCTATCTAATAGTAGTCACAAATGAAGCTGGCTGCAATCAGAGATCAGAGGCACTTTCAAAGTTTTACAGAATGTCTTTGGAGGGAGATGGTGAAGGTAAAATTGAGCATTAGGAGAGCAGCGCTTCCTTTTACAATGAAATGAGAACAGAAAAAAAAATAAAGATCAGATTAACTTGTCACCACATGTAATTGTAACCGCGCACTCCTGGAGCGCTCTGAGGACCATACAGACACTAAGGGGCAGGCTGCCATCACCAGTCTGAAACCGCACCACAGCTAACCGTCCAGCCCTGCCACAAACAGGGCTGCTCTGATGCGTAACAGCACGTGCTTCAGGGCTGGGCCACGCTCAGCCGTTCAGAGCTGGGCCAGGAGAGGAACCAAAGGCCCCCCTGCCTCTGCTCCAACCACCACGTCCCCTTCCCCGGTCCTCCCAGTCCTCACTGACTGGCTTGCCGGCATTCAGCCCTATAAGCTGGTAGTTCACGTTTGCAGGATGTGTTCTCACAGCTGTAGTCTGTGCCACCCTGGAAAAGCCAAACACGGCAAGTCTGACGACATTTCAGTCAATTTTTTTTTATTGCTGGGAGCCTCAAAGCTTGTCAGTTACGCAGCCAAGCTGGAACCTTGCTGCTGTGAGGAGGGCCAAGGCTGGGTTTGTTCTCCTGATGAAGAGCGAGATGGGAGAGGACCAGAACTGAGACAGAGCTGGGCTTCCTCCTCCTGCTCCTGCTGGCAGAAGGGAAAGGTTAGGGGGACAGTGACCAGCACCGAGCTGCAGCTCCTTCCTCTCCAGTGCGGAGAGCTACCCTGTTCCCACCTCGAACCAGGACCCCTGACTCTGTTAGAGCACAGACCCCAAGGGCTGGATTTGCCCCAGAGAATTCACAGTCAAGCCAGGCTGATGCTGTAAGGTCCCACCACCCGCCTGCCCAGAAGCTGCATTCCACCCCCGGACTGCAGCGGGGACAGGCAGGTCCCAGCCCAACCTGCTGCCACCACCACCTGAAGCCTTTGAACATGACTGCTGGTTTTCAATCTGAAATTCCAGCGTCCAACCAAGTAAATAATTGTACATGTCACATTTATTTACTGCCTCCAATAATTCTTTGCTGGCCCTTTTGGTTTGGATGTAAGTGACTTTTTAATATATATTTTCTCACACTGGTGGCACATAATAAAGTAATCATGTAATTACTGCAGCCATAAATTTGTCACCTTGGTAAGTAATTTTTATGACTTAGAACAAGAGAAGAAAAGTGTGTCTCCTTTTCTGCAGTGATGTGGTCTGTGGTCACAATCACTTTAAGGGGTGGGTTAGTTTGTGTCATTCTCCTGATTCAGGCGCTTAGAATTTGTTTATACTTTGATCGAGTCTTTCCTTCGCTACTTGCTCAGTGATATTAGAACATTTTCAGAATTTAACCCCCTTGCAAATAAGAAAAACCCCACCTGGGAAGCCGGGCACTGAAGACCAAGGCACAGAAGACTTATCAGCCTCCTGATCTCACCTGGTACACCTAGGAGCGACGCAGGCAGGAGGGCTGGGTTCGTGGCTCTCAGCCAGGGCACACCAGCGTTTTCCTGGGAAAAGGGACATCAGAGTAAGAGACTTAAAACATCAGTACTGAAAGGGACCCCAAGCAGCCTCACCCCAGGACAGAATCACCCATTCCCTGCTATTGCTGACAGATGTTTGTTTGCCCTCTCCTTGAAGAGGCACAATGATGGAGAAAAGCCAGCATTTCTCCAGAAAACATAATCTGGAATTTCACTGTTTTCACAGGTAGAGGATTTCCCTTTTCTCTCGTATTTATAGTTCTTGCTGCCACTCTCCCAGCCCCTCCCAAATACATCATAAAGAGCTGTGGCAACATTTTCAGGTTTCAGAAAACTCAGAGAGTTTGGAATTAGTTTTCACAGCGATACCTCTGATTTACAAAAGTACTGCACATAGCTTGCTTTTTAGAAAGCAACTTTCCATCATGACCTTATTCTATTACAATATTGGTACAAAACACATTTCAACTGATGAAGTTACAAACAAAAAGAGAATACTAATATTCATTTTGACAAATCAGATCGGAAATTTCCAGCTGTGCTGCACTGCTTCATTAGGACTATTTTTGTTTGATCTGTAAATTAAATTTTTCTTCTTGCAAAGGTTTTATTTTGGATAAAATAGTGTTTTCCAGGAGGGAAATATTTCATTAGAATTTTCTTAATCACTTATAGCCCCATGTCAGCAAGGTTGATTTCAATGCTTTGATGCTAGGTGTATGTTTGAGCACTCTATGGCATCGGAGCAGCAGTTTTCAGTTTCCTCCTGTCCTCTTTTCCATCTCAACACAACATATCCCTCTAATTCAAGGAGCTATGAACTGGATTCAATGTGCTGCCAATCTGCATCCAAATAGCTGGCAACAGTGAATTTTTCCCATTTCAAAACTCTCCACATGAAAGTCCCAAAGTATTTGAGACATGCAAGTTGCGAGTTACGCTCCAGGATGCAGATCTGTGGGCAAGCTGAAGTACAGAGCAGGTACATGACTCACCCCAATTTAATGCTAAAAGCCAGTGGTAGAGCTGGACTCTGTAGCCAGAAAGCTCTGCACTTTAAGCAGAAGCTTTCAGATCTTTTCAATTTTCAGTTTTCCCTGGTGGAAAGAAGGGTACTGCTGGTGATTCCTGTATCACATATCTGAATATCCATTTCTTAGTCACCTTTTGAAGAGCTCCAACAAACAGGTCATGACCCCACAGGGGATCTAATGGCCCTCAGGGACCTCAGGGACGCCTCTCCCCAGAGTGGGTTTTGCCACCAATTCTGGATGATTGCTGCCGAAGAGAGAAAAATCAGGTAAGAGGAGTCTTTCCTTGTTCCCCAGGATAAATTCCCTGCCACCCCCCCACAGGAAAGGGGGTAATTGTGATTACACTGCTCCTGAAAGCCGCTCAGACAGCGATCCCTTGAAAGACAGGCTCACACATTTTGCCCTGTCATAGTCAGGGGCTCTTCCTGACAAACTAGTTGCTGCTGCTACTCAAGCAGCATGTTTTATTCATGCCAAAGAGTGTTCTTTTGGCCGCGTCAACATCAAGCAAATGCAGCACAGAGTGGGCCAGTTGGGTTCATCCCAGGAAATCATTTATCTCCCTTAGGGAAGTGCTGTGCAATGCCCTTAAGCCCTCACTGATATTTAATGGTGCGAGTCTGATGCTTAAGCACCGTCCCTGCGCTGAAGTTGTCTTGCTTCTGCGTTGCTTTAAGGCAACAATCGCTAGCGTTTGCAAAGGCTGAGGGGAAGGATTTGTTTAATGCAGCCCCAAGCCCCTGCCCTAATGGGTTGTTAATCCATACCCAGTGCATCAAATTTGCCAGCTGACTCCCAGGGGTCCCCAACATGCCTCCATCCTCCAGACGTTTGCTGGCAGCCTGCGGTTTCCTGGGATCCCCTAGGGAAACGAAACAGTGACTGTAATAATAACCCCCACGCAGCCCCCTCCCTCCTGACCCAAAAGCAGTTGGCAGCCAAAGTGATATGCACATTACTGGATTTATATGAAGTGCTGCTGAGCAAGAAAGATTTGAGGGGGTTTAACAGCTAGATGGGACCGAGAGATGATCTCAGTGCATTGGCTTGTGCTGTGAGGAAGGGCGAGAGCTTTAAAGTAACAGAACAGGAGAAGCCTGCAGAGAGCGGAGGTGCCTCCTCCTGTCCCCACGGGACAGCCAGCACACCCGAGGCACCGTCAGAAGCCGCAGTAGGACCGTGACCGTGTGAGGCAGTTGAACGTGTGCTACCCAGAAGTGGCCTTAGGTGACAAGACTGCAATCCCAAAAGATGCTTATACCCCAGGACTGCCCAGTACAGGGGCAGAGCGAGAAACTTGGTTTTCTCATGTAGACTCCCATCATGCTACAGTGCTGGAAAAAGCAAGGGCCTCCTGAACATGAAAGAGGGTTTTATCCAGCCATCAGGCTTGTACCTGATCAAGTCTGGAAGGATCTCTTGCTGCGGGAGTTTACTAGCTCCTTGGTGATGTTTAGAGTGGACGCTCCATGTCAATTTGCCCTGTAATAGCAGGGTGAATTTCTGTGCATCTGCAGGCTCTGATAACACCGGCCAGACGGAGACTTCACCCACAGGGATGGCGTGCTTTGCCTGCACACAGACCGCCTAGATGCTGACTGAGAGCACCCCCTGCTAGCAGCCGATACACAGCTCTGCCAATAGCCAAAAACTCGCAGCAACAGCCTGTTGCTCCCCTGGTCCGGCTGATGGCTGCTGTGCTTCGGCCCCCTCCCCGCCTCCCCAGGTCAGGGTTTTCTTCCCAGACCTCAGCTGTATTTCTGTCCGGATCCGCAATACCCTTTCACACCATCTCAGGGTCCCTCTCGGGTGAAGTCAGTCTCATGGAACTGGAGCTCAACTCAGGGCATCTCAACAAAGCAAACTGACACCAACTAGAAAGGAAGTTACGAGCACCCACTAAACCCCAACCAAGTGATCAAGTCTCAACAGGAGACAAATCACGTTCATCAGGGGTGAGTAGCTGTGGGATTAACCCCTTTGGTCGCTCCTCACCCCCTTCAGACAGAAAAGCTTTTAATAGGTCAGCAGATAAAAAAAGCAGCAGCGAAAACATTCCTTATCTCCCCTGCCATGCCTGGGCTCTGTAATACAACTGATTCCTGCGATGTGCAGACCTACTCAAACAAGTTTATCTTCATTCGAGGAATAGTCGTACAGTGAGATTGCAATGTAATTACCTTCTCACAAACCCTAACTGGAAATCTTCACATCCAGTCATTAGCTTTAAGACAAGCAGACAGGCAATTACATCTGAATAAATGACTGAGAAATGAATCCAGGAGACTCTCAGCCCTGATTCAACCTCCAATGCACAATCTTAGGTGCAGCAGCAAGCTGTCCATCAGGCTTACCTGTACCTGGCACGATCCTTTGCTTCTCCACACCAGTCATCCTAGCCATCCCAAGACTCCCACAGGTGACCCGAGATCTCCCTCCCTGTGACCCTGGTGTGGGCAAGCTACCTGCCTGCCTCCCCCATGCTCTGCGATGGACCTGGGTAACCTTGGCAAGGCCTGGCCCGAGGCTCCAACGCCTCCTGAGTATGTCACTCTTGGCTGAACTCCTCCTTCACCTTTTCCCTTCCTCTCTTTTCTCAGGAGGTTTATAAGCCCCGATGCTGAATGTGTGAAGTCTCCCAAGCAGGTGAGCAATAAAACGTCCGAGACCTCATTGCAGGGGAGAGGCAGCAGCTCTAGTCTAGTGGTTAGAGCACGCAGGCAGCAAGCCAGGACACTTGGGATCAATGCCTGGCTCCAGCATAAACTTGCTCAGTGGCCCTGGGAAAGTGGCAGAGGGGAGCAGGCTTTCCACAGGAGCTGGGTCTCCCTCCACGCGGTGCTTCAGTGGGGGTCAGCTTTTCTGAAGGGTCCAGCATTCACTAGTACCCACAGTGGCACAGAACGTTCCCCAGACGGTTAGGAACCGCTCTCCCTCCACTGGGTCATCAACCTTCCTCTTCCTCGCTCCCCTGTAAGACTGGAACAACACAGCTGGCTGGTTTCCAAGCCTCTCCCAATGAGGGCGGGGGAGTTGCACTGAATATATTTCCCAGCCACGCTCTTTCTGAAAGCTATTTTAAAAAGCCAAATGCAACACTCCCCCCCACAGACCCCTCTAAAGACTCTGCATTTAATCGTCCTCCTGTGGGTGCCAGCATTACCATCTACCTACAGGAGAAAGGGCAGGCGCATAATGGAACTGCCAGCCACCTCACGGTACCCATAATATTGATTCAGGGGCTGCTGTCTGGTACTCACCAGGTCTGCATTCTTGCTCTCCTCCCTCCATTTTACCATCAAGATGGATATTTTATCTTGTGTGATTATTTACTTAACGAAACACAGGTATTTGCAGCCCAGAGGGTATTCCCCACTGGGAGGCTGGAATAACAGTTTCGCACGGCACAGCACATCAGGCTTTGGGAGTACTGACAGCATCCTTTACAGGGGGAGATGGCGGTGTTGGGGAGGAGGAGCTGAAGCAGCTGAAGAGGTTGTTTGATTGTTTCCTGGTTGTGAAAAAAGTCAGCTGGTTATGGAGAAAGAAGAGGAGGAGGGAGAAGGCAGGGAAGGTGTGGGGGAGGGGGTGGGTGGCCTGCTGACGATGGGAACGACACTTCTGGCACCAGCTTTGTACATATGGAAGCCTGGATTCCTGGCGAGCCAGGGCTGTGGGTGGCCAGGTCTCCCTTATCTCCCGGGGGAGCGTGCTTCCTGGATGCAGAGCCTCCTCCCACCCCCAAAAGAAACAGCTACAACTCTCCCTTTGTCTTCTGCAGAAACCTCGAATTAACGTCTTGTTATGATGCACAGGGGAAGGAGCCTCGCCGCATGCTCTCCTTCTCCACGCTCCCACACTGCCGACAAGGCAAATTCATTTGGCTGCGGAAAGTCCCAGCAAGGCCCCTGCCGCAAGGGCTGGAGCTCTGCTCGCTGCCGGGCGACAGGAGCCAAGGACCCTTCCCTCTGCTCTTCCAGAGCGCCCCTTCCCAGCCCTGGCAGCGGCCGCGCCCGAGTCACAGGCACTCCCAAACCGCAGGGAGATCAAAACCAGATGATGAAGATGCATGCCCCCTACAAGCGGTCCCGGTGCCAGGCCTGCGGAACCGCCGCGAACCCACCCTCTCCGCGCAGGGAGCGGCGCTCCAGCCTCCCCGCTGACCTCACCGGGAGCTGAGCTCTCCAACAGCCCGCGCTCGGAACCGAAGAGGAGGCCCAGGGCGGGCGGCACGGCCTGGCGAGGAGGCGCTGGGCTTGTGCTCGGGCAGGAGGGGGGCTGCGAGCGGGCCGCGGCTCCCGGGGCCTGCGGGTGCGTAGGGGGCGGCGGCTGCAGCCCCACGGCTTCCATGGCGGCCCGGCCCGGCCCTCGCGGCAGACAGTCGCCTGTCACGTGCCTCGCGTCCTGCCTCCTGATTGGCTGCGTGGTCTATATAAGCGCGTCCCCGCAGAAGGTGCTAGAAGGCGCTGTCTCGCTGAGGGGGAGGGCGGCTGCGGAGGGGGGAGCTGATAAGCAGAATTAGGGGTTTTTAAGCATGCTTCGCTTTGCTTTTCCTGGACCACACAGGCCTTCCCTGAGGCATCATTCCTAGCAAAATTAGACCACTGCAAGATTTATTGGCTGAGGGGAGAGCTGGAGTTCAGTTCTCTGTCATCAGGTTCATACGCAGTAACTCCAGGCAGGCGCCCGACCTGGGCCCACATCCCCATCCCCTCCGTGCGAGGGGCGGGCAGGCGTGCTCGGGGCCTTCCTTACCTCACCGTTCGTCTGCTGGGGGACGTGGCTGGGTTGTGGTCACCCCCATAAGCAGGTTTTGGGGCTGCTTGTGCCCCCTGGGAGGGGATGCTGGTGTCCGTCCCCTCCCCGGCAGGGCAGGGTGAGGTGGAAGCCGGGCGGGAGGTGACAGAAGGGCAGCAGAGCATGGGCAGGGGTGTCTCAAAGGAGGGATATTCCTGTGGGTTTAACAGGGAATAACTTGACCGATGGGGATGTGCTGCATCAGCCCGCGGCAGCCTGCCTCTGAAAGGGCAATAAAAAACCCCTCAGGGCCAAAAAAGTCCAGTGCCTGGTCTTCTGAATGTGGGAAAGGACTTGGTAACCTTGGGGCTGGTAACACTTACCCTCGTGAGTGCTGCTGAATTACCGATATCAAGCTCCTTGACAAAGTCCATGCCCTGTGGTTTTAACGTTTGGCAGCTACCAAAGCGTGGTCCTTCAGCGTCACCGTTCCCAGCATCAGCAGTGGTGGCCCACAGGGCTGCTTTGGGGAATGGCAGAAGGTCTGCCAGGATCCAGCCAAGCCTCTGGGCTTGGCACGGGAGGAGCAATGGAGAACAGCCCACGGGGAGATCACGTTGTGTTATATTGTGGAAGGAAGGCCTCACCATATGACCAGAGACAATCCTGAAAGAGAAAAGTTCGTTTTCACAGGCAGTGTCAGGCTTTGGAAAGCACGGGGTTGTGGGCTGTGTGTTAGAGTCTAACCACCCACAGGGAAGAACAGGATGATGATTTCAGGCTCAGTCTGGTTTTCCCCAGCCTGCAAGTGGCTGGTGTTGCTTCAGAGTGATAAGAGAGCGTGGCATCACGCTGCAGCACAGCCATCAATGGTACCCGGCTACCCTGAGCTTCACCCAGCTGCTCCTCATCCCCTCTCCTTCTCCTGTTCCCTACACCACTGTGCTTCTAGGTTTGTAGAGTAGCTGCAGCTAGAGGGACATATCTGCACACCCCTCTGCATCTGAACGCCGAGAAGTGCTGATAATCCATGGGGACTTTCACTCTCTCCCCTTGCCACCAGGAACTGGTGGCTTCACAGACCAGGCAGGCACACACATCGCCTTTCAGGCCGCTCAGCTGCGTGTCTGGACACAAAGCACTCCCGTGTGAAGGCCATGCTCCAGAACTGGCTCGGGAGGCGAGCTGGTCTCCTGCTGCTCCTGCGCGGCAGCCTGAGCAGGAGGAAATGGAAGATGGCTCTGTTCCCTGGGGCCTCGGCTCGGCTCAGGAGATCGGTTGGAGCACACTGCTGACAGACAGCTGCTTGCCGGTCTGGCCAGAGGGTTCGGGATGGCTCATTAGGGAGCCACCCTCCTTCCCCCATCCATTAACGTTGTCTTTAGGCCTTTGCTTTCCATACACCGCACTGCACTGCTGCCTTCCAGCATGCTCCCAGTGCAGGCACCTGAAACATGTCTTCTGTACCCTTGGGCGACTGAGAAATATGTAAATGTCAGTCTTATTTGCAATGCAATAATGTTTCGAGACATTGAGGTCATTATGTATTAACCTGGCAATGACACTGTTTAATCTTCCCAAGAGGTTGGAATCAAAGAGAAAACATATCGAGCCCATTCCCAGGAGTGTGTCCTGCATTTGTGGTTTTATAATCAGAAGAATGTAGCCTGTGTTTGTACTTCGCTAGGTTAGGAAAGGGCCTTTCTTAGTCGTTTGTTTATTCAGAGGTTAATGCATTAGCTGTAAGGAACCTGCCAGCAAGGGCACAGAACAGGAGCTCTTTTTCTGTCCATGACGGCTAACCTGTCAAAACAGTGGTGGTTCGGGTTAGCACCCAGAAGTGCAGTTCAGTGCTTTTTTCTGGTTACTTGAACATCTTCCACTGAGTAAACAGGTTGGAAGAGCCTGGTGTGCGGTCTTGTATCGCTTCTGCGTGCCCACTTCTGGACAGAATGGTAAAATACAGGTGTGGTCCTCCTCGTTTAAAGTCACTCTCACCGTGGTCCTTGCCAGAGGGTGGATGAGGCTTTGGTGGTTTCATGGTTGTTTATTCCACACTTACTCATCTGTGGGCCCCCCCATGCTGGCTCTCAGTTGGCTGCGATGGCAATTTTTGTTCGGTTCTGTCAGGATTTGATTTGACATCTTTTTCCAATTCAACATCTGTAGTATGTTATCTAGGCCCAAGCTTAAGTACAAAAGGCTTTGACCGTCCCATTGCTAAGTCCCAGAGTTATCGATAATGCTTTGAATGCACCCCTTGACCTCTTCCAGAAATGTGACTGCTCTACTGCAGCAACTTTCAGGAATTTCTTGCTAATTTTTTCTTAGCATGGCAGTTTTTTAGTGATGCTGTCACTGATGGTGGGCACAGGGGAGGACGGGTCTTAGAGCCTAGTCATTATTGAAATAACTGTCATGTACTTAGGTATTCCATCTGCTGCTGAACTGGGATTATAGCTTGTGTGAATGCTCTTCATCAGCTTCAGTGCAAAGTTAGCAAGGTCCCTTTATGGGTTAGCAGGGAGCATTTATGGGGCTCTGAAGGAGCACAGTGGACTTTAAATTGGGTGACACTAGAGGTACGCCATGGTGAGGGGTTCCCCCAGCAACCTTCTCTTGAAGTTCATGATGGAGAATAGAGTAGGTAACTTGTACAATGCCTCCAGCTGGGCAGGAGCCTACCTGCCTGTGTCCTGAAGGGCTGAAGGTGGTTGCTGTGTGCAGGCAGGCCCGGTAGTGTGTGAACTGGACTGTATGGTTGTCTGGTTCACCTGCTGCTTAATAACTTGCCCTTGAAGGAAGAGAAAAAACAAACGAGTGACGTATCCGGTTGTATGCCCGGAGCTGGGAAGCACCGAGGTGGTGGTCACAGTCCCGCTGCAGAGGCTGAGGCCTCCTCCTCTCCGTTCCCAGGCTGCCAATGCTGCAACTCCTCCTGTCCCTGCACTTTGCTTTTCTTTCCTCAGAAGTTGTCAAGGCATCAAACTTGTGTCCAAGAGTTGGTTCCAGAGGGACATCAAGTCCCAACATACCTAACCTGAACTACTACCGCAGACATGGCAGAAGGCAAGCTGTCTTTCCTCTCTTCCCTTATATATAATATAGCAAATAAAAGCTTGGAAGTTACTGTAGAGGTAAGAAAGGCCTTCAACGTGACTCTGCCTGTGTCTGCAAATTCAGGCTAAATTAGCCATCTCCTAAAGGAGACTGTACCGATATTAAATGGATGTAGGGCATGATCTTTGTCAGCTCTTCTGATGCCCTTTGTTGGTCGTCTTCTGTAAGCTCATGCCTGTTCTTTAAGGCACGAATGGAAATGATTCTGATCCCACCCTCTGCATAAATACCAAGAGGATTCCTCTGGCTAATGTGATTACAGAGGAGACCAAACAGGGAGATGGACTCTGAGAGACAAAGCTCTTGGTTAAACAACATAGATGTCTCAAATATTTGCCAACACTTGCGAACACAAATATTTACGGCAGCAGCAAGAGCCAAGGCATATTTTTGCTTCAAGATGTATTAAATGTTTCCTTGAGTGTGCAGAATTCGGAAAGAGCTCTTATATCACTCGCCGGCTCATTTTCCAGGCCACTGAATGCACTCACTTATTTGGCAAATCTTGCCATTAACAGTTTTTTCTCATCTGATTTTACTGACTTTCCTGCTTTTTCTGAGAACCTTGTGCAGGGAGGGAGAACGAATGCATTTTTTTTTCCTCCAGCAAGCAAAACTGTATCAGATTGTAAAATCTTACTGCCAAAGTTGATTATTTGTGGTCCTCCATATTCCTTGTGATCTGCTCGCTCTTGTTGCAGGAGGGGAAGGCTGTGAGCACGGTCACAAGTCCAAGGCAGTGCAGGGACCTCGTAAAGGCATTGAGCCTAATGAGTCTGCTGGAGCTACAGCCCAGCCCTTGGCACGTTCCAGAGGCCCTGGGCTGGAGTGACACACCTGAACTTGGGAGGTGGCTGCTGCCCACTGTGTACCAACCAAACTGTCCCATTTCCAGAGGATGGCCAGCCTGTAATTGTGGCCCCATGATAAATGGCACCTTTTTTTTGGAAGTGTGCCTTCACAGGTGGAGAACCACCAGCAGTGCTACTGCTGCTAGTATCATTGCTCCTAGGCTCCTTCGCGGTCCAAGGAATGCCTCTGATGCTAGGACGCCGCAGGAGAGAGCTCTGATCTTTCTCAGACAGCTGCGTTCCCCTTATAAAACAGTATATTGTGCTAACAATAAATGTGAGGCTTATTTACAGTCTCAAACACTGGCAGACTAAAAAGGGGAAGCGGCAGGCAGTTCCCTCACAGAGAATCATGGGGGATTAATCAGTAGCAATAAAACCTCAGTCTGTTCCCCCAGATCAAAGGGGATTAAGCGAGGCACTGGTCAGTCAGACTTCAGTCGAGGAACAAGGATGTGCGTTTCGGGGGCACGTTGCAAGCCCATCAGAACAAAACTAAGAGGCAAATTAAGTCTTGGTATGGTGCAATGCTATGGACAATTATGAAGGGGGGAATATTGTGCATGAGTAAAAATCATAATCCTTTTCCAAGCTATTTGGCTTGTATAAACTTAATAAAAGCTGCACAGATGTTTTTTTGTGCGGGTAATAGAGGGCAGATGAGGCTGGCCTTCCTCTGCAAAGACAAAATGAGCCAAAATGGTGCCTCCGAAGCCCAGAGATGAAGCAGTTCATCCCGCCGGTCAGGGAGCAGGAGTAGATACCCCGGTTCTGGAACCAATGGACCCAGAAATTCTCTGCAAAGAAGTACCTTAACACACAGGCAGTGGGAAGAATCCTGTGCGAAATTGTTCTAGCAGAAGCCCAGTGGCAAAGCTCTAGTGAGCAGACTGGGCAGGGGCTGAGGGACAGCAGGAGAAGGAGATTTTGCAGGGGCACAGCAAAGCCGGTTGCACGGCCAAGACAGAACATGGGAGGGGGCTGTTCTGACCCAGGGAAAGGTGAACAGAAATTTGCGGATGCTGAGGCTTAGATGTGGAAAGGGTGTGGTGAGGCCTGGGACCAAAAAGCGTTAATAGGGACAGATGGAGGAAGCTTGCCTAACATCTTCCCACTCTTTGGCTGTCTCCGTCTGGCACTATCAGCCCTTTGCTTAACAACGTAATTCATGTTGGCACTCAAATTCACACCCACATATCTACAGGGGAAAGCACAGCCCTGACCTGTACTTCCAGTGTGGTTCATCATGTGTGTTGTTCCTCTACCTCAAAGAATGACTGGAACAAGGTACTCCCTTGGTGTCATGCATTTCCACACTATGCCCTTAATTAACCCTTTTCGTGCATGACTGAGAACCGAGATATAAATAAAGCAGTGAACAGAAGATACCAGGGTAAATTAGTGGAACGTCTCTGTGGTCCACTGCCTGGGAAAGGCGAGGGAGGAATGGACACACGGCGCTAGCTTTTGGGCTGAGAAGCTCTCTGGTACCGTAACACCCGCAACGAAGTCAGGGTTATGACAGCCAATGTCTCTTCTCAGACACATGGGTATTTCAGAAGCGGCTTCCCTTGGTCCCAGGCATGTTTGAATGCATTCTTACAGTGTTTATCGTCTTCATACTGTTTTGTGGTTAAAACCAAGCTATGTTTCCTGGAGAGTGGCCCTTTTCCAACCTTGGGGATGGAAATGCGGGTCTCTATACTATGTTCCTTCCTGCGTTTGGCAACAAAAAATGGAGATATTCGGAGGAAACAATACAGAGAAACTTTTCACATCAGCGAGACACACACAAAGTATTTTTGGCAGCATGGTGTGGGAATTTGGCATAGACTGTTGCTCGTAAGCTCTAGACTCCCTTGTCTACAGCAACAAGTGGCACCTACATCTATTATGTCTGGAGTGTTTCGTGGGTCCTAAAAAGGAGGGTCTCATAAGAGACTGATAAAGGAACTAATGGTGCTCCAAAATACTTTCCTTAAGGAAGAGTCCTTCTGAGTCTCTAAAAATGGTTAACTCCAGGAGATGTGGATGTTGTCCATGGTTTTGTTGGCATAGCACTAGTTTCTTGTGCTTCCTGGAAAGACGTGGCTATTTCACACCCAAAAAGGACTACAGCAAACCATGTGCTATCCCAGTTTGTTGAAGTGTCTGAGGAGACAGCCCTTGCTGTGGCTATTGCTGCATTTGGAGATTCCTTCGCATCAGTGTGGAGCAGCTTCTTGCAGCATTCTCCGGGGACCGTGATTTCAAATGGAAACAACAGCCAAGAGCAGCCAGAGCTCAGTCCTTGCACCAGAACTGCAAGGTCCATAAATTAACATCTCTATTGTTTTCTCCTTGATTTTGGAACTAAAACTGAAGCGTATGGACCCTACTCCTTTCCTCACCCAGAGGAGTGATAAAGAAAGGATTATTCCCGCCAAAAACATCAGTCCTTGATGGTTCTTATTTAATGTAGGAAAAGGGAATAAACCAAATATCCAGTTCCCTGTCTCTAGTTCAAGATACACCTTCAAATCTGAAAACTCGGGAATCTCTGGCAGGGTTTCTTTTTTGCTAGAAAAACAAACAAAAAATGTTGTTTTCTGGCCAAAAAGCCCAAGCTGTTCATTTCTTCCCTCTCTCTGTTTTTCCCTTTCCTTTTTTTGTTCTGGGGCTGTTTCTGAGCAGCTAGGCGAGGAGGACACGCTGTATAAACACGGTACCAGCGGGGTGTTTGGAATGCTTCTCGCTCCGGACCTCCTCCCTACGGAGGAGGAGGCTGGCGGGGTGGGGGAGTCTGGGTCATGGAGCAGAGGGCAGGGAGAAGACAGCTTCTCTTTTCTGCTTGCGTGTCCAAATCTTCCCAGCTGAGGAGAGGAACTGGTGTACGCTGGTCCTTTTATTTAGCGTTCTCTTCTCTGCTTCCCCTTTCATCCCCATGTGTCAAACAGCTTGTAGGCTTTATTTCAGGGGGCCAAGGAATTTGAACTACAGGCCCAAATACCTCAAGCATCTTTAGATACACAAATTCTTGAAGCAAAGTTCAGTGGTGCCTAGAGCCAGCACCCTGGGGGCTGGTAGCTCAGAAGGAGAGCCTGGGGCGTAAGACAGTCCTCGACAATTCCTAGGCGAATGAATAAGTTAAAAAGAGAGGGGAGTCTTACTTGGGGGATGCAGGCACCATTTCAGTCCGAACTCAGGCAGAGCTGCTTCGTTTCTGGAAGGCACTTGGCTGGGGGGAGAAGCTTTCTAGGGAGGTTTGAGAGCCCAAGAGGGCACAGAAACCAGAGTCCTGCTTCCCAGCCGTTTCAGCCATCACTTTCACCTTCAGTGTAATTGAAGGGTTTGGCATGAGCGTTTGGCCATTCCTGTGAAAACTTGGCCGAGTGATGAAGCAAAGCATGACTGTGCTGCTACGTATTTCAGACATTTTTGCGTCTGGTTAGATGAAAGAGCAGCAACATCAGCCCTCTTTGTGGATGAACTTCAGCATGTCAAATTACTGTTGATGGCTAAAGATGAAGTATAGCATGCTGGGAAATGCAGTCTCCATGGGCCATGCCTCGGTACTGCGGAGGACCAAGGCTACATTATGTTTGTTACACACAAATTTAGATCCTCCCTTGGTTTCCCAGTAAGTGGCTTCTCACGGGGAATAATGGTCCCAATGAAAGCCCATTGAAGTCAATGGGAGTCTTTCTGTTGACGTCAATAAGTTTGGACCCGGTCCCATGCATACGGCCCTCCTGCTGAAGAGAAATGAGCAGCAAATCTTCTATGTCTGCATGAGGTATTCTGTTGCATCATTCATTGTCTATAACCACAATTCAGCTGTTTTTATATTGCTAAACTGACAACTGGAAGCATTTAAAAGGGAGGGAGGAGAAAGGGTTGACCGTGCCCTCTGTGCCCCAGGACTGTTACTGTGACACAACATGAGCACAGGGAGTCTTCTGGGCAGTGCCTTTAGCAGAGCTGAGCTCTTTTTCAGAAGACCTTCCCTTTCCCCGGGGGTGCAATGGTGGTGGTGCATCTGGGGAGAAGTGGGTTAAAGTACCCAGCCCTTTCGCCCTCGGGGCGGAAGGCATTGTTGGGGACTGCGAGGGGGCTATGTGATGCAGTTGTGGCAGCTCTAAATGTTCCCTCCCAGAACGAAGCTCATTGCTTCTGCAGAGTCACTACAAAACCAACGATTGTAATTGTGCAAATTTTTAGTATCTTCCAAGAGCTCGGGGACTGACAGCCTTTTGGGTGTGACATCTGGGTGGTGCCAGCCTTTCCCAAATTAACAAGCTCTTGAGAACCAGCCTTTGAAGAAGGCAAGATGCTGCCCATCAGCTTATCAGTGAAACTGGTCTGTGTGCGTGGCTGTGGCTCCAGGATCCTGCTGAGCTTGAAACTCAGTGAGACCCGAGGGCTGCTGCCTTCTGCAGGGACCTTCTCTCACGTGCCGTGGCTCCTGGCTGCCAGCCCTGCCTCGGCTCTGCTGGGTGCCGTTCTCCAAGCTCTTGCGTGCCATCCTCCACACCCGTTGGTGGCTGGCTGCTGCTGCAAAGCACTGAAATCCTTCCAAAGCAAACAGAGCGCAAAGGCAGAGGCCATGCTTCAGAGAAGGGTCTTGTAGCTGGCTGAGGGCAAGCCCTCTGCAAACAGGGGAGTTGGCTGCGGGCGGTCAGGAGTAGGTCCAGGTCTGATGACAGTGAGACCGGGGTGCTAAAAATGTAACCCAGCAGTGCTTCCACTCGGCACATCCCTTTTGAACAATCAAATGGATTTTTTTGTTGTTGTTACTTCTTTCATTGCAGGGATGTGATGCCTTTCCCCTCGAGTTGACTGAAGGATTGAATAGGTGAATGCCCTTTGAAACGTCGGCAGAGGCCAGCTGTTCTAGCCCTGGCATGCCAAGTGTTATCCAATAATCCATTATTACACTCCTGCTTCTCTCCACTCTCAACACTTGCTTTTCTTCCTTGAACCAAGTGCTACCTTGTGGCCATCCGTGGATTTTAAGTTAACCCTGCTGTCACCTGAGAGGCAAACCCCACCATGGAATAAATACGAGTTCAGCTGGCATATGAGGGAAATGCAGAAGCTCTTGTAAGAATCAGGAACAATGTCTTTTAAATATATATGCATATGTTATGTATACACACATATGTATGTATATATGTACGTGTATGTAGACAGATACAGTGAGTGTGTACATATGCATGTGTGTGTATAGATGAAGGGAGGGGGTACTTTGTACAAAAGGCAAAGGTGTAGAATTTGAGGGTTGCCATGGATACAGGTCAGATGCCTTTGTTCTCGCATTGTGATGTAGCTTAGGGAGATGAGAGATGCGCCAGCTTCAGAGAAAGACGAGGGAAGAATGTTTTTTAATTTTTTTTTGATAGGTGAAGAAAAATATCCATACTTTTTTATCGAAGTTTGAAATAAAAAGCAGTAAATGAAGGCAATCTACAGATGCATATGTGATTGAACTCACAGAGAGTCTGGGAAACGACTCAGTTGAGTGGCATCAAGGGAAACATCATCGTGGTATTGTCATGGTCACAGACAGCCCCTCTGTGGAGCCACAAAGCCACTTGTCTGCGGTAACTCTGCACTGATAGGGAGCCTGATGTCTTCATGCACTGCCTGTGTGTACGAGTGTGCACACGTGCGTGCGTGTGAGTGTATGTGTGTGCTTCTGCCTTTGTTTTTCCCTTTCAAAGTCTCCTCACCGGCTTTCTATAGTCCCCGACTATTTGATTCGGCACTGAGAAGGAGGTTTCAAACCAGGATCCATATGGGGCCCGTCAGTTGCGACTGGATTCATTTTAAAGTCCTTGTTAAGTCCAACAAAAAGCCAAAGATTAGAGCTGATATGTTGGCTTTTATCCAAATACTGATCCTTGAAAGGCTGCCTTGAGACCGCCAGGCGACTCTCATTCCCCTTTTTCTTCTTGCTCTTCTTCTTCCTTTCTAATTGCTTCCCAAATTTGGGTTTATTACCATGATTTTGAAGCCAGGTAATCAGAACCATGTATGTTTTTCTCTCCCCCATCTCTTTCTGATACCAATCAGATCATGTCTCTGTTGATTCAGAAAGTCCATTTTAGTATCTTGACCACCAACGTCAAAGCCTTGGCAAGGCTGCAGCCCTTTGGGATAACGCTTTAAAACCAGCCGCTAGTTAGCAGATCTGTTACTGGCAGCCAAACAGCCATGTCTAAAAGAAAAGCAACATGGTTCTTGTCTGTTAGCTGGGAACGCTCTTTCCTGTTCTCTAAAGCCAGGGCTACAGCTTCCCCTTCCTTTGTCCCTGAGGCTCATTGTTCAGGGCTTGTTCTCGTCATGGCCAGGGTGCCACAGCGGATGAGGGGCGTCTCTGTGAGTGAAGGGTCTGGCACTGAGCGCGGGGCTCCACCTGGAAAATGGATGTCTCTGTCTCAGACCTCGCTGTCTGTCTTCACAGATACTAATGCTAAGGTCACGCCTGGGTGGTCAGTACAAGGACAACAGAAGCTTTCATGGTCAATTCCTGTTGTCTCCTGGGGTCCAGCTGCACTCCACCGCTGGAGATCTCTTTTCCAACCTGAGCTCCTCCCTGCTTTTCACATCACAGCACGGAGCTTGTCTCTTTGAGAACAGGTAGCTCTTGACAGTCTGTGCGAGTGAAGGAACGGAGTGCCAGGAAAAGAGACCAGAGCTCGATTAAGAACTGCATGTAATCAAGCAAGGAGAGAGGGAATGGATTTGAGGGAGGGAAGGGGATGGATATTGGTGATACTTTGTGCCAAAACCAGAAGACTGAGCAGAAGGGGAGCTGGGGCCACCTAAGTGCACGAGCCCAAACCTAAGCTCTTATGGTGAGGACACCCAAGCAGATACTACTGCTTTGTTCCTAAGTTCTGCCTCATTTGGAAGACCCTCTGTAAAGCCTGTATCATCCTTGCTAGTCAGTGCATCTCATCAACTGACAAACCTGGAGCTCTGGAGGAGGGTGCCTAAGCCACTGGAGGCACGAGGAAGGCAAGATGAGGAAAAGAGCCTGCAGGGCTTTGGAGCTGTTGGAGCGTGATCTCAAAACTGGACGCAGAGAAGGGACTCGGGCTGTGTTAGAGACACTGCACTAGAGAGCGAGCATTGCACGTTGTCCTGCTCCAGAAGGCGTAAGAACGGTGCCTCCAAGGCCTGATCCTCTCCCACAGGCGAGGCCCAGCCAGGCTGGCCCAGCAAATTCCTCCTCACTCCGGCACGGGAAAGGCAGTCTGCATCGCACCGCGGCAGCCAGCACCTGCGGGATTTGTTAGAAGTATTTTGAGCAGCATCTGCCACGGGGGCTATGTGCAACAAGGGGCATTAAAAAGCAATCATATATTGTATTGTCCATACATTAATTTAAAATATATGCAGCCACATATAAAATATTACCTAACACGTAATATTCGTGCAGTTTAAATTAGACGGTAGGCCGATATATTTTCAATATGCGCCATGCGATGTAATGCACACTATGAACAGGCAGCGGGTAGATGTGAAATGTGTGTGTGAGATGCATCTGGACCAGGAACAGCTTGCAAAGCCATTCAGGAAAATATTTAGAGGGGTGAGGGGCGGGAATGGGCTTGTTCTGTCTTTGTTTTTGTGACTGCTTTAACTCCAGGCTTTCTGTCCCCGGAGTCCCACAGTACAGACTGGTGACCCCCTGCAGGCAGCATAAAAAGGAGCCAGCCCAGCCCATTCTGTGCAGTGCTGTCATCTCACTACTTCAGCGGACGTTTAATGAAGAGGGGTATTAAAAGGAACCAAAATTTCCATTCCTTCCTGCCAGTGTTGGCCTCGCTGATAATCCCTCTGCGCGGGCAGGTTTGCCGAAAGGCTCTCGGCCATCCTCCAGGACCTGCCACACGGCGTGAGCACGGGCAGCCTGAGCACGGGCGGCCTGAGCACGGGCAGCCTGAGCACGGGCAGGGGACTCGCACGTACCCGCTCCCAGACACGGCACTGGCCTTCGTCCCGCTCTGCACAGCCAGCCCCTCCTCTTCTCCCGCCTCCCCCACCGCACACATGTCCCAGTCCAGCCCGCAGCCCCTTTATCTCACCCCCCAGTAAAATCCTCCCTGTGCACGGCCGTCCCTCACCGCAGCTCCAGCCTGGGACTCCCGACCACCAGGTCACCGCTCCTCCCACTTGCAGCATCCTCTTCTAGTCCAGCTCCGACCTGTCTGAAGATTGCCAGGTGCACCCAGATCCTAGCTGGAAGCACCATCCCAAGGAGATACAATCAGTATCCGTTGCATTTTCTCACTGGGTTTATAATTTCTAGGGACTGGCTGGCTCTGGATCTGAGTACCCCAGATCTGAAATACGCACTTTGCCTTCATTTCCTTCTAATCTCTCTGAAGGGAAAAATCTGTAACCCATGGCCACTAAATAGGAGGATACCTCTCCCATACTTCTACAGTGAGACACGGAGCGCCAGCCGACACAAACCTCATAGCAGAGGCAGAGGTGGCACAGCCCGGGGACGTCCTGCCGGCGGGTGGGTCGGAAGGCAGGCGGTCGGGGCTGCACCGCACCCCTTATTCCTCTCGTCTCTGTCCTTTTGCCTCAGTCACGCACCAGACCCCAAGAACAAAGCCCATTTAGTTTCCTGCTCCAGACAGACCGTAAGGGTTTATGCTGGAAGATGTTTCTTATTTCTGGAAACACTGTCTGGGGCATTTTTCTTTAAAAGTTCTAGTTTATCAATGTGGAAAATGCTGTTGAAAGTGGACATTATCCACAGCACTTCCCATTTCAACAAAAAGCCAAAGTTTGTTTTTTTGGAGAGAGGGGAAAAAAGAAACTCTCAGTGTTCGGTATGAAGCCTGTTGAGCAGCCCGGCTCTGCTCGTGGCTGGCCCCCAGCATACCCTTTTCCTGCTTCAGTATAATGGGAGCTCAGAGGCCAGCGCAGAGACACAAAATCAGCACGCTGGGAAATCAGCGGGATGTATGCAAACTGGGTTGGATAAAATCCACCCCAAGCACAGCCCATACCATAATACGACCAAGAACAGCGAAGCTCTGAAGTCTGAGAAATAACATTTCATTTCTCCCCATCCCCCCATTTCTTTTTCCATTTCTGCTCCTGCCGGCACACACCTGGGCTCCAGTTGCCGCATCCAAGGACCACAGAAAGCCTTGGTCTCACAGCAGCTCTAAACCGAGGACTCCGGCTTCGCTGAGACCGGGTTTTGGCTTGGCTGGGTTATTTTAAGCTCAAGCTTTTTTCTGGTTGAGGGACTGTGACTTTACCAAGCTGGATCTCCAAAACTGGCTAAGCTTGGTCCAGCGCAGGGAAACACCCATGAGCACGGACTAAGCATCTCTCATTCCCAACTCCCCCAGTTCTGAGATTAGGCAGAAATTCAAACAAATGAAGCCAGTTGCTGGAGAGGACAGGAAGCAATTACAGACCACCCTGTAACGGCAGGACAGCTAGCAGCTTGTGTGGCTGCTGCTGCTGTTTAAACAACAACAACCCCCAGGCTGGGAAGGGCAGGAACATCTTTGAAGAACAATGCTGGAGTGAGGTGCGCTAAAGAAGTCGACAAAGGAGGATTAGTACAAAATGCTCCGGCACAAGGGCCCTGGGCTCTTGCTGTGTGGGTCAGGAGGGTCCCGCTGGCAGGAGGAGGACAAACAGGATGGGTTCGTGGTTCCAAAGGGAGTCGGGGCCCGGGACCTCCTGGTACCGAGCCAGCGAGCGGACCCACGCAGGTCAGGAGGAGGATGGCCTGCAGGATGCCTTTTCCATCTGCAGGGCCATTTTGCAGCGGGATTTTTTTTCTTTGCCATGGAGGGGGAAGCAGGGGGGAGGCATTTTCAAGCTGTTTTCTCCAGGATATCCCAGCTACGCCTGACAGCTGGTTCCCATTGGGCTCCTGACCAAAGGCAGTCTCCAGCAAGGGTGGGAGTGGGCGGGAGTGGGGGAAGGGAACCTAATAACGATGAGGACGAAGAAGAGGAAGGATGAAAGGCACTTAAATGTGGAGGGTGGAACTGAACCAGGAGGACACTCGGTGGGAGGGGCTGGCGAGGCTTTGAAGCTCCTCGCTATGGGGAGCCTCCTTTAAACCCTACATCATATTGGTACAAGGTGGGGGAGGAGGGTCTGTCTCTTTTTTTCCCTCTGAAATATTACGAGAGGTTGAGACCCCCACTCAGGATGGCCTGTTTCTGTCCATTAAGCATTTTAAATGCTTGTCCATCTCTCATGGCCTCCTGGTCCTCTGTCAGGGCCCGTCCTTCTGTTCCTTGTGGGAATGGGCCGGGGATGGGAGGTTCCCAAAGATACCTTCCTGGAAAATGAAAGGATGTGGGGCATGGGGTAGGGGTGATAAGGGGTGGTGTCAGTCACAGCCTCATGCCAGTAGGCGTTCAAGTGGAGGATATGTGAAAAGGAGCTGTTTGTGTCCCGAAACCCACCATCAGATGGTGATTTTTGCTCCTCTGACAGAAATCCCAGCAGGCAGGTCAAGGGGAGGGTGGCTGGGGCTGCCTGACTTCCCCTCGCTGCCGGCTGGGAAGGAAACCTGCTGGCAAGGCAGCGCTGGGACCGGTGCTGCGGCTCCCTCGGTCCCTGCTCCAGAGGGGACGGAGGCATCAGCTGCCACATGAGGACCTCCATCCGTCCCCGTTCTCCATCACCCAGCCCCTTCTCCGCACTCGCTGCCTCTCCTCCAGGGCAGGCTGGAAGAGGAGAGGCTGCTGCAGCGACGGACGCTTGCGGCTGGGGTTATATTTAGGTGCTGGGGTGCTGTAATTTGGGTTGCTCGGTAAGGGGTTGTTTCTGTGACAAGCGCATGGTGGCACAGGTGTCGTGGGGCTGTGCACCGTCGCTGCCAGCGCGGCAGCTTGTTGGGAGGAGCCGCTCACGTGGAAGATGGTGGAGGGGAATTAGAGCCTGGCTGCAGCACCGGTTGAACACCGAAGCACCCACGCAATCCGGGAAGAAACCAGACAGCGGGTTTTTGTAACCTCAGGCCCCCGTGCTGCTGCCTGGGAACCAGGGTGAGGGTTTGCTGATAAAAGCTGGACCCAATCTGGGGGACTCCCTGGCCACACGCAAATACTCGTTCCCTTTTAAAGGCAACGCTGTTGGCAAGGGCAAGCCCCGAATTTGGCTGTCGGTCTGAGGAACGGCAGCGGGCTCTGCGCTTTCCTGGGACCAGGTTGGCACTGTTGTCTTGAACAACTGAAAGTATGTTTATACAAGGACTCAAGGGTTCGTTAGAAATTAATGCCCCCTCTCTTCCTATTGCTCAGATTTCAGCTAGCTCTCTGGTATGTGGCGGTGAAGACTTTGCCGAGGAGATACCGGGAAGCGCCCACGTTGAGTCCTCTGGTGGGGCGGGCAGACCTTGGCAGCATTCTGGCCATTTGAGCTTCTGCTGTGGAGGAGAAGCACAAGGAGACAACCACCCACCTTTGCCAAAGCCAGGAGATGTGATTTTGGGGATAGACCTAGCTGAATAGTGTGCTGCAAACTCAGTTTGCTAGTAGCATAGTTCTTGTTTGCAAAGCACTCGCACACCCGTGACTGGTTTCTGCCCAAGTATTTGTTATTCCTAAGCGTTTGCCAGGTCACACGGACTTGACTGCCGTTATCCTTGTGCAGGCAGTATGCGTGAGAGTCAGGCCGTGAGCACCTTGCTTGCGTTTATGGTCTGTCTGAGCTTGCATTAGAGACCCCTGCAAGCAGAGGCTCTGCTGGGAAGCGCGGGGTCTGTTTGTAAGGCCCCGTGCCTCCCCCAGACAGACGCTGTCGGGTGTCTTCCCTGCTGGGAGCCCCGCAGACCTTGTGGGCTTGCTGCAGGAGGCATCGCCGCTTCCTTTCTTCCTTCTGCAGCTTCAGACAGATGGGGATATTTGGTGGTATCAACTTTCTCCGCTGTTTTCTGTGTGTCTCATGACTTTGGGTTTGATTTGATTCAGAAAAAGAGCAGGAAAATCTTGTTTTATAAGGGTGCTAGGAGGACATCTCCTCTTCCTTCCCCAATCAAACCCAAACAAAACTGTCCCTGGAAAATCAGACTACAACACTTTATTAAATTACATCTAACTAAATTCAGAGCATCAAGAAATATAATGGCAGACAAAAAATAAAGGTACAGGAACCACAAAAGAACCTGTCCAGCAGACATCTGCCTTTGGGGTGCTGCATGTGTTCCTTCATCAGCTGCAGAGCTGTACGATGTGGCTGAGAGATTATTCCTGTTGAAGGTGAATTACCTTGCCCTAATCTAATAATGAATACGCTCCAAAGCAATGGAAGAAAAACTAAAAAGCCTTGCTCTTCCCCCTGAAATGGGCAGACCTGTCCAGGCTGGCTGGACCTTTCGCACTGTGGAGGGTTCAGAGCTGTGCCCAGAGCTGGAGCTGGAGCTGGAGCTGGAGCTGGGCACCCGCATTCCTCGGCCCTCCTTGGTGCACGGGCTGTAAATCTATAGAGGAAAAAATACTCTCGGTGCATTGTTCCTCCCAAGGTTGTCAGGAAATCGGTGGGGGGAGAGGCATGAGGTGACACAGAAAAAACAATGGAAGGAGAAAGTTAACAATAACACTTTTTTTTTTGGTGTATGGCAAACTATTTCTGACAGAGAACTAGTTGAAGGTTCAGCATGGTAATTTGTGCAATTAATCCATCTCGGTTTTGCTCTGAGTTTGCGTGCATGTGGGCCTGGTGTCCCCGAGCCTCTCCAGCAGCTCCATTTAGCAGCAGCCCCAGGGTCTCCGGTGACCCAGAGGTTCCCGCGTTGCTCCCGGCGGGTGCATGCACTCAGGAACCCGGAGCTGCGGCACTCAGAGGTGTCTTTAGCTGGAGCCCTTGGCCGCATCGCCCAAAGGTGAGGCAGCTGAGGGGACTGCCCGTGGCTGCCTGGCAGCTCCTGCACCTCCCTAATTTGGGAGCCATCATTACAAGACAGTTAACTGTTCTGAAAGCAGTGGGAGCAATGAGAGAAGTGCAGTATTTCCATGCCTTCTTTTCTCTTTGCCTTCCCTTCAGCTGTTTCGTGTCGGTGCTGGGCTCACCCCTCTTTCCTCCCCAGTGTGCCGCTCCTCCTGGGGAGAAGCAGCCCGCTCCAGGCTGTTTGCTGGAGTATAGCCGGGAGGAGTGGGGCCACGATGTTTCTGCTCGATGCTTTCCCTTTCTCCATCCCTGAGCGGCAGCATGAGGTGGATGGACAGAGTGTGTTTCCTGCGCTAAGCCCCAGCCATCCGGGACCTTCTCCTTGGCCTTTTCCAACAGCCGCGTGATGGCCTGGGCAGCGGGGTAAAGAGGAGAGCTCGCTTTGTTTCATGAATCCCCAGGAACGTAGCTTAAAATAAATAAATTAAAATCAAACAAATAAATGCATTTTGGAAAGCAAACATCCCTAGGTTGGCTCAAATGCGCCCAGTAGGGAATAGTGGTTATTAGCATCTGAAAACACTTACAGGCAGCCCGGGGTGAACGGAGGTGGGTGCGTGCAGGCAGAGCGGCAGCAGAAAGTTTGAGACCAGCTCTGCCGCCAGCGAGGCATCTCCCTCGCTCTCTCCCCCTTCCCGTGCTCCCCTTTTTTGTTTGGTTTTGTATTAAGATCTGCAGGTGTCTGGTACGCTGCGACGAATTGGAAAATTGAATGCAATATTAAGTTAATTAAAACTGCCCTCTGTGTGTTAATCTTCTTGTCAAGTTTTAATTAAGTGCTGATAAAGGCTCAGCATGGGGGGGTGGGGGGCGTTCCCAGTTTCCCCTCCTGCGATCCAGGCCGCCCGCAGGCGCGGAGGTGCTTGTTAGGATATCGTTGGGGTTATAGCGGGTCCCCTAATGCCTCCCGGTGCCCGTGCTAGGGTCAAGGAAGCCTGGCCGCCTGGCGAAAATGCACTGAGAGAGGAGCTCCCTAGCGCCCGCACCCACGCAGGGCCCTTGCACTTCCCTCCCAAGAAAGGGCGAAACCCCTCCGTTTTCTTGACTGCCTCCCTTGCACGGACGCGGCCCTCGCTCGCCGGCAGCCTGCAGGTCCCGCTCGGTGGGAGCCCCTGCCCAGACGCAGCAGCTCTCCTCCCAGGACGGGTCATGCTCTCGGTGATGGCTGATTTTCTGCTCGTGAGCCAGAAAATTCAGGATAATTGTCAAGTCAGGGTAATTGCCATTTCTTGCTGCAGGGACAGGCCAGTGTGGGAACATCAGGAGTGGGGTTAGGGCTCGCCGTGCATTCCTCTATTCCCATAGATGTGTCATCTCTTTCTGTGGGTGGTTATTGATACCTGGAGCCGGTGCCTGAGCCCTCTCCGCCGGCGCGGTGATGGGGGATGCTCTTTGGAAGAGACAGCCAGGCAGGGCGTGAGGAGCCGGGAGCAGGGATGGAGCCTGCGAGGAGGGGGACACCCAGGGTCCAGATGGGTCCAGGGGTTGGTTAGGGTAGGAGTGAGCTGAGTGCAGGGTGAGGGAGAGGCCTGGAGTGGTCCTGGGTACCCTGCGGGGGCTTAGCAGGATGGAAAAAGCACGCTGCCGGATGGGAGTGATGGAGAGCTTTGGGACAATGCGGGGGTGTTTCGCTGAATGGCAGCAGGGATTGGCGATGGCAGAGCCTTGTGGGGGGATTAATGAAGGTGGGTTCTCACATAGGAGAAGTGCAGAGCCGGGTGCTACGAGGCAGGAGGGTTGTGGTGGCCTTGGAGTCACAGGAGCTGAGCTCTTCCCATCCTGTTCCAGCAGTCGGGGAGTTTGTACCATCAGGACAAGCTGTACCTCTTTTCTTCCATCAACCTCCCGCTCCTTCTTTGGCGCTGGGGAAGCCCCTCCAGCTCCCTGCAGCTCACAGGGGCTGCAGGATCGAGCTCACACGCCTGTCTCCGTCCTGCTGTGCACGTACGAGTGGTTCAGCTGTAGGGCTGTCACCACGGGTAGTGAAACGGTGGGAAATCCACGGCAGAAGGTGCAGGGCAAGCGGTCAGTGGCAGGGCAGGAGGAGAAACCAAACAGGAAGACATGCAAGACGCCCAGGGCAGTTGAAATAAGTATTTCCTAGCACACATCAGTCCCTGCTCTGTCCTGAAGCCTCGCGTTGCTGTCAGTCCCCGGAGCGTGCGCTCTGTCCTGAAGTTTGCCTTGACGCAGCCTCGCTGTTCTGGTGTGCTGCGGTCTGCTGCAGGGAGCCGGGCGTCGGCGATGGAGGCGGTGCGTCCCACGGGGCGAAGCCTCCTTCCCCAGCCCCACCAGCTGCTCTCCAAAACCCTCTCTTGGGGGGGTTGTTGAGACTTAAGGCAAGCGGGGATACCCCGCCTGGCTACTGGGAGCTCCGGGAAGCTGCTGGGGTTCGTGGGATTGGGAGGAGGGGTATTTCCTCACAGGCAGTGTTTGCAGAGGTTTCCTTCCCTCCTTGGGAGATAGTGGAAAGGTTTTAGGAAAAAATGGTCCGTATGAGTTTGTTGGGCTGCAGCACTGAGATGCGAGGTTGCGCTGGAGCAGCAGCTCCCGGCCAGCGCCGACCACGCCGCGGGAGGCCCCGCTTTGCCCCTGCCTGACCTGTGGTTAGCGAGGGCTGAGGAGTCAGCGGGTTTAGTAAAAAAGGTCTTGTCCCAACACTGCAGGAATAATTTTTCTTCTTTTAGAAAAACTGTTTGCCTGGATAATATCTCCCTAAAGTGGACAAGATGATCCCCCGTTAGGGTCGAACTCTCTTTCCCCTCCTCGTTATTTAATGAGGGCAGGTTGGAAATCAGCGTTTCTAGCAGCGCAGATGTCTCTTTTTTTCAATGCCAGACAATATCATTTTGCAGCAATTATCTTACTCATTGACTATAGACTGAGCTAGAACACATTTTGCCAAATAGTTCCTTGCTATAAATTTCTGTAGATATTTCCATTGCAGAGTTGACATTTCCCTCTGAATTGACAATTAAACTATCTTTGCTTAGTTATAGCCATTATATTTAACCTCTGTTGATTCCATTCTTGACTTTTTTATAGGCAGCATGTTTCCCACTCCGCATATGAGTCTCACCTAAGCTTTTCATTGTATTTTTAAGGTCCCTAGCCAAAATTAAGACATTTCCCATTTTAACTTACAGCACCTTGTAATGCCTTTAAAGCATTACAAATATTCTTTGAAATATCTCAGGGCCAGATCCAGTGCACAAGTGGAATTAAAAGTCTCTAGTTTAGAGCCCGAGCCATTAACTTGCCCGGCCAAAGTGTTTCTCCTGCCTCAGGTTTTGCAGCTCAGCACAGGTACAGCACCTGCATTTACGATCAGAAAGTTATTAAGTGATACTGCTTTTAAAATTAATTGTGACTGTTCCCAACTCGGGGCAGCCCCGCTGTGGGTTTCTGCGCCCGCTCCCCAGCCCCGGGATTAGGCAGTGGGGGTTTTCTGGAAGTGTCTTTCCATTGTGCTTCAGTCTCCAGCTTAAAGGGTACGATTTTACCAGTTACGAGCAGTACTTGTCAATCTCTCGCAGTTTGTTTTGGAGCTAATGAGTTTAGGAAGGTTCCCATATATCTGTCCTCCTCTTCAGCACGCCTGGGAGTGCGCTTGGCTCCGGCTGTCCGGCGTGTTTCTGAGAGGTGGTTTCTTCGCCCCAGTCACCAAGATTAATTCTGTATAGGCATTTTCGTACGCTGGGAAAAAAAAGAAGAAAAACCACCTGGAATCAATTGTCAGCACAATGGAAGTTGGCATAGCTAACGCTGGGGAGAAAGGGGTGGACAATAGTTTATTTACCAGAAATACTGCTTTGGGGACAATCAAAACTATTGGTGTATTAGTGCCAAATTGGATGAATAGAGTAGACTGGAAAAAAAATTAAGGGGAAAAAAAAAACCACTGGAAAAGTCAAAACCTTTAGTCATACTATTTTCTGAAAGGAATTTGTTTTTGTTTTGAACGGACACTGAGAAATCTGCCTGAATTTAAGCTGAGATTTAAAGAGACAACCAAACAAGCCGCTCTCCTTCGGGCTGGTGGAAGCGAGCCCTTCCTCCCTTTTCCCTCTTTGCTGTGAAAACCCCAGGGCAAAGCCCGTCCCCGGCTTGCCGGGGTGGTGCCGGGCCCCCAGCCGCTGCGCGGGGGGCGTGGGGGAGCTCGCGCGCCTGCACCGCGCCATCCCTGCTCGCCGTCCTGCCTTATCGCCGTTCCTCCGACCCTTGCCCACCGTGTTTATTCACACTATAAACTTCTTCATGACGGGGTCTGTCTCTCATTGCATTTGTTTTGAAGCCCTGTCCCCACTCACGGCTTATCTCTAGGCACAGCGATAACAACAACCAACAACCCTCTTTGCTTATATCACTGTCTCTTTTAAATGTTTTCATAATCTAAACCAGCGCTTCTATCTCCTCTTCCTTCCTCCGCGTAAAAGCACCCGGTCCATGTAACACTGATGGGCCCGGCTCACGCGGAAAGGTTATTGCCTGCACTTTCAACTTGTTTTCTGCAGCCCCTGTGGAAACGAGGGAAATGTCAGACTGATGCCATTTTTCTGCAAGTTTCCCATACAAATACAGTGGCTGTGGAAGAAATAATTGCTCCATCTTTGGTTCGATATAACTTTTGACATCAGGAGTGCCCAGGAGTTGAGCACCACGCTCTTCCCCAGCATCTCCCCTGTCCTGGCACAGGGGCTGCCGCGTTTCCGTCTCAGCAGTACGTGAGGCTCCAGCCTTGGAAAGCCAGGCCAGGTACAATCTGGAAGCAGGCTCTGCCTCCCACCCGCTGGGGACCTTGCAAGGGCCAGTGGGTGCCTCTGCGGGGATGGAGCATCCCTGCAGCTCCACCCCGCTCCTCTGCCTCCATCCCTTTCCAGCGTCCACGCCAAGGTGTTCGTGCTGTTTCCCATGCACTTGGGTCTCCCTGCTTGTGCTTGCGGTGGAAGGGCGTCCCTCCAGCTATATGTTAACATACCAATGGCCACGCATGCGCCTGGCAATGGTGCGCCTTGCCCTGCAAGTGCTGCCCTGCCTGGTGCTCGTCCTGGCGTGGGTGCATGTGCCAGGTTGGGCGACTCTGGTCCAGGATTACCTGACGGGTACCGCTGCATGCCTGGGGGGGTATTTTTCCCCCCTCTTTGTTTTTTGCCCGCCTGGGAAAGGAGTGTCCCTTGTTGCGCGTGTGCCTGCGTGGGTCTGGGTGGGCGCAGAGCGCGCGTGTGCCACTCAGCTGTCATTTGCCCCGATCACCAGAAGGGAAGCGAGTGCTGCCAGGGACTGAAGGTCAGCAGAAGGACGTCTCAATTATTCTGTGTCATCTGCGAGGAACTCGGCTCTTGTCAGAGTCCCAACGGAGAGCAATGAAACAGTAACTCGGCTGGAGGAAAAAAGAAAGTGAAAAAAAAAAGGAAAAGAAAGAGGAAAAAAGGCCCGTGCAGTCTGCACAGAAGCTAAGGTCACTGGGATTGACAGCTGCTAGGAGATATCTCTATTTCGTGTGCCGAAAATAACACCTCTCTGGGCTAGAGATCTGCGTTTTCAATTAAATATTGGGCAGTGAAGAGGAGAAAAAAAAATCTTAGCGATAATTTCAGAGGAGGGGGAGGAAATGGAAAACAGGCTTGCAAAGGAAGCGTGTCTCACTGCTTCCAGTAACCTTATTTCCTCGGGATTGTCCTGTGTATTTCTCCTTCTCTCATCTCTTATCTCCACCTCTCCTTTTGAAGCCCTGGGAAACTGGAGGCAGCAACCAGAGAAATAACTCTGGGCGGAGAGAAGCGGGGGGAGCCCGTCCCTTGCGTCTCCCGTTGTGGGAGGAAGAACCAAGCCCCGGCGGCATTTCTGGTGGAGCTGCTCCGTGCCGGCGTGGTGCGGTCCTCGGCCCTTCCGATTGACTTCTGCTTGTGTCATGCCAATGGGATGCCTTCGTTAAGCACAGTTAATTGGCAGCCAAGGACTTCCCCTCTCTACAGGTGGGATTTCCTTGCTCAGCCTGCGTTTCCACGGGCTCAGGACCGTGGGGGTTTCGGCACAGCGGGGCTGGGCTCGTGCAGTGCCCCGGGGATGCATTTCCCAGCACTTTCCCCGACGATTCACCTGCAGCCGGTGTTTCCCTGATGCTGGTCCTTGCACCAGTTTCTCCTTTGCACACATCAGAAGTTACGCCAGCGGCTCTGCAAAGACACAGAACAGTGTCTGACTTTGGCGTGCTCCTACATTAGCGGCTCCTGCCACTTGTTTCCAGATCTGGCCACATCGTGCCCTCTGGACTAGGGGCAGTTACCCTGTCTTCCTGCATGATCTTGTTCCCTGCCTGGGGGATTCAAAAGTGTTTCCTCCACGTAATTCTTCAGTACAAGAGGGGTGGGAAAGTGTTTCCAGAGGGAAGAGCCCTTGAAAGCTCCATGGCCTGGAGCAGCCAGCCCGCCGTGTGGGCTGACCTGTCTGGGAGCACTCGGCCAGCGGATGTCCGGGGACTTCCCTGCAGGTAGCTGTGCTGGTACCACCGGGATCCCCTGCCAAGGACTCTGGGGCTTGGGGCGTCAGCACAGACAGCAGCTAAAACAACAACAGCAGACTCCGTAATTATTGCCATTGTTCCCAGGCACGAGCCTGCATCAACATCATCATTACAACTTACTAATATGCAACGCTGTTGTGTGATTGCATAAAGTGCTGCTGCTGCTGTTGATATAAAATTAATTAATAAATGGCTTCAGCCCGCTAACCATGCGCAGTCAGGAATCGGGCGGGCTGCCAGGAGGCTGGGGAGAGGTGCAGGGGCTGTGCCGCAGAGCCAGCCCGGGGCAGGGGGCTGGGGGCTGCGTAGGATGCCCCGGCTGCTCTGCAGCTCTGCGGCGCTCCTGGATGCCACCGAGGAGTGGCCCATGGCTGGACCATCACACATGCATTTTGAAAGTGTCCTCAAGCGCTGGGTGAGGCTATTGCAAATCATTTAAGTCCAGCAGTCCTTATTGAGGCATCTGGGACGTTTGTGTGCTCCTCTCCAACATGACTCTGTCCTAGTCCCCCAGAAGTGGCAAAACCTCTTGCTCAGGACTGGAAGCTGAAATCCGTCGGGCTGTGGGGGCCCGGGGCTGCCCCGTCCATCTGACACCAGCGGAGATGCCAACAGGCTCCATCCTCGTGGCTGGTTTTTCTGCGCGCTGCAGGTGGCATTTCAGCAGTCAGCTGCTCTCGCTCGTGCTTTCCCTAACCTCCTTCTCCGGGCAGCCCGGTCCTGCATCCTGCACCGAACGGAGGCTTCGGCTCCTGCTCCGGACCGCGTGCGGGCAGGGCGCACGGGGGGCTGGCTCTGGGGCACCGCGGCACAGCACAGCCAGCCGGCGATGGCACTGCCCATCCTTTGACACGCACGTTAAAAATTAGCTAAGAGAGCTGATGGTGCGTGGCTGTCGGTGCCCGAGAGCGGAGCCATCGCAGAGCGACTGCTCGGTGGTGGGGGGTCACTAATAATGCTGTAAACTGCCTGGGAGGGTACTGGGACCCTGCAGCTGGATCTCAGCACCAAGCTGCTTGAGCTGCCCGTGGCTTGTCCATGAGAAGCAAACATCTGAGGAGGATCTGTGACCTCAAAACACACGTGTGTGCAGGGAGAGGCCCCCGGCGATGTCTGGCTGGATGTTAAAAGGCATTGGGAACACAGTGCACAACATTCACCGTTAGGTCAGTCTTTCAAAACCCACTGAAACTCCCAAATCATGAAAAACCACAGTGTCCCTGTGAGTTTCGGTGTGTGGGAGGACATGGACCTGCTCACATCACAGGGAAAGCACCCGCCGGCACTTTCACTGGAGGGTGGTTTAGGCATCGGCGGCTGCTCCAGCCTGGGGGCCGGTGCAGGCTGGGCAGTGCTGGCACGAAGCAGCCCTTGCTGCCAAGCGGTTGCAGCTCTTCCCTCTCCGGGCTCTGTAGATGCTTTCTGTGGGATCCCCTTTTTGCTGTGAACGGGCCCTTAGAGGGGGAGCGTACAACTAAGGCTGGGGGTGACTGCTGCTTTGGGGGTACCCCCGTGCTAGGGGTGTATGCATGGAGATGGGGAAGGTGCCGCTGTGCGTCCTGGCAGCCAAGGACATCAAGGCTTTTCTCTCCCACACAGCAACTGACCCCACATGCATTTGCCTTCTAGGAGTGCAGATGTCCTCTCCTTTGCACCGTGTCCGCTCTTGGAGAGGTGAATAAAGCAAGCGGCCAAGGGGTCATCTGCTTTGGAGAGGCTCTGCTCCCTTTTCCCCCAGTCCTGGACCCGTGCACTGGGAGTCGGGCTCACACATCATAAAGTGTACCTGCCATTGCACTGACAGGCTTCCCTGGAACGTGGACCTATTTGTTTTATATGCCGAGAAACATAAATGTTTGCACTAAGCAGCAGACGTGATGGGAGCAGATGCAGGTATTTCACCTTTGAATCCTGGCCTTGCTGGCTTGCTAGGAGCTCAGCAGAAGGCTGATGAATTGCAAACACATTAAGACCCCAACTTGCTGGCAGACCTCTTGCCTGGCGTTGTCAGCTGTTTAGCCGATGAGTTGTTTAAGTGGTCTTTTTATTGTGCTTCCTTTCCAACCGTTCAGATACGCTAATGGTAGGAGGCTCTGCTGAGCTCAGGCCAGCCTTCTCCTGTCCTTTACACCAGCGGGTTCTTCTGAGCCCTTTTGGGCTGGTGGAAAGACGGTCTGTGTGTCACCTGCCTGCTGGCTCCATGGAATTTATAATGTGGACCACCTATTGTGATTTGACTTGGGCTTCTCTTTATTAGAGCCACGTGAACCCGTTTGTGAGTGTCCTGAACTGCTGCCCACAGCCTGAACAACCGTTCTTTCCCCTCAAAAACTTCCACTGAGATGCCAAAGCATTTAAACAAAATTGATGTTATTTCCTGGCCTGACATCGCTTCTCTGCTTCTTCTGAGCTTTGTCCAGAAACTGCAAAGCTCCCACAAGAGCATGTTCACCTGGAGCGGGGAGCTGAGGTCTCATCTCCCAAGATCTCCAGCCCGGTTTGCAGCCCGTTAGGAGTTTTGCTGTTGGATGAGTTTCTCAGAAATCACCCCGTGGGTCTGCCAAGCTGCCCCCGGCGCTGGGCTTCACCTGTGCAGAAGGGAAACGGTCCAGGCTGCTTCAGGCTGCGAGCAAAACCCGTCTGGCTTTGTAAGCCCCGTGGCCAGGAGCGCTCTCCAGCTGATTCCCAGAGCCCACTGCCCCGGGGCTGGGGTCCCCTCCTGCAGCGGGTGGGAAGGGCGCTCGCTGAACACAAACCTCTTCATGGGAGAGCAATCGCAGAAAAGCTGAGTGCTGCAACCCAAAGCACTGAGCAGGCCTGATTTTTTCATGGTTTGGGACTAGCCGGCCGTTTTCAGGGCTCCCGGAGTGTTGCCCCATGGGGAGGTGGAGCAGAGTCTGCCTGGAGAAGGCTGAGCAGGAGCCGCCGGGAACGGCAGGATGGCGAGACACAACCACCTGGAAAGAATTAACGCTTACCCTCAGCAAGAGCTTGTAAGGAGAAAGAACAAAGCAGACGAGGAAAAACCAGAGCGAGAACAAAATGGTGCTAGTGGGAAAAGGCATTCCTGCTTCTCTGCAAGGGGGACGGGGACGACTGAGCAGTACTGCGGGGCTTTGGGGGAAGAGCCGCTCCCTGTAAGAGACTCAGCAGTTCTCACATCTTCTTTTCTGTTCACTTCTGCCTCTGATTTTTTCTTCCTCTTTGTCTTTCCTTCCCCTTCTGATTTTATGCCATCCCTCTTTCTTTCCCTCTGCTTTTTTGTATGCATCCTTCTCACGCCCTCCTCTCTTTTTTCTGTATCATTCCCGGTAGTAGAAAGATAGTGTTTATTTCTGTGCCCAAACACCATTCCCACTTTCTCAGCAGCCTGGGGACTTAGTACCCGGTTGTCCTTTCTCCAGGATGGAGCCTCAGTGCTGATCGTTACCCGCAGCTCTTCCTCGTGAGGTGCAGAAATGTGGTAGGCAGGGTTTGAGCATTGCTGCATTTAATAGACATTCTGGAAATTGCCACTAATTTGAATTTGACCCATTTTTGCAAGGAATATTCTGCATGTGGTCTTCCAGTGGGCTTGTCCCCTCTAGGACATGTGGTACCTGCTTCCCAATAACAAATTACTGTTAGCCTCCTGGCTGACTACTGTTTGCGCTCTACCAGACCTAATCAAGCCAATTACTCAAACAAAAGGCAAAAAGAATTACATTTCACAGGGGAGTTTTCCTCCTTCATGTCCTCCTGGTACGTTGTGCCCTAGGTGGAAGAGTTCTTCACCCCATCAGGGTTGCCGAGCCAAGAGCGGGACTCCACGCCAGGCTGGTCCAATTGACAGCCCTGAATACAGGGAGTTTAGAGGAATTTTTTTCCTAAGTGTAGTGTGTAGCATTAATAACATTTGCAACCTTCCTTACTCTTTGATTGTGCCAGAGGCTTGGCTGAGCGTGACTCTGGCTCAGTTATCGTGCAAAATTCCTGGAGCAGAAGAGCAGAGCAGAGGCTGTAAACCAGAGCTCTTGGACTTAGGGAATTGCCTTGCTGGGCGGCAGATAACGTCAAACCCCTTCTGAGCACCCAGAGACACTCGTCTGCAAAACAGTCGTGGCAAACCTTTGGGCAGCTGAGGAAGGTCTCTCTCGCCCTTTTGCCCTGTGTTCACCGTTGAGTAGACCAGCTCGTCTGTTGGTATTTCTGGTCCGACTGAAAGCAGAAGGGAGGTGGAGATCTCCAGCAAGCCAGTTTTGTTGGCTTGAGGGGTTGCACGAGTTTGGAGAAGTATTCAAGCATCTGAGTGTTTTACCCAAAGTTGAACTCTGGTAGAGCTGGTGACAGAAAGGATCTATATAACTCATCCACTCGTCTCCCTGAAATTTCCAACTTCCTGAGTTTCTCCCACCACCACCTTCTGTCCCTATAGGGCCTGATGTAATAGGGTAGCAGTAAAAAGTTACTAGGTATAAATGAACTGATGGGGATTAAAGAACCAGCACATGCCTCCTGGAAGGCTTTAAAAGCATCCTGTTTAGAAACAGCTCTGTTTCTGTGTCCCGCATTCTTAGTAATTTTCTTTCTCCTGTTTTTTTCATTCATATGGAGGAATTGCGGATGGAGCAGGCTCACCAGGTCCCATTTCATCTCTCCTCCCTGGGGCAGGAGGAGTGCTGTCCCTCTCAGCCCCTTCCCAAGGCTTTTGCCTTTCCCTAGGATTTTTTTAGGGATTTTTTGAAACTAGTTTAGTTTCAGATTGTTCATGCCTTTGCCTGGGAGACTCGGAGATCCGTGTTACCAGTGAAATGCGCACAGGCAGGGTGCAGGCTGCTGGGGCGGGACAGACTTTGCTGTGCCCAGTGATGTCGGTAGCGCCTGCGTGTCACTCCCTGCAGCCAGGATGCCTTTGGAGACAAGTCGGACTCAACCTCGCAGGGCAAACAGGTTGTGCCCAGGACTCCTGTGGCCTCTGATGATGCCCAGTGGGTGGTTCTCCTGTTATATCCAGCTTTCAGAAGGAAAATAGAAATCCCTCCCGCTTTGGGATATAGAGAGCTAAGTGGGTACCAGAAATTCTGTGCAGTTTAAGACTTTTATTTGCTTTAAAGAGCCTTTCTGTTCGCTTTGCATGGAAAGTACTACGATTTACTGTTTACAGCTAATGACAGAGAGCTTCCTGGCTGAGGCGGGAGCCTCGCTGCTCCCGGTGCTGTTGGCATGCATGTGCCGGGAAAGAGGAGCTGCCGGGCTGAGGCCAGAGCCGGGAGGAGCGGGGAGCCGGCGAGATAACAGTCGTGCCGTAGCCTCCAAGCAGAGGTCTGAATTTCTAGTGGTCTTGTGCAGATAAATTTGGATGCTGAGGTCACGCAGGATAATCTGGGCAGTGAGTGGCTGAGCATCTCTTGGCAGGAGAAGTGTGAAGGGGGTGGAACTGGGATGTATTGGGGCATTTGGGATCATTTACAGTCTTGTCTCCTCTGGGCCACATAGCTTAGCACTGAGGTGTTACTGGAAGAACCACGCTGCTGCTGGACTTCCCAAAGTCCCCGGCACGCACGTTAAAGCCATGTGCAATTACTGGTTGGGAAGGAAACGCCCAGGTCTGCGTGTGGCTCATTTGGTTCCTTCTTGGAGAATTTTGGTCTTGTCCGCCTGCTGTACCAATGTATTCATCCTCACGGGTACATACCCCGTGCTGTGGCAAACTGTATGCTTAGGGGTTTTTTTATCCTTGTTTGTATGCCAGACTGTGGCAACGGTCCTTGACTTTTCTTTCTTTGGTAGCTGTGGCCAGCAGTTCTGCATCCCTACCAAAACGCGCAGCTCTCAGCCGACCCTTGAAAGCACAACGTTAGTGTAACACCCGTGCGCGGGCAGCATGGGCACAGGCTGCACGGAGCTTGGCCAGGGCTGATTTATTTGCTGCAGTTGGATGCATGTTCTGGCATTTCTGTGGTATTTAGAAAGTCTTAATGACTGTGAAGAGGCCGTCTGGTGTGGCTTAAATGGAGCTATGCCATATTCCTCAGTCAGGAGCCGGTCCTCAGTGCCACTTCTCGCAGAATATCAGGCAAGGCTTCGGAAGAGCTGGCAATGGCTCTCAAGAGGTTTGCAAGTTTTGAGCCGTTCAGGCAGCTCATCTGGATGTATTGCACAGATCTTTAGTTTGAAGATTAGGTTGGAAAACTTTGAAAGATCTCCCTTCCCCTGAGATTTCATGTGCTTCCTGGCTCTGCTTGAACCAAAACCGCAGTGCCAGAACAAAGGCTTTTCTCATTGCACCTTGCTATTTGAGATGAAAACAAAGCTTCAGTGGGAGAGAGGCTGCTGGATGTGTCTTTCTAAGCGAGAGCAAACCAAACATTTCCAGCCTGTATCAGCTGAGGTTTGAGTTGACTTGCAGAGCAAGGGCCTGAGCCAGATCATGTTTTTTCCAAGCAGCTTGGAAAAATCAGAAGCTTGGTTCATACCTACTTTCAGAAAATCATCCAGCTTGGATGAGATCCCTCTAGCTGCCCTTGTGTGCTGCATTTGCATTCCGGGTGGCCTGAAGCTTTTTCCCATGGTCGCTGAGAGAAACCAGAAATGGGATGGGTAGAAAACCAGTGACAGTGGGATATTATTTAGGTATATTGCTCTGCTTTCACACGCCCACTTGTAACTGAGCACAGCACCCGCCTCTCTCTGGCTGAGTTTAATGCCGTATCTGTATGTTGGCATCTCTCTCCACCTGTTTAATGCATGTGTAGATAGTGTTAGCAGGCACTTTTCTGAAATGAAGTGTGGGAAGGCGGTTTGTTCTCTCCTTGGCAAGCTGCAGATGATGAGGTGCATGTGCTTCTGCAGCAACAACAGTGATAAGGGAGTGTTAATATCACCATGAATCCCTCATTTTGAGGAAAATGGGGCTTTTTATTCTAGGCCATTAAAGCATTTTACAGAGCTCTCCACAAATGTAACCCAGGAGCGGTGCCTGTGTCCAGCTGCTTCACATGAACCTCACTGAACAATCCCGCTGTCAAAACCTGGTGCCCGCCCGAAACGATGAGACATTTGTGAGGCAGAAATATTCTGCATTAAAGCAGACATTGATCCAATCTGAGGTGTCTGTTCTGTTACAGCGAGTCTCAGTCTTAATTTCTCTCCGTCATGCCTCCTGCATCTGCCTGCGTCCTTCTCTCTGCGTGTGCATTTTAAGCATCATCAGAGCTGGCCAGTCAAAGGATCATGTGCATGGGGTTCGCATTACGCTGCAATGCCTTTTGCAGATGAGGTACCCAAATAAGACCTTCGTGTGAAAATTTTCTGGGCTCCTAGGATGCTGTGCACCTCTTCTCCCTCATTTCACCTTCGTCTGGGTGGGTTCATGACACAGACCCTTTCCCACCCGCCATCAGGGCGGCTTTGTGGATGGGCACGGGCACAGATGCTGCTCGTGCCGGAGACACGAGCACCCTGGCCCCCTCCACGGCCTTGGGTGCCACCTTCCAGGAGGAGGAGATGCTGGGATCCCTTGCAGCAACGTGTGCGGACTTCAGTGGGGGAGGCCAAGCTGCACCGTGAGCGTGGGGCCGAGGCTCAAAGGCTGCTCTCGCGGGCGTGGTGACTCTGGCATCGCTGCAGCTGGGGTGGAGATTGGTGTTGGATGACGTCAGGGGAGTCCACAGATGCTCTTGAAGAAGGAGGGCACCAGGAAAGATGACTGAGGCTGTGATGAGCCACGTCCAGAAGCTCTGGAGCGTGCTGAAGACCATCCTCTGCCTCACTGATGATGTTACTTGGGCGCATGAGGGACTCCTGGGCAAAGCCCTTCTCCAGCCAGCACTCCCTACCACACTATTTAACCCCCAGGACAGAAGCTGCTGCAGCTTCTCACCGCAGGCAACAGGATTTATTCCAACCATAACATACCTTTGGTTTTCCTGGACTTTGTGGCTTGCATCAGACATAGACCACCAGTCTTCCACCTAGCTGTTCATCTGCCTCCCAGTTCTCTCCCCACATTTCTTGCTAGTAGAGCAAGACCCTCCCACCTCTGCTCTCCTTCGAAGAGCTTTCACACCGAGGCATGGAGTGGATTTTCTAAGGCTCAGCGTACTCATGGGCACATCCAGTGTGTGCTCCCATCCATCTGTTTAACTCTTTGGGAGAAAAATAAAGCAGCCAAACAATGAGTGAGTACAAAAGCATATGTGAAGAATTGGCAAGGAGCGTTCCCTGACTCACAGCATCCATGCTTCTGCATGTCTGCTCCACGCACAGATCACTGCCTCTCCTTACCCTTGCTTTAATTAGTAAGGGCTGAGCACACTCTGGGAACACGCTGGAAGAGGACTGATGAACAAAACAGCAGCTCCAGATGAGCGAAAGCATCTGAGGAGTTTAAGATGGAAAAATGGGTTGGTCTGTGTTGCCTGACCGTGTGTGTGTACACTGTGCCGGTGACTGCTCCAGCTAACCAGCATCTTCGCTCCCAGGAGCAGGCAGAGGTACAGTCAAGCAGTGAAACTGCCTGCACCAATTACCTGTGCAAGAGCACATTCCTGAAAGCGTCGTTTCTCTAAATGGTATTTAGCTCATGCTCTTCTGATGCTGGATTAGGGGTCTGGAAAGTCTCTTGCCTTGGGCTTTGGCCAAGGCTGTTCTCAAGTACCTCCAGCGATGTGCTGCTGCTCCTTCCTGAAGAAGCTGGCCTGCTGGGGAGGTGCCCCAGTGCTCCCGTCAAATTTTCCTCTGCGCAGTATCCTCCGGGTGCCTCCAGCCAGAGCATTTCATCTCCTCTTTGGTGACTGGACATCCGCGGTTCTTCTCCTTCGCCTCACCGCAAATCCATGCGGACCATCGGTCTGTGTCCTTCTACTCTTAGCTAGGTGTTTGCTATGCTGAAATAACTTTCTTCTTTTTGATCTTTCTGAAGAAGCCACAGCCTTTTCCAAAAGTGCTCCAAGAATGCAGCCTAGTGGCCTCCGCAGCCGCCTGCTCGACGTGCGCCTCGCGGTCACGGCTCTCAGGTGACGAACGGAGGGGCCGAGCGTGCCGGGAAGGGAAGGACTTTCGCAGGCAGCGCAAGCCCCCCCTTCGCCCTCTCCAGCAGTAAGATCAGGGCAGTGATAATGGCTTTGTTTAAAAGGAAAAAGAGGAAGGAAAATGGAAGTCTAACACAACAGGAGTTGCCTCACCCAAGTATCCCAAGGACCTTGGCTGCCAAAACTGGATGGAAATAAACGCTCCAGACAATGCACGGCCGTATCTGGGAGCTGCAGGAGCCCGGCCAGCCCCCTCTTTCCTCGCAAGATCTGATAGGGCTCTTTGCTGGCACGGGACGGGCGCACCGGCCATTGTTCCCACACGGGCCTGCGCCGCTGGCGGCCGGCGGCGTTGTCCTGGGATCCACGCGGGCTGGCCGAGAGGAGAGAATCGCAGGAAATCGGACCGGATCATATCCGACCTCTGACTGCATCACATCTCAGGGCAGTATTTTTTTCCCCACTGTCCTTGGTGGCTCTTTTTGGACACGAGGAACGGTGCGACCTGCAAACAGTTGGTCTCCCAAAATAACCACGGATGCATTCATTGCCGGACTGATTCATGGTCTACCTATGGCCGTGTCCTCCCCCTGACAAAGGCTGAAACCAGACAGTTTGAAAAAAAGCAGGTGAAACGTCCGGCAGAGTTGCCAGCTCTTTCCCTAGGCCAAGTTCGTGCAGCACTTACTCAGGGGGGTCTTCACACCTGATGTCCGGGGCGGGGGTGTGCAGCGTGGCCGTGGCTGCCTCGGGGATCCTCAGTGAGCAGGGCAGGGGGAAGATCCCCTGGCTTGCCATTTCTCCTCACAAGCCTGAATCGTTAAGTCAAAACGGCTAGTTCCTGCGCGGGAACGGCAATTCTTCCTCTCCTCCAAAATCCCCACAGCAAGGAAAACTCGCCATTACCAAGGGGTTCAATTCAAACTTTGCTGTTGCCTCCTCAAACTGGAGGGTCCCAGCAGGCAACTTTGGGGGAGGGGTCTGCATTGGTGCCATTCCCGGCAGCATCCTGAAATCACCGAGGGGGGCACAGGAGGGGTGTGTGCTGCATCTCTGGACCAGTCACCAGAGCTTGGGATTCCCAGCACTTTCTTTGCATGGTAGCAAAACACCGCGGTCCCCTGAGGACACGAGAGCTCTGCCCGCCTCGAGCTGCCGCCTCCATGGTCAGGGTCCAGGGAAGGGAGAGAGTGGCCCGAGCACTGCAGCGACCAGCAGCCCTCTGCCTGTGGTAGCCAGCATGCTCACACACCGGAGCCGTGCTCAGTGCCGGCACCAGCAAAGACTCGCTGTTACCGACCAGCCAGCTGGAGCCCTTCCTCACCGCCGGCAGAGATGTTCTTCGGGCTCCTCACTATGGAAGAAGTTGGGTTTTACGTCCAGCCTTTCCACAGAGCACCTGCGTGGCTTTGGGCAAGTCAGGTTTTGGTCTCAAATGAGGCGGGATAAGCCCTTGCAAGTGCCGCAGTTGCCTGGCCGAAGCGTGCCATTGAGTAGGCGAGCAGGCTTCGCCCGTCATCGTGGGGGCTGCTCCGCCGCCTCCCTTCCTGCCCATCTCCCCAGCTGGCAGCGTGACCCAGCAGCTTTCCATCTTTAAAATATTACCCTTAATTAATTTGTCTGTACCGATGCTCCTGGTAATACTATTATTTGTAATACCTCAGTGCATCCCTAGGGAAGGGCACAAGTCTTAATTAACATCTGTAAAGCTGCCTGAGCACCATGCCTGGAAAATGTGAGACAGAGAAGGTTACTGTCGTATCAAGATGGTTTTAACTACTTTTTTTTTTTTTAATTTTGCAGACCGCCTTCTTTTTCCCAGGACATGCAGACCTCCATCTATCCATGCTCAAAGGGCTTGCTTTTCAGCCTTACCCCTGATAGCGAAGAGCCTGCGGAGCCCAGTGTTCCCAGTTTTCATGGGTTTTCCCAGGGTGTGCCTGTACAGGGCTCACCCGTGCGTGCACACGCACACACTCACGTGCTCACACACGCTCACTGGATATCCAAATGTTTTCCAACCATAGTTTGCAGTCCCCAGTGATTTGCAGAACCTCACGAATTGCCTTCTGCCTTCTCTGTAAAGTAGCTTAAACTTGCTTTTGCCCGGGGTGTGTGCGGGCAGCCACACTAAAGCACGCGTCTTCTTATGCCCAGTTCAGTACACAGCTCAGGAGCCCTCGCTGCTGTCTGCTTGCTAACTGAGAAATTAGACGCAAATCAAATGTAAATCCCTTGGTTTGCAGGCTACAACAGCGAAGCCTGTGACTGGCATCCTCATGCAGCCGTGCTGCTCCTTCGCAGCGGCTCTTCGGAGCACAGGGCAGGGCAGACGGCGAGCGCCCGGCCAGCACCAGCTGCACGAACGGGCTAGTGCTGAATCCCAGCCACTCTAGCCTCATTAGTGCGAGGCTGCACTGGGCTAATTAACTCTTCTGGAAAGGCCGGTGTAGGATCAGGCTGGTGAAGTGCCACAGGGCTGCAGCAAGATTGCTCTGGTACTGGGCATGTAGCTGGACCATGCGGTAAAGGCGTAGCCGGAGCACCACGGATCATGGAGGCTCCTCCTCGCAGCCCAACCTTCGGATCACCTGCCAGGGGTGCAACGACCTAAATCCTTCCTTTCTCCGTACGAATGAGCGGGAGCCTGTGCCTGGCTGGTATCTGCTCTTCGGCTGAGCATCCATGCAGGTTCTCCCCCTTTTCTCTGGAGGAGGCAGCCCTGCCTGCACACGGGGTGCCCCCTTCCCCGGCACGCTCCTGGCTGCGTGGGGGCAGGACAGCGGATGGGAACCGAAGCTTCCCCCCCGTGCAGTCAGGTACCCGCGGCCCCAGAGCCGGAGCAGTTTTGCAGGACTAACCAGTGTGTCCTTCCAGCAAGCGGAGGCCCCCGGCTCTGTTGCTGGTTGCTGTCGAATCTTTTCAGCCAAATCTCCAACGTCTTGGCTGAGCTGTGCTCCAAAGCCAGCCAGATTTCTGATGCTTAGCAAAAATATTCATTAACAACTTAATCTGCACACACACAGGGGAAGCTTTTAGTGTATTTGTTCTAGGTCTGTGAAAGAGTGATCTGGCCACTGCTTTAAACTCTGCCTTGATCTGTGATCTCAGAGATGAAGAATTCAGAAAAATGCTGTTAGGGGAGACGGTCCAAAGCAGTGCGCTTACCCACCGACACGCACCGCTCGGCTGAAAATGCACATGTTGCAAAATGCAGTGATTTTCTGCAAAATTGTCACCTCAACACTGCAGGATGTGGCAGGAGATGATGCTGCCCAGCTGCTTTGGGAGGGAAGGTCTGGAGGCTGTAATCCTCCCCGTAGTCTAGCCCAGGATACGGTGTTACATGACAGAAAAGCATCACCAACCCCCTGTAACTTTGTGGTGGTGTCCCACCTTCTGTGGGGTTCTTTGGTGTGTCCCGTCCTCCTTCTCAATGTCCTGGCCGGTGCACTCAGGCTAATGAACCCCGAGGCTCAGCAGGGGTGTAGGTGGCGTGATCAGAGAAAGCTGATAGAGCGCCGTGAGAGCATCATCTGTGCGCAGAGCCAGGGAGAAGCCAGGAGAGTGCTGGGAACGGGGAGAGCCAACATTTGGGGTCTGAAAGGCTTTCCTGGGGGGTTGGTGCCTGTGACTCCTCTCCTCCCAAGGCACCATCATCCTGCCCAGAATGAAACGCTCTCTGCAGCCACTGCAGGCAAGGCACTACTGGCGTTGCCTTCAGACCTGTGTGTGCCCTCCTCCGCTGAAGAGCTGAACCCCATTTCTCCCAGCTGCTGACTGCATGAAGAAAGCAGCTGAAAGCCCCTCACGTCTGCTCTCTGGGACCTCCAGGGTAATTCCGGCTGCTGCCGAGGGGCATCTGCCCCGGGGCATCTTTGCAGGTTGCAACCTGGGCTGTTCCCGCGGCGCCAGGGGAGAGCTGTCCCTAGCCCTTCCCCTGATGGCTTCGGGTCCAAGCGCCCCTGGGATTAGCAGCTCCGGCAGATAAATCACCTCTGCTGAGAGTCCTGCGGCAGGAAAAGAGTTGGTGCAGCGGAGGGGATGAGTCTCAGTGCTCGTGGCTTGCACAGGGAAGGAGAGTGGGACGGGAGGGTGGGAAGGAAGGGAAGGCATGGGGGAGGCACCGCGAGGAAGAGCTGCCGGTGCTGGGCGGATAGACAGCGGTGCGAGAGCTGGCTGGTAGGGGAGATGTAACGTGTAGTGCAGCCAGAAGGAGACACAAAATCACATGTAACGATCCCAGCTACCCCCGCAACACCACCGCTCGTCCTCCCGAGCCTGGATGAGGCCATCGGGTGGGTGTCTCTGAGTCACACAGGCTGGGGTGAGCCGGGACTCCCAAGCTCTGGTGACTGGTCCAAAATGGCTGCGTGCGGTGCAGACGCAGGCATGTGGCCTGTTCTTTAGTGGGAAAATACTCCAGAGCCATTGGGCTTACTGGGTGACCCACCAGCCCTCCAGTCTTGTGTCGGGGGGGACACATGCCTGTGCCATCTCTGGTGGCCGGAGGTCTGAGGTGAGGACTCTGCTGGCCAGTGCCTCCTCATCTTCTCCGTCTGAACCGTCAGGTCACTCTCTGCAGGACAAGGGGCTGCCGGCACTGGGAGTGGGAGTTTTATACCGGTGGAGGTGCCCCAGCGGCTCCTCAGCCCCTGCACCCTCTGGCTGCGCAGATGCTTTGGGGAACTTGCGTGAACACAGCGAGAGGTCGGAGCATCCTGCCCTTTCCTCGGAGGAGACGTCGGGCGCGGAGAGGCGCTGCTCTGGGACACCGCCCTCCCGTTGGGCTGAAACAAGGCATTGACAAATGATGCATTTTGGTCCCCCTCCTCCCTTCCCTTTGGCAGACACTGTTGTGTCTAACGCTAACCTGTTACAGCTGATAACAGCCGCAAATGCTGCTGCTGCTGCTTTCATAAAAATTCGTGGGATGCCAGATTATTTCCATGCACAACAGGAGCCCTGAGGCTGCGTCTGCACGAGCTTCGTCCCTCCCGCCTCCCGCCATTGCCAACGCTGGGCCAGGTGCGGGAGCGAGGTGGGATAGCCGTGGGCGGGGGGCCAGGCCCCAACCTGGGCACCCCCCGCTTGCCTCTGCTGCTGCGGCTGGGTGGTGGGAGCTGGGGGATGGACGGACGGACACGCGGAGGGACAGACACATACACACACATACAACTTTTATAAGCATTTCTAAGCAACCCAGTGCATAAATCCCTTTGGAAACCAAGTTCCTCAATCACACGGGACCGTCCGACCGTGGCCCAGGGAAGATCGCTGTGTCCCAGCCAAAGCCCCCGCCGCGGCTGTGCCGCGCGGTGCCGGTGCCCCCGGACGGGAGGTGCTGGCAGAAGCGCAGCTGCGGCGTGGTGTGCATCTCTGGGGAGATTTTGTAGAGGGAATGCTGATGAGTAATGAACAAGGTGCTGCCTGAGCCTTGTTTGGAGGGAAGAGGGGAGGGAGTGGAGGAGCTGAGGGAAAGAAAGGAGCACAAGGAAGAAGAGAAAGAAAGCAATGACCTTGGTGAGTTTTTCTGGCCGCTCTCCAGGTCGCAGGCTGATGCCAGAAAAATCTCCGAGTCCCTTTTGGCTGGAAGTCCGCTCCCTGCGTTAGGTGAATCACACACACGTTTCTGGAACATTACATGTTCACAGTTGCAAAGCTCGCAGTAATTAGAAAAACTACAAGACCGAGGCAGGGGGAAAAAATATGAGTCACACATGGAAGTGGTGTTATTGTACTGCAGGAGAATCAGCTTTGCAGATTTCCAAAGGTAAATGCACATCAGGCTCCCTGGCTGCCGGGAAGGGCTCTTCGCTGCTGCCCTCGCCCTGCCCGGCTGCCAGCATCAGCGGGCGAGCGGCAGCTCTGGAAGAGGCCAGGAGACTTTAGGACGTGTCTGCACAGGGAACCTAAATTGCGCTTAGGTAGGGCTTGAGATTCCTGCGGGATGACTCCAGACGATGAATAGCTGTTGTGCAGTTAACTCCCAGTGGGGATGTTCTTGCTCCATGGGGAGGTGACTGCCCACATTAAGCATTCTCCACTTCCACCCATGAATTTGAGTGTTTCAAAATAAGCTGCTCTTACTCCAGAACAAGCACCGCCATGCCAGGAGCTGATCACAAAGAGTTATTTCAGCACAGCGTCCTGGACAGGCAGGTCCTCAGGGTGCCAGCTGCTGCCACCCAGGCGATGCGTGGGCTGGGAGCCTTCTCCCGCCCTCCAGCACGTACCAGCAGCAAGTGGTGACCTTTTCTCACTCACTCACTTCAACAGTGCATCTAGATGCTGCTCGTTTCTGAGAAGAAGAGCGGGCCCCATACCAACCCCCTATGTTCAGGGGAGTTTCATAAATCATGCAGGCAGTCTTGTTTCCAGTGAACTGATGGATGGGGCTTTCATCCCTTTCTTTGTGTGACCCCTCTGCTGCTATTCATTAACAACACAAAGGGCGTTTTAACCTGTGAGCAGAGCGGGCTCTCGTTTGTTTAGTTAACTCTCCTCCTGAGTCATCCCATTTGGCTCAGGCAAAACCGTGCTCCAGGCAGCCTGCCGGCTCTCCCACCAGGGCTGCGCTCCCCGAGCACCCCCGGTAGGACGCGTCGGCATGCCTGGCAGGTGAGCATCACAGCGCATCGCATCGCAGCGCATCACATCGCAGCGCAGCGCAGCGCGTCGTGTCTCATCGCACTGCAACGCAGCACATGTCATCACACCTTCAGGCGACCTGGTGGGAAGAAGAGCTGGGCTGGGAGCGTGGCATCACCGCGCATTGCAGCACGACCACCTGGTTTCCAAAAAGTGTGAGCTCACGCCAGCTGAAGGATACGCCTCTTGTCTTCAGGTTCAACTGCTGTCCAGCTGCCAGGGGCAGCGGGGGCTGCCAGCGTCCGGTGGCGACTCCATTCGGAGAATGCCAGAGAGCGGATTACGCATCAGACGATGAAGTGATGCTATGGACAAACCGCGCCGAACATGAAATCTTCCTGCAATACTCCGAGACAGATTGTTACATCTCTCTGCCAAGAAATCAAGCATTCCTGCTAGAGTCAGGGCTTTCACAGAAGCCCCCTCTGGGACATCAAGTGAGGCTAAGACAACAGTCCAGAGCTTTGCTAGCAAATCATGAGTCCCGAGTGTCTCTCCAGCTGGCAGGACCATCATTGACCTAAATGGCCTTGTCCTCCCTGAAGCAGCTCTGTCAATTTGGCCACAATCCACTTAATAATGTAGCTTGAGTATAAAGATGTATCCAGGCCCAACCACAAAACAGCTGGAGACTGTAGGGTTGACTTAATCCTGGTAGAATAAAACGGGGGAACTAGTGGGAGTCACTAGGATGTTGCTGGCTGGCTTTTGAGCAGTGCTGAGTAATAAAAGGGATCAAATGTGTTAGGCACAAGCTGTCTGGAGCCACAGTTGTTGTTGTTGTTTTAACTAATTGAATTTTAGTGCTGGTGAAAGGTACCAGATTGACAGCTCTGGGGAACGGTGTCTGTTACTCAGGCCAGGTACGGCACAGGCAGTGAATCCCCTCTTAATCCCCATCTTCATCCAGACATCGTGTTTTCCTCTCATGGGGAGAAAACATTCGGCCCCTACACATGGAGACCTTCCCTTCTGCAGCTGGGACCTGCGCCGAGGGGCCTGCATCCCTCCTGGAGATCCCTGCCTGACTCCATGGAGGTGCTCCAAGGGCCCCTGGGGGCAACACCTTCGGGTCGGGGCAGGGTGGGACAAGCGACCTGCCCCATCCCTGCGGCAGGCACTGGGCGTGCGGCTGGGGAGGGGCAGGCAGCGGGCAGGGGCTGCATCAGGGCAAGCGGCGCAGCAAAGGCGTCGAGGGGAGTTGCTGCTCATGGTAAGAAATCCACCTTGGCCGGCTCCCAGGAAGCCTTTGCCAGAGGAGAGCAGCCGGGGCTGCCTGGGAAGCCAGAGCTGGGGCCGAGCAGGGGTGCGGGGAGGAGAGTGGAAGGAAACGGAGCAGCATCCCCAAAAGGAGAGCAGCGGCTGCATCCTTCCCGGGGGCAGCCGGGCGCCGGCAGCCGGGCGGAGGGCAGGGACGTGGCTGCACCCACGTGCTGGGTGACTTCTGCGCCCGCCACGAGACGGGGATGATTCTTACCCAGCTTTGTAAAGTGCCGAAGGGTCAGACACATTGAGCAATGTTTCACCACCAAAAGTCCAAAAGCCTGGCGGCGCGCTGCCCCTCGCACGTGCGGGCAGGATGGGCAGCGGCGCTGGGAGAGCCGGGGCAGCCGCACGCCTCGCCGATGTGCTTCAGCAAGCATGCACGGAGGCGGCTGTTTCCCAGGGGAAAGCTCTTAGTAGGGGCACCTTGTCAGCCCTGCTCTATAAATAGCTGGGAAAAAGCCCGGGCAGGAAGCGGCGGATTTTAGGAAGGGCGAGGGGAAGGGCTCGGTTTCAGCCTTGCCAAGTCTCGGTCACGCGGGAGGGTGACTCCTGCGCCGTGGAGGACGCCGAAGGCAGCGCTCAGGGTGTTTTGCCCAGCGAGACGGGGCTGTGCTCCGCGCTGCGGCTCTTCAGGGCTCCCTTTGAACTCCTCCCGCTGTTTTCCTCGCCGGCCCTGGCAGGGCTCGGCAGGCAGCTCCATGCTCCAGGTGCTAGGGACAAGCTCTGCCCCGTTTTTTATGGGCGAGCCTCACCGCTCGTGTGGGTAGAGGCTATGGAAGTTGTTTAGCAGATGTTAGGAGGGATAAAAGCGCGCAGGTCTGCCCGTTTTCAGGCAGGCTGGCACCATCCACATGCAGAGTGTGGGGGTATTGGGTTCATGATCCTGATGGGCACAGAAAATAAATTCTTCACTGTGCAGGTCCGCTTGCTGCGGTCTCTCTCACTTAGATTAGATTTGGTACTGCTTACTGGGCTGAACGGAGTTGTGCTTTGCTTTGCTGTGTCAGTTCCTATACCGTGACCCGTGTCTTACAGGCATTTATTGGGAGCTGGCTGCGGTGTGAGACTTGCAGGATATCAGATTTCCAGCTGGGGCAGCCGCATGGGAACAGCGGCCCTGTTAATAACAAGGTGTGCCCTATCCCTGCCAGTCCCGGGAGGAGGGAAATGAAAATAAGGAAGGATTAAAAAAAAATGTGGCTTTGCTGCATCTTGCCTTGGATTGCTTTCATTCATATTTTTGCTATGGAGTCGGGCTGGCTTTTTTTTTGTGTGTGTGTTAAGTGATCCCAAAATAGCCGACCGGCACAGCCCTGTGCAGTCCTGCTTTGCAGGCTCCAGCTCAGCCTGTAGCTTGTCCCCAGCGTGAGACGCGTCCCCAGCAGGTCTCGTCACAGCCGATTTGGGGGCTGCCAGCACCTGATGTGCAAACACAAAGGGGAAAGTCACAACTTTCTCTTTGAGAATAGCCGTGTCGGGGACAAGTACCCGGCTCCTATATACATTTTTTGTAATAAAAAGATAAATGCAGCCTTTCATATCTGAGTTCCTCCTTTGGGAGGGATGTCTGGGCTGGAGGACATGGGGATCTGCTGTCTTTCAATGTCACTTCAGTAATCAAAGTCCTGCAGACGAAGCTCTCGCTTCAGATGCTGAGGGCTCGCGCTGGTAACGACGCGCAGTATCATCTCTCCACTTGTGGCCAGCCGGTTCTGCTAATTACTGAGCCACTGTTCTCCGCAAACCGTGCGTGCGTCAGAAGCCCGGCATCAAGGGGAGCCGGCGTGAGTCAGACGTGCAAGCCCTGAAAAGCACCGCCAGGCTCGGAGCCGGCAGCGCCTGAGCGCTTCCGAAGCCGAAGCGAACGGTGGCCGATGCAACGGTGCCAAGCTCCTTCCTCGCCCGCCGCGGCCGCTGGCCCCGCTCGCCCGCAGGCGCGATGGAGGATGGAGGCGGGCAAAGCTCTCTGGGTTAAATCCGCCCCGCGCCCTCCAGCAATGCCCCGTCCGTGGCAATTTGGGGCAGAAAGAAACGGTCTGGTGCTGAGCCGCTGCCGCAGCCCAGGTCGGTGGTGCTCCCCCTCCTGTCTCGTGGGTCGGGGTAAGCCAGTTTGGTGCTTCTCGCTGGCCTGCAAACTCCTCTGCCCCACCGGAGCTGGGTACCCCACAGCCTCCAGAAGCTTCCCACGACGGAGCCAGGGGAGCAGAGTGGCTGGTGCAGGATGAGGCCCCCGTCCCTGCCTGACCTGCAGTTTCCATCTCTGGTTTACAGAGAGGCAGCAGGATCCGGGGAGCTGAAGGAGAGATGCGAAACACAGCACAACCGATACCCGGTGGGAAAAAGGGTTAAGACGATCCTACCCCCCACCCGATCCCAAACTGCAGGGGACCTTTTATTGCTGATCCTGCCCGTCAGGGGGTGCAGCCAGCAGGCAGCGAGCAGGCAGCAGCACTCCCCCTGAACCCGGGCGCTGCTGGTGCTGAGAGCCAAAACAGAATTGAAATGCAGACAGCGGCGGTCTGACAGCAAAGCCAGGGAGAGCCGTCCCGTAGCCCGGCCTTGCATGCCACCTACGGTTCCTTCGGTGGAGGTGATGCGCGCTCTTCCTCTGACGGCGGAGCGGTTTATTTGCAGTCAGGCAGAGGCACCCGTGGCAGACAGAGATTCCCCAATGGCGCTGTCTTTATTTGGAGTAAAACTCCAGTATAAAACCCGCAGTAGGTGGCACTGGCTCTTAGCCACAGCCCGGCTGCACTTGGGGGCAGGATGCTCTGCCACCCTTCCTGGTGGGTACAAAGCTGGTGCTCACCTGGCCGAAGGTCACTGTAAATAGCTTATGTTTAAGAAATGAACCGCAAATGCAGTGTCAGAAGTTCAGGGGGTATCGTATTGAACAGGGGCACAGGCTGAGGAGACTTCTCATGCCTGGTGGAGCACCCATGCTCTGAACGTCAGCACCGTTCGGGCTGCTGCAGGCTGGGCAGCTGGCACCAGAGACACCCAGAGCTGGGGCTCAGCTGGCCCTGGTGGGGACCCCCCGGGCTCTCACCTACAGCTGTCCTGGCCCCCCAGCCCCTCCCCAGGAGCATCCTCTCCTCTCCCAGCACCGAGAGGTCCTCCTCCTTCTGGGCCAGAGGTGACCTCGAGCCTCAGGGCCTGAAGTGCAAACCTCAGCCTTGAATTTCAGACAGCTCTGGGTTTCCAGGGTTCAGATTTGGGTTTCTGGTTCTCCTCGGCAGGAAGAGAAACAGCAACGGGATATTTCAATCCAGCCCCTGTTGCACTCCTGCCCAGTCTGCGAGTCCCGTGTGTGCTGTTCCGGCGGAGCGGGGCATCTCTCGGAGGCCGTGTCCTTCTGTCCCACCGTGGCATGGCCATTACTGGATGCTCGGGGGAAGAAGCAGACAAACAGGCTGTGAGAGAGAGACGCGCTTGCAGCTTGCAGCCCCCTGAAGGTGAGGACTGCCTCGCATCTGAACTGCGTCTGGACGAGCCGCCGAGGGCCCTGTGCTGTGCGAGTTTGCCTCGCTCCCTCCTGAACGGCTTCTCCTTTCGAGCCCTGCAGCCCCCCGCGGCAGCGAGCGGGGTGGCCGGCTGGTGCGGAGCCATCTCCCGCTGGTGGCTGCAGGACGGAGCTCTGGCAGGTGGGACCAGGCATTGCATTCAAGCTCACAGGGCAGAGGGAAGCGGTGGCAAACAGCAGAAGAGGATGGGAGAGACAAATGGCTCTGTCCTGTGCGCCGGCACTGATGGGGGGAGGATGTGCTCCAAATACTAACGGCGTGGCAGCAGCAGTCACTGCCGGCGCGGTGACTCCCTGCTCCCAGCAATACGGAGCTCCTGGAGCAGAGCTGAGCGTCCAGGTCGCATCCAAGGGAGCCATTGAGTTCGTCTGACAGTGTCTCACCTTCTGACACTCTGCGCAAAGATGCAGTGACTTGGAAATCTGGATTTTGGAGGCTAAACTTTATCATCCTGACTACTTCTGCCTCATTGCGTTTAAAGAGGACAGCATCCCAATGTCAGAGAGGAGCACTGCTGGTCCTCCAGCTGGGGCTGACGTGGACCGATAGGAATGCTGGGCCATCTGAGAAGCTCTTCCTGGAGCAATAAATATGAGAAGTGTGCTTCCAAGCAGTCTCCCTTTGCTGGGAGATGAAGGGAACGATAGACGCTGCAGGAGGCACAGTGTTTAATATTTATCAGAACCACATCACGCCGCACCCGGCGGTGCCGCTGAAGAACAGCCACCCCAAGTGGCCACCACAAAACGCTGCTCTCCGTAGGCTGGCAGGAGGGTCTGGGCAGGGAGCGGGGCTGGCTGTGCGAGGTGACACCCTCGCGGTGCCCTGGCTCCTGCCTCTCTCATCCAAATGCAAGGTTGCCTTGGAGACACAGGGACACGATCAGTCCCGGTGCTCCGATGCACCAGACGAGTGCAAGCTCTCGCCTCCAAGGGTGTCATCCCTGCCAGAGCCGTGCAGGGCGTCCTTGCTGCCTTGCTGCGTGCTGCTAAGCCTGGGGCGGGCGCTTGCCTGGGGGCTGTGCTCCTTGTTGAGTGGCATCACCCAGCAAGCGGATCATCCCGCTCCTTAGCAGGCGTTGCTGCCCCTTGGGCTTGCGTATCACCTCCTGCAGCCCCGGAGGCGAGTGGGTGTCCAGGATAGCACAGGACCCTGCTGTGCATCGTTGCAAGTGTCGCCCCCGCACCAGTAGCCCCCACCAGCCCCCATGCTTGGGTTTGGGGCTCCCGCGGTGCCCCGGGGCAGTCCCAGGCGCGGCACAGCGAGGGCCGATTACTGCACCGTGCAGCTGGCAATATTGAGATGCCCCTGCGCCCTGCAGAGCCTCTGAAGCCATCGCTGTCCTGCATTAGAGATCTAAGCTCAAACAATAAGGGTAATGGACAGGAAATTAGAGATAAGTAGGTGGTTTGACAGGATTAGGGATAAGCAAAAGAAACATAATTATGTGATAGCTGCTATCGGACAAGGGCTCCTACGAAAGGGAATGTAAATGACCTAAAAAAAGCACTACACCAGATCAAACAGCTACACTTTGCAGATAACAGCTCAAAAACACAGGGTATAAATATTTATCGCAAATGAATTCTCCAAACACTCCCTACTCACGATCACATTAACAATAGATGGGATTGAGGATAATAAAGGCTTTTCACGATCTTTTTTTTCCTTTTTTTCCTGGGGCTTTTATACACGTACAGCTGTGTGTATGTGTGTGAGAGATAGGGAGCGTGCCCGTCGGTGTGTGCAGGGGAACGGCGCCGGCAAAGGGGTGTCCGAGGGTCCTGCGCCCCTCCCGGCTCCTCGGCAGCTCTGCCGATGCCCGCGCAGCCCAGCCTGCGCTCGCTCCTCTGCCACCTCTGCGGCTCCGAGCATCCCCGGGAAGGGGAGGACTCACCCGCGCTCCTGCCCGGGGTCTGTGCACACCGACGTCCTGCGCTGTTTGTACGACGGTGCCAGATATTGAGGTTTGGCTTTGCCATCCGGGTGGTCAGCAAAGAGGGCACGACGGCCGCTCCCCGGGGAAGCGCTGGAGCCCCAAAGGCTGAAGCCTGGACAATTCCTGCTGCTTCCCTCTCCTGAGCAGGGAGGGGGAAATCAATGAATGGTGGGCACGTTCCCGTGGAGTCATTGGGAAGCCTCTGCCTCGAACGAGAGCAAGGCTGGGCCCTTTCGTATCTGCAAAGGGTGTTGCAGGTGTGCAGCTCTTCTGCGTGTAAGGCCAAGTGTGGCTGCGACCTCAGACCGAGCCGAGGGTGACCCCCTCCGCAGCCCCCCTGCGCCTGCCCCTGCAGCGCCCGTCCCCCGGCGCGGGGCCGTGGGTGTCCCTGCAGCATGGCCGCCCCCACGCGCTGCCCCCCAGACAGCGCTTCGCTCTTCTTCGTGATTTATTCTGGTTGTTGTTATTTATTTAACAAGAGGGGGACACAAAGCCTCCATAACCTGGGCTTGCAAATTACCGAAGCCCAGGAAATGAAAACTCCACGGCAGCATTAATTGGAGGGCTTTTTAATTAAAATCAGCTTGTTTCCTGATCAAAGATTAAAGGAAGGAAGAAAGCTGAAAGAAAAAATAATAAAACAATTCCCTCCCTGCCCCTCTCTGGCATTCACGAGGTGCAGGCTGAGCACCCTGCGTCATCCCCGCTGCTTTGCTCTCATACCTTTTGATATTTTTTTCCCCACAAAAGTCTTTTTTGTCTCCTTTTTCTACCTGACTTCATCCTCATCTGCTTCTCTTCTGTCTGTCCATCGTACGTCCCAGCCCCTTCGGCATCGTCCCTTGCTGGGTCACCGTGGGGGCTGCCCAGGCAGGGGGGCGGCCGGAGGCGGCCGGGAAGGAAGGGGGAGAAACCGCGGTGAGCAGAGGGAGCGTCGCCCAGGAAGAGTTATTCACATCTCAACTTTTTTTAATGAGAATTAAATTCTGACAGAGAAGTTAGCGTTGCCTAAAGATTTAGCTGCTGTGACTAAATGGCATTCAATGAGGCTAAACAAAGTATATTGCTAACGAAGACGAGTATTTGTTGCTTTGGAAAGGCTGCTGTCCCCAAGGCTGCGGAGAATCACTGTGGAGGAAAAACCAGGCAGAAAAGTGAGAATGAAAAGAGGAAATTCTTTAATCCAAATTTATGAACTGGCCAAAAAGCTGCAACATCTTAAGTCAATAATTTTGGTCAAATGTCCATCTATTTTTTCTTAATGAAGACTGTAACTGAGCACAAAACCCCAGGAACAAGAAACAGCCAACAGGAAAGACAGGGAATTGATAGTTACGGAGATAGATGGGAGACTTTGAAGTTTAGAAAATTGGTGAGGGAAGGTAAAGGCATCAAGGAGAAATCTGTGGCTGGCTGGGCTGTGGACGCTAAGTAGTAGTTAATAATATTAGGCAGAGGGAGTGCTGCGGCAGTGGTAGAGGCTCATCGCTAGCTCAGAGCACGGCGGTGCTGGCGGTGGCGTGGGGAGGGCAGAAGTGCTCAGTCAGCATCTCTGCGCTCCCTCGGAGCGGTGGGACGATGCTCTGCTGTCACGCAAGGCTGCCGAGGCACGTCTTGGTCCGATGGCAGCCACCGAGGATTGTCGCACATCTTAGAAAATAAATGTTTTGGAGCGGCTTGGCCTCGGCCGTACGAGAGCTGAGGCTCCCACGCGTGGGGAGAGCCCCTTTCCGTCGCTGGTGGCACCGGGATGGGGTCCGGGGCCAGCGCCGCATCCTCGGAAAGAGCAGAAGGGGCGACCTGGCCTCAGCAGAAGAGGGGAAAAAAATAATAGGGAATTTAATTGAGGGAGGAATTAGTGTCAGTCAGCACGGCTTTATGGAAATAGATCTTGCCAAACAAACCTGATTTCGTTCTGTAATGAGATTAGGCTTTCAGCTGCAAAGGTGGCCGTGCAGATGTAACCCACGGGTGGGGGGATGCGCCTGGACCCAGCCAGCGGCTCCGGGGGCCAGGGAGGAGGTGGGGGTCCTTTTGGAAACCCCCACCTATTTCTGCCACCCGCCGCCCCGTTGCACGCTGAACCTCTCAGGTGGGAACAGAGACCGGGCGATGGAGAACAGCAGGGATGAGGCGGAGGAGGGATCCGAGCGGGAGCTGCCCGGAGGCGGCTGCGGCACGGGGGGCTGCTGGGGGGGCTGCTGCGGGCACTGTTCGTTCGGACGTGGCGTTTGTGTGAGCCTGATTCTGCACGCTGCCTCCAGTTCTGCTGCTTGTGTTTTTAAAAACCACCGAGAAATGGAAGGGGTCCAGAAAAGAGCCACAAAAATGGCTGACAAAAATGCCTTTGTTGTGCAAGCATGTATTAGTGCATCTGCGTGGGTTTAGGGCGATGAGAGGGGTACTGAAAGTCTGTTTATCTAGGGGAGGAGAGCGTAATGGCAGGACTGAGCAGAGGCTGAGCCTGGACGAGGTCACAGTGGGAATATCGGCGCAGGACGTTCCCTTCCGGACGGAGGAGGGTGGCAGACTCTCCATCTCTTGGGGCCTCCTGCACGCCGCGTGTCTGTGCAGCAGAGATGTTTTCCCCAGACACTCACCAGCTGCAGCACGGAGTAAAACAGAACGGCTGCTAAAGCGGGGGCGGTGAAGCAGGAGCATCGCCCGCATCGTGGGACCGGCGGAAGGGCAGAGTCCTGGCCGGGAGAGGAGGAGAGCTGCGGCCAAGGAAGATGCTGTGATATCTCCTCGAGGCTCAGCGGTGTCCCAGGCCGGCCTGTCCCCCTGCCTGTGGGGACCTTCCACAGCCATCAGCTCCCCGTCCCTCTGCCACCGAGGCACTGGGCACATCCCAGCCTTCCGCACCATGGAGAACCTTCGATAGGCATCGCTGAAAGTCAGGAGAGCTGGACATCCTCCGGCTAGACTGCCCTAAGCCCCCTTTGGCTCTCAGACCTAAAAATAACAATGGTGTGAGGGCTTCATTGGATATTGAACCCAGAAAACCCAAGCAGTCCAGACCTCTCCTCTGGAGGACACTGGACGTGGCCACAGGTCCCCGTGGGGGCCGTGGAGCCCAGACGTGGGCGGTGGGGCGAGCAGCAAAGCCCCGTCCCGGTGTTACATCTGCGGCGAGGAGGGGAGCGAGGGGTGGGGAGTGGGGCTTTCTTACTAACTTCTGGGAACTGGAGCTCTTCTCTGCGTCAAGGATATTATTTATGTGCACGAGATGCAGGCTGATTATGAGAAACATATTGATTGAGGTTTCACAGCTACTGAACACAGTAGATATGTATCAGTTACACCACAGCCCAAACCTGTATCAATGTGTTTCTAATAATCAGCTGGCATCTCATTAACATAAATAGCTGTCTTCTCCCATTTGGGAGAGCGGCTCCGTGGCTTGCTAACTGCACATTACCCAAATGCCAGTCGCTTATTAGAACAATCTTTCCGCAGGTCTAAATCCCGGGGAATGGTGGTGTAATAAGACATCACTTGTTACATAGTTGTTAGACCTTGGTAAATATGTTTCTAATCAGCAATTAGTACTTAATTAACGTGCTGAAAATATCATTTTCAATCTAAATGAAGCTTTTATGGGAAATCTGGAAAGAGAGGTGGGAAGATGCAAGCAAGTGAAGCTCGGGCGACGAGCTGAAATCAAAATGACATCTTTGAAGAAATCCCTCACCCTGTGCTTGGGACAACTGTTTGATCTCATGTTGATACAGCTCCAGGAAAAATGGCGTTGGCTGGGAGTTGTTCCCAGCAGCAGCAGACCAAAACCAGCCATGCAGCCCCGGCAGCCCCCTGCAGAGTTGCAAGGCATAAAGCTGGGGCAGCCCTGGGGGCTCAGCCTTGCGGGTGCTCCCCTGCGATGACCCCGTCCATCTCGTGTCCCCGTGTGCTCTGGCAGGTCCGGCGGTGGGGCAGGCGTCAGCCACGCGTGCTCAGGAAGGTGGATTCAAGATGCTCCTCAGATGCTCCACATTAAAATAACCTCCGTGATGTGTTTCTATTTTCCTCCAGAGGAAATGTCAGCACGCCTGCTGCCATCTCTGCCTTCCCTCCGTCAGCACATTTTTGTTAGACTTCACTCTCGTTTTTCCTTCGTGCAGTCAATCCATCTTTGCTTTTGCTTCCCTCTTTTCCTAATGACAGCGGTAGCCAACGGTGGCCCCGGCCCCGGCGCCCGCAGGCTGGCACAGCATCGCTGCCTTGCACGCAGGTGTAGGGATTCAGGGCTTTAATCTCCGGCGCGATGTGTTCGTCCTTTCATTTCTCAAGTGGTTTGAGGGAATCTTGGCTCGGCAGCGGGATCGGTAATGCAGAGCAAACAATAGGCTCTTTAGGTCCTTTTCAGCTAATCACCACTGACGCGGGCTGACCTTTCTGTCCCTGCCCTAATCCCAAATCTGGATGCCGCTTTGCATCAAGCCACCTCCGAGGGAAGGTGTCAGAGGAGATAAACCCTCGCTGCTGGGGCTGGCCGGGGGTTATTCATCCCGGCACCCTCTTTCCAAGGAGGCTGAGCCGTGCCGGCCGGGAGCCGGGGTGCTGCCGCCTGCCTGGGGTGCCGGACGGGGTCCTCCTCTCCCTGCGGAGGTGGTGGGTGCCCACCCGCTCCCAGCAGGCAACCCCGGCGGAGTTTCGGGATTGGAGAGTGTTAGATAGAGCTTGACAGGTTATACTTCCCCAATACCAAAGTTGCTAAGAAATACAGCCTTGCGATGCAAGGAGAGAAATAAAACCATTTGTGAGTGAGTTAAATTCCAGCAGTTCTTACCCCGCTGGAAGTGACAGAAATGTTCAAATAACCAAAATATTTTGAAATGCAACACCGTAAGGGTTTTATTTTTTTTTCCCTATGTTAAATCACTGGTTTTATTTCGAATAAATGGCCCAGATTTTAGAGAGAGAAAAAGAGTAAAGTAATCTGAGCAGTAAACAAAATCTATGCTGTCATGTACAAACAAGGCGGCGTGGGGGTGAGTGGAGATGCTGGTCTTTATTTTCCAGTGATGAATAGCTTGGCTGGGGGATGCTCTGAGCTTCGTCAGGGCTAAACCAAGCCCTTACAGCAGACAGCTGCCAGTCCAGTGCCAAACTGGTTTCAGTGCTGCCTTAAACACTCCTTGGCACCGGGGCTGCAGGGGATGTGCCACAGCACCCACACGAGCAGCGGGGCAGGGACCCTGCCCCAAGTTCACCCCCAAATTTCCCATGCAGGCCTGATGAGGAGGTGGCATAATGATCTTAATTAATTGACCTAATTAAGTTCCCAGCTGGTGGGGAGCTGGATCTCACAGCAGCTGGGCTCTCCACGAGGGAGGCAATAAAAACTTCAATAACCCGGAGGGACGTAAAGTGGCCAGCAGGGCACTTGGGCAGGTGAGCAGTGCTTGGGGCTGGTCAGGCGGGGGCTTTCCCCAGGGCCCTCTGGGTCGGGGGGAGAGGTGGCTCCTGCCCTTGCCCTGCCAGCACCTCCCCATTGGGATTTGGTCCCCCTGGCTGGGTGCGAGGTGAGATCGGTCAGCACCCCAACGTGACACGAACCTGAGCTGCAAAAGCTTTGGCTCCTGCTCACCCAGGCTGGTGCTGGGTCCTTGCTGGGTGGCTCTGCACAGGCACCCATCTGCCTGTCACCTCTGCCAGAGCCTCTGCTCAGCACCCATCTGTTCCCACCCTGCCCACACCCCTCCGCACGCCAGCATCCACAGCCCATATGCAGGGCCCTGGCTGAGGGGAAGGCATTTTTTGGTTGTATGCAGATTTTCTTACTGCTTTTTCTTTTCCAACACGCTCCCCACATGGCTTTCCCCCTTTTTCAGCTCTGAAATGGCAACAGCAATCTGTTTCGCTGGTGCTGCACAGCCCGTGTCAGTGGGTAATGCTGAAATGAGTGACTTGAGCAGGCAGCGTGTGCCAGCGAAGGGATGCTGGATGCTTCCCCGGAGCAGAGGGACAGCTGCTCCCTCAGCCGAACGGCTGGAGAATGAGTTTTCTTTCTCTTTTTTTCTAAACCTGGTCCCTGATGGACTCATCTCTCATTTCACCACTTCCCAAGCACTCCTGGAAGGCGGCAGTGCTCTGCTTGGATGCTGCTTTAGCAATCAAAAGGAGAGCGCGGCCGGCTAATGTGCGAATGTGGCGGCTGAGGTTTATGCGATGGAGTTGTTGTTGGCTCCCGCCGTGCGGCTGGTGGTGCCCGGGATGGTGTCGGGTGAGCTGCGCCTGCGGAGAGCTCTGGGGAGAGGGCCTTCTTCACCTCCCAGTCCTATCTGCGCTGAAGCATTCTCATTGTTTTTCCTATCGCCGGCGGGGTTTCCTCGAAGTTCCTGGGTGGGAACATTGCAGGGGGATCCAGGAGTTCCCAGGCTGGTCTGGATGGGACCGTGCAGAAGGACAGGGGTGCGGGACTGAGGTTTGCTGCTTTTGGTGGCATGGGCTGAGCTGCCGTCCACCTCCTCCACAGGTCTGCCAGCTGCGCTTCTAAAGGTATAATAAATAGCATAAGAAGATAATTCAATTGAATATATCAAATGGCTGCTTTCAAGCAGAAGTGCATGGGGTGTGACCCAGCCATTGACATACAATCCATGATAAACAAACAGCAATTACTCAAACATCATAAAAACAGACTGTAAAAGCTATATAAAACTCAGGAAACACCGGCAAAGTAGCTATTAAACTGTGTGGGAAGGAGAGATGAGTGTGGCTGTCTGCGTGCATCCGTCTGGAAAGCCTGGCCGTGGCGTGGCTGTGGATGGGTGCAGGGAGCGCAAGAGCGAGGCGGCATTTGGGCCAGGCTGGGCCGGGAAACCAGCCGGTGTGGCTGGTGGGCGCGGTGAAGTGTCCCATGTCCTCCTGAGCAAAAATACCATCGGGACCACAACAGCAACCAACCGGTCATTGGCTGCTCCCCGGAGGGAAGACTGAGCCCTGGCAGGAGGGGTGGTCCATGCCCTGTGCCACCGCGGGTGCTCCCCTGCCTCTGCATCCCGAGCCACCTCCCTCCCTCTGACAAGCCTCTCCTCCACCTGCAGACCCCAGTGCTCATTGTTGTGCAGCCGAGATGCACGTTAGGAGTAAATAAATAAATAAGCAGGCACAGCCGAGTCAGGAGGGACAGCCTTTTGTGCATCAATCTGGAGCTTTCTGCCAGCGGAATTAACTGGAGTGGAATTTTATCAGATTTTAATAACTAGTGAGAGCTGCCTGGTGTGTCCTCTGCGAAAGGCTGTTGTGAGACCAGCTGGAGAATAAATATCCAAGGCAGATGTGTCCTTCCCCTTTACAGACCCGTCCTCCTGGGGCTTGTTGCCTTCTCCATCTCTGTGCAGGGAGAAACCTCAGGCCCTCTGCCCCGGCTGCCTGCCTTGCCCCGTCGTCCCAGCCGAGCGGTGGGGAGATGTCCCGGGATGCGCTCAGCCCCAGCGGGGAGTCGCTGAACTGCTCTGTCTCTGCGTTGTCCGGCTCTCCCGTAGTTTGACAAAGCTGTCAGCATTTTGGGGGTTAGGGATTGTCTATTTTTTCTCTTTTTTTTGGTGATTCGGTGGCTCTTTCTGTGGCGTAGGAAGCCCAGCGTGACAAAAGGTGCGGGAGGGAAGCTGGGCTGAGATGTTGTGGTTTAATCTGCTCTGAGGATGCTAGCAGTGCTGAGCTGCCCTGGGGCAGCAGCGGGGCTGCGGTACCGGGTCCCCTCTGAACACCCTCATGGTAATGCGGGAACCGAAGGTCCACCATCCAGCTTGGACCAAAGGTGTCTCCTCTCCGGCAGCAGCCGGTAGCGTTTGCCAAGGAGCAGCATCAGAAGTGGGGCGTGCACAGCCGCCCAGCTCCCCTGTACACCCTTCCAGGTTCTAGCAGTTGCCAAATTCGGGGATTTCCTGAGCCAGAGGTTTTATCTGGATCGTTGTTTGTAAGAGCCCCTCACACGCCTCTGTCCCTTCGCTTCGCACCCGGGTGGCGGCTTTGTCCTCGGCAGCATCCAGCGGCAGAGCGCTGCGCAGCGCATCTGGGCTCCGTACGATAAAAGACTTCCTTTGATTTGTTTTAAATCTGCTGCTGCGTAACTTTATTGGATGTCCTGGGGGTTCTGTGTTCTGAGAAAATGGGAATAATTGTTTCTTATTCACCTCGTCTCAATTGTCCATAGTTTTATTGAACTCTCTCATATTTCCTCCTCTCTTTCCTCTGCAGCCATCTCGCTCCTCCTGGAATAAACTGCTCTGTTCTCCTGGTCATTCTTCTCTCCTTTCATTACTTCCAGCAATTTTATAAGCTTTCTTCAGAAATCCCTGGCACTTGAGCGTCTTCCGCCCCCTCACCTGGGCTCCTGCCGTCCCCTCGCGCTCGGGGCTGGACTTTCCCTGCAATCCTCGTCCAAGCCCAGAAACCGCCTCCTTTCCCGGCAGGGACCTTGCTGCCCTCCTCTGTTTCCCGCTAATGCAAGCCTGGAAGGTCCCCTGCTGATACCACTAAATTGTCTTTTACTCCACAGGTGACCAAAAATCTGTGAGAGAGGGAAACTCTTTGGAAATAAGACCGCGTATACTTTTTTTTTCCCAATGACAACGATAACAAACGCAACAGAAACAAACCCCTCTCCGACGGCGGGGGCCACGGGGGTGCCCTGCCCGAGACTGTCTTTCTCTCTCGCCATGCCCTGCCTCAGCATGAAAGCCGACAGCCTGGGAACGTCTTGGGGATTGATCGGTGATGCGCTTCTCAGGCCAGCGCCGCGGGACGCCGGTCCAGCGCCCATCCCCAGGGTCACCGCGATTTTCCGGTCGCCGTGGCAACTTGCAGTGTTTGATGCCCGTTTGCAGAGATGAAGGGAGAAAAACCGAGAGCAGGAAAGCAGCAAAGAACGTGTGGAGCTGGCAGAGCAAAACGTCAGCACTGCTCTCCACCCCACAAAAAGGAGAATGGGGACAAAAAGAGAAGAGAGGCGGCAAAAGGAGAGGACTGGGAGGATTTATCGCACCTTCACGTGGCTTGACCATAAGCACTGGCTTGGGCAGCGCCAGGACTGAGCCTCTTGGGCTCCAAGAGCCGAAAACAAAGGCTGGGAGGAAGAGGAACTCGTGTCTCGATAAACACAAGGTTGAAGAGGTGATAGGTCGAGGGATTTGGGCTCCAAGAACTTTCTCAAACCATAAATTTTCAATAGCGGTGCTGAAGCCAGGAAACCTGAGCTGGCTTTCGGAGATATATTATCTCAGGAGCAGACAGGGTCAGTTCTTGGCCTCCTCCCTGATTCCCACCTTGTCTTCGTTACGGCCACGGTCTGCGCTTGTACACGCTTGAGCGTGTGCCTGCGCCCGGGTGCTCGGACGGGTTTGGGACGTGCCTGGGCTGCGACTGCAGCCACCCGGCTCAGCCTCGGGAGGGAGGAGCAGAGGGATGCTCTCCCTGAAGGTCTAGGACAGCCTCTGCCTCTTGGAGCAGAGGCTTCTAAACCAGAAGAGGTTTTCTTTCTGTTTTTCAAACCAGAAGAGGTAGCTGTGATCATCCAATGTGCAAAATGAGCCCTTACAGCTTGTCTGAGTCAGTTGAACTGGGATGTACTGGGATGTCAGTGGAAAGAGGTGGCCAGGCTGAGGCTGCAGCAGCAGAGGTGTGGGGGGGCCCTGCAATAGCAAGGTGATGGCTGACCCCGTCACTGTGCCTTCCCCACGGCAGCCAGGCACAGCCTTGCCCAAAGGCTCTCGAAGGTTGGTCAGAAAAAAGGGTAGCAAGCTGAGAGACGATAATGTGATTTTTCTTTTGCCATTGTGCAGCGCTGGGCCCTGGCCCTGGGGCAGGACGTGATGCTTACGCCCAGTCAAGTGAGCAGGAAAAATAAACATCAGCTGATTATTTGATGCCATCTGATTGCTCAGTCACGCAGCAGCAGGGGAGAACACAGCCCCGGCCCCTCTCCATCCCCCATGCTTCCAGCCCTGCAGCCGAATGACGGCCCAGCCTCCGCGTTATCTCTGCTGACTGCCTTCCTTAAAGCTGCTGGTGATTTCGGGGGGGGGTTATGGCAGGGGAAGGTGACACCGCTGCACTGGGCTGAGGCAGACAGCGAGCGCCGTTCCGGCGTGCAGCAGCAAACAATTAAAGCGCTTGCTGCGAACAAATTGCTCCAGCTCAGCGTGCGGGAGCGCGGCTCCCTCCGGCCGGGGCACGCTCCCCGTGCCAGGGACGTGGCTGTGGGCTGGGCTGGGAAAGGCTCCGCTTTGCTCTGTAATTGCCCTGTGTGTAAGGCCTCTCCTGGCCGCTTTGCTCAGAAGCGGTTTGAGCCGAGCCCTGTGGCCGGGTGCCCCCGTCTCCTCCAGCTCTCGGCCCTGGCAGAGACGGTGCTGGAGCTGCAAGGGGCGGGTGGGACCGGAGGCAGCTCGGGGGGCTCAGGCGCGTGTGCTTGTGCCCAGGAGGAGCATTCGGAGGGAGAGGCGTTTTCCTTTCTGGCTGGGAACGCAAGCTCTAGGAGGGAGGTGCAATCCGGCAGCGGGATCCTTTGCTGGGAACCAGCGGCGCTGGGGCTTATCATCTGTTTGCCAACCCACTTGGTGACCTAAGGGAGCGAAACTGCTCTCGTTCATCAGCCACCGTTGCTGCAGCAATGGCTCTGACATGAGCAGCTCCGGAGGGGTGCTGGGCAGGTCATCCCCACGCTGCTTGCAGGCTAGGCGTTGCTTAAACGCTGAGCAGGTTGGGGTGAAAAGTCCCCTTCGTGTTTCCTGCGGTTTGTTTCCCTGTGTTTCGTGTCCCTTTTTGCATTTGCTTTCTGTGGCTGCTTGACAGTGAGTTCTCTGGCAGGAGCACGCGTGAAAACAGTTCATTTAAAATGTAATCTGGCCCAAGAACTAGTTATTGAAATTATTTGATGAATAATTTAGGATAACAATTGAAGTCAAAAAATTCATAAATAGCTCATGAGCAATTCATGAACCGGAAGAGAGGCTGAAGTTTGTCTGATAAGTGCTTTGCTACCAATTAGTCACAGACGCCTGGCCCCGAGCCGGCTTGGTCCGGAGGAGGGACGGCTGCGGCTGCACCCACGCAGCCCCTGATGCCGCTCGGCTGCGGGGCTGCCCTGCTTTGAGGACACAGAAGTGGGCACAGAGGACTTGCGATGTGGGGGACCTCCTGGAAGAGGGAGAGCTGCTGAATGCACTGGGAAATGTGGCTTTGGCTGTCCTGAAACTATTTGTGAGTTTGCCAAACGCAGCTTCAGCCTGGCAGAAGAGCCCCAGGGGCGCGCGCAGCTGGTGGTAAAGATGCTTGACCCTGGAGGATCCTGTTTGGGGCCTTCTTCCACCGAAGGACACGTCCCGCCGGGCCTGGGAGACCCCCAGAACTGAGCGTAGATGTCAGCTGAGGAGCTGTGGGGCAGTCCTGGGGCAGGGCGATCCGGCCGTGGCGTTGGTGTTCAGGTCCTCAGCTCCTCCTGGGCTGCTTCAGCCGGGCATTCCCCGCCTTGCCGGCTCTCCCGCTGCCTCCCCAGGCCCCCGGACAGCAAACACTGCAACAACAATAACAGAATTAAGTTTTACTTGAGCTGAAATGAACTGTTTCCTGGCTGCTGAAATGACCCGTTCTCCCTCTCCCCCTCCCCAACCCCATGTTCTTTTCAGATCAAACAAAATGCTTTGCTCAAAATGAAACAAAATGTTTCAATTCCCTTTTGGGTCATTTTTAGTGAAGGAAGCGGAGGACCAGTGAGCTAGCAGCCTGATTAAAAGGTTTGGCGTTCTCGCTTGGTGCTTTTTTCCAGGGGGTTTGTGCCTCCCTTGCCGGGGCCGAGGCGAGAGCGGGTGTCCCAGCGCTGCGGGGTGCGGGAAGGGGCGAGCTCTGCCCCAGCCCACCCCGCTGCAAACCTCCCACCAAGGCGGCACGGCCCGAGCCTCCCCGTACCTTCACAGCAGGGCTGCACGGCGTAGGGTGTCCAGAGAAACCCGGCGAAGATCCCGCCTGTAGGGACATCTTAGCTCCTGCTGCCCGTCCGTTGGAGGATGCCTGTCTCGGGGGAGTTTTGCTATTAAATCCCCTAATAAGCAGAGAGTTAAAGACCGGGCTATGCACGAGCAAATCTCTGCCAGATGTCTTTGTCCCAATTAAGGTGGAAGAAGAGAAGAGGCAATTAATTAGCTGGGAGCACAGGAGGTGCGGCAGTGAGTGAGCGTTACTGGATCCCCAAGTGCAGGGGAGCCCTCGCGGTGGTCGGGACACAGCCCCGTCCCCTGCAGCCCCGGCGACCGTCCCGGCAGGCGTGGGGGCTCGAGGCCATCCCTTTTCCTCCAGCACATGTACTGGTATCTCTGCTTGGCCCTCGGGGCTCCCCTGCACCCCCCAGCTCCGTGGATGGGACCTGTCGCAGCAAAAGGAGACGGTGCCGTTGTGCCTCAGTTTCCCCAGCTGTGAAATGCAGGTGGTGACAGACTGGTGTTTGGATGACGTCAGAGTTAACGTTTGGTGGAAAGCGTGCCTGAAACAGGAATGTTTTCTGGGAGTGTGCTGATAGCTGGCATTTTAGCAGAAAATTTTCAGAGCTATTTAGAGTGGAAATAGAAGATGTCGCTTCAGCTTTCCCGACTTTCTCTGCTAGTGTCTCACCTTTTCCAAGGTGAGGAACAGAAACCTTTGATGAGCCTTTTATTTTCCAAACTATTTCAAGGGGGTTTTGTCCTGATGTGGCATTAAAAAACAAAACAAAGAAAATGTGAAATGTTGGAATTTCCCAGCAAAGAGAAACCCCATTTCTGGACCAGCATCACTCGCTGGCGTTCAGCGAGCACCATGACGTGCAGTGAAGGTACAGAGCCCGGCGAGGAGGAAGATGCCCAGCTTGCCAATGCCTCTGGAAGAGAACAGAGTGTTTTCCCAGGGTCATTTCCCCTGTTTATGGCACCGTGTTTTGCACTGTGGAGAAATTATAGAATTCAGATGGCGACGGCCAAGATCAACCCTCTTTGTGGTGCCCCCTTTGCGGCTGCAGCAGCGCTGGGCATAGAGGTGGGGTTCGGGACCTGGGGGGGTGGCCCTGCTCCCCCTGCACCCTTTCCTGGCCCAGCGGGGGTCTGCGGGGGGATCGCCCACCTCGGGCCCTGCCACCGGCTCGGCGTCGGGCACGGGGTCCGGCCAGCAGACAGCACGTTCGCAGGCATTTCCAGAGTGAGGGTTTATGTAGATTTATGTTAAAATATTCCTGCGTCTTCGCTCCACGTTTATTTTTATTGATTTGCAAATGCAAACCTTTGTTCTGCGTGCAGCCAGTAAGCCTGATGGTATGTCAGTGACTTCAGATTGAACATTTTAATATATTTTCCTCTCTTGTCCCCCACCCCCACGGCTCCTGGCACTGGAGCAATGCGAGACAGTCCCCATCCCTGTCCCCTGCCTCCCCACCGCTGCCTCCCAAGCACCATCCCTCCCAGCCCTCTCCTCCAGACCAAGACCTCGCTGCCTCTTCGTGCGGGGGGCTGAGGACAGACAGAAAGGGGGGAGAGAGCAAAATTTTAACAACTCCTCCCCTCTTCCCCCCCCCCGCTGCCTCCTTGATGTCAGCTCAGCCGGCTTTCCGCCTGTCACTTTAAATGGATGTATTTAAAGCAAATGCAGAAATTGCCATTCCGCACAAGGCTTGTAATAAAGACGTCGTCTCCGTTTCCAATATATATTTATATGTAGTTTGGGTTTTGTCTGGGGGGGACGTGGGGAAAGTCACAGGAAATGCCAAGCGTTGACATGTCCGTGACAGAAAATAGCTCCGTCCTTCTGCGAGGTGCGTGGTATTTTCCAAAGTGACGTTTAACCGAAGGGGACCTGTGGCAGCGCTTTTGCGCGGGGCAGCGCGGCGGCAGCTGCCTCTCTCCCTGCGAGCCCGGCGGGGTGGCGGGGGCCTCTGTGGCCGAGAGTGTGGGGGGGCGGCTGTGCTGCGCGGGGATGCTGCTGCCCAGGGACCCTCGATGGCAGCACAGACCGGCCCCAGCCCTGGCCCCTTGCATGCACCCCGGCGTCCCGGGGTCGGTCCTCGCCAAGGCAGCCCTGCTTCACCCCAAGAAGGTAATGGGGAGCACTCCTCCATCACGCCGCAACGGACTGACTCACGAGGCAAGATTTGAAGAGCTAAATCTGTCTGGCTTGGCAAGCCACAGCTGTGAGAGAAGGGAAGGTGAAAGGATGGTCCATCCGGGGAGAAAGGTGCGAAGATCAGAGCAGGGGCACTTTGCAAGGCTGGGGGTGATGCCCAGGAAAGGGAAAACAGGCTGGATAACGAGGAAGAAGCTTCCTGGCATGGAGGAGCTCCCATCACAGGGAAACCTGCAAACCCCATCTCCTTCACACCTAAGGGCCCTGACCCTGGGAACAGCACCCTCATGTTGGGGTCCCTCCTTCACTGCTGTCCCTCGGGCTGCTTTCGGGGACACTGCTTTACCTCCATGACCATAAGCAGCCAACCACATGGGTACCTGCTTCCCCAGCACGAGGCTGGCATCCAGGCTGGCGCTGGGCTGGCACTGGGCTGCACCCCATCGCACAGGCTCAGCCCCGCAGGATCGCACCTGCCGTAAATACAGCACGTAAAAGCATCACCCTCCACCTCCTGTCCCCCTGCGCCCCAGCCGGAGCGTTGTTTGCATGGCAGCTTCACCCTGCCTGAGCCCAGCACCGCACCTCTGCAGCTCGGTTTATATTTAATCAGTCTGTTCTCTGCGGCTCCGTCTGCTGAGCACCCGAGTCATCAAAGCTCCTCTGGCAGCCTGGACGCATCCATTTAATGGACTGCTATGAGACACATCCTTACTTCGTTACTTCATTATTTACAGGAGGAGGCTTTCGTGCCGGGGCCGGCAGCCCAGCGCCGCCGGCTGCCCATGTCCCCCTCGGAGACTGGCGGAGCTGCCGAGGGGAGGGCAGTCCCGGAGATACCGCACAAGGACCCCCAAAGCCCCAGATTACAAAGCCATTAGCCATCATCGTGCTTAGAGATTTAAAATGAAAGGATTTGAATCCTAAATGAGAAATTCCTACTTTTTCTTTTATTTGCCCAATTGCTCTGTTTTTTCCAGAGTCAGGCTGTTGCAGTGGTCGAAGCCGGCTGCACTTTTGCACCATCTATGCAGAGAGAAAAAGCAACGTCTGCCAAGGAGGAGCAGGGAAGAAGAGCGATTCTGACCTCCTGTGATGCCCATTAATTGTCAGGTTTTCCGAACCTTTCCCGGTGCTCGCACAGGGCGCTGGGGCCCCTTGTTCAGCGCGCAGGTCACGGGCGGGCACCGGTTTTGTGATGGGCGTTTCATCACACGGGATGGAGCCTCTGTCGCCCCAGTGGACTGGGAACAGGCAGACCAGGCTGGGCAGGGAGGGCTGGGGGCTTCTCCTTCTCCATTATCCAAAATCCAGCCTTATCCTTCTGCTAGTCCCTGGGGCTTAACTATCTTTGCAGCTCTCCTGACGGAGATGTGATACTTTGGAGAGCCCAGACAAATGGGACTGTGGGACCAGCCTGCAGGAGATCTCTGAGACAACCAGCGTAACAGGATATTCTGAAGAACCGGATCATTTTATGACCATTAATAACATTTGCAGCTACTGAACGTTATCCAGTTTTTCAGGAATAGCAAGACCTGATGCTGCAGGACTGAGGTTGGCTGGAGTGGTTGAGGGGGAGCCTCTTGCTCCCCATGTTGTAACACTGGGTATTTGGCCAGGTACAGCCTGGCTGACCTGCTCCTCGGACGCGGGAGTTGCTGGGGACACAACACACGCTACGCGAACCAAAGGGTGCAGCCAGAAAACGGGGCTTGCGCAGAGCCGGGCTGTGCTCTGCTGTGCGGGGAGAAAGGCTGCTAAGCCTCCAGATCTTCTCCTCACGTGTTAAAGGAGAGGGGGTGTAACGGTGTTTCGCAGTCAAATTCACTTGCTGCTAGCGGATTAAAGCTATGCTCCCTTGGCTAGTTCTGTCAAACCCTCCTCTCTGTCCGTATACATATATCTATCTCTATACACACACACGCCGTTCATCACACCAGAATCCAAGTGACCTGGAGTAGCACAGTACAAACACTGTAGATCCTATGTAAACAGAGGTTATATATATTCTCCTCATTTATTCCTCGCCGACAGAAAAGCGTTCTCTTTCACAAGGAAAAATAAACCAACACAATGGCAATCCCGAGTTCAGCAAGTGTTTCCTAGCAGATTTTAACCATGTTAAGTTAGGTGGTTGTAAACAGACTGACAGCACGCCTCCAACCTTTGAAATTCCTCGCACTCCGTTTCCTGTCTCAAATTCACACCATCGCTTTTCCACCGGGGCCTTAAATTAATGCCCGGCTGGGGTGCATAATTACCAGCTCCCTAATGGTCCAAAACATCCTGAAGGGCTGAAGTTTCATTTTTGATTTGTGGCTCTGAGTTGGAGTTGTAATTACCAAATTGATTTTAAATGCAGGCCCCGTTGACAGACTATTGGCAAACGGCATCTCTGAGTCTTCAGCCATTCATAAAAAAAAAGAGGAAGCCCTTGATGAATATACCTTGATCCGCAGCTGCTGTTTATTTAATACAATTTATGGGCAATGGTATTAGGTTTTATCAGGGAGCTGCAGCTTTGGAAACACTGCTTTGGCAGGAGCGGTTGAGCTGAAAAGTTGGGTCATGGCTGCGAGCTGCCGGAATCGCTTTTTCACATGAAGACCCCTCTCCTCGGCTCGGCTCTCCCCCCTTGCCCGCTCTGCTCCACAGCTTGGCCATCACGGCTGGCTCAGCGCAATGGGAGGGGGCTCTCGGGCTGCCCGACCACAAACAGGTAGGTGAGCGGCTTCCAAAAAACCAAATAAATACAGAGGCAGCACATTTTCCGGGTGCTGATGCAATGCTGGCGGGTGGCCTAAACGTCAGTCTCTGTCGGCTCCCACCACGCGCAGACCCAGGGACCTGCTGAGTGATCCCGCCTCTGTGCTTGGCACCCACGGCGGAGCGAGCGGGGCAGCGCTGGGCGAGGGGTTAACCCGTGCCTCCACCAGCACCCGGTCTGGACCCAGGTGGGTCTGTTTTTTAATTTTATTTCATGAGCTCATTAAGAAATACACAAACGTGACAAACGGGCGCAATCCCCTATTGCCCAGACTAGTCTATCACGTGAATTCACCTATTCACCATTCAAGTCGTAAGGTTTCATAACCCGTAACTCTTAATGTCATGTACCTATGAGCAAAAGAAAAGAATTGGTTACCAGCCGGCGGTGAGAGGGCTCATCCTTCCTCCTCCGTCAGGGTGCGGGAGTCCCCTGTGTCACACCGGGAAGCACGAAAGCCTCGGCAGCCCAGCCGCCGTTGGATCCGCTTCCGAAGCTTTTTGGGTAAGCTGATGTTTTACACCCTCCAGCTTGGAGGTTTGGCCTGTACCATTTCCCTAAGTTAGTGGATTCTGAGGAAACTGCCAGACAAAAGATAAAAAGACTGCCAGACAGCAATTTGCAGGTGATAACGGTGCATAATGGCCCTTCAGCTCTTTCTGGCCACCTCTCCTGCCTACCTGGTGCTCCCGCCCTGAGGTAGTGGCGCTGCTCCCAGCACACCTCAGGCCTTAGCCTGAGCTGGGTTAGCCAAAACCTGGGCAGGAGTTGAGTGAACAGGCACAGCGGGACAGTAGGGAAGAGACCCGGCTGCCCTGCGGGAGAAGGTAACAGGCTGAAGCCCTTGGAGCATCACTGTCATCCTCTCTGCTGCACAAGAGGGGTGCCTGGCAGAGAGCGGGAGCCGTGGGGGTGCGCGGGAGAGCCGCAGGGCGCAGTGCCCAGGTCGCGTCAGGGCTGCAAGAGCTTTCCAGTCGATGCTGTGTAAGCGGAGAGCTTGCATGGCCCTCCCCTCCGCTCCAGTATGAAGACGGCGTCCGTCCTGCCATGCACCCACCGAGCCCTGCAGAGGCTCCGCGTTCCGCAGCACCCAGGACCAGCTCTTTGACATCGGGGTGGTGCAGGTACTGCGTGCACGCTGCGGCAGAGCTCCGGCAGAAGCGTTCGCTGCCTCCATTTAGCCGCTGTTCAAGGAAATGGTATTTCCCGGGATCTGGACATCTGTCTGCAGTGGCTCCATTTTTGATTTCAGAGAATCTCGTTTCAGCTGCCCACCTGCAGAAGGGTTGACAGAGTTTATCTTGCCTTCAGCCAGCACTAGAAGCTGCTGATTAAAGTAGAAAATGTGAAGGGTCTTAAAACCTAAGGTGCATCACAGCTCTCAGCTGCTCCCTTCCCTCTCCTGAGGCGGGAGGATGGGTCGCTCTGACGGCATCCCGCCCGCCTCGGATATTGGGGATCTGTCAGGGTCGTTCACGGGGCAGAGCTGAACAACTCGAACCTGGAGAGGGGTGATATTAGTAAGCGGGGGATGAGTTGCCCCGAGAACCGAGGGACCCCGGTGGGTAGGAGTGAAGGGTTAAAGGACAGTGATTGCTCTTGGGGGGCGGAGGCTGAGGATGAGTGTGTCTGTGGGAGGGGGGTGTCAGCTGCCTGCAATTGCTCCCCTGGCCAGGATGATCTCAGGGAGCGGGAATCCACAAGCAGCTCCGGGAGGAAGCGGCAGCGCAGGCAGGGAGCGGGCAGGCGGCACGGGGTGACAGGCGGGACAAAATGAGGTGGCACCCAGGTGAGATCTGGGAAATTTGGGCCCTGTTCCGAATTTTTCATGCCGCTGGGCAGAGTGTGGGGGCAGGCAGAGGCGTTTGCAGACAAGTGGGTGTCCCTGGGGTCAGGAAGGCCCCGAGAAAGGTGTGGGAGAAGCCAGCTGATAGGAAAGCAAATAGTTTGGCTGCCTCTGTGGAAAAGTACCTGGTCTGTTTTGTTTCCTAGATTCGTGATGAAGGATAAGGATTTAGGGGAAAGGGAGGGAGAGCTGCAGTTAATCCACTGATTAACCTGAGGAGAGATAGGCAGACGCTAAATCAAAGCAGAAGGGCAAGAGAGAGAAGTCAGCACCACCAACCCAAACAACAGCAGAGCACGGGGATGGCTCAGCTCTGGCAAGGTTTTAAATGCAGAGATGAAGACCATGGGGCAACCAAAGGGCGAGGTTAGAAACACCACGGAAAGCCGGAGGAGCGGGGAGCAACATGAGGGAGCAGAGACAAAAAGCAGAGTGCGAGTTCCCGGAGGGAAATACCAGGGACATGCTGGCGTTTCGTCCGCAGTAGTGGGGTGGGTGGCTGGTAAATTGTGGCTGAGGACCCCGACCAGGGGGATGCTAAACCCTTCCGTGAAGGTGCTGGGCTGGATAGCAACGACATCTGCGGGACTCCAGGTCTTCTAGCAATAGGGGTGTGGAAAATCCCCAACTCTGCAAATAAATACATCTGATTTGGGAAGTGTTTGGAACCAGACCCGAACTTTGGGGATTCGGCCCAATGCACGAAGGGGTGAGAGGCTGCGGGAGATAAGAGCATATCCAGTTTCGTGGGCTCTGGCACAGCTCAGGCTGTGTAAAGCCACAGAGTGTGATTCGGGTTCAGCACTGCCGTGAGCAAAGTTCTCTCCTTCCTTTTAGAGCTCAGGTCTGGCAACCCCGTGCGCATCGTGGGAGCAGCCTAACGCCGTGGCTGGGCGGAGGAACGGGTCCCCTGCAGAGATGGCTTTTCACATGCCATGGCTATGAGTACACAGGCTGAGAACATGGGTCAGGATCGAGCAGTGGGGCAGATCCGGCACCAAGGGGTCCCGCAGGAGTGTCTCCACGCAGAAGGACTGTGGTGCACACTGGGACCAGCCTCCTCAAGCTGCTGGTCCTCAGTGGGCACCCCCTCAGTTGTCTCAGCATGGCCACCAGCTTGCTGAGCATCCTGGGTGCATCCTGGCAAAATCCACCTGCTCCGTAGCTGTGTGGGATGGATCTGCTGGCATTTCCCAAAGCGATCGGCGGTGGCAGTGTCCCCGCGGTCCCTCCAGAGCCTAGCTCAGACATTGACTCTCGTGTCATTAAATATGTGACTGGACAGAGAAAAAAGAACATGCAAAGAAACCCACCCTAAATCAACTCGTCCTCTCTGTGGCTGACGCTCTTCTCCTCCTATTGTGTTGCTCGGTTTAATTGCTAGCACATTGCTGTCCAGGACGCGGGGACGTGTGCGAGATGTGCGCCTGCGCGCTGCGGTCAGCGCTGTGCGGCATCGCCAGGGCTGCGCGGGGCCGTAGGTATTTGCAGGGCTTGTGCCTTGCCTTTGCGTGTGCCTCCGTGCACCGTGTGTGTGCTGTTGTGTGTATTCCGTGTGCGCGCACACACATGTTTCTGCTTTGGTTACTATCATTACAATGTATTTACCACTGTGCATTTCACGAATATGCTATTTATACTCCAATAGAGTGTGTCATGCTTTGCATTAGTCCAGCCAAATTACAACTTCAAAGTTCTCAAATTCGGCGGGGGCTCCCCGTCTCTCCCCGGCGGAGGGGCAGGCACAGGTCTGAAAGGTTTCTTATTTATTTTGCTCTGTATGAAGTTGAGGAACCGCTTTCCATCTGGAACCATGTGGAATTTTTGCATTTGAGATATTTAACCTGACTTTAATTTGAGTCGAAATGTCTGATATTTCTGATAGTAATACCACGCCGGGGGGGCGGGGGGGCGGAGGGGGAGGACCGAAGGCGGCCCCCCTTCCCTCCGCAGAGGCACTCCAGCCGGTCCCTGTTAAGCGATTCCTGGCATGCGAGCGCGCGGCAGACAGTAATGGAGAGCCTAATCAGATCTGGGGAGCTCCGAAATCGCTGGAGCGGTGGCAGAGTAAGTGGGTGTCCATGAGAAACCCAATAGTTCTCAATTCATTTTCCTCCTGGCCACCATCCATCCCCGGGCTGTGCGTGCCTTCCCTGGCCGGCAGCCCCCGGCAGCACTGCCCTCGCCCCGCACGTGCTGCTCGGAGCGGGGTGGGCTCTGCTGGGTGACTGCTGCTGGCGGAGCCTGACAAAGGCTGACAAGTCCTTTATTTCCCCCCTTTTTTGTGTTTTTGAAATGCCAGTGAAGTGCCTCTCCAATACGTTATTTAAATCAGGAGAAAATGAGGCATTTGCCATTTATGTCTCATTGGGTTCATTAAAAGGCGGCTGCGTTTATGCTGTGCATGTGATTTACTTCACTGCGCTTTCAAAAATACTGGGCAGAGGGGGACCCAGATCTGAGGTGCTGGGGAAGGCTGCAGAGGTCTTCCCAGGCGGGCGTTCTTTAATCAAACCTCCGGGCAGAAAGAGGAGAGAGCTGCAAAGCCTGCGTTTGGGGCAAGCCCGTGCTGACGCCAGCCCTGCGATGGGGACCACTGAGGTCCAGCATCTGCGTGGGGTTGGGTTTCAGCCTCGCAAGGGTTAAACAACAGTAGTCGGGAAAATAATTGCAAAATCTAAAATTAAAGCTCCCCTGCACCCTGGCCCCTTCTTTAAACTTCAATAATGTCTTTTAAGAAAATGCTACTTAAAAGAACATTATATTATTGCAAATCAGATTTCCTGACTCTGGTGCAGACATTGCGAACAACTCAGTAATTTCACTGCAGATCCTGAGATAAGGATCGACCTTTAACCCGCGGCTCCGCAGCAGGGTTTGGATGTCACAGGTATTAAGGAAATCTCCCTCCTTCCACAGATGGACCCCGACTGACTGGGGATGGGGAGGGAGGCTTGGCCATCCCTGAGCACGGGATCTGGATGGAGAGGGCCCAGAACTGACAGAGCGAACCGGGGGAACATTGCGTGGGTGACGGAGGAGGTGGGGGCAGCAGATCAGGACCAGACACTCAGAGTAAAGGCTGGACTGGAGCTGCCGTGGTGGGGAAGAGCCTCCAGCCTGAGAAGCAGGAGTTCGTAGAGCTGCTTCCTGGCTCAAGCATTAAAAACTAGCTGGGTTGCTATAATCTGTATTAGATTTAAACTGTGCAATAAATGTTTCAGTTTATTGATGCCAGACTGCAGCCAATTACAGCTGAAGTCACCAATGGATTAGAGCATGATGAGAGACCAAATGGCTTAGGGAGGGAGCCTGAGGGGTGGCGGGGAGCTGGTCGGAGCACACACCGGTGTCCCGACTCCCAGGTCGTCAAGCCTTTCCTAAATAGAAATCTAGCCCAGAAAAATACAGCTGGTGATGGTGTTTCGGTCCCGTCTCACATGCTGCAAAGCCCTCAGGCCCTTCTGCTGAGCGTGTCTGCTCCAGAGGTGCTGGACAGGCGGAGCAGGGCTGGGTCCATCCCAGGAGAAGGGTGGCCATGTCCCAGGAGAAGGGTGGCCATCCGTGTCCCTTTCCCTTGGTCACACCCTGAGGGTGCCAGCAGGGTGGAAGTGGGATGGGAGAGGCGTGCTGGAGGCATCTGCCTGGACTCTACATCTCCATCAGCTGGTTACTTCGTCCGTTGCGTAGTACCCCATGGCAATTTGGCTTTGCAAGCATGAAATCCAGAGCACCAGGATTTCTGCCCCTTTCCTGTCTCTTCTCTCCCTTTTTCGGTGGTGCTCTGTTCTGTCCCATCGCTCCTTCGCCGTTGTTTTCGGCTGCTTTCCCCTCCGCCTGATGGCACCGTCCCTTCGCAGCGCTGCCAGGGCCCGGGCTCCTCTGGCCAGCAGATGTTCCTGGCAGGTAGGAGGTCTGGAGCTGGTTTGCTGACAAGTCAGGACCACACATCAGGGCTGACTCCTCACCGCCTCCGCTGCGGGACGGGCAGCCTCTCTGCCATGTGTCGCCTCCGCACTTGCCAAGGACAGCCTGCCTTGGCCGGGGGCCTGACGAGCCACCGCAGGATTGTGGCCACTCTAAACCCCAGCGAGTTCAGCGCTCAGATGTATTGCTGGTGTGGAAAAAAAAAAAAAAACAAACCCAAATCCTGTCTCTCTGCAAAACAAAGATGCAACAGAAGATGAAAGGCTGGAGGCAGATTCAAAGCCCCGCTCCCTGGAGCAGCAGGCTCCCTCCCGGGTGATGTCCTGGTGGGATGCTCAGAGGTCAAAAGTCCAGAGTCCAAAGCAGGGAGCAGCACCACAGACAAACCTTTACCCCTTCCCAGCTCCATAAGAGTCTGAAGTGGTCTACGGGCTGCTGTGCAGCGGTGAGCGGTAGGCGTAAGCCCAGAAGATAAGGCCCGTGGGGCAAACCCCTCTCTGGCTGGGACGAGTGCCAGGCTCATTGCATCCCAGGGGAGTTTTCCCGGCTCCCCGCGGTGCTGTACCTCGAATGCCCGCGCACGCTGCTGAGCCTGGCAAGACGTCGGCTGGAATAGGAAGTTAGTGTCAAAGCCAGAAGGATGCAGAAAAAAAAGTGCATTTCCAGGGCCCCTGCCATGGGGGGATTAGAGTAAAACCCACAGATTTCTCAATATTTTCCTGACCCAAAGTGCTGAGTTTGTTTTGCTGTGATTTATGGGATCCTGTTACTCGCTCTTTGTGAATAGCGAGACAGTCACTTGGGATTTATTAAAACATTCACAGGTCCCAAAACTCTGTCAGATTTTTGCATGAGTAATAATTTGCCTGAAAATTTGGAGGAGAAAGCTGAGTTACTTGCTATTCCTTGTTCATTACCCCGGCCGCCGGGAACGCTCCCGGCATCAGGCAGGGAGCCGGCAGGAGGGCACGTGCCTTGGCCAGCCCTGCACCAGGAGCAGCAGAAAGCCAAAGCCAACGCTCTGCAAGCAACCCGGAGGCTGAGCGGTTTTCCTCCCAGCTATTTGGTGTACGGGACTAATGGGACCACCACAAGGAAATCAAGTTCAGGTAACAAACACTTCACGTCTCCCAGTGGGTGCCTCGCTCGCCGTTAATGGTGTTCCTCTTCAGCAGATGCCCAGCTCCATCAGCATCAGAGCTGACCCACGGCTTATTTCCCACCACCTTAATCTCCAAATAAACACCAAACAGACCTACATTAAAATAACATTAAGAAACAATCCAAACCGTCAGGAGAAGGAAATGCCTTTTTTTTCTTTTTTAATTGAGATGGAGCTTTTTTCGGTCTGAGTCCTGGCAAACAAACAGAGATCAGTTCCCAGTTAGGTGCTTTTGGCCTCTCCGAGTGGTGAGAAATGACCTAGCTGATTTCAGTCATTTCCCCCAGCCCCTTACAGAAAAGCTCTTGCAAACTCAGAGTCTGGGGCTGAGAGCTGATGTGCAGATTTCTCTTTGCTGCCACTGCCGTGCTGGCAATGACAAGCCGGAGCCCCCCCTTGTCCCCCACCCCAGCAGGCCCTTCTGAAACCCTGCCAGCACCTGAGGGTGGGTTCCCCGCACCCCTCCAGCCGGGCTCGATGGGGCTGAGTGGGACCAGTCTGAGCATTGGAGATCTCTGAGGAAGGTCCATCCGCTGCAGGGAGTCGCTGGCAGCCGCTTTCCCCCTCCATCAGCAGCAGCAAGCCAGGCTCCTTGCGCAGAGATGTTAATATCAAATAGTCACTTGTTGGTTTTAAAGAGTCTATTATGTTTTTTCTTTCTCCAGGAAAAAGACACTTAGCATTGTCCTCATTAAATCTTACCTGGGGTAAAAATAGCATCCCCCAGAGAAGCCCCCGTCTCTGCATTTTGTGTTCTTACTCCCTTTCTGCTCCAGGTTGCTAAACGCAGTTGCTTTTAAATATCTGCCACAGAAGTGACTGCCTTCTTGTGATGGCTAGATCAGCCCCCGTGAACAGCAACTTGGAAAGCAACTGGAGGAAATGTGCTTGAGAAACGAGGATGCGGCGGCTTTGCACATGCTGACTCACGGATGCGAGTGTGCAAGCACTCTTCAAAGGGCTGAACAGGCTGCCCACAGCAGACAGTCCCCACCGGCGAGCTGTGCCAGGGAATTTTGTAAGCATATCACAGATTCCTATTGGAAAAACCGGCCAAAGAAAGGCTACAAAATAAATAACCGCTCTCGCCTGAACGGCAGCAGAAGAGGCAGTAAAACGAAATGAAAGCACTGAGCAAAGCTGTTGTGTCTAACAGGAATCCTGACCCCTGATCTCAGCTCCCCTCTTTTATGTTTTTCTGACTTCAGCACTATTGTGGGCAGATGCCTTTGAATATGATTTATTTGTTTGTCTTGGCATCCAAACAAGGAGTCCTGAGACCAGAAAAGACTATCGAGAGCCCACTTCCGAGTTCTCCTTCCCTTTCAGCCCGCGCACACACACTGCCCTGTGTGCTCTCGCAGAAGCTTTGTTACGCCAGTCAGCGGGGGGAAAGAAGCATGCAACAGTTGATCGTCTTAAAACAATACACGGCGCTGGCCCGTGGCCCGAAGGGTTGGACTCTATTACTCCAACTGTCAGGGAAATGGGGCCGGATTCAGGCGAGGAAAGCGCCTCCGTCCAAACCCATCAATGCATGCATCCCAACAGGGCATCGAGGGGCGGCTTGCTAAATTCCTCTCTTCAGATCCCAGACCGTGCTGTCCGTGCATGCAGGGGCAAAGTCCCCTGCTCTCCAGGGAGCCAGGCTGAAATCAAACCCTCACCAACAGCAAGCGGGGCGAGGAGGGCTGCAGAGCTTGGCCCAATGATGCTATCAGAAACGACTCCAACAGCTTTTTGGTGCGGTTCCAAAAGTCTTTGTTTTTCCCAGCTTTTTTGCTGTTGGATTGCAGAGGATGATTTAAAGCCACAGCCAACTATCTACCAGAATGAAACAGTTCCACAAATTGTAAGGCCAAAGGGACCATTAGATTACACAGTCCAACCTTCTGTACAAGACAGGCCAGCTCTACTTTGTCTCATTAGTGCCTTAATGCTTGCTATTGCTGCAACCACTTCCTTCTGCTGATAGCTTCTTTCTCTCTCCAGCCCTCTTCCAGACACCGCAGTTCTCACTGTCAGCTGCGTCCAAGACTGAGGGGAAATCAAGTCACCTCGGGAAAAAAAACACTTTCACCTCGGGGGCTTCACAGCATAACAGCTTCAGGTTCACAGGGCTCCGCTGTAGGTCTTTCTTCCACCCTACATGTATTTCTCATGCTTAGGTGGGGCGCAGGGGTGATAGCTGGGGTGGAGATGGGCTCTGTGGGAGATGTCCTTGGGGAATATGTGGGCACGATGTGCTGAATACTGGCAGGAGGTTTATGTCCATTTAACCTCTGATTGCAAGGCAGGCTCATCTTCAACTTCACATCGTCCTTCATCTGTGTACCAACCTACGCAGGACCAGCTCCCAGAGGCCGTTCCCATTTGGAGAGTATGTTCCTTGTGGGTCCAAGGTCCAGAGGGGACAGAGTAGTGTCCTGCTACTCCTGATGAGGCTGCAGCTCTGCAGAAACAACTCCAAGCACAGCACAGAGGTCACCAAATATTCCCCCATCTTCTGGCTCACAGGAGACAAAGGATGAAAGCCCATGGAGGGTCTTCTGCAGTGACAGCTAGTTTGCCTGCCCTGAAACCCTGCCCGCAAGCTGCGATGGGAACACCCTCATCCGAGTGAGCCTGAGCACATCTTTGCTGCCTGCCTGGCTCCCTGCTCTTTGGCCTGCAAACCCAGCCCCGATGCACAGCAGCCCGCAGTGCAAACTTCACCACCACCAGCTGATGCTTTCTGGAAGCCATGTCACGTAGTTGGGAAATGTATATTTATTTCTCTTCCTTTCTCCATAGTGTCCCCTCTCAGCTCAGGAACGTGACGCTGAATTTTCTGCCTAGAATATGCTGCTCTGTTTGATCAGGTTTTTCTATTCCCCAATCACTCACCATCTCCGCTGCACGAGATTTATTGACTTTTATTTATTTATTTTGACTTAGTCATTTTTCATTTGGGACAGAGCAATGTGCCGAGTGAAGACGGCCTGGGAAGCCCTCTGCGTGAGTCATGGCCTTAAGCCTTTGAGCTGCTTTGTTTCCTTTGGTTTAATCTCTTGACTGCAGTAAACATATTGGACAAAGCTCTGCTTGTTCGGGAACGGCCAGGGCTGGTGCTTCAGGGGGTCAGTAACGCGGTCCAGCCGTCGGTGGGAAGGAGGAGAGCAGAACATTTCTGCGTTGGCAGCTCAGGCTGCTCTTCCACTGTCTCCAGAGATCGTCATACCCTGGTGATGCTAAGATCCTGCTCCTTTTGCAGCTCTTCTGGCACTGTTGGACAAGTTGAGGCTCGGGACATCAGGAATTCATGCTCCCAAGCCATATACCAGGGTGCTCATTCACAGCCCATATGGGAAACATGAATTTTGGCTCCTTGAGTTGCAGTAGCGCTCCCAGCCTGTTCCTCCAGCTCTTAGTCATGCGTTTCCTTTCACGCTTGAGTACCACCGGCAGAGACTGCTGCTGAAAAGGGCTGGTGAGGGCTCATGGGGAGGCTGCGGGGCTCGCCACCTCCCTGTCATTTTTGTTCATCGGGGAGCGGCTGGCTGGTGCACGACGATGGGGTCGGAGCTGAACCCGCAGCTCCTGGGCGCTGGGTCTGCAGGAACTGTTGCACACCATTGCGCGCCTGCCAGCCCCTTGCAAACACCTCCAGCCAGTGCTTTCCCTCTTCCCTTCTGTCAGAGCAGCTGGTGGTGGGGCTCTTCCAAAATGGTTGGCTGCTGGCAAGGAAGTCGTGCTGGAAGAGCCTCTTCCAGATGTGCACAGCTGTGTGCATGCTACCGCCACTCCATCCGCAGCGCCGGTCTGTGCCCTGTGCCCGGCTGCGCAGGGAGGCGGGGGGAGCTGGTTGAGAGGACAGAGTCCACGTCTGTCAGGCCATGGTGTCACCTTGTTACACGTGGCGGGGCCATCGGGACAGGAGCTACTGTCGGTCGGCGGTGCCTGCCAAAGCAGGCACGTCCCCAGCGCGTCCCCCTGGGGTTTCGCCCTGCCTGGTTCTGATGAAGTCCAACGAGTGGGACTTCCAGTATTTCCTTTGGCAGATGAGCCTCCAGCCTGATTATCTCACTCTTACATCATTTTCGTTTGTCTAAGCTAAGACTTCCCTGACTCGTTCTCACCCTAATGCTTCTGGTTTTGCCGTACATCTTTGCATGTGACCGCTCTTCCTCCGTCAGACACCTGTAGGTACCAGCAACCCTCCTCTCGTCTCCTCTCTCCCCCGCTGTGTTCACGAGTGTTGGGGTGTTCGTGCACTTACTGGATCCCTGACCCTGCAAGGATTGCGCTGCCATGCGTGTTTCAAGTCTAATGCTCCAAGCGAGCATTGCTATTAATTCCAACACAAAGCAGGAGTGCACTGGGAAGCAGCACCCTTGCTGGGGATGAGGAGCCTTAACACGACGTGCCTGTTGCAGGCGGCTCCCCCGGAGCAGCCGTCCTGGTACGCTCTGGTGGAGCATCTCTGAGGGCCAGATTCAGCCGGGCAGGGGGTCATCTGGATGCACTTTGTTGCCCCAGCAAACGCTGCACTTGTCTGCAGGTCCCTGCAGGCCTCTGCTCGCCCTGCAACGCCTCCCACAGCAGCTTTGCAGCGTGCTGGGGAAGGAGCCCGTGCCCGGGGCACGCTCCTCCTGCCACGCACAGAAACGCAGGTTAGATACCCGTATCAGAGGAACAAATGATAGTGATTTTTTCTGTCACCCTGCTTCAAATTGCTCCCAACAGAAGGGTCCCACTAATAAAGCATTGAAGATTTGCCCATGTCTTCTGAAAATTGGGTGGATGAGAGCAAAATGGGGAGAGCAAAGCCGGGAGGGCAAAGCCGGGAGGGCAAAGCCGGGGGACCCCCCTGTGTGGATGCAGCGCACGGGGCTGGGCATGAGTGGGTGTGGAGGAAGGAGACAGGCATCATCCCCTCGTGGAAAACAACCCCAAGAGTAACTTCTGGGCTTCAGCCTGTGCCGAAGCGTGGGGCGGAGGAGCGAGGGACCAGGGCAGTCCAAGCTGCTTCCTGTGGCTTTTTCTCGGCCGCAGCTTTGATCTATTTTTAATGAAAACTGCCGAAACGCAGGGAATCGGGTCGCTGGCCGTGTGAGGCTCTGTGCAGCAGCTGGGTGATGGGAGGCCAAGGGGGATACGACCCCCCATCCCCTCCTGCACCCCTCCTGCTCCTGCCCGGGAGGGAGGGGGGCAGGTGGGGAAGGGGAAGAAGCAGCAAAGAGGTCTAAGTCATCCCCTTGGCCAGCCGGAGCCCGTTGCTTCAATGGGCTTTTTTTGTTTTAATCGCATTAGGGAAGGATGCGTTCGTTTCTTCATCTCCGGTTGTTGTGTCCCTCGGGGCCCCCTCGCTACAGCTCCTTTGTTTGTGAGCAGCAAATACTTCCACAACCGAAGCCTGGCCGAGAAATCCTGGAACAGGTTGTAAATCTCCGAGGCCGGCCGATTGACACACACCTGCTGGCTGCTGGTATGCAGCTGGGGAGAGGGGGAAAGGGGAAGCTTGGGCTTTTTTTTCTTCTTTTTAATAAAACTAGCATTCTCATTCAGCTTTTCAAAAGGAATCATGTTATTGCAAACCAGGAGGTAGCAGCAACCATCAGCGATGGCTTTCCCACCCCTTCAAAGACCAGAAGCCTGGGCTGTGTCCCGTTGACCCCTGTGGGCAGACAGCAAAAACTGGATGAAATAACAGAGATTAGGGGTGATGCCCCGATGGGAACTGGGGCTATGGGACCAGGAGGGGCTGTCCCAGTGCTGGGATCCCCATCCTGGGCCGTGAGTAGGAGGAAGCCCATGGGATGCTCCAGGGAGGGGTCAGCCCAGCGTGAGCGGTGGGTTGTTGGATAAGTGGGAGCTGGTGAAGGCTAATGGGACCACAGCAGAGGAAAATAAACTTTACAGCAGTGGCCTGTCTGTGGGATAGGACTTTGGGGTGGCTTTTGGTTGAGTGGTTGTTTGTGACCACCCTAAACAAAAGGAAAATGGTGTTTGTTCTTTTTTTTAATTGTGTGGGGATAAAACCCTAATACAGCAATGGCAATAGGTTTCAAACAAAAGATTGTTATTTAATTGGCATCTTTCTGCCACAGGAAAGGAAAAGAAATCTGTGCCGAATTGCAGACCCTAATAAAAGCCTCATTTTTGGGAGTGATTCATTAACTTTACTGGGAGCGTGTTTAAAAAATAATTTAAGAAAGAAAAGAAAAAAGGGCCAAGATTTCCTGTGCTTGCCTGTAATATTAAACCTGCTTAAGCTACGAGGAGACGCCTGTGGATGTAATTGCACGTTTCCAAAAGCCTGCGTCCGCACAGCCGGCTCCAAATGGCCTCTGAAGCTGCAGCGGTTTCCCCAGCTGCAGAAGGGGCAGGAAAGGGGGGGAAAAACTCTGATGGGCAGGCATTTCTGTCCCTTTTTATTTTCCCAGTGTGTGTAAGATGCAGAGTCATTCCTTTGCCCGCCTCTCTTTTTCCTGGATTCAGATTAAAACGAGCAAATGGCCACAACCCCATATGGTCAGTGGTCCCAGCACAGAAGCTGCTTACTCAAGCTGAAGTTGCTTTCCGTCAAGTGCTGCAAACCGGGGCTTCTGCGGTTCAGGGTTTCGCTAGGTATCCCCAGCAAATATTAATGAGGGTAAAACAATTAGGCAATCTCTGATGCGATGGCGTTAGGTGTCTGGTCCCTGAAATGTGGGGCATGGGAAGGGCGGGTGCCAGCCCAGCCCTGCCACTGCCCGGCCGCCGGGGCTCAGCCGGGGCTTTCTGCCTGGGAAGGGCATGCGGTGGGGCTGGATGATCTCCTTTCAATGGAGGAGGAATTTTTCAACAAAGTGGGTTTTTTTTTGTTGTTGTTGAAAAATGCTGATGCATGGAAATCAAAACCTTTTGTGGAAACATAATGATTTCAACGAAAATTTAGTTAGGGAGGATTTCCTCAAGTTCAGGACAGAATTTCTCATCAAAACAAGTGAGAACGACTCCAAAGCCCTGCTCTGCCCAATTCTCAGCATCTCCAGCTGACGCCGTCACGGTCGTCCCCACCGTGGCCCGGTGCAGAGGGACGAGCCACGTGGCAGCGTGTCCGTGCAGGAGGCTCAGAGCCAAGTCTGTGATCATCAGCCTCGAAGCGGGGGGCTCCGGAGCCGGGGGAGGCGAAACGGGAGCCAGGCAAAGGCAACGGCTCCTCTCCAAGGCAGGAGCGCGGGCAGGGCCCAGCACCCCTCCGTGCTGTGTCTACATTTCCCTACTTCCACTTGAATGAACAGTTGCACTCAGCTGAATCACTGGAGGGGAAAAAAGAAGCCACTGACACCCTGTAGTTAGCAATGAGAAAGCTAAATATAGCTCTTACTATGGGTTGTGTGATAGAGAAAGGAAAAAAATGAGTAGGCATGATGCTCAGCCACTTCGGTTAATCTGATTACACCCAAAAATATTAAAGGAACATTATCCATTTCCCTGTGCTCTCCCTCCTCCCAGGATACTTTGCAGGGGTCTGTACCAATCCTGTCGGCGCCCCAGCATCCAGGTCAGGTCCTCTCTTCGGGGTCTCCTGCCTGCCTGGGTCCTGCTCCAAGAGCCTTCGCCTCCTGCAGTGTTTCCCCAATGGGTTCCAAGTCTCAGATCCTCCTCCCACCGCTCTCACTCCTAAAATACACGTTCCTCATATGATGCTCCGGTCCTGGGCTCATTCTTCCCTACTATCCCCTCTCCACTGTGTCCCCACCTGCTTCTGCCCATCCCCAAATCCAGCCCCTGTCCCCTCCTGCAGCCAGCGCGGAGCTAAGGGGTAGGAAGGGATGGAGTGGGCTCCACGGGAAGGGAGATACCCTTGGCTGAGCCATAAACTGTGATTTTTTTTCCAGAGGCACTTCAAATCAATCAAATTTGGGGCAGATTTCCACAGAAAAAGCAAAAGGCATATCTCTGCAACCAGAGCTGCTGCTTGGAAAATGCTGAGCATCTGTTCCACGTCATGGGAGAGCAAGGACTTCTCAATAAGATAAAATAAATATAATTGGAAATTGAGTTGTTTTCTTTTTCTTTAATAGCAATACATGGTGTTTTTCTGTACCCGTGTTCTCAGAAATGGCTGTGCCGTGTGGAGTGGATTGTTTCCTCAGCTTCTGCCTCAGGCAGATACCAAACATGGGAAATTTCAGCCCAATTGATTCAAGTCTGGCAAAGCTCTGCACGAGTGACTGCAGAGCCTCCTGATGGGAAGTGTCAGGCAAACTTAATCATGAGCGGTGGTACCACAGAAAAGATTGTGCTCTAAACCCTGGAAAGTTGGCACGGCAGCACAGCGTGCTCACTCTCTCTTTCACATTTAGATGTTGCAGAATTTGTGTTTTTCGCTGCATTGTTCCACTCCTTTTTTTTTCTTTCTTTCTTTCTTTTTTTTCCCAGTCTCTGGCTCTTGCGGCTGCTTGGCTGGAGTGAAGCATGCCAAGGTTTGGATGACAAATCGTCTTGTAGCATCTGCTAGGAACTGATAAGACAGGAGCCTGATAAGCCTAATGTGCTGCTCCTGCTGGACAGTGGAAGGATGCCTTTGTCTGGGGATGGGGGACTCCTTCCCCCCACTGAATCCAGAAGCCGTCGCATCCCAGGGATGGAGGCTGGGCTCCAGCCAAGCACCCCAAATTGGAAAATCAGGCCGAGGGTTTGGGAGCCTTGGGCAGCCTCTGCCTTTGAGTGTGGTGTTTTCTTTCCAGGCTGTTGACTATTTCACGAGGTTAAACACATATGTAAAAGCAAACCACAACCCCAACTAGTCATTCTGCCTTGAATAAGTGTCTGCAGTTTTTTGGAAGAGATAACAATGCTGTCTTTGTTTCCTCCTCGCTTCCCTCCCTCCCTACCTCGCTTTTTTTCCATTCCCTCTCTCCTAGCCTGTAAACCATGATAGCAACAATATTTCATTCCACAAATAGTCTGGGAAATGGGGCCGAGCACGTGGGTAGGGTGATGGGAAGGCAAATACCAGTTTGAACCAAAGAGACAGGAAAGTCTGCTGAGCACAAGTTGCCATCGCTCTCCCGGTCCGTTCCCAAAGCGTGACACGAGCTGGTGTGGTCTCTGTGCGAGAAGGCATAAGGATGGCCACTAAACAGCATATTTTACTCTCGAAGGTCTTGTTTTACAGGGAATGTCACCACACTGTCTGCCTAGCTTTCATCTCTTCCTATTTTCAATTGAAAGATCGATCTGGCGTAAAATAATGGCAGTCTGGTGAGCAACTCCCTCTGAATTCTGCAGGCAAAGCTCTCCACCGAGCCCAGCTGTTGTCCATAATAATGATTGTTTCTTAGAAAGGCCTCTGCGTTGCTTGAATGTGGTCCAGTGTTTTCCCTTGATGATAAAACTCGGTGGGCTGCATTGTCTGCGGTGCCTCGGGGTCGGCGCGGGAGCGGGGAGGGGGCTGACCAGCCATCGCCAGCCCAAGAAATTGCTGTTGTGCAACAGGGATTGGGAGCACATAAAAAATAACATCCAACCGGGATCCTCAGATGCATACGAGCCTTCCCAAAGAGCTGTTGCTCTTGGGAACAAATACAATATTGCATTCCTCTGTGTGAGCAACTGTGTACCAGCCAGTTGCAGAGACGTGGCAGTCTGGACCAGCTCTGGCGTGGGGGTACATGACTATTCAGGCTCCCCTAACTAATGTGGAGGTGATGCTCTGATTGGTACCCACAGGCAGAGATGAGGACATGAGCTGGACCACACCACGGTTATGACTACATTGATGCTCACTGATGCCTTTTGCAGGACCACCTTCTTCACAGGGTGAAGACCCACTGTGCAGGACTAAATACAGCCTGGCACCCTTCAGCATCTTCAGCGAACCCGGCCGGTTCAAACCTGGGCTTTGGGTACTCAGGGTGCCTCTCTCACCCCCGCACCTCCAAAATTAGACTTCGGCTGTCCAGCGCAGACATCTAGCTAGCATATATTGTAAGAATAAACAATACTTGTACTGACACATATGACGGGACAAAATATCAAATAGACTAGCAAGGAACAGGGTCGTAGAGTGAGCAAGGTAAGGAAATGCTTCATGTCACTACGAGGGCTCCTTCGCCATCCCTAGAGCCACACTGGGAAGAGTCAGTCTGGAACTGACCAAGGTTATGCTTAATCCAGAGCTGAACTACCCCAGAGCCAGGGGCTTCAAAGGCTGTGTCTTGATTTACATCTAAATCTCTTTTATATAGGAGCAGGACGCTTGTCCTTGCTCCGTAGGCAGTGTCACGGGGACCTAGCAGGGGCATGAAAGGATACGTGAAAGGCTGGATCCTGTCACTGGAGGCACACAGATGGATTTTGGTCTATATCCTGATCCTAAAGAAGGATCGAACCCTAACAGAGAAGTATCCTGGACGAAAGATCTGTTATCATCAAATGAAAATCTCAGTAAGCCAAGAGCTGAGACTGTGGTCTGAAATAAATCAATCAATTCCTGAAAATAACACCAATATTTCAATATGTCTCATTTAATGCAATTTTTGAAATATATTGTGCTCCTTCCTTGGAGGTCAGGCTTAATCATTAACCACTCATTTTAAATACGACGCTGTGAGCTCAGCCGTGAAGCTTACCATTCGCTAAATGCTCGCTGGCCGTGCCAATAGATTCTCTCGTGGAGCCCACCGACGGGACTGCCCCGTCCTCAGCTGCTTCTGGGGCCCGGATTCCTCTGGTATCAGACCAGGCTGAAGGAAAACGCTCTGGCCGAAGCCCTGGGAGACGAGGTGTTGACAGAGGAACATTAAGAGGGGCGTGGGGGACCTCAACACCCTCTGGCAGAGTGTGAACAAAATTGGGCCAGAGATTTCCAAACAAACAGTCCATCACGCAAGCCGAACCCTCCCCTGCGGCCGGCGTTGGATCCTGGAGCTGTGCTGGAGCAAGTCGCTCCTCGCCACACGCTTGTCCTCCTCGGCATCCCGCGGGTCTGCAGCGCGAATCATGTTGGAGTTGTTTTCTTGGTTCACGCTCTCAACATTATGTGACAGAAAAATAGTAATTTTTTTTTTTAATATTTTGTGTACTTGTTTTATTGGTACTCATTAGCATGCTCTGATAGCACTGAAATCAAGCTTTTGCCTGTAGCTAGACCAAATTATTTTCTCTTATTAAAACAGATTTTTGGTTCACGTTGAAAGAAATTTATTGAACTTTTATTTTGCTGGAAATTTTAACTTTTTATGGAAATCCAGAATAAATATTGGCATTGCCTGCAGACTGAAAAATCTAGTTTCTGGTCAGATCTAGCCTATCTGTTCCCATACAGAATAATAATCCCATGCTACTGACCAGCAGCATCGTGGTCAGATCTAATGCATAAATACATTAAAATAGCTAGAGTACGAGCCAAAATGACCTGAGTTTATGTAGCAAATAAATAGCACAAAACAAATCAGATCCACCATACATTTTAACTACAGGAAGGCAATTTGAGTGGGACCATACTGGTTTAATTTCTGTCATGTATTTAAAACCTACCCTGCTTCGGAGGGTCCCTTTGGTGTGACGCGGAGGCAGGCTGGGGCGTACACACGGTATCAGGGATGCTCTGGCGTGGCTGGAGCGGGGGCTGCGGTACCGCCGGCTGTGGGGGGCTCACTGGGACCCCCAGAAGAGGCAGGGTACCCGACGAGGGGTCGAGGAAGGGGAAGATGCTCAGGAAGCTTGGGGAGAAGAAGGGGGAGCAAAGGGGCATCACGACCAGAGAGGGGGAAAGTGGGCTCGGTCCAGAGTAGCAGCTAGTGCGAGGGTCTGTGCTTGCTGCCGGGAGCGAGCAGCGCTGGCGGTGCCTGCACGGGGGCAGGGGCGTTAATCCGACACCCAGAGATGTGTCTGATATTTTATTTATTAGAAAAGAACCTTTTTCCATTCCCCGCTTCCCTGAAAAAAAAGAAAGAGCAAGAGAAAAAAAACCTCTTAGGCTCATTAAAGGCAAATGTTCCCACTTAGGAAAAACTGAGGTTTTTTTCACCCGCTGCTTATAAGAAACAGCAGACAGCCGCGTTCTCCGCATCCCCGTCCCCTCCTCCCCTCCCGGCACCCCCTCGGTGTGCTGCACACCCACCACCCCGCAGCTCCATCAAGCACGATGGCGAGAGAATGCACCCCAGTTTGGCTCTTTCGGCACGTTCAGGCTGTGGTGTCTACAAAAGTACCGGCAGGAGAGGATGCTGTGGCCTCTCAGCATCCTCTGCCTCTTGAGATGCTCTGAGTTACTGAGTAAGGGGGGGACGGAGGGGCTGCCCCATCGCTCACATCTCCCAGGGACACAGGGCAGAGCTGGAAAGTGGCAGCGGTTGCTCTGCAGAATGGCTGTGTCCCACCGCAGGGAAGGGCAGGATGATGCAGGGACCCAAGTATTTGGCCGGCTGTCCTCACATTTCAAAACACCGACTCCCGCGGAAAGCCTGGCCCTCTCGGGGGCTGAGCTGATTTGCGACATCTCAAGCTGAAAAAATGTCAGTGCTCTCTTTGGGACATAGGAGGAAACGTGGAATGAAATAGAGACTTAAAAGCTGCCCAGCCTGGAGGAGCCCAGCCGGGCTCCCCTTCTCCGGGCGGCGGGACCGGAGCTGGATGCTGAGCTAACCCGCAGCTCGGGGCTGAGCCCGTGTGGGTTTGGTGGGGCAGCAGCATCCTTTGTGCAGCCTCCGGCCACCTCCCAAAGTCCCCAAGAACTGAAACTGTGCAGTGAATAGAAATGGGAACTGGACCAGTACTGGGAGGGAGAAATTACGAGATCCCAGTTGGCAAAGGACAAAAGTGGTCACAGATGAGATCTGAGCTGAGAAAGGGGCTGAGGGGGAAAGAAGCCTTTTGGAAAGGTCCCCCGCGAGCAGTCGGGGGGAGCAGGACAGAGCCGGGGAGAGGGGCAAGTGGGGGGTGGATGGGCGGATGGAAGGGATGGCTCTAGGGCCATTTAAAAGAAATCTACCTCCATGGGGCATGAAAATAAGCTTTGTTTTAAAAAACAAACAAGCAAACACATGTTCAGCCCAGCTAAATACAAACTCTCAAAGTTATTATTTATTATTTCTACTAAGGCAACATTCAGGGACTTCTTTAAGATTGAAAGGGATCCCTGTGTTCAGCTTTGTAGCAATATGGAGCAAGAGACAGCCCTTTAGCAGGAGATCAGACACAACAAATAAGAGTAATGAGAAAGAATGAAGGGTGGGAAGACAAAGGAAACAATAATAAGGCTGTGTGTTTGCTCTTGCCAGCTATGTACACATCAAGAGGGGTTTGAATGCTCGATGGTTTAGCAGCTTTTAAACTTTTCTGTAAACCCAGCTTTGAGCAAGAATAAAGTGGAAATAAATAAAAACATTTCAATTAATAGAGCTGTACCACTCCCCTCCTTAATGTTTCTATCCAAGTGCTCTTTGCAAGCAAGAACATTTCTGCTGTGTGCTTCGTACTTGCATACTAATGCAGCAGTGCTGTGAAATCAAGAGCTCACACCACCTCCAATTTAACATTAAAGTGTGATTACGGTCAGGAAAGTGATTCTGCAAGGGGAAAAGACGTACTATCATCGCCGTAACAGCTCCTGGTTCCAGGCTGCTTCCTCCTCAGCAGCTGGTGAGTGAAAATGTGCTCTGCTTACAACCTGGAACGTGATTTCCCTCTCTGCTGCCTGCCCCCAGCTCAGGTCGATGCCTGAGAAGCAAGGTGGTTCCTCACTCCCCTTCCCACGCCATCCCACCGCCACGGGATGAAGGTTCGGGGATGACAACCCCCGCCGGCCGCGGGCGATGCAGGAAGCGATGGCCTCCGCGCCCGCTCCGCTGCCGCGCCGAGAGCCGGGGGAGACAGCGGGGAGCCGCGGTGCCAAGGGGGGGCCCTGCAGTTGCTTTCCTGCCCATAACCACACTGTGCAATCCCGTTATCACCTGGAAATGCAAGCCGCCAGCTTTCGATGAACTATCGGTGACTGAGAGAGAATTGTTCTGCTGTCCCAGGTTACAGGGTGAGAGTCAGAGCAAAGGCGGGGGGCGCGGGGCGAGCCGAGGTGGTCTTGTCTTGCCCTTCTGCTGGCACAGCAAAACCTCCTGCCTCCAGCACTAGTCTAGTTTTCCCTGCTCCTATAGCAAAGCTCCCAATGAAGCCAAGCAGAGGGTTTTTTAAAAAAAAAAAAAGAAAAAAAATCCCTGTGATCATTATTTGTAATTTACCCTGCGCTTCAGGGTTAATGAGTGCTCTACAAAACTCAGAGGAAGAAATTTCTTCCAGGTAAACATCCATCTCTGCTGAAGTCAAAACGGATTTTACTACCGACTTCAGAGGAGCCGGATTCTCACTGGGCGTCATCTCAGTCTGCTTCACACCAAGCAGGAATCTCCAGGCACTTTGAAGGGTCAGGCTCCTGCTGGGACAGGTATTTTTCTCGGCGGGAAGCAACCTGAACGGCTGTCTCTGGCTCCCAGTTTTGCCTATGGTTGTTTTCAAGGAAGAAGAAAGGAGGGAGCTTCCATGCAGGGTGGGTGGCACGAGGAAAGGGTTTAAGGGGAAGGAGGGCAGTAACGAGAGGAGCACGGGGCACAGGGGGTGGGGAGGACGTGGAGATGAAGGCGGGTTGGAGAAGCACAGATGGTGAGGACCAGGCTGGAGACCTGAGCGCGAGGGGGAGAGAGAGAGGAAATCAGACATTCAGCACATGGCCCGTGAAGCCCTGCGTACGTTCTCAGTAGGTTGAAGTTTTGCCTATGATACCGGGTTTTCCTTCTTATCAGTGACCTGCCAGTCCATAAAGGCACTTCTTCCCTTTCTTCTCCAGAAGCAGGAGGTATGCACTACCTCAGCCCTTTTTCCAGCGCTCGCCCTCGTTATTTGGGCATCGCCTCTGAGTCAGACCCTGGTTCAGGTCTGTGCATCCAGCATACCTCTGCGTCTCGCTTCATAACTCCAAGGTATGACCTTGCCTGCCCATCCACAGCTGAGGCTTCCAGGCTGTTATCTTTTCATGACTTGTTTCTTGACACATCCTTTTCTCAACCTTAACAAATGGGAGGGTAGCCTGCTAATATCCATCCAGAAGGCTGTTACCAAGATAATTTTTCTGGCCCTTCACTGGGACTGCAGCCAACCATAGCTTTCCTTTTCCTCCCTGGATCCACCTTTTCACTCCCATCCAAAAAGATCCAAAAAGGTGTTTGTCTTCATCTATCAGCCCCTCCTGGAGCCAGCTCCCCCCCATCACTCTCTCAGACAGAAGTGCAGGGTCAGCTCTGCCTCTTCCAACCTGCGATAACCAGCTTTTATCATTCACTGCCTACATTTATCAAACAACCCTGTATTTCTTCATCTTCCCTCAGATGGAGAAGGCTCCCGGAGATATCTGATAGTGCTTCTTCAGGTCCCTCGTTAAAGGGCTCCTCTGCTGCACTGGCCATACAAAACAGTGCGGCTGTCCCTGACTGCTGCCTGGCCCCGGGAGCAATGCTCCTTCCTTGCTCCCTTTCTCTCTACTCATCTGTGCCCCCCTGCCTCGTACTTGGAGTGGAATAATCTGGAGGTATCAGCCATCTTTTGCTCTGGGCAGCCCCCAGGTCAATGTCGTCCCGGTGCATGATGTGGCTGCGTGCTATGATAAAGCAGATGATAACAATAATAATTAATATGACATTTCTGGGCAACTGCAGGGAAATTACAGTGCTTTGGGTAAATGTGAGGGTTTGGTTTTCGGATAATGTCCTCTTAGACAGCAGTACAGGCAGGCAGAAATGTCAGCCACACTGTACAGCAAAAGCAGGCTGTTAAGCAGTCACAACTTTGGTGATATTTATTTGGTAAATGTGACCGTGTGAGTTCTGTCTCCCAGTTCAGCATCTCCGCGGTGGGTTAGTTTTACACCTCGTAGTGCTGCGTGACAGTGACCACCCCGTGTCAGAGCTCCGTGCAAATGCGGGGTGGCAGTCTCATGCACGAGGGTCACGAGGCTGAAGCAGAAAGCAGAGCCTTTCCCCGAGGTGGCTGGGAGCAGCTCCTGTGTGCCCACAGCCGACGACAGCTCGCACGGTGCAGGGGAGAGGCACCAGCTCCAGGCAAAGGCAATTAAGTGGCAGAGCAGAGCACATCTGGAGGTACACGCACAGCAGGACGGTGTTTTGCCGAGGAGATGGTTTATGCTGATTTGGGAACCTACGAGAGCCCTTCAGGGCTGACAGGACAGTTTGCTGGAAATGTGGCTTTACACCCATGTGATGTAGCTTTCTCCCATGCCTTTCCTCAGGCTTTATCCCAAAGGTAGTGTTTCAAAGGGCAGCAGGGACAGTGCAGGCATCCCTGGATGGTATCCTGCTGCTCTATAGTTTCTGAAGTTTTCTTGTGTCTAAATTTTTTTCTGTTGCCAAATTATTTCACTTAAGTAGTTTGGCATCTGTCTCTTCCTGCTGTGACCAGCATTTCCACGTGCTCACAGAGGACCTGCTGCCCTTTGACTCTGCGACACCCCACGCTGGTCCTCGTTAATCAAAGGAAGCCTCAATTAGGCAGGATTAGTGATATCACTGAAAAATGGGGAATAGGAAGCCTGATGTGTAAACAGAGCCACAAAAACTCAGCACACACAAACAAGCGCACAGAGAGCAGCCTCACCCCGAGATCCTCGGGCTGGAGACATGCTCATGTAAATCAATGGGAAAGCTGTGGGAATTAGTACAATATACCGAAGGGCAGAGCCTGCTGCTCTCCCTCGGCTTGCTTAGCACCTTGTTCTTTGAGCCACCCCATTGATTTCACTGGGGCTCTCCATGGAGTAAGTCATTGCTAAGTATGAGTAATTGGTCTGGCAGGCAGCCCTCGGGGCATGGGTGATGGATGAACTTTAACTTTCACAAGTAAGATGAGACCCAGACTGGCTGAAATGAGAAAGGTGCTGACTTTCCTCCCTCACCTGGAATTGAAATGGAAATGAAACTGTTTTCAAGATAATACAGCCAACTTAATTCTCATCTTTGCTACACGTTCTGCGTCTGCACAGTGCATGCACTCTGCACACATTTCAGGCATCTGCCTCCTGGGAAACATTCCCAATTATCTGCTCTCTCTGCCTGCCCCATTCCTCACAATATGACTCATTCAGACATTCGCAAAAGCTGTTCCCAGAGGAAGTCAGAGCATTTTCAGTGGGATGCTTTTCTCCCACCAGTTGTTGTAGGACTGGGTTGAGCTCCTGGGTCTTTAGATCTACTGTCTTGGCAGCATGCAACCCTGCAACGTGCATTAAATTAGAAGGGTCTGCGGAGCATCTACTTCACCCACCACCACCAGCCGAAGGTGCCTTTCCATCTCCCTGGAGGAAATGAAACCTCTGTGTAAAAGTTGAAAAGCAAAGGCTCAAAAGCCAAGGGAGAAGTTGGAAAGCACTGGGGGTATCGGCAGCGTTCACGGTCTCTGTGACACCCCATGGGAGCACGCCAGGTCCCTCAGCCAGAGCGTCGTGTTCTGGCTTTGTCATTGAGCAATAAGATCGTTGAATGTCTTACAATATGCTGGAGTTTATTAAATGATAAAGCTGAGCGAAACACTTTAGCCTCATTGAAGCAAAATATTTAGAGAAGGCTTTTCAGTGTTTATAGTAGGAGTTTGGAATTTTTATTTCATTGGAAATTTGGAGCTGCTAACACTGTTGCTCAAATATGGGATGAAAGAAAACTCTGAAACAGTGATATTTTTGGCTGAATGGGAATTTTGTATTGCAGCCAGCTCTAATAGTCTTGTCTTATTTTCCTCCAAACAGAAGATAAATGAGAAATCTTTTAACTTTCCCAAAGAAAGCTAGAACAAAATTTCTAGCCTAAGTTTTCAGAGCCTGAGGTTGTGGAGAGAGAAGACTATTCAGTTGACTTCCAAAAATTTGCAGTGATTGAAGTGTCTGAAGCGATGCTGCAGGTGATCTGTGGCTCACCCGTTACGGCTCCGGGTGATGCTTTCAGAGCAGATCCCAGCCTTAATGAGAGAAAGAAGCAGGTCTGAGGGCAGCTCTGCAGGAGTTTGTGCGTGTGCGTATGTGAATGTACTCAAGGAAGTAAAGGATGACATGTGGCCATTAGGGCTGGTTACAAAGTGCACGGGTTTCTCCTTCCTTCCCCCTGCTCCCATCTTGAAAAGAAAGATGTACTGGGAAAAGCTTACTCATGGCAGTAGTTTAATTTAGAAATGCAGCCCCTGGGAGCTGCAGTCTGAACACACCAGCCGTCCCGACCAGCGTAGGAGCTGGGGTGTCTCGTACAGCCGCTTCGCCGTGACAAAGTCTCCCTTTCTGACGGGTGGGGATGGGGTTGCTCCGAGGGACTCCTGGCTCCAGGGTTACTGCTGGACAACCTGGGCATGTCAACATTTTCCATGCTAGGCTGCTGCTTCTGAAGAAATGATCTATCAGACACTGTTTGAGAAGTGTTATAAGGTGCTCCTGATTAAGAATAACTTTACTTGTAGGAATATCCCCATTGGCTTGAGCCCTTGCATATGCTTGCATGATTTTTTTTAGCTTTGGAAGACTGTTCATTTTCAGATTTCCCTTCCCAAATCTGTTCTCTGCTGTTTTCTAGCAATTGCCTGGTCTTAATAATTTCAAGAGTTTTATTGAAATGATGTGGAAAACTCTACTGAGCTGCAAAGACAGCAGGAAAGATGGGTGCTGCCTCCGGGTGGGTCTGGCACAGGGGCCAGCGCCGGCTGCAGGGCTGCTGCCAGGTCTGAGCTGTCCTGCAGCTGCTTCTCCAGATGTGACCCAGCCTCTGGGTGTCGGGGACCGGGCAACTGCGAGGGATGTCAGCGAGAAATAACATTTCCCTTCCCCTCAGCTGCGGTGCTGTTAGATGTATGTGAACGCAGGTGGAAGGACAGAGGCGAAGCCATGAACGCAGTTAAGGGATCTGTCTCACTCCAGGTGTGGCAGGAAGATGGAAGGTTTCTCTTCTCCCTCCAAGGAAATAATGATCCCAATGAGCTCATGTGTGTCCTCATTTTGGAAAGTTCCTACCGCGATGCACAATCTGTAAATAGCAAAGTCCTGAGCTCAGCTCCTTCATCTCAGTGGCTGTTGAATCAATACTCCAGTCCCCAGGTTAATGCAGTCAGCAGCTCAATTAAGGGAAAACCCTGTGGGAACAGAAATAAGTATGGGTTTTGGTGGAGTGTACAGCAGGTCCCTAGTAACCTGGCTCACGGAGCAACCAAACGCAGGTCGTTGTGCCTGGAAAGCACTCATGGAGGCAGGTGTTTTCATGGGACTCATCAGCACCCCAGCTCCTGAGAGAATTGGCTCTGGGAACGGCCGGGTGAGCACTGCAGCAGGTTTCCAAGCTTGGGGAAGGCCCTGGGTATTGCAGCAATGACAGGGGTGGGGAGGGACATAGGAGCCCCTCCACTTCAGAGTAATGTAGCTGCGACAAGAAAAATCTCCAGCTAAAACATGGATAATTTTGCATATTGTCCACAGAGCTCTCTGTCCCTCCATGTCCCTGCTGGGTGGGTCGACAGAATAAAAAATGAAGTGGATTAATACAATCAAAGTAAAGAGGAAAGATTCCTGTCTCTGGACTAGGACCGTGAAAAGGGGTGGGAGGAGGACAGGGAGATGATGTATGATAGGCAGAACCCCCCTTCCTTTCTCTAATGAGCTTTCACAATTAGCTTGAGGTGATTTTGACTGTGCGTGTCTCAGTTTCTTCATCCCTCTGTAAGGACATGAGAAGAGGACAGCACTGGAGAGAACCGTACCTGATGCTGTAACCTGAGGTCAAATGGCCAGTCTGAATTCAGCAGTGATGTGTCTGAGAGACATATAACAAACAGCAGTAAATAACGCGTGCAAGGGAAACAAACGCTTCTTCATGACGTGGAAAGAAAGGAATGTGATAAGTTATTCTGTTCTTTGATAATGGCTTGGCTAAGCTGGCAGTTGGAATCAAGAACATCATTTCTCTAATCCGGATGGCTAATAAATGTGGATTGCTTTTCTAAAAGCACTTGACAAAATACAATTACTGCTGGTTGCAGAGCTTCCTGTAAGAGAAGCCAGTTTGGGTGCAGAATCTGTTCTTGCTGAAAAAGCCAAAGACTTGAGTGTAGGTGCTGTGATTCCTGGGTCCAACCCCAGTGAAGGAAGCAGGGGGTTTTCCTACACTAATCTTTTCTTGGGACTTGAGAAGGTCTTCTCCTGCATGTTCCTGCACCTGCATCCTGCTGCTCAGCACAAAATGCTGGGGCTGATCCGGGTCACTAGTCTCAGCATCCGATGGCCACCACTCCTCAAACTGGGACATTTTTTTCCTTGCACAGGAGAGTGGTTGGTGCCTCCTGGCTGTGAGGCGCAGCCCTGCTCAGCACCAGCAGGGAAGGGCAAGCAGTGGGTGTGCAGGGTGGACTGCAGAGCTAGAGCCCACTCTGAGGTTTCATTTCAGTCTTACACAGTGAACAGTTTTGAGGTTAAAAGCTTACTTTTGCTTACTTCTCCATTTTGGCACATCTGCTACTCACTAAAGCTTTTTTTTTTTGGCTCCAAGAGGGGTAGTTTTAGAGATATTTAAGCGGGTCAGCAATGTTGTTTTCTGAAACAAAACAAAACAAAACAAAACAAAACAAAAACAACCCGTGGATGAGAGAAATTAAAAAAGGCTGAGAGAAGTGGTGGGGCTTGGGGACGCCTCTTCCATCACCAGGTGAGACAGTGTCCATGTGCACGATGGACGAGCATTCACGTTCGAGGCTCTCCCCTTTTCAAGCCAGCTCACCCCATCCTTACGCTAACCCTGGGACATTTATAGGTGTGATCGTATAGAATCCAATGTCCTCCAATAGGGGAAATGATGTCAGATGAATTTTCTTTGACTTATCCTCGTGGAAAGTAAAACGGAGGTGAGTCTGTAGTGAGGAGCACTTTCCGATTTGCACTCAAAGTAGAGACAAATTTCTCTACGTTCACACTTTAAAGCCTGAGTTCCATCTCCAGGCTCACAAAGCCTCCGCCAGCCAAAGGAATGCTCTCTGGTAGCTTTCTAGGGTGAACAGTTATTTTGTTAGAGGAAACACTTAAAACTAAAACTTTGCAGAATTTCCCCTGAGGTTATGGTGTTTGTTTAGGCTTCTCCAACCAAAGAATCTCAATCACTAGAAGCTGCAAACCTCCCACACACATTCATCCCTCTCACATCGCAGGCACAGGCCATTTTAAAAGTTTATATAGCAAACAACAACACAAGAAGAGCTGCTCCCTCCATATATCATAACCTCCAAGGGAAAGCGGCAGAAGACCGTGCCGGCCAGCCCGGCGCGCTGGCGCTGGGAGCCAGAGCGGAGGCGAGGAAGAGGAGCAGGGTCTGAGCTCCCCGGGAACGGGCAGGGGAGCGGGCAGAGGGGAGACCTGGGAGCCGCTGCCCGGCCCCTTGGCAAGCGAAGCGTCTCCGGGAGGAGGGCGAGCTGCCGGGGGAGGCGTCCGTGGGAGGGGGTTACCAGCGGGTCAGGAGGATTATGAGGGGCAGGGGATGAGTGAGAGTGCAGGAGGGCAGCGCGGGCCATGTCTTCCTCCCGTTGACAAATGCAAAACATTAACTCTGACCTCATACTTTTTCCATCTAAAAATAACACATTATCAGTGCAATGATGACTACAGCGAACCACAATTTATCACGCCAAAGGCAAAGTTGAGGATGTGCATTTGAGGGTGACAAGGGTCAATTTTGGACCATGCTCAGTGATCGCCTGTAAGCTATAAAAGAGTTTTTTGGGGACAGAGAGATCTGAGGATGATATTTGGACCTGGATATTGGCCCGGAGAAGGTTGCCTCTATTTTGAACCCACTTGATTTGTAACGGTTGTGCCAACGCAATTTGCACTTGGGTGTCCTTAACGCCAGTGTCCTTCTGCCAGGCTCTCCACCAGCACCTGCTGGAGGTGTTCCTTCAAAATCAGGGGAGCAGCACCAGTTTACCCTGGCTGAAGAGTGACCCCAAATTTCTGCAGAAGTTTTTGCATCTCGGTAAATGCTGGCCTGCTTGAGCTGCTGGCCTCTTTAGGGATGCTGCTTCTCGGGCTCCTCTCTTGGAGCAATTATCCTGCTGTTCATCTGCTTGCCTTTGCAGAGCCGTGTCTTTACTGTTGGGATACCAGAGTTCTGGGTAGGAAGGACTGGAGGCAAGTCAGAGCTAGGAAAGCAATCAATTGTTAGTTAATGGAGTTACGGTAAAGATGTTATCCAAAACCACCGTGGCTGCCTAATTATTCATAACATCCCTCCGGAGATTCTCCTTTTGGCAAACTGTGAATCTGCTGCTTTGTTGCCATAATAATAGCAGTTTCAGGGCTTTAAATGAGAGGGTACAAATTACCATGCAGCCACTGACAATATGGCAACTACCGAGCATTGGATTACATGGTAATTTCCATGCAATATCCAGGTTATTACATAGTAAGTGCCATGTCGTTCCAGGCTAAATGAATGATTATCACCACTGCTTGACAAATTCACCTGACAAATTTTGCCTCCTTTTCGGTCTATGGCATGTCTGCAGGCAGGATGCTGTTTCCATGAGAGCATGGTGCAGGCATGTTTGGGATGGTCTTTTCTGTCCCTGGATTTATCCCTGCACCCATTAACAGTGCTGTGTCGGATGGGAGATGTATACAAGGCTGCGAACCCTGGCTCTGTGTGTGCCTGTGTGCATGTCTGTGTTTCAGACACAAAATGTTGGTGGGAGGCTTCAGGATTTTTTGAATATCCATGCCAATGAAAGCAGTGTGAATGTTGCCAAAAAGGGAGCTCAAGTGCATCTGGAGGAACCATTTAAAACTTTTGAGCTAATACTAGCAGAAAATTATTTGCAGTCTTCTCTCAGCTTTATCATTTCTCCCTTGAATATTACAAAGCAAGTACGCCCCAGCTCTTCTGTACACGGACTGAGAAATAACTAACTGGTGAATGACAGTTGCTTACTTTATATAATCTAAGGCCACTTAAAACTGCCACAGATCTGATCCACGGTTTTCTGACATCTTTAAATTAACTTGCATTAGGCTTGATGGGGCCTCATGGATTTAAGGAGTGGTTACACACTTGTGCAGAACAAGAATTTAACTGTTCCAGTAGCTCAGGTCCTGTGAATGCCCTCGATCTTTCTACAGAAAGATCTATACATCTATCTAATCTATAGATCTTTCTATAGAATAATCAGGACCAGACTTATGATGTTTGATGGACGTTAGATGCAGCATAAATATCACAGGGAGGGATATTCAGCCATAGGCAATCAGCATCACTTCCCAAATTCAGAGTTTTACACTGGAGAATAAACAACGAAACAACAAATGAAAAGATTCAGGGGAGAGCTATAACACAAGTGAAAAATGTTTTTCATCCTTTCCCCAGTAAAATAACTGAAATGGTCTTAAAAGCAGCCCAAATAGTGACAATATCAGCCCAGAAGAGAAATGCTGCAGAACGCTGCGCCCGAGCGTACAGAGGCGAGGCAGGAGTTGCACCAGCAGCCCCGCAGCAGTGCCACCAGCAGACCCCCCATCGTGTCCCCACCGCCGGCGGGGGCCGCCTCCCCCCGCTGCCGGGCAGCTGCAAGTAGATCTTCAAGCATAACTTTATAATAACGCCTAGCTAGTTTGAATATTTCTTAATCACCCTCTCTGGCAGCTTTTTTCAGCCTTTCCTTGGACTCCGCTAAGCCTCGTGCTCGGTGTTGGCCCTTTCCCGGTGCGACTACATCACTCTTCCGCCGTGCTGACCAGAAATGAGCACTTACACTGTAAGCACAGTCCCCTCAAGTCCTTTAAGCCATAGCACTTCCCTGGGCTTCAGATGTTATAGCCCCCATATTGCTGTACTGTTTGCATTTTCATTGCACTGCTGTCCTCCCGGACCCTCAAATGCCGGCTGGCTCTGAAGCTCCAGATCTCCTCCCATGCCCTCTAAATGTGTTTCCTTCCCCTGTCCTGCTCGTGCTAAGAATTGACCATCTAGATTAAATGGTGCAAATATTTGTCTAATGTCTCTTCCCCAGGCAGACCTCAGAGATGAAAAGGGATCTCCCTTTGATATTTCAGAATATCCCATGTGCATATAGCACTGCGTTTCACACATGGATCACAGGCCTAACAGGTTTCTTAGCAGGACACTTGCATTTCCATTCTGTCCACTGTTCAGCCACTTACATGCAAAACTGCTTTGTTCTGGTCCTGCAAAACAAAGCTACAGAGGCTTCGGAAACCTCTTTCTGTCCTGCACAACTAGAGAAGCCACCTTCGATGCTGTGGAGTTATTCCCGGGTAATTAGCTCTGTGTTTTCCCTCTCCACCACTAGTGAGTATGGTATCATGAGATTATCATCAGCCTCTTGACATGATGATAATTATCCTTCAGTAACTTTAAAGAAAATCATAATCCATGGGGACAAGTAATTTTCCTGAGTCTTTTGATGGTATTTGCAAAGCTCGTAGTTGGCTGGAAGTGGAAAAGGCGGCTGCCTCGCACAGAGGGACCGTGCACCAAGCGCCCGGGGGAGCCCTGGGGGTGATGGGCACGCCAGGCTGGTCAGGAGAACACACAGCCCATGAGGGCCAGGAGCTGCTGAGCTGGTGAAAGGGCAAAGGACGGTCATCGCTCCTCCCCTGTCCCCGAAAAGTAATGAGTCCCCAGTCCCTCTCCAAAGTAATGAGTAATGCCCGTCCTGAGAGTCTTTCTCATAATCGGACCATCCGCCCTGGAAGCACCAGGGCCGGCTCTGAGCCGCCAGCTCCCCCGGCCACCAGAAGCCAACAGCTCTCATTTAGAGCCCCGTTTGTGAAGACGCTGCTGCAGCTGCTCAGAGGGAGAATTAGGCTGCGTCAGGCAGCGCTGACATTTAGCATCAAATCCCCCCTCCCATTCTTCTGTGTGAAGTTTCTTGATCGCCTTTCAAAGCGAGAAATAAATGGTGCATTAGAGAGAAGGAGAGAGAGATGAGCTTTATTAGCTGTTTATGGAAGAAATTAAAATTGTTCATTAGTAACCACGGCACCAACAGTGCCCCTCCTCCCGGCTCCATCCTCGGGGCCCAGCCAGTGTCGCTGGCAGAGTCCCGATGGGTCCCTGGGGACCACTCGCCTTGTATTTATTTGGGCTGGCACCTGCCTGACGCCTCCCTGCCCTTCTGCAGATGGGCACCTGGGGGACTACGGGGGAAATGTCACTGCTCCACTCCTAACGGGAAGCATCTTTTTCCTTCCCACAGCCTGAATCACTCAGCCTGCTGGCAGGCAGCTTGGCATTACCGCCGGCAGGTCCGGGGTGGTTTGCTGTGCTGCCGAGCATCTGGGGCCTGAGATGCTTTGCCGAAGAGGATTTGAGAGCCGAGCAAGCGGGTGAGGGGGGAGACGACCCGGTGGCCGTGCACACCAGCCGTCCCATTACGGGGTGTCCCGTGCCAGCCAAAACAGTCTTTGGGCTCAGGCGGTGTGTCAGCACGGCGGAGGGCTGGCTCTTCTCCTCCAATTGCTATCACCTTCTGGGCAGTCAGTTGTTTCCATCTTCTATGCTGAAAATTGTTCTAACAGAAGGGCTTGCTAAGAGCGTTTTGGGGCTGCACGCACCAGGTGAAGCAAGCTCTGCCCATGCCATCCAGCCAGTGCACGGCACGGTGGCCAGCCTGGCCTCCTCCTCCTCCTCCGTGCATCGCTCCGTGCCCTTCCCGTGCTCTAACCACAGAGCTGTCTCGCCTGGCTGGGACGTGACCCCGCCGTGCCGGGGCTGGGGGGAAGGGGGGAGCCCCGCTGCACCGAGCCGGTGGCACGGGGGCAGGCGGGAGGAAGCGAGGCCAGGAGGACTTCAAAGGCTCTGTATCTCTTCACGCAGCTGCCATAAAAAACAATCCAGGTTTCCGCTCCCGAGTCCCAAGTTGCCCTCGCAAGGGACATCTCTCAGGGCAAACGGATAAATCTTTCATCTCCTTGGTCTGGGTTTTATTAAATGCCTCGCACATATATGTAAAATGCAGAATGCTGATAAATACCGGCTAGTTACAGGGGGAGGCAGATAGAGATTAACTCACTCTACTAACCTAAAGTCTATTCTTTCAATTAAGATCAAGAGCTCTGAGATGTGCAGAGATACCAAAAGGCTCGTCCAGATGGCACAGCCTGGGAGAGCGCCCAGTCTGCCTTCAAGGTGGCATTGGGAAAGGTGCCGCCTCCTCTCGCACCCCCATGGCCTCCAGGATTGGTGCAGCAGAAGCTTTGCAAAGCTCAGGATTGTGCAAAGGCTGTTTAACCTTGCTGCAGGGAGCAGGGGAGTCCTGCTCGAAGGCGGACGCTTCTGGGCAGCATCCACGGTCCGGGTAAATGGAGGTGGAAGGGCTCTGCATCACCTGGCCCACAGCATCCGTGCAAGGGGGGCTTCAGCAACAGCCCTGCTTCCCATCACCCCCAGTAAACCTGTACTGATATTACTGAGGATCCGTAGGAATATAGCAGGGATTTGGGTGAAAATCGTGCCTCCTCACACAAAAACCAGGCACAGCTATTTTGACTGTCCAGCCTGTGAGAGAGGCACTGGGCACTCGGGGAACGTGAAACTTGCTGATCAGAGGGAAGGTGCTTGGTGTTTAATTTTACCCGAGCTGTAGGACTTGCAGTCATGTGCTGGGGAAATTCAAGTCCCGCTGAAAAGGCTGAATGAACTGGCTTGTTTAATCAACAGCAGCACAGGCTGGGGAGCGATGGGCTCGACAGAGTCTTCAGATCTATAAAACTGGGCGGCAAGAATACAGAACTTGCCTGTTCTCCATGTCTGTGATGGAGGAAGACAAGGAGTCATGGGCTGAAGCTGTAGCAAAGGAGATTTGAGTTCACAACACGCAAGGCTTTCTCCAGGCTGGGAAGGTGACTCTGCATCAGGACAGCGGTGGAGGCTCCATCCCGGCAGTCCCCAGGAGCAGTTCGGACAGACGTCGAGGGCTGAGAGGGGGACAGTACCTCTTGCTGCATGCCCAAGGCCAGACCCAGCAAACTTAGAAAACAGTTGCCCCAAGACATGAAATAAAATAAGAATAGGAACAAGAAGCCCAAGAATGAACTTAAAATGCCCTTTGGGGTAGCCAAGCGCTCAGGGCTTTTCTAATCAGCAACCTATCCGTTCCCCTAACCTCTGCAGTTGCAACAAACACTTCTAAACAGACAGATTTTCCATTAAGCCTGGAAGAAATGGCAAGCTGCCTTAATGAATGTCAAAGTTAATACCACGTTTGTTATAGACTGAGACTGAAATGTGATGGTTTTATAAACCCATTCCTTCATTACCGTTATCAATATTATTCTTAGTTGATTCCCGTCTGCAAGCCAGATTCATATCCAGGCAGATAGCCTTTGTCTGTGGCTACTTTACATGGGAGCTGGCTGCCTGAGGATCTGTAAGCCATCCTGTACCAGTGCATTTTAAAAACAGTAAAAAAGGGAATAAAATAAAATAAATAAGGCAGGTTGAGCGCATAAAGCGTATGTCTGAGTGCTTAGTGCGAAGCATCAATGAAACGGCTGGGACTCTGATTGAAACCAGACTCAGGAAAGAAGGGCTGTAAACGTTTTTTCACTGCCTGTCCTAAGAAATTTATATCTCACCCACTCCATCATATCCTTCAGGGCTGCCTTTTTCGCAGCTGTCTTCAGAGACCATCCGCTGAGCCCCCTTATGAAGTCCACTCCATGATGTCACCCGGAACAATAACTCACTCACCTCCCAGCATTGTGCTCTGCAGAGAGGTACCCTATAAATAACGGGCCAAGGATGGGGGGATGCCTGTGAGCAGCCCTTCTCAAGGAAAATCTTCCTGACCTCGGAAGAGAAGAGAGAGAAAGCATGCACGTGGGGTGGGGTGGGGGGACCCAGAGTGGGCTTTGTTAGTAAATGAAAGCAAAACCACAACTGCACAAAGCAAATGGGGCAGAAAAATCACTGACATTATTCCTGGCAGAACCTGCTCAGGAGAGTCGGAGGTAAGCCCCAGCTGCCTGGATATCCATTATACCTACCAGGGCTCGCCACCTCCTCGGAAGAAATCAGAACCGTCTGCAAGAGCGCGCGCGGCTCCGCTCCCCCAGCCCAGAAGGTCATTAGCTGCGTGTGATTAAAATGACTCAGCAACTGGGATGAGTTCTTCCTTCAGTAGCACCCAATTGGTCATGACTAAAATTTGCTCTGACTTACGGGGTTTTCTTGGGGCCCACATCCTGGTCAAGTTGCTGCTCACCCATCACATTTCTAGAGAGCAGGTGTCCACATCAGAGAGCGCAAGGCCCCATCCAAGGCACATATCCCCATGGTTGTGAAGTTGAGCATAATTGTTTCATTCTGTCTGATAACATGTGGTTTTGTGATATTTATAATACAGCGCTATTAAAAGGGGAAAAAAGAGATCAACTCAAAATCCCTCCACCGCAGTTGGCTCTAATTGTCCCTGTCCCACCACTTCCCCCTTTCCCAGTCCTGCTTGTGGGCTGTTTTGGCAACAAAGCAAAAGCCTGAATGAGCTGTTGAGATGAAGTTTATCCTTCAGTGAGATGGCCTCTCCTGGGGAGGATAAGTGCTCTCGGATTTGCCTGGGAAGCTGGGACTGCTGTTACCTGGGGCTGCATCTGCTTAGGAGCAGAGACAGAGGAGTGCCACCTCCCTGGCACACTTCACTGCTGTCGGTGGAGCCACGCCAAAGGTAAATAATGACCTTCCCCTTGCCTCCCGCGGGGATTTCATCAATTAATGCCACTAGGAGACTGAAGTCAACTGGGCTCGTTCTGGCATCTGGAAAACGTACAAACTGGGAAGAAAGGACTGTTCTCACATCTCATGCACTTCTTCTCTTCCACTCGTGGATTTACAGGGTTTGGATTTGTGGTCCCAGGACACTTGTTGAACCACAGAAGTCCCCTCCCCACGATGACTGTTGCCAGGAAAAAAAAAAACAAACAAAAAGAAACCAACAGCATCTGCGGGACAGCCACTATTCTGAACCGCACGTGGTCAGAATAAAAACAGCTTTGGAGGGCAAGAGCAGATACTCTGTGCTCTGCAGTGTGGGCCACTGGTCCCAGTGCCTGGAGCAGTGCCACACATAGAGTCTGTCATGCCAAAATATCCTCAGGGACTAGAAATGCTGGTCAGCCATTCCCCAATGGCTGGGCATCTGGCAGAGTATGGAATGCGTGTCCAGGGAGTTGGTAGTGAGCTAGAATTTACTGCCCTGTCTCCTCTCCTCTCCTCTCCTCTCCTCTCCTCTCCTCTCCTCTCCTCTCCTCTCCTCTCCTCTCCTCTCCTCTCCTCTCCTCTCCTCTCCTCTCCTCTCCTCTCCTCTCCTCTCCTCAGAAGATACAGAAGTGGGGGAAGGTGATGGTGTCTTTTTTTGCTTCCTTTCCTCCCAGACTGAAATTGAAAACAACAAAAAAGCCCACTATGACAGGAATATCTGAAAGCTGACCTGTGCTCAGGGAGGGTGGCAGGACTGGTCCTTGGTACGTTCAAGGCAGCTGATGGATGGACCTTTCTCCCAAACCAAAGGATAATATTTGTGAAGAGGGCTTTCCTGCGTGTCCCCAAACCCCCACAGCCTTTTCAGGCAGTTAACCCTCTTTCTCCTTTTTTAAAATTCTAAGTAGCATTCAAAGCCCTCAAAAACACTCCAGCAAACAGCCTCCCTGCACAGAAATTATCTGTGTGATGGAGAGGAGATCTGTTGCCATGGCACCGCAGCAGCCCCGCTCCTTCGCCAGGCGGCTCCGGGGGACCTCACCCCTCGGTACCCGGGCACAGGACCCCTCGCCAGGGAGGGACCCCTCGGGGTCCCTGGGGGCTGCATCACCAAGGGGTGCCAGCAGCCTCTCCCTCCGGGTAAGTGCCCACTGGTCCTCGCCAGCCCCGCTGCGGCTGCCTCTTAGTGATAAGCCAGAGCATCTGTGTCTGGAAAGCAGCACTTTTTTCCTTTCCCATGGAGTGTGAGGGGTCCCTAACGAGGAGCATGGAGCAGGGATGTGACCCACCTCCGGCCGTTATCTCCCAGCCTTCGCACTCTCCCTTTCGCTCCCCCCTCGCTTGCCGCATCCCTCCCATGCGTACCGGCTCCTCTCGCGGTGGCTGCCTCCCGTGCTGGGATAATGACTTAAACATTGCCATGGCATTTCATATTTCTGTCTGCAGCACTTCTGGGGTTTCTTGTTCTCGTCGCGTCCTCGCGCCACTGGGAGGGCTTCTCAGCACAGATCTGCATTATTTCCCCCCTCTGTGACACAATGGAGACAATGTTATTAAAAAAATGATAATAAAAGGAAGGGAAGTGGCTCGTGTTTAACCTTTTGCAGGCAGCAGGGTGAGTCTGGGCTCGCCGTTGTCAGGGGGACAGGAGCAGCGTTGCCTGCATGCCCGCGCCGGCTGCCCGCGCCCGGCTGCCCGCCGGATCTGTCAGCTCCCATTATGGCCCTGAATGGAGGCGGTCGTCCTCCTGCACAAGGCGGCTTTATTCCTTTGGATGGGAACCAGAAGAAGTGGGAGAATGAGGCGCTGCATGCGCTCAGATCCCCCGGCTGTGACGTTTCGGTGTATAATTTTACAGGCAACCAACCCCCAGTGAAGGGGATGGGGACCCTCGCTGTGGGAACCGCTCTTCCTTCGTCACAGGCACTTCTTGGGGTAGGAGCGATGGAAGTTTCGTCACCTGGTCACTGCTGTTGCATGACTCACCATGCAGGGATTAGAGCATGTAATGTCCGGTTTCCATCCAGTCATTCTCGGATCTGAGTGTCGGTGATGGATCCAGCCCCTCCATTGTACCCTGCTGGATAGCACAACGTGATACCTGCTGGACGGTGTTGCTGGGGGCTGCAGAGCATGCTGCAATGTGCTTTTGGCATGTCTGTGAGTGTGTCTTATTTTATAGGGCTTGTGGTATCGGTTGTCGAGGAGTTCGTGCCTAACATCGGGAAAACGCTTCCTGGCAGCTGTGCCGCAGTTTGGGGTTTGCAACCTGAATGGGGGGGACCCATCGCGGGGCCGCGGGGACTGTCCCCGTGTCTTGGGTAGGCAGGAGAAGAGCCGTCTGCGGATACGACCTACAGGAACAAGCAGGGGAGCAATGTGCGACTGCAAAGCTCTGCAAGTAGCAGAATACTGTCAGATCAAAATACCATCAGGTGATCTACAGCTGACCAAGGAGTGATGGAAAACTCTTCCCAAACTATGCTTTAATTTTTCTTTTTCTAGAGAATTTTGGAAACATCTGTGTCTGACTCTCATATTACTCTTATTTTGGTATCATCTTTGACTTCTGTTCCACAGGAGTAATTGTGATTCCTTTCCCCTCACCCCCCGAATATATTGTGTATCTCTGTCACTACCTTCCCAGTAGTTCACACTTCATTTCTTTCTGAACTCTGGGATAAATACCATCCAGTCTTGGTGATTTACTACACTTTCTACAGTTGCTCCCTGATTTCCTCCTTAGAGACTTCCCTCACTGTTAAGGTCACATTCTGATTTCCTATACACAATGCCTTTGAAATGGAAATGTTTCCCCTCATTGTCTTCTACAGCAAAGATCAAGACGAGAAATGCGCTTCTCCCGGCTTTTCCACCCTCCATAATTGTCCTCTCTCCCCAGTGACCGAACACGTGCCACAATCACACAAGCAGCATCTTGCATGTGAAGTCCTGAAACACTTTTCCAGGCCTGTTCTGGCATCTCTCATTCTGTTCTGTTCTACCATTGCTTCCACCGGAGGCTTTCCAATCCATTAAGAAGTTGCTTTCTGATCCATTAAGTTTTCCATCTTCTTTTAAAGGGGGATTTTATGTAATTCTAGCTAGCACAAACTCTATTCCCATGTCCAGAATGGATTCCTCTTCTTTTTTCCTTTATGCTTGACTCACCTACATGCAGAAGCCAGGTGGGTCCCATCCACATGTCCAACTGACATGCCCAGATTAGGAGGGCAGATGCTCTCGTTCAGCCCATTAGACCAGAATTGTCTCCAGGAGGTCTCACATCTATTCGTTGCTCACAGAGGACATGTCAGGAGAGGAGGCTCTTATCTGAGATGCTCAGCACGCCCAGCACTGCAGGGTTGATGTGGGATGGGTGCCTCAGCCTCGAACCCTTCATCTGCAGCTCGGTTCGTGTCTCGTGCCAGGTCCGTGCCAGCAGAGCACCACTGAATGTAATTTCCTGATGTTCTGCTTGTTAACAGTTGCCCACAAAGATTTAAAAGTCTCAGATGTGTGTCCCATCTGTTGGTTTTGGTAGGGTGATCAGAAGGGACCAAAAGGACTTGTGACTATCTTGAAACGTTTTTAGAAGTTTGCCCAAATCACTAATGTTTTGGAACAATAACCTTCCCTAAGACTTCGAGCCATTCCTCCACAAATTGGATTTTTTTTAAAAAAAACATGTGATGGATAGCATTTGCTATATGCTGGGAGGGATAGGATTTCTGCTGGAGCTTAGCTAGCAGAGGGTGTGGTATAACATGTACTGAATTATTTTAGCTGTAGCATGTTCTTCTCTGTGCCCTTTTTCACAGTCCCTCCTGGAACAGGAACTCTGTAACATTTGATCCTTTAGACAAACTTTCAAATCCATAATGTTCAAGTGGGTTTGAAATTAGGCGGAAAGAGTTTGTTCATCCCAAGGAATCACTGAAACGGATTACTAAGAGTTCCTTGTGTTACACTGGGAATCCTAAGGAACAACCAAGAAACAACCATATCCAAAAGAACATGAGAATTATTAGATAAAGTAATGGACTTTGACATACTTTACTTTTGCATCTCATCACAGGGCAGTGTCTGTCAAAGGGCAGTCTCCGGTTCTCATTAAATTTGTCGCTGGCATTGCCTATCACTGGTATCACCCATCAGGAGATCATTACAGAGACCCAGTGGCTATTACTTTTTTATTAGTAATGAAACAGGGAGGAAATTGGTGGCACAAAATTGATACAGACCATTAAGAGTGTCTGATAATTCTTCAGGTCACAATGCCCAGCTGCGGCTCAGCAGGTTTCCCAGATCTATTTCCCTGTTTTACAGTTGTCGTTGTCCTGTGAAACCTCGACTTCTGCAGCACCACTCAGCCCAAAAGCCCACAGCCGCCTCCCCTTTCTGCGGGCAGCCATGCTGGGAGCCACAGGGAGCCTCAACTCAACCCTACCTCCACGTTCCCACCTAGTGAAGTCTCCAGGGTCCACTGGAGGGAACGGGGAAGAGACCGCGGGTGGCTTTCTCTGGTGACCCTGATGCTCTCAGTGCTGGGAAGGAAGGGGAGCCGCCCCTCGTCTGCTCGGCTGTGGTCAAAGGCCGCACTTGATAGGCACTGGAAAAGATCTCTGCCTGTGCTCTCCAACTGTGTCTTAGTGGAAAATAAGGAAAATCTAGGCAGGACAAGAGTTTGTGTGTTGGGTGGCTTCCAGCTCCTTCTCAAGACAGGTGAAGCCCTGACAAACGCACCTGAGCCCCTGACTCTTACTGAGGGATGATTGGTTCATTTGCATTTTCACTTCTTCCAGATGATGGGGATCATTCCTTTATGGAGAGGTGGAGCACACCCAGCTGCCTGCAATGGTTCTTGGAGGAGCTTGTTCCCCCCAGGCTTGAGGCTGAGGGTTTTTATTGAGAGATGAGCTGGTGGGGAGCAATCCTCACCTCTGGATGGCAGTGTCAGGTCACAGCATGGACAAGGTACGGACATGTCCACGCAACAGAAATGCCACCACGCAATCAGCCACCTACCCCTTCCCACCCTGCGGCGTGACTGCTGTGAACACTTACTTTCTGCAAGTTTTCTACATCTACTTTCTGGATTTATTTGCCGGTCAGCATGAGAGAAGGATGCTTGGCAGGTCTTCTCCATTCAGGAGAGCCTTCCCTATAAAACGGGAAGGAACAACCAGCAGCACTAAGGGCATATATATTGTTCATGAAGATATCTGAGCCTGAACGTGGTTTGCAAGCCGTGAGCTCAGCCAGCTGTGGGGGACTGTTTGGCAGAACAGTGGGAGCCAAGCAAACACCTCTACAGCAAGGTCCTGGAGTACAGCTTGCTGAAATAATATCACTTTATGGACCTTAGAGGTCACTCCAGTACTTCTGCACCATAATAATATCGATATGCTTTGCAGTTTGCAAAGCACCTTCTCAGGGTTAAGTGGCGGATATTCCCAACGCCGCTCCTTCCCGTTACAGCCAGGCAAGGATGGTCTTTCAGCTGCGAGCTGGGGAAGGGGGGAGGTTGTACCTCGTCAGCGGCTCCCCGAGCACGAAGCAGGAGCTTGCCAGGGAGGAAGGACGATGGTAAACCACAGAGGTGCTGACTCTGGAAGTCCCTGCCGGGGGCCAGTCCTGCTGCCAGGACACGACGCCTTGTAGTCCCACAGCTGCAGTGCTTCACGGCAGAAGGGGAAGATTTTCAAGCATTTCCTCCAAAAAACCCTGTACAAATGTAGACGAATGTAATTTTTAAATGAAAATAAAGTCATACCGAAAAGTCAGGGGCTTTCTCTTGGAAAAAATATTAAAATGAAATGTCGTAGGTACAATTGTTTTCCTTTAGGGCTGAGGGAGTTCAAAATAAAGAAAAAAATTACACAAATCAACAGAATACGCCAGGTTTTTTTTTCAAATCTGGATTTTACACCTCTCATAAACTGCTGATGGATGTATTTTGGCCAAATCTGATTTCTACAATATCTGTTAATAAATTGTGGCCCGTGCCTCTAAAACATACTTACCTGCTGCATGCAATTAATACTAGGGAAGCAGCAACCTTGATGCTTCTGGCCATTGGGAAAACACGAAAAAAAGACTGAAAATCCAGAGCTTATAACCCGCCTAACCTACCCATCAGTTGCCCTTTCAGCATCCAACGTGGCTTTTGTGTTCTCAGTGTTTTCTCTGTTTAAATACATTCCTCAGCTCCCGCTCTGGTCTGCTGATGTACTTTGTCTGGTTGATATTTCTCTGGGGTTGCTTTTCCATTGTTATTTATTCAGGGCCAAGAGGCAGAATGCATTAAAGCCACCAGGGTGCCAGTGATATTTTAGTCTCTCCGAGTAATTCTTCTCCAAATTGTTACACATTCACTCCCTCTTCATTCATTTCGGCCACTTCTGTGGATTTTCCTGGGGGTGGGGGGGGGAGAAGGCAGAGGGTCTGGTTTGACTTTCTAGCTGGTGGGGTTCATGTGCAATGAGCTTTGCTTTTACATATGGGAGAGCGAGGGAAGCACGGGTCGGATGGGGAATAGGCATGCAACGGTGCTCACGCGTAGGGTCGTACAGGGAGGTGGGAAGAGCCGGGCGGCTCTGCGGAGGGCTGCCTGGGGGATGGTCTTGCTCACCGCCAACCACCCCTGGATCCAGGCAGCATCCGCTGTCCCGCCAGCCCTCGGGGACCGCCTGTTCCCATGGCAGGGTCCCTGCGGGCAGCCGGGCAGCCCCCGCACGCCCAGTCCCAGCAGCTCGGTGCTCCCTCCCCTCGCCAGTGCTTCGGGGCTCGGCACTGGCACGCCTGCCAAAGCACAGCTCCGATCTAAAATAAGTATCGACAAGCCAGGCCCTGCCCTTGTGGTGGGGGAGATTTTCATTCCCATTTGTTCTGCTTTCAGTATACTCTGCAGATGCTCAGCTTTAATGAGGGAGAGTTGGGGTTTTTTCCTTTCTCCCCCCCCCCACCAATAAAGTGCTAAATTTAGATGCCTGGCATTTTCCACTGAAAATAATCTCAGGGGCCTCGCAGTTACACAGCTCCTTGGTGCCCGGGACTCAGACGATGGGAGCTCTCCATCAACCCCTGGCTGCATGGGCAGCACCCCGGAGACTGTTGCCTCAGGCAGCTCTCCCACAGCATCCCACCTTGAAGCTGTTCCTCAGGTATAAATCCCACAGATCAGGAGAAAAGCCCTGGCCACGACCACACTCACTGCAGCTGCCCCATCCCAGTAAAGGGAGGAAATCCCAAATCTAGCTTAAGCCTAAATATTTGCCCGGGATTGACAGTCCAAGCACTGTTCCTGGAGCCGGTGCTCCTCTTGGCTGGACAGACGGATGCACGCTCATTAGATCGGCTCCCGGGTGAGGTTATGGCTCGTGGCCATGCATCCGTCTGTCTGATGCTGGTTTTCTGGCAGGGTGGAAATGCCCAAATAATCCAGCTGGGGCCACTGTGTCCTCTTACCCTGTCATTTGACCAGTGGTAACCTCAGGACACCATCAAAAGTCTCTCCCTGGCCTCAATGCCAGCGGTCCGTATCACAGCGCTTAGTGCCAGGCTTCTCCGCGATGGGAAATACATTTTTTTGACGGCAGATGAGCACAGCCATGTTGACCCGCTCTTCTGTGCGCTCTCCATCCTGAGATCACCCTTTTCTTGGTGCTGCTGTCAATGCCTCTGCTGTTCTTGCCCTTCGGAGGCTCTCTCGCACGAGGGTCCCTGGGACCTGCCTTGGTCCAGTTCCTGCTGTGGCATCAGGAAAAAAAAAATTGCTGATGTAAACCATAAGGCAGGGAGACGTCTGAGCAAAGGCAGTGGGAAACCTCGGAGCCCAGACCACAAGCCTCCCCCTCTGCCCTGGGATCCTTCTCAGCGCCTGGCAGAGCCGCTGTCCCGGCTCTCTCTTCCCCCAGAGAGTACGGTTTCTCCTCTCCGCTGACAGCAGCTTTCATCTTTGCTTTTAGAGCACAAATACCTCGTCCGCATTAAGGTTTTATCGTGTGCGTGCTGGTGATGCAGTGAGCAGCGCCCGTGAACCGGGGCGAACCCCGCGCGGGGTCCATCGTGGGACACAGGGACCCTCGTGCCAGCCAGGCTGCAGAGCTGAGAGCTCTCCCCAGGAGCCCAAGTGCAGGCAGGCTTAAGAAACCCATTTTCGACAAGCAATAAAGTCCCCAGAGCTCATGCAATGCAACGTGTTCCTGTCTGGAGTCATTTAGCGTCACAGACGCTTCCCAGCCAGCCCTGGTCTGTACCAGCACACACGAGGACTGCGTGTGGGTTGCAGCATACCCTTCAGGTGACGTCTTGGTGTGATTACAGGCGGCAGTGGCCGTGCCTGGAGGCTCCAGGAAGGGGGACGGGGTTGCTGCACTCACCAAAGGATGAGGGGACTTGCTCTGGGGCAAGAGAAGGGCGCACCAGACCCCAAAGCGGCACGGTCCTCTCCGCCTCACCTGCCCCGGCTCTCCAGCGTGGAGCTAATCACAGCTTCTGCTATTGTGTTCCTACCAAAAACGTCAGGCTCTCGAGGCAACTTGATATTTATTCCTGGCTTTTGCCCCTCCACTTTCCCTGGAGCGGGTGATATATGAACAGTCCTGCGTTTCTATTCCTTGAAGCTGCTCCGTCAGTCTGATTCATGCCCCCCGCGCTCGGGGCTCGCGGGCTGCCCGGGGACTTTCTCAGGGTCAGGGGGCTACCTTTGGATTTCCTGGATTGTCTGAATTCCTCTTGCAAAGTTGCTACATTTCTTAAATTCTATTTTTGGATTAACCAACATTTGGTAACAATACGAAGCCTGTTTGTAGCCAGTGGGGTGACCCTCCTAATGTATTCCCCATGCCTCCTCTTCCCCGCGGGCCAAATTCCTCCCCAGGACAGCCCTGGAGCCTTTCCCCCCCCAGGAATGAAATCAGCTCCACCTCTGCCGTAGGAAATTTTCTCTCGGTCCACCGGCACTTTCTGTTTTCCCCACCTGCCCGAGAGGGAGAAAGGAAGGAGGGAAAGCAGATGGAGGCAGAGCTGCCGAGTTGAAGTGTGAGAAAGGCAACAGGGAAGAGGAAACATGAGCACGGCATCAGGAAATTCTTCCGAGCAGAGCGAGGTGTCAGACTGAGCAATTGCCTTCACGGGAACGGGGAGCAACCCCGAGACTTTGGGGAGAAAAGGGAGATTCGGGTTAGAGCAGACCAAAGCCCATCGAGTCCTGCGCTGGCTGTGAGCAGCCGGAGCAGGGTCAGCATCGTCTTGTTCCCCTCCGTGGAGTACAGGAGGATCCACGCGTTTCAGCTCGCTTTCCCACGGTGCGGAGCCAGAGCTGGACTCTGGCCATCTCCGGCTACCTGGCCCCCCGTGTCTCCCGAGCCCCTGGGAGCCAAAGCCCCCTCGCAGCCTCCCCGACCCGCCGGGGCTTCCCAGTGAGAAGTTTTCATGCCAAGGGGGTGGGAAGTCCACAAAACATCCCGAGCCATCCGCGCAGAGCCGGTGCCACGGCTGCTCCGGCGTTCCTGAACGGATCCCCTCTGCGCGCGTCTGTGCTGAGGCTGCATTTCCAGCCACCGCAGGGTCCCCACCAGCTGACACCGAGCAGGAAGAGTAGCTAGTGGTTTGATGCAAAACAGGGGAGAAAAAGTCCCCAATGACTTTTTTGCCAATTTCATCCCCAAATAATTCTGCAGAGAGAATTTTTGTATAATTGGATTAAGTGTGGGGAATTTGTCCTTGTTGACAGATTGCACAGGCACCAAACCAAAATCATGGGGGTTTTTCACTTAATTTTCTTCCTTTCTTTTGTTGGAAAAAATATGCAAATAGTAATTCAGGTTTTCGGCCAAAACAGATTTATAAAACCCCGATCCAGAGGATGGATTGTTCCCCATTAGTCCCACAAAAGCCACTGAAAACCCTTTTTTCCTCTAGTTTCATTTTATGGGCGTGAGTAACTTCTACACGGCCTTTTTTCTGAAAGGGTAACATTTTTTTAACAGCAACCCGTGTTTAAGGTAACCGAAGCCGCAGAAGATTCCAGTGATATATACACTCTAAAAAGGAAGGGCTATTAAAGAGATAAGATATTTGGAGAACATACTCTCTGCAGCGTTAAATAGCGGAGGAGGGAGATAACTTGGGAACTCTGGTAAAGCCACCAAACATTATGTGAATAAAACCGTTAGGAGAATCAATTTTCCTTACTGCAGAGATTGTGTTTTCCTGAGTGTGATGTTTATACGTTGGCTCCCTTCCCACAACACAGACACATTAAACTCTCGCGCAGGGCCCCATCCAGCGCTCACTGCGGCGGCTGGAGAGGCTCGGGGCGGGTTCGGTGCAGGAGCAGGGGAAGCCTCGCTTAAAACCCGCCATGCTACACCATTGCATACGGGTCTCACCCGTCCCGTGAAATGCATCCCACCCGGCAGCCGCAGCACCCGCAGAGGCCCCACCAACTCATCACACGGATGAGCGTGGCTTTCCCCTGCAAACGGGGCTTTGCAGTGCAGTCGGGTCACGCAGCAAAGCCAGCAGCTTGCACAGCACGCCAGGACACCCAGAGCTGCCTCTGCCCCGACAACTAATAGCCTTAAGTGTGCCGAGCCAGCTTTAATGACAGTTATTTACAGAGTTATATGGGCCATATCCAGCACTCTTGGATCAGCCCCCAATCTCATAATGAGATTACCAAGTTTATTTTAGTTGAGAAAGACACCAGTAAAAAGGATTTAAAAATCCCTCAGAGTCTAGCCATGCCCCAGAGCGCCCAGCCAGTGGGAGAGCTCCTAAAACTTCTCCGTTTGTTTTCCTTTCGGAGGAGAGCCGAGGCCGCTGCCTCCTGCGTTTCTGTGCATTAGCAGCGTCTTCCCAGGTTGACCCCATGTATTATGGATGTGCTAAAATCTTCATGTTCTGAATGGAAACTGCATTATTCATAGCTCTGCTTATAGTTTGTCTTTAAAAGCCCTGCAGCCTTTTAATGAAATGCTCCGATTTTAACATCAGCTAAGACCAGATATTTTTGTTTAAATTTTTAAATGTAATCTCTGTGGATTTTTCTCTCCCGTTCTCCCCCTCTCTTTGAAGGCTCAAGGCCACTCGGAAGACGGGATGGCGCTGGTGGAGGACAGAGGCAGATGAAAAGGCGTGAGGGTTTGGGGAGCGACGGGAGCTGCAGCCACGTGCTTCCAGCCCCGCACATGGCATCGAAGGTGCTAAACCCCCTCCAGCTAACCGTGGGGAGCGGGGCGCTTCGTGGAGCATCAGCTCATGGATGCAGCCAGCAAATGCACCAGGCACACACCGTTAAGCCTGTTCCAACCTTGGGCAACCGTAACTTCTCCCGGGAGGGTTTGGTTTGAGTTGCACCAAGGTTTGCTTGCAATTTTCATACAGCAAGGGAAGGGAGGAAGATGAAAGAGTGACACTGCTTAGGTGCTGCTGGGTAGAGTCGTGATTAAGTACAGAAGGTGTAGGCAATAGGTGGTGGCTGGGACGGAGGGCTGTGGGGACACCACAACTGGTCACCTCCACTGAACAGCCTAGAGCGTGGCCATCTCCTAGGGCTGGAGCGAGACGGAGCAGAGCCGGCGAGCCCTGCGTGGTCTGGAGGCAGGTCTGCCTTGGGGTGCAGGAGCACAGCACGGAGCAGATGCAGCACCCGCGTGGGCGCAACCCCAGCCCCGTCCGTGGGGCTGCCTCTGCCTCCACCTGCAGTGAATTTGGCCTAATGACTTAAACACAGATCCTGTTTCCATGCAAACATCCCAAGTGTTCTGTCCCTGGTGGCGGGGAAACTCCTTAAATCAAAGCCGGGTGATCCGATAGCCGGGTCCGCAGCTATGCGCTTTATTGATCACATCTGGGCTGCCGGGCTCCGCCGGGGCTGGGACGGGGCTGCGGCAAACTGCGGGCTGGATCCCTGGGGACACATTTCTTCCCTCCCCATTGCTCCGCAGCCCTGGCCCTGCACAGCCCCTAACGCCGAGTACTGGAAGGAGAGAGAAGAAATGCAGCAAGCCTCTGACAGCACGAGCCTTTCTGAGCGTAATACCATGGATTCCTTTTGTTTCTCAAGTTCCCATGAGTTTCTAAGCACATTGAATGCGGTTATTATTGTTTGGTATGGTTTTGTACTAATTCCTTGTTACCTCTGAGACTTGGGTATAGAAAGGTTTGAAAAAAGCAAGAGATTTGAGGAATTTCCCTTCCTCTCCCCTCCAAATGTGATTAAACACAAATCTCCCCTCCCCTCGGTGCAGGGCTGTGACGTGCCGCAGCGGTGGCTGGCAGCACGGCGCCGGGGTGGCCGGCCGGGCTCGCGGGTCTGCGCCGTGGCTGAGCAGCTTCCCACGATCCCAGGCTCATTCCTGGGCTGTTCCTGGTAACTCCTGGTCATTAATGGTGTGGGACGTGCCGGGGATGGCCGGGTCCCGCGCAGCCGTCCCGCCACACTGTCTGCCATGGTTCAGTTGCTGTCTGGGATGGAGCATCATGAGTGATGTTGCATCTCTCTGACCGGGTTTCAATTACGTGAGAAGAAGGTTTTTGAGGCAATTAAAGGTTTCACAGCTTACGGTCACCAGCAGCTTGCCAGCACTTACCTTGGGAGGGAGGCAGGGAAAGGCAGGACGGGGGTCTTGGGGGGGAAGTGGGGGACAAACTGCCGTTAGCCTGGCCGAGCAAAGGTGGAGTGGTCTGTGCCGACCCTGAAGGCTCTCCCCACGCAGGTGCCGCATGTGGGTACAGCGCCGGCAGGACGATGCTGCTGTGCCCTGCAGCATGGAGGCTGCTCGGCATGTCCCGGCAATGCCCCGGGGTGCAGCCCCGGCTCGGGTACCAGATCCCGCACAGCTCAGCGGGATGCTTGCACCGTCGCTTCTGCTGGGACCTCTGTGCTCCCGCGTCCTCCCTCTCCGCCTGTCAAGGGCCTCTGTTGAGAGCGAGCGGCGCGGCCCCTCGGGGAGGCGGCAGTCATGTCCCATTTCGGAGGCAGGGTTCTTCCCGTCACATTGTTTTGTCTGTAAGCAGGTCACCTCTCGTTTCCATAATATCACATTTCCAGGACAGCGCTGCCCGCAGACCTGCCATTCATGCTCGATTGGAGAGCTGTTGTTGCCTGCAAAGAGTGCGGATATAAGTGATGTCTTAATTCATTGCACATTCTTAAATAAAGGAGAGAGAAAGAAAAGGAGCGGCTCAAGGTCAACACTCGTTGCTGAGTGAGATTTCTTCAGCAGATTGTCTAAAATAGCCTGGAAAAAATAAATAAAAGCAAACTGATGGACACACTATATTGAGGTAATAGGGGGGTGAAGATGAAAGGAGAAGTACCAGCTTGACTGCTAGCTTGGTGTGAGAATAAAACCCTTGCAAAAATACTCTCACCTGGTATTTTAATGGCTGACCTGAATGCTTAAAAAAAATATAATTGCTGACTTGATCATTGCAGATGCTGAAGCTATTTGTGCATGGCTAAAGCTGGGAGAAACCTTCAAAAATTATTTAATGAATAAAGCTCTCAAATTCTTGCTGGAGCTGACCAAATTCATTTGAAGTCAAAAGAAAGACTCTCCATGATTTCCTTGAGCATTGGATCAGGCCCCCTGAAAGCATTTAGGAGGCTTTTATTTTGCTTTGTTTTCCACAAATATTCCTAGGGGTACTTTGCGGGGGTTGTTAACTGGAATTTTTGGTGGAAGATGAACTTTGCAGATTCCCGGCGCAATACATTTGACCAGAAACGCTCTCCAGAACTAGTCAGTTAATCCCAAATTGCTCCCAATTCCCAGTTTGTAGGAAAGTATTCTCTTTGGTGGCCAAAATAATGGCATGAGACTGCGGTGACCAAAGCACAGAGGGAGGAAAGTCACAGACATCACTAACGGGATTAATTTGCAGGCTGGTTGTAATATAACAACACAAAGCAGCAGAACAATCTCAAGAAATTAAATAATGACTGAGAAACCCCAACTGCGTTTGCAGATACCTTGTATATGAAGTATAGGGTCATATTCATGGAGTCAGCTATGGACCATGCAATCCTACTTGCAAATACAGCACCGCACGTGCTGGCAGAAACTTGTGCTGTTTAAATGAGATGTAATTATTAATTTGTTTCTTTAAAATAAGCATTTAAACAGAAGATATACTAAAAAAATGGCAAAACATTGCCGGGATGGGATGGAATTACTCCAGTAGAAATTGCAAGTCCGCAGCTGACCACCTTCAGAAGACTAGCTGGAACCCTTACTTGATGGAGTTTGATTACCCAGTTCCAAAGCACTGGGTCTGGTTTTTCCAGGTGTGAGCGAAGCAGAGCCGGGGGGATGCAGAAGGTACCAGACATCCCTCGCAGAATCCTCGGAGGTGGCTTCTCAGGCTGGAGGAGAGGAGGGGCGGGAGCCTCCTGCCCGTGTCCCCGGCTGGACATCTTGTACCACATCCCCTCGTTTGCTGCTCTGCTTGGTCGTTTCCAGTGAGGCAGCGAGAGCACAGGTGACGAATGTGTGTTACATCCAGGGTGTCACGTCATAAACAGTGTCTAAAACAATTCCCAGAGCGCACGCGCGACACACGTTAAGCGTTAGCTGGGCGTTCGTACTCTGGTGTGACACAGCAGAGAAAGTGGAGCCGCCTGGAGAGAGGGGAGAACCAAACTGCTAGGAGAGACAGATAGTGCAATCGCCATATTTTTGTCCAAAACATGACTTTCTGGTGAAAAAGAAAATACTGCTGAAAAAAAAAGATGAGTTAAAATGTAGGCGGATGCCTCGGAGGATATTTCATGAACACAGCGATTACAGCCGTGCTGACAGCTTCCTGGCATGGAGAGCTACCGAAACTGATAACACTTTCAGTGGCAGGGCACGAGAAATGCTGTTATGTGCACAGGAGTTTCTGACCACTAGATACACGGAAAGCAAGCGTCGAAGTGTCCTTCGACAGCAGGACAAGCAGGAGATAAGTGGGCTGGGAAGAGCGCTGAATGCATGCCATGCCTTGGCGAGGTAAATTGTGCAGCACTTCTCGCACATGAGCAACACCGCAGTTACGGTGGCAAGAACTCAAAAGTTAAGAAGAGACGGACTGAAGTTGTCTTTGATGCAAGACCCTCTCTTCCCCACCCTCCTTGCAGGCACATAGGAAGTCCCAGGCTGTAACAACGGGATCACACAGGCGTGGAGGTTTCATGCGTCGTCTCTCATTCAAGGCAGGGCACGCACGCAGCTCCACCGACAAGCTGCTGTTTCCCACTTCGGCTTGTCAGGGCTCATGGGGGGACGCATTTACTGCATTCCAGCAAAACAACAGCAAAACCTAACCCTGCTCTGAAGCTGTGTTTAGTCCCTCCTCCCTGGGCTTTCCTTCGGTGCCTGTTCCTGCCCCACCACCGCCTTCACTTCTGTGAAGCATGATTGTTTCCACAACCGATGTGAGTGCCTGCCAGCTCTCCCACTTGCTTACTGAGAGCTGAAGGACAGATATCACAAGATTAAAAGAATCAGCAATTTTGAGTGCCCAATTTAAGACAGCTGATTTTTTTTATGGTACTTGGCCTTTTATATAATACTCTCTATGTTCAAAGCACAGCTTCTGACAGCTTTCTGTGGAGCCACAAATGTTTAGCATTTCTGAAATCAACTCCCGTGATCTCAGATTTGAATATCCAAGGAATAAGGCGCACGTTGCCATGTTATGTGCGTGGGTGAACATCATGGCTGGGGAGACCAGCCGGCATCATGGTCCGAGCTGCGGACCAGGCCCCAAAGGAGTGCCCGAGTGCCTGAATTCCAAGCCCGTCCTTCCTTTTCCTGCTTCACAACCTCCGTCCTGATCAGGATACAGCATTTTAATGGCAAAGATACAGCAAATTTTGATGGACGAAGTGCAAGCTGTCATTGCTCGAGGCTCAGCACGTGGCCAAGCTCGCTCGTGTTTTCCTGGCAGGAGGACATGAAGGGCACGTCCCAGGCACAAAGATGCCCTCCCGGTTTTGCAGCTTCTGCTGTAAAGAGACCTGATGAAGAACGAGAGCGTCGAGAAGAAACGGTTGCCAAAATTCAGCATATTTTTTGCACGAGCTTCATTCTCGGGAACAGATTAACCATTTTGGCTGAAACTCCTCAGAACGATTTAGCTTGAGGCAGACACCGGCGTGGAAAATTTCATCTCAAACAATTAAAGTTTGGCAAAGCCGTGAGCAACTGAAAACACAGTCTTGTAATATGTAGAGCGGGATAAGCTCAGTAACCAGCATTGCACCCAGTGCCCCGTTTACTCATCTATTTCTGTAATTATTTGCTTAATCACAGAACACTTTTAATACTGTAAGCATAATTAATGCATTATTAAGAGCCGTGCAGGCCATAAACCTCCTCGTGTCATAAGCTGAATAATTTCCTTTTGCACACATTTTTTCATCCAAAGATCTTAAAGCACTTTCCTGAAGTAGACGTCATTAACCCCAGGTTACAGATGGTGAAACTGAGACAGAGCGAATGTAAAGCCAATTGCCTCTTTCATTGCTAATGTCCTTGTCTGGCAGATCGCTCAGACGGGGCGTCGTGCACCGGAATACACAATCGCTGGGTCCTGCTGCCGTGGGGAGGATCCGGCGTGTGCTGAGCTGAACCGACACCCCTCCGTGGATATTCTCCCTTGGCGCTGGCTCGTGGTTATGCCGGCCGTTGGAGAGTGACTGCTGGTGTCGCCCTGACCAAGGCTCCAGAAGGAGAGGTAAAAGGATGGCACCGAGGTCGCAGGGGAAGAGCAGAGATGCCGTGTCCGGGAAGATGCCCGGAGCCTGAGCTCTGCTGTCCCGGTGTCCCGCCTGGGGATGGGACTTGGGCAGACGGAGGGGCGGGCAGTGCTGAAGGAGATCTGCAGCCTCCATCCGTGCAGGCAGCTGAGCATAGCACCTTGGGAGCCCCCACACCCACGGGGTCAGCAGGAATTTCAGAGGCGAGATTAAAATATTTTGGTTTGGATTGGAATTTACTTCCATTTACATTTCTTTTGTGAGAGCAAAGCTGTTACGCACTGGCTGTTCCCAAGCCTTAGACAAGACGTGTTCCTCGCTCCGTGCACCCTCTCAGCTTCGTGGGACCGAGCAGCTGGCGTGGGCTGGAGGTGGGCCTGGGTCTGGCACAAGGAAACCAGAGATCTGGAGGGACAAACAGGTTATTCTCTTCACTCCTTTTCTGCCCAACCTCCCAAATTGTAGAGCAGCTTAATGGGCCTCTTTCCTTTCCTTTTCCAGAGGGAGAGGAGCGGTGGAGGGACAGAGATGTTGTCTGGCCCAGTTTGCTGTGGGAAGCCTCCAGAGGTGGGAGCTTCCCAGGGCTGGAGCAGAGTGATCCTGAAACACAAACCTGTGCGGCATCCCCCCAAGCAACCCCGGTGTTCCCGGGCTGAGGGAGCAGGGACAACTGGCTAACTTCCCTCCTGAACTTGGTGCTTGGCAGTCGCCTCTGCCCTTCCCAGGCTCTGGATGCCTTGCCAATGGATAACAGGGGATGCACTCCATTTCTGTTTACACAGGTGCTAGTTTGAGGAGCAAATGTTATTGTTTACAAAATGTTTTGCAATATGTAAATATTTTGCAATTCATGTCCTGAAAGAGCAGCAGACCAGTGCAATGTGGCAAAGCCCCAGCAGCGGCCGTCCCGGCGCTGGTGCTCAGCGAAGCGCCTGTTGCCGGCAGCACACCGGTACCCATCCTCAGCACATCACCCCTGCAAGCCCTGCTGTCCCCGAAGGGCTGTGGACGGAGCCAGGTGGAGAAGGAGATGAGCAAGACTCACCCGGGCCCTGCCTTAAAAACCGCGCTGGCGGGGAGGGCAGTTTTCCTTCCCGAGCAGCATTTTAGGTCTTCCTGGCTGGAGGCAGCCGGGACTGCCTGGACAGAGGAGAGCAAGGGAAACCTTCAGTTGCTCTCGGCGTGTCTGCTGTCACACGGGGGGCTCAGCTTTGCGGTGCACTCGGGTTTCAGGCTATTCCCCCAACACATGCAAAGGGGCAGGAGGGAGGAGCGCCCTGCCCTCCGCCGGGGGACGCCCCGGGCCCCGGGCTGCAGCACCGCCGGCCGCCCCGTGCCTGCATCTCCGTGCCACGCTGCGAGCTGTCTCAGGGTCGAGTTGTCTCCCTCGATCTGTCTGGTTTTGATCAGACTTTCCGTCCCAGGGCTGAGAGACTTTCCCCGATGACAGTTTCGTCAAAACGATTACATTTCGACACAAATCCTCGGTTTTGACAGCTCAACATTTTCTGACAAAAACCAAAACAAAACAAGGCGCTCTTGGAAATTTCTCAACCAGCTGCAGCGTAATGTTGATGAGATTGTACATATTTGGGTGAGAAAAGGAATGGGAAACAACCGTAAGCTTTCCCAGTTCGGTTCCCAAGGACTGTATTTCAAAGTGTGCGACAGACCTGACAAACCCTGGGCCCTGGCAAACAAGGAGAGCCGGGTGAAATACAGCTGCTGTCCATCACGCTAACACCGCGCGGGAACCGCTTTGGACAGGAGGCAAAGAAAATTACAGTCGCGAGAATTTAGGGAGGAAAATAATCGGTTCTTTTCACTGGAGTTTGTCGAGGAGGTTTGCCGCGGGAAGAGCGACGGGGCTCCGGTTACTCGGCGCGGCCAGGAGGTACCGACCAGACCAGTGTGTTTCCATCAGCTCACCCATCACCGGTGCCAATGCGCCCTTTAATAGTAATTGGCTAAGAAGTGTCAGCTATTCAAACCCGTCTTGCCTTTTATTATTTTTCCTGCGTAACAGCAACCTGCTTGCCTGAGATTTTAAGGTCCTTCAAGGCTGAGCTGTGTCGACTCCACTTTTCTGACAGTCAAGTCCCTCTTCTGCTCTCTTCTTGCTGGCTCTTCAGCTCCTCTCCTCACGCCTCCTGCACCCTTGGTCTGGAAAAAGAGTAGGCTGAAAAAACCCCAAACCTTCCAGCATGTTAGGGATGGTGGTGTTCTCCTGTTTCACAAGTTGCATTGCAAAGAGAAAGAAATTTAAAAAATTAATTTCCAGAATGTTATTTTGGTTAAAAAAAAGAAAGGTAATGTTGATAAAAACAAAACTGTCCTTGGGTTTATTTTTTTAATAAGCCCCAAAATATTTATCAAGTCTGCCTCTTCACCTGGAGAGCCACCAGGATGAGAAGAGGCAGCACTCCCTGGGGAAGCATGTAGGAAGCACTTTCCCGGCGGAGGAAGGCTGGGACGAGGTGCCGGCGAGGCCAGAGGCTCACGGGAGCGGTGGCTGCGGGTGCCCAGCCCCAGGGATGGATGCTCCGCGGGTAGGGGGAAGCAGCCTGCACCTCGGTGCTGGGAGGATGGAGAGGGAGAGAGACACCGCCAGCAGCAGAAAATCGAGTCTCCATAACCTTCCCTGCAACAGGGCTCTGCTCGGAGAACCTGCGTTGGTTGCTTTTATGAATGCTTGAGGCCTGTGCAATAAATAATCGGGTTTCACCTGGCCCATGGAAAGTTTTGGGACAATGTCATAGCTAACCCCACCTGGAAATGCTCCCGGATGGGGTGCAGGGACCTGCAAGGACTCTGCTGGTCGTGGGAGCTGGTGAGCGTGGAGGCTGGTCCTTCCCAGGCCTGTGTCCGGGTGGAGGTATGAAGCAGTAAAGCCACGCCAGCGTCTACCGAGAGCTGTCTAGAAAGAAAAGGGTGGTCTGGATGTCCTCGGGGGATTATGATAGCTAGAAATACTCGGGCATTGAATGCAACAGCAGAAAGGCACATGAGAATGTAGGAGAAGATATTGGCTCCCTTTGGGGGAAGATGCTTGAGCTTTACCGTTCCCATTTCCAGCAAAAGAAGACTGGAAAAACTTCTAAGCCAGGACAAATCCATATATACGGTGAGGGGTTTTGCACTTCTCTCCGAAAGGCCGTTTGGCTGGGGAGGGGTGGGGGTGAAATCCCAGCACACTTGCTGGGAGGGGGGTGAAGGGTTTGTGATGGGGTCTGGGCCACCACATTCTCCAGCCCTTTGCAAGCCCTGGGGCCGGACTGGGGTGTGCAGGAGGAAAAGCAGAGGCTGCTGATGCCGGTGGGGTGGGAGCTCGTGGGGCACAGCTGGCCGGGGGGGACAGGCTCAGCCCTTAACCCCACTGTTGCCTCCGTGTCCCAGGCTGATGCTCTGCAGTGGGACAGAGGGCTGCTCTGGGAGAAGAAGGGGACAGCCGTCTGACCTTAATGGGAGCGATGATTTAAGGAGGAGGAGAAGATGCTGGAAGGAAGCATTAACCCTGGGTGCTTGCTTTGGAGCTTGCAGGGAGCTGAGAGCTGGTTTGCCCATCCCTGCAGGAGCAGAGCGAGGTTTGGGGTGTGCACGGGGCCAGCCCACTGTCTCCATGCTCCTCCAGCTTCCCGTGCTGCTGCTCTGCAGCAAAATTGCTCAGCCTGAGTGGGTCCAGGGGAGAAAGGAAAACAGGACTGCAAACCAGGATTTCTAGCTGTTCAGAAATGCCTGGGTTTGCCATATTTTCTGTGGGAGAGACAGGGAGAAGGGTACGGATGGGGAGGCATCCCCCTGGCACTCCATCCACGCTCCCATTTTCAGCGCTTTGCTGAATCAGGGCCACCATGGAGAGGAAGGGCACAGGGACAGAGCCGGCACCTCCACTGGGGAGAAACCAGTGCGCGGTGCTCCCCGAGCCCAGCCGCTCCTCCTGCCCAGCGCTTTCTGTAAGGGCAGCAGCGACAGCCCAGCTCTGCGCTCCGGTGTGACTCGGGACGTGTAGCTCCTTGGCACTGGAGAACTGGAGCAGGAGGGAGAGGCTTGATGTTAATTGAGAGCGATGTCTTTGAGATATGAGAATTTAAAAATGAGACCTTAAAGATGGCTGTGCTAGCTATTAGGGAGACTGCTAAGAGATGGAGGAGGGAATGAAGGGCTTTTCTTTTTTGAAAGTCGTCTTGGTTCCACTAGATAATCTCAATTTACAAAACAGCTGAGTTTTAAAATGCTGCAATAATCCACTCATTAGCCCTCGCTGCGAACCACTGCCTCTGGGTATTTTGAGTGGAAAGTGGGATGGGTGGTTTAGGAGATAATTGCTGCACACGCTTGAACCCCTTAGGAGGTGGCAGACTCTAATTTTGGTGAATTCCTCCAAATGCACAGGCAGCTGCCCGGCAGGAGGGCCGTGCCGTGCTGTGCCATGCCGTGCCGTACCGTGCCATGCCTGCAGCATGACTCACAGCGAGGCAGCTGAGCTCCACGCAGAAATTCTGCTCGACTGTGCACCAGCCCTTCATGCCGGGCATCGACGGCTACCCAAGGAATTGCAGGGTTGGGAAACGGGAGTCAGCAGAGAGCCTGAAGAGGCTTTTCTGCCATCAACTGTAGAAACAAAGAGCAGTCCTGGGGCTGGGAAGAGCGCAGAGCTCCTCGGGTAGCTGCTGGCTGGAAGGTAATACAGGGAAATGATGCAAGCCAGAACTGAGCTTCTTGCCATGGGTGCCAGGCTGAAATCAGCCCTTTCTGAAATGGCCAGCAGAAGGAATACCCTTGAGCAGGTCTGAGGTCCCAGAGGTGTCGGGCTCCCAGACAACCCCTCAGCCCCTCGGCTCCAGTGCTGGAGCTGGGCGCAGGGGAGGGCACTGGGACACCCAAGGAGCCGTCCCTCCAGAGCCCTGGGCAGGACATCGGCTTGCAAGGCACCATGGAAAAAGCAAGCAGGTTGTGAGATGCGGGTGGCAGCCTGCTGGCAGAAGCTTCCCAAAACCAAAATATTTTAATGAAATATTTCAGTTTCGATGAACTGGCATTTTCTTTTCAAGCGTGTCCCCACCCCACCACTGTGAGCAAGCCCAAAGCCCAGCAGCTCTCCGTCCCCTCCGCGTCTCGGGGTCCCTGCAGCCCCTGCGGCACTCAGACCACCAGCCGGGGGCAGGAATGTGTGACCAACAGATTTTAAACTGTCCAGGAGTCAAGCTTCTGACAAAAGCATCTGTCTGCTCCCAGAATTACCCACTAATAGTTTGATTTCCCAAGCCCTTTAAACTGTGATATTCTCATAACGTTTCCAGGGGAGAATTTCATACACACAAAAGATACCGACAGGCCTGGTTGCCCCTTACTGCTTGCAAGTAATTCCTTTGCTGAAGGATTTTTTCTTTCTTTCTGAGCAGCATTTAGAGCGGTGCTCGTCCTGCAGTGCTGCGGCACCAGCCGCCCGCCGTAATGTACGATCAGCCAGAAGAAGTGACCCTAATTGCAAACGCAACGCCAAACTGACCATCCAGGCTGAAACGCATCCCCCCTCCCCTCCCCGGAGCCCCCCACAGAGCAGCAGAACAAAGAGGGAAAACACAAGAAGATTTATTTAAAAAGCTGTTTCCATTTTCCATAGCATTGTTCAGTGGGTATGAAGCTAAGCTATTTCCCCTGGGGTTTAGCCCAGCCTAAAAACAGGCACATCAACTTTTACCATAACTGGATGTGCCTGCAGAGCCCCACGGCGTGGCAGCGTCCCCAGCACGTGAAATCAGGGGGCTTTTCTAAAGCGCGTGGGTTGTCCCTTTTCCGGGACGGTCCCAAATTTGCTTTTGAGCAGCGTGCTTAACCATCGCGGCGGGAGGAGGCCCCCAGCGTCGAGCTGCCGGCCAGGCTGCGGCGGAGCTGGGGGGGAGACGGGTCTCTGGCGGGTCTGCAGCTGCCACCGGCAGGCAAGCACAGGCTTATTTTAAGCAAAGATTTAAAGGCCACCGAAAATGTTAATGCATCCTTTCAGTTGGTGCCGAGCGGCAGCCCCGGCTCTAGCCGGCAGGCTCTCTCCTGAGTTTGCAAAGCCTTGTGCCTCCATGGGTGACGCTGCCTACGAGTCCTTCAAAATGTCACGGTTCTGGCGTCTCTCCTCCACTTCTGTTCTTTCCAGCCGCTGCCCAGTGAGGAGGAGGGAAAACCCATTAGGTTACCCCTGAACACATCCCTCCTTGATGTCTCCATCCTCCCATTAGCTCGGTACCCCCCGCGACGCCCAGCGCCGTCAGGAACGGTGTCGTCTTTTGCTCCCTTTCATCCGCTCTGTGACATTCTCGCGTTGCCATAAGGGGCAGGGAAGGATTTCCATTTTGAAGGACACCGACGAGACCCCGGGGGCTTGCCATGAAAAGGAAGATGAGGAACAAGGGGAGAAATAAAAAGACGAGCCCAGCCATCTCAGCTCTTTCTTTTCCCTTTTTCCCCCCAAGTCAGAAGTTCCTAATTGGTCTGAGCTCTGTGGGTGCCTCAGGGCCCCCCCAGACCACCGACCCCACACGGCCCGATGGGACCCCACCGCCTGCCCCGGCACATCGGCTGCGGGCGGAGAGGCGGGAGCCGCTGCCAGCCCCTGCCCGGCCGCTCATCTCCCTCCCCGCTCCCAAGAGAGACGTTCATTTCTGCAAAGATGTGACAGAAAAAGGTGGAATAAATAATTGTAAAGATCTGAAAAACTTTTTTGCGGTGGGAAATACATTCAGGAGAAGGGTGAAAAAGTAAATAAGGGGGAAAGGTTTTGAACTGATGAAGAAAACAGGGTCTCGTCAGAGCGTCCCGGAGAGACCCCATTTCCCATTAATGGAGAAAGCAAATTGGAGGCTAATTGCTGGATTTGTAGAGGGTTTCTTACGTTGTATGAAACAGGATCTGTGTTATGATTCATGCGTTCTGTGCACCAAGCGAGCAACTTCAGGAGGCAAGCTGCTTTAGCAATCAAGCGTCACCGGGGTTCTAGTGACAATGATTTCTTAGGCAGTGCATTGCCCCGGCACCAGAAGCGTGCTGGAGCTGGGTGGGAAGGGGGCCGGCCGGCTCCACCTCCCTGTCGCTGGAGAAGGACCGCGTCCCCCGGCCGCGGGTGCGAGCCCACCCAGCGCTAGGCTGGAGCACCTGATGGTCCTGCAGCTTCCCCCGGTGCCTCCAGCCCCTCGCCCGGGTTCTCCCTGCACCGCTTTCTGCTCTTTCGCCCCAGCGCTTTTTTGCCACCCTGCAGGTTGGGGGTTCTGGGGCGGCAGGATACTCACGGACACTTGTCGCCCAAAGTTGACCGAATCTCTTCACCACCGGGGGGGATGCTCTGGCTTGGCAGGAGCTGCCAGAGGTGGGATCGCCAGAGGTGGGATCGCCAGGGGTGGGATCGCCAGGGGTGGGATTGCCAGGGGTGGGATCGCCAGGGGTGGGATCGCCAGGGGTGGGATTGCCTCCTCCACCGCTGCCTTGCGGGAGGCGTCTCCATAGGAACAGCGACGGAGAGGAGAGGGGACACAGGGCTCCGGGGAGCGGCACGGCTCGGGGAGGGGGCATGACGGCATATTTACTGCTCTTCGCTTGAAGAGGGAAAGAGAAGGAATTAAAGGAGGATGAAGGGCAGAAAGGGATGAAGACAGGAGAAGTGTTTTCCACTTGCCTGATGGCTTAGCGGACTTCACTTTGGGAGGCTGCGGGGCATCTCATACATAAACAGCTCATGAGAAGCGGACCCCGGTACCCAGTGGCTTTTGGGGCTATTGCTTCAGCATCACGATTGCAGATGGTTGTCTTCAAGTCCTGGTGGGAGTCAGACCGTCATGATGGGGGAAGCATTTCAGAGCCTGTGTTTGCACACTTGGTGCCCCATGTTTTCCAGCTGGGAAACTGCTGAGCAAATTTCAAGGCTCCTGAAAGTGAGACCCAGCTGAGCATCGCCCAGCAGGGGTCCTGCAGGCTCCCCCCGTGAGGCCACCGAGATTTCATCCCGTGCTCAGCCACAACCCTCCAGCCACCCGCTGCTGTCAGCGCCTGGTGGGAGCACTGGGACCGGGGAGCTCACCCCGCTGCAAGCGGGCACGGCGAGGCACGCGCGGTGCTGGTGCTGCGGGTGCTGGAGCTGAACACCCCCGCAGCTATTAAGGGAAAAGGAGCAGTGTCACACTCAGTCTGGCATGCCGCTTTGTTACATAGTAACGGGAAAATATTTTATGCATCAAAAATAATATTTTGGCAAGATCCTTCATACGCACTTGTAAGTGCTTATCTCCGTGCGGGAAGCCGGACGCTATAGGCCTTTGGACTCAGATGCTTTTTGTTCTTTGTACAAGGCCCAGCCTGATGTAGGTGCTGCTGCAAAGGGAAAAATAAATACTAAAAGATGAATAAATACCCTGTTGTCTGCTGCACCCACCAAACTGTTTCTGTTCTTAAAATAATTGTGTATGTGTTAAATGCCGACTAATTAATGTGCACATATTTAGAGGAGGATTAACAGCAATGTAATCAATGCAGATCTATTATGGCTAATTATGAATGTGTATCTATTACATACCTCCTAATCTTCTATAAATATGGTTTTTATAATCACTTCGTTAGCAGGTATCTAAAGTAATGCAAAGAATTTGCAATACAAGTTAGATCCTGGCTCCGTTCCAGTTCAGGTAATTACACCCTGGCCTCACTCAATCCCTTTGCAGCTTCCCCTGGGAATATATTTATTTTTAACTTCCTATCCAAAAATGTCTAATAGCATCACTGAAAGCCATGTGCTGTGCTGCACCCCAAAGGGCACCGTGGCATCGCAGCAGGGGGTGTGATGAGGGATCTCTCCAGAGTGAACCTCAGAACATGCTGTGTATGTTTAGTCCATCAAAAATTGAGATTAGGTTATTATTAGTCCCCACAGAATATCAGTAACAGCTTTCTAGTCTGGGGAAAAGATGCTGTTAAATAATGAGGAGGATCTGAGAGGCTTGTTGGATGAAATCTATCAATCTGTCTGTCCGGGCTCGTACACCACACTCATCACTGCGCTCCACAGCCACTGCTTTCCTCCGGGGACCCAGGCTCAAATCCTGCTTATGTTGCAGCTTGCGCTGGGTCTGATCCGCCCCGACATCACAGCAGCACGTAGAGGAGGAGAGGTTTTGATGTACTTGGGCCCCGACGAGCGCCAGGTCCGGGGGATGCTGCCCCGCGGAGCTGCGGGAAGGCTGCGGGCAGGGGCAGCGGGACCCTGCAGAGCCCGGCAGGACTCGGGGGTCCGGGCTGGGAGGAGGAAGACCACGGCCCGGCAGCGGGAAGCCTGGCAGCTGGGTGGGGAGCGGTTCCTCTCCACCTCTGCCCAGGCTGCCGTGCTGCCTCTGCGTTTTGCAGCACCAACCTCTGTTGGCTTTTTTTTTTTTCCTTTTTTTTTTTTGAGCAATGACCTTGGGAAGAGCGTGCTGGGGTGAGATCTGTCATGCACGGCAAATGGTAAAGAGGTGGCAGCTGCGTAAACGTCAGGCTGTCCGGAGGGCTCAGGAAGCAAAAAACAACATACATGTTTCACCACAAGTCCAATTACACTGGGGTTAAGTTTGGCACTTCAGTAGTCAAAACATCTTTCAAATGTCTCCTCAGGGTGGAAAACCCCCTCCAATAGCCACAGAAAGGGGGAAGCGTAACCCAATCTGCTGCTCCAGATTATTCAGTGTTCAACCATGTAATTGAGATTAATCACTTCTTCCTGTGATGCCCAGAAATACCTTTCATGTCTGGAGCACTCTTACCCGTTCTGAGAGACTTGAACTTTGATACTTGAGGGGCGATGGAAATGGAGGGGGAGAGGGCAAGGTGGGGATCCATCAGCCAGGCAGGCACCAGCATGTCCACCAGCAAAGCAAGGGCTTACCAAGTGTCCCGTGCTGGTCTACAAGGTGAGACACTGCTTGTGCGGGAGCCTCGAGGAAGCAGTTTCTCTGCCTCCATCCCATCATGTTGGGTCTCATCATCCCAGAGGTCCAAGTTGTGACAGAGAAGAATTATTTAACTGGCTAATTGGCAAACCCATCTCGTGTGAGCTTTCCAGGTTCTTCAGTAGCACCAAGCCAGGCACCAACCATCCCTGCCTGCTCCCGCACAGGGGACAGCACAATTCAACACGTTCTGCTCTCTGGCTTCCACCAGGCAGCTCTGGGAAGGTGAGGAACCCTCTCAGATGCCGGGGGTAAATAAGGCTACATCCATCAGTAGTGTGAGCGAAGCACTGCGCTCAGACATGTAGGTTTTCTCTTATCATTCTCTAGGATTTGATAACGTTGATGTGCAATAGCCTGAAAAGCTGCGGTGGTTTCCCAGCCTGGAAGAAGTAGGAAACTCCCTTTAGTCTTCATAAGAAAAGTATGCGTGACCTTGCTTGCTTTTTCCTTCTGTTGGGGCTGATGGGTTTGAAGCACGTCCAGCAAGAGGGGCAGAAAAGAAAGGTGCCCAGACCCAGGCAGTCCGGGTTTGGTGTTAACAACATACCAACCATACGGATGGTGTCACCGCAGGGACACAGTGCACATCCCAGGAGCCTGGCCAGGGTGAGGAGCCGAGGCGTGATGGCGAGAGGAGCCTGGGTTCCTGTGCAAAAAGGGTTATGGAGGTGCCGTGCTGGGAGGCAGGCTCTGCTGCCGGCACAGGCATGCGTGCAAGCTTTGCTTTTCCATTTTAACCTAAAGACCCTAAAATATTGTGTTCCAGCTGACAACTAATAAAAGCTGTCGTGTCCTGTATCACAGCAAACATCTGCCAGCGGTATGGCTCCCAGTGGGATAAAAGCTCCAACAGGAGTTCAAGGTCTTTTTTGGGGCTTGCTGAAAGAGAGCAGAAGGAGAAACAGGAGTGCGTAAGTCAGGGCTTCGCCTCCGAACAGAGGTGCTCCTGCGCTCCTCTTGGCCAACCACGTAGGAAGAGCGGCTTCGGATGAAGACGGGTCAGACCCCAAAGAGACTGTCCAAAGGTCAGCAGCATCCCAATCGCGGGAGATGTGTGACACCCGCTGCCTGGGTAACTTGAGAAGGAGTTAGCTAAGCTGTTGTAAGACACAGATTTAACGGCATTTCTTCCCCTGCATTAGGTAGGCCGCTATATGTTTATTGGTTCTGCTCTCAGGATGGGATAAGCTTGCACATTACCAGAGCTTGCACAGAGCCTCAGAGCCCCTTCTTGGCATTGGCAGAGCTCAGCCTTTCATGTGCTTTAAAGCTGAGCATATGAGTGTTTATGCGAGTAGAGCCTCGGCAGACAAGCACCATAAGTGCTGGGAGCCAGGGAGGCACTCAGACCTGTGCCCCTTGCATTTTATAAATAAACAGCGGTGAAGCAGATCGCTGCCCGTGCCTCCGCCTGACCCGCCACCTTGCTGGCCTCCACGGCGGGTTTGCACGGCCGTGTCGGAGCGTGCAGGACAGTCGCGGGGCGCGAGCACTGGGGAAAGGCGGTTGTGAGGGCAGGGCTTCGGGCTGCGGTGCTCGGCACAGGTCGGGATGCTGCAGCCCGCAGAGGTGGCACAGCAGCTCTGTCCCGGGTCCGGGGGACCTCAGCCGTGGGCCGCCCACGGGGCTGCCCGGCCACCAGCACGACCCAGACAGCACAGCTCCCAGTGTTGGGCGGGAGCTGCCACGGAGAAAAATACACAGTACCAGGCGAACAAGGGAAACCCAAACAAAAGCAGTGTGTGGCAGTGCAGCAACTGTGTGCGAAGGAAATGAGTAAAGACCCTACAGGACTCACTAATGGCTTCCACCGTGTGCCTCTGTCTCTTACGAGGTCTTCACTGTGCTAGTTTGGACACATCCCATATCCCACAGACCCTCATTATCCTACTTGTGTTCACCGCAGTTCTCCATAAATATTTTATGAGCATCCTCTTTGCAAGCCTTTCGCTTGGATTTGCCCAGTGAAACCGTCTGCATGGAAAGGAGAAGAGAGGGGAAATGAATAACAAGAATGATCACAGAAAAGAGTGGGGGGAGTGGAGGGGATGGCAGGGAAAATTTCCTCGATAACTAGGTTGTCTTGCCTCTGCTGTCGTCTGATAATGGGAGAGCAGCTGCGTCCCTTAACCAGGAGATCCTTGCAGAGGGCTTGTTTTCAGGAGTGCTGCTCAGCTGCCTCTCGCATGGCCCAAGGGGACGGACCCAGCCGCGTCCTGGAGCAGGGGAAGAGGAGAGCAAGGAGAGGAAACACAGCCCCGGCATCTTCCCTCCTCCCTCGCGGAGACACGTCCACCTGCTGTGCCGTACGTGGCAGTGGGGTTTCTGGCCAGGAGCTGCTTCACAGACCCCGAGCAGCCTCGACAGATGGGAGTATTTAAGCACACCTAATATCGCACACGCCAGCCTGAGCAGCGGTCCCCGGGGAGTGCTCCGCACACAGCATCCTCCGCAGCCCGGCCCCGGGCAGGGGTTCAGCCTGGTCCTTCCCCAGGCCAGCGTGCAGGCAGGGACGTCCCTCACTGGTGCAATCTGCTCCTCCGCCTGGCTCGGGCACGCATGCCATGGCCCCGGTTTGCCTTTGGGAGCTGCCCTCCCTCCTCTCCCATCGGTGCTGTGGCCCCGGCGTTTCTCTGCCGCGGTTTCCAAGGCACAGTCCGAGCCCTTTCCACCACTGCCTCGGAGAAGGGAGAGCCTCCTGCAGCATGCCTATCCTTCGACTTCATGAGCTTCAAGCGGGGGCTGGCTGGGAAGCAAGAATTCCATTTAGAGAAAAAAAAACACCCTGAGGTTTGGAAATTGGTTTTCATCATCATTTCGAAGAGAGAGCAAACTGTTGAAGACTACAAGCCAGAAAGGGAGCCGCTGGCACTGCTCTCCCCAGCTGCTCGTGGCCGTGGCCGTGGCCGTGGCCGTGCATGCCGCCGTGGGGTACGAGCCCTGCGGCCGATCCTGCATCTCTGGCAGATGCAGGACCTGGGGCAGATCTCGAACCGTTCCTGGGCTCTCTCCAGAGAGCTTCCATTATGGACCCCATAAATCTTCTCTGCTGAAGTGCTGTCCAACGTGATAACATTCCCGTCCCGCTGGAGAAGCTGTATTGCAAATTCCTCATCGGCCGAAACATTTCCCAGAAAGGGGCGAGCTGGGGCTGAGCGCCGCGTGGGGCGAGGGGTGATGGGGGGGCTGGAGCTGCCCCATCGGACCAGAGCGGGGGTTCTCTGCATCCACAGCCCCGAGCCCAAGAGGGGCTCGAGGGTCACTGCAGCTCCTCTGTAATTGAAAGACGTCTCTAGCGAAAGAGGTAAATGCAATAGGTGTCTTCCAGAAAAGCAATGTTATCTAGGACCCTTAGCAGACCCCACTTCCCTCCTATGGCCGTGGAGCCCACGCACCCTCGAAGGCTTGTAAGATGGTTATTTCCCAGATTTTCCTCTGTAAGATGCTTTTTTGAGGTATGTGTTTAATGAATGAGGAGTTGGACTTCCACCCTTTCCTTTGCGAAAATATGGAGCTTGCCGTTGGGGAATTTTTCCTGCTGAGGTACATTCCTAAATAAATAAATAAAGCAGTTAAATAATTTCCTGTCTAATTGGTAAGAGGATGAAATAAGTGACCTAATCAGCCTCTTCTGTCTCTAATTTCTGCCTAACTCTGACGTTACTTGCCCCAGCTTGATAATACAGTAAGCCCAGTGTGTATTGTGGAGTTACCCCCGTTTACGCTGAAGCAATCGTGGGAAGCATCAGGCTCGTAGCCTCTAAGCTTTCCTCAGCTCATTTTGAGCCTATCGAACCTTACCTGGAGCTGCAGGGGCCATAAAGCATTTCTGTGCATCCCTGTTCTCCCTGTACAGCTGTCAGGAAGCAGGCCAGCCCGGATTCTTGTAAAGATGCCCACGCAAAGCTGAAATTGTACCGAACTACCCAAAACAAAAGTTGTCTCCTGTGACCCAGCGCAGCCGACACTGGCTGCCAAAGCACGTGGTCAGCGTCCGATCCCGGCCAGCGCAAGGAAAACCGCTCCAAGATTTATTTGTTACTGAGACGGATGAAAAATGAGTAACACTCTCCTAAGGACTGGGTTGGGTCCCATCGCCTGCTCAGTCTCAGCAAGCAGCAGCAGAACCAGAATTAGGCTTCATCCCTGATAGGGAGGAATTTGCTGTTTCACAACCGGCTTTGCTGAAATGGAGCCGTGCCGTACCCTCTCCCCTGTGCCGTCACCCCCGCGACCACTGAAGGGCTGCACCTTTATTGTACACTTTTTGCAATTTAAAATTATCTTTCAGTGCCATAGGAAGATGGTCTCATCTCTTCCCATAGATGGGTTTCTCACTCCTCTGCCTCTCTCTGTCGGACTATTTCCCTGAAATTTATCACCTGTTTTCCTTCCCTCAATCCCATCTTCCTAATTACACATTCCTCTACCTTTCTAAATCATTCCCCTCCCTTCTGCTTGCTGACACCCTTTAAACTAGCTGAAGGTCAATGGCATGACACTTCTCTCTCGCTTTTCTGCCTCCACCACCCCAACACGCATAGGTTGCGGTCTTCAGACTTTCCCCGTGGTGTGTTCCCCACTATAAAACTGATTTTTCCCTCCTGGTTTCATGGCTGGTCCTCCCAGCACCCAGATGACAGGCATGAACTGAAAAAGCCATGAGACGAATTGCTCGTCCCCACAGAGCGGAGGTTTCCCAGCAAGGGGGACAGCAGTCACGCTGAGATGTTGTCTGCAGACAATCCCCGCAGGTGAGAACATCTGCCAAACCATCCAGATGGTCATCCTCTTCCTCCTCCTCTTCCTCCTCCTCCTCTCCAGCCCCCCTTGGGCTCTCTGCTCTCCCTCTACCTGTCCTCCCTCCCTCGTGTTCAAGAGCCAAATTCTTCTGCATCGCCTTGTTTTTTGCGGTGTGTGACCCGAGTCCTGGTTGAACGCAGGCAGGTCTGCTGCCCGGGGAAGGCAGGCAGCGAGGGCTCTGCGCTGGGGAAGGACGCGTGCTCCACCACCGCTGCAGGTTGAGCTGCCCGGGTCGCAGCCCCCAGGGAAATTTGTCAAGTTAATCCAGTTTGGACGTTGCTAACTTCTGCGTCCTCCCTCCACCACCACCTTTCCCTCTCTCACTGCCTCGTGCCGCGGCTCCCCCAGCCGCTGGCTTATCTACATGCCATTTATTATTCGTCCTGCATCCACAGCCTGTTTGTTGCCACATGAGACAGGAAAATAAAGTCAGTTCTGGCCTCAGGGGACCCTGTGCTCTGAAAGGAGAGGTACACAGCGGCGAGAGATGCTGGGGACTCAGGAACAGTGGTAACACAGGACTTTTTAACCATGGTTTACATTACCAGCTCATTTCTTATGGATATCACGGACGGAATAAGAGTGAGAGCAACTGACGTGAGCCAGTGGATGCGGAGGAGGGTGTCTGCAAGGGGCAGCACGGGAAAGCTGGTCCGTCAGCTGCCCTGGGCCATGCTCCTGGTGCCCGCACAACCGGACAGGTCAGAGAGGCTCCTCTCTGATCCACACCAGAGATTAAAGGCGATGCTATTTATTTTTTGCCAATGGTATAGTAAGGCTGGCACAAGAAGAAGCTGCTGTGAAAGCTCCCCCACCTCAGCCCAGGACAGGCACCTTTGTCCTACCTCACAAACACAGCCCATGCGAGGTGGTGGGTGCCAGAGACGTGGCAGTGAGCCCTGCGAGAGGCTGTTGCTTAGGGGGGGGCAGAGGGGAGGATCAGGTTTTCCCCCATACTGGGAGTCGTCCTGCTGCATGACTGTGCTGTCGAGATGCACAACTGCAGCTGAGGGCTCCAGGAAAGGCTGAGCTGGGGGCACATCTCGGGGCTGATGTGCAGCCCCCACTCTGAAAGCCGCATCCTTGATGCCCCAGTGTGAGATGCCCAGGCAGGAGCCACGGGGGATGCCTCAGGTGCTGGACTTCTGGTTGGAGAAAACCATCCCAGTGACCTTCCCGCAACTGCCACTCCTGCTCCTTGGCTGCAGGGGTCCGTGGGGACACGGTGACATTTGTCTGCAGAGGTAGGAGAAAGCTGCTGCTGTGGGAGAGGAGCAGTGGGGAGAGCTGGCCGGAGCACAGCAAGCTCTCCGGAGAGCCCATACGTGCATTTTCTCAGCCAGACCCATTTTTCCGCTGCAGCAAGGGTCCCCGCGCAGCCCCACCGCTCCGCAGAGGAAGCATCTCTCGCCCGAGATGACACATGGTGGCACGTTCCTGCTGTGGCATTTCCCTCCGCTGCCGAGGAGAGGCTGGATGAGCTCCCTGCGGCTGCCGACTTGCTTGTGAGCTTATGTCTCTCGCGAAGATGAATTTCAGAGGAGGGACCATTCATCACGCGTTAAACCTATATTTATTTTGGTTCGGTCTTTAAGCATTTTTGCTTTTGACAATTTGCTTTGCGCTGGGGAGAGATGAGCGGGGGGATGAAAGCACGGGGCCAGGCTGCGGGACCCATCCATCACGCCGCACGGCACGAGGGCAGCCTCGCAAGGTGCAGGGGGAAGAGAAGGACTGGCGAGCCGGGACCGGGTTGTTCTTGCCAGGACCTGCTGCCTCCTGTTTAGCACTTCCATCCTCCAAGGGGCAACGGCTTAGGGCAGCTTTTAGTATTATCCTTAATAGGAGAAATTTAAGACTAAGGATGGCTGCAAACTGGAAAACAAATTCCCCAAAAATAGGGCAGGCCACAAAGACAAAACAAGCAAGTCGCATTCTCTTTTCTCTGAGAAGTTCACATTTTTCCAGCGAAAAAAATTAAAGCAAACAAGTTTTGAGGCTTTTGTTTGTTCGGGTTTTGTTATGGCTTTTGAGTGCGCATGAATGCGCGTGTGCGTATGTGCATGCGTGGAATCTCTCGCTCCGGCTTTTTTCCCAAGGGAAGCCAAAGTAGGGAAATAAAACCTAAAGTGTTTTTTTATCATTGCTGTTCAGAAACTAAACAATTTCAGCTATGCAAGGATCCTTACAGAAGAAGGTAATTGAGATCACAGAGGCTTTTTCACCGCACAGGCATTTTGATGAATATTTTTTGATCCACCAGTTTTAAGTACTTTATTTTTAAGGGGTTTTTTTTGCTATATGGCAAAAGAGTTTCCCCCAAACCAGAGTTTTATGGTACCCGTTCCCTCCGGCCCAGCCTTTCCCCGATGACCAGGGATGTGCTCACCCAGGTGACTCGGGTTCAGCCTGTGCCACAGACCCGCGTCAGGGAGGATGCATCGAAGCCCCCAGTTAAAGTGGTATCGTGTGGCTTGTGATCCGACTGCCGGAGGAGAGAAAAAGACAGCGAGCTTGGCCAAAAAGTGTAAATAAACAACGACATATGGTTCGCGGGACCCAGGCAGGGAAACCTCTAATCAGCTTCTATTTAACAAATTGCCTCACTAACACTATGAGCTCATGCCTCAGAGACATGGTAACCAGCCCAGCCCCTCACGGCGGATTGAGGCACTAATAAAACCACAAAAAGGCCTGAGAGCCTTTGCAGATGCTGGTGGCACCACGTGCCGGGGCAGCTGAAACCCGCTGTGCCAGGCTGCGCCGCTCCGGGGTCCTCGTGGGTGCCCACCCCGGCACCGCTCCCTCCTGTGGGGTGCCTGTTCCTACACCACTGCTCACTTTCCGGCCATATTCAGCCCAATCAAGACGTCAATCTGGCTGAAAATTCATCTGTGGGGATTAATTTCCCCCCCTGTCCCGGGGCTGGCTCACCCCGCTACCCCGAGCTAAGCGGGATCGGACCCGGGCTTTTCGGCAGCGGGAGGAGAGGGCAGAGGCAGCACCCTAATCCCTCCACGCCACCCCACTCCGACACTTTTTTTCATGCATCCTGCTTATCCCCAGGACCAGAGCCGCAGACGGGCCACGGGACGTGGGGAGAGATAAGGTTCTTCTCACGTTACCCAAAGCTGCCTTTCCGCCACTTGATAGCATTAATTGTGACTTATTCTAATATAAAAGAAACCCTTCATAAAGTTTCACCCTGCTTTGCCTCCACCCCCATGTCCATTACGGGGACCCCCCCACCCCTCCCGGCTCCCCTTCCCTAAGCCCACAGGACTTCCCAGTTTTCAGCAATATGAGATACAGGAGTTTCTTTGAAAACGCTGCACGCTGGCAACTTTCCCACCTAAGTTTCAAATCTCACTGGATAATATTCTCCATATTCCTTTATGGAAACCAGAAATTCTGGCTTTTCTGTGTGCTCGACATGGCGTCGCTCACCGACGTGCAGCATCAGTGGGCTTAAAAGGGAGCTGGGCAAAGGCGGCTTCGTCAGCGGGCGCAGTCCTTGTTAGCAGCCATCAAATAAAGACACGGGCTGCAACGCTGGGCGAAACTTTTCTGACAAGTAGTTTGTTTTCCAAAAAGTGCAGTTGCAGGTCAGCTGAGACGATTCACTAAATGGCAATGATGTTGTACCCAAAAAAAGGAAAAAAAATCAGATAAAATCAGTGAGGCTGAAATATTTTGTTATGAAGGTTTTCCAGGGAAGCTTTCTGATTTTTTTTTGTTTTATTCTGAAATAATGTATTCAGACAAAATTTGCCTATGTTTAATTCAAACCTACTTAAGAAGCTTAAAAAAAGGAAAGCTTGCAAAAGCAAATGGACTGTTTGTTTTACGATTGAACAAAACATTTTGGTTGACTTGAAACAGGTTTTGGAAGGGGGATTTTTTATTTTGTTTTTCATTTTGCTGAGTGCAAGCTTGTTTTTTGCCAATGTCTCCGAAGTTTCCTATTACCCCTGTGGAAAGATGGGCTGCCGAGGGCTGTTAAAGCCACATGCCTCAGTGCTGGGATGGTTATTAAAATCATATAGTCCCTAGAATGGCCGCATGCCTGCAAATAATCAGACGAGTTCTCCAGCTCTCAGGAATTTCCAGCCTAAGTAATAAGGGATTATCCTGAAAGGGCATGGTGCTGGGAAGGGCTCCGCCGGGGCAGGAGGGGAACGTTCCGGGGTGCTCCAGTTCTGGGGTCCCTGCAGAGAGGACTCCTTGGAAAACCTCAGTTGCAAACATGGGGAAAATGTGTTTTTCTCCCAGGATATCAGTATGGAAAAAACACAAATCTGATCTAACCTGGTGCTGCTGGCTGCACCCATGAGATCTCCCCGAAGACACAGGAGCACGGCACGTCCACCCTGCGAGCGGCGGGGAGGAAGGGGCCACTTATATTTCCATATAATTTATAAATGGACTGCACGTGCATGCGTAGGGATAACCGGGTCTGATGCTGTCATGCACAGCGGGCAGGGGCAGGCAGGGGCAGGCACGGGAGGTATCCCGGGGGAAAAAGCCTTTGCTCTGAGCATCCCAGGAGGGGAACGGAGCTGAGCACAGGGGCAGCAAGAAAGTACCGTGCCCTGAAATGTGAATTCAGCCCCAGGGCTGGCTCCAGTGGGGCTGGATAAGGGCTGTCCCACCCCAAGGACAGGGACTGGCTGGAGGGAAGGGAATTGCATAGCACAGAAAAGGACAATAAAGAACCCTAAAAGAGGGCTCGTTGCCCTAAAGAGCCCTTAACACCCTCCAAACCGTCAGGGCTTGAGTCTGACTCATGCAGAAGCTGCTTTGCAGCAGCCAAAATGGCAGCTCGGACTGGAAGGATCCTGCCCAAGGCCAGAAGGTGTAAAGCAGCCCAGAGGAAAGCGGGACGCAGCCCGGAGACAGGGCTGGTGCCGGGGCCGAGGTGCCCGTCAAACAGGTGCGTGCAAAGCGAGTGTCAACTCAGCTAAATGGAAATGTTCCCTCCCAGCCCTCTGAAGTGTAACTGCCAGGCTTCCCGCTGCTCTTAATCTATATCACATTGAGCAGCTAAATATATTCACAGTATAATACAGCAGGGCCTTACTAATCTGCCCTTCATCATTTGGACACACAAAAATGGCTCTCTCCGCATCTCAGCACAGGTTTAATAGCAGAGCCATCACGCTGAAGGTCTCCTATTACCAAGACTTCATCGTTTTGGCAAGGGTGACTAGAGCGTGCTCACGAGGACATTACGGAGGATGCACATCAGTAATTGAAACAAAACTGCAGTTGTCAAAATGAATGAGCGAAGTGTGTTTCCTGCTGTCCTAACCTTGCCCTCTCCTGATTGCGTTTGTTTGGGAAACAAATTGCATTTGTTCATTTGCAAAACAATTCACCCCGTCATTAGTGTGACTCAGGTCCTAATCCCCGGGGTATTTTCACTGCGGGAACTTGAATTCCCATCGCTGGTGCCGGCTGTGCGGGCTCTGTCCTGGCTTCGTCCGCATGGGATCGGGGGTGTTTGGGGAATGGTGCCGAGAGACCTCGCTTGGGCTGGGTCTTCTGAATCAATTATGGGACAGCGTTCCTGTCCTCACCCGTGGGAAACCACAGGATGCCCATCAGCCACTGAGTGATTTTGCCTGAATCCGTGCTGCAGGCTCAGACAGCCGTCTCTAACCTACACACCCAAAGATAACTGACTTTAGCCAGAAAATCTGGACAAGGAATGTTCCTTGTGGAGGCTGGGCGTAGGCTGGGAGCCCACCTTTGGTGTGCAGTGGCGATTACCCTCATTCAGCGTTTGCCTTGTGAGAAGGGCCCTGCCAGCCCTGCTACCACGTCCCCGGTGGAAAACAGGAGCGGGGGCCCCGCGGCACCCCGGGGCTGTCTCGGAGGGGGTAGCCAGGGTGCTGCGTTGTGCTCAGCCACCCGTAGCCAGCCCCATCTCCCACTCCCTGTGTCTGCATTAGCATTCCCCAAATCCTTTTAATGCAGTGAATCTGATAAGGGATCTGCCTGTATTGAATTTTTTTTTTTTCCCCTTTGACACATAACCCAGCTGGCTGGGTGGTGGTTCAGGGAGGAATCAAACGTTCAGTAACAAATGAGTAAATCAAGTTACCATTTTACATCTCTTTAAATTGTCTCCCTCTAAGAGCTCCCTAGATTTTATCTCAGGTAGCTCAATTTGAACAGGATAGCGAGGGCTCCTCGGAGTTCGTCAGGCTTACCAAGGGAAGGGCAGCCCCCACCAGGTAGAAGCAAGCTTTGCTCGGGAAAGCTAGCAAAAGGGAAGGGGAGAGGCAGGGATAATTTATTGTATCTTGTGAGAAGGTCCAGTAAACACCCAGGAGTCCCTGAGTCCCCAGGCCTGCGGAGGAGACGGCCCGGGAGCCGTTCCAGCCCAGCCGCTGCTCAGAGGGGAGCTGAGCCTCTGCGAGGAGGGGGCAGCTGCGTTTTGGGGGGAGCTTTGCCGCCCCGCAGCAATCGCATGCGTGCAGGTGGCCGGTTTGCACATTCGCCATCACCAGCTTCTTCCATGCATCCCGCAGTGCCCACCCTGCGAGCAGATTTTGCTGAAGGCTTTTGTTCTCTCCCTTTCCAGAGTTCAGAGAGGACAAAGGGTGCTTTCCCCAGGTTTCACCTTACTCGGCTCAATCTCAGATTTCGTTGTTCCCCAGGACCAGCTATCTCTAACCCACAAAGTCATAATGCCTGGGGATTTGTGCCTCGAAAGTAGAAGTTGCTCATCCAGGCGAGAGCTGAGCAATAGCTGCCACTAAATAAGCACCTGTGGGCGTGTGGCCACTCGGTGCCTTGTCCTAGGCTGCTCATGGCCGCTTAGGTGAAGCTCACATCATTTCCCCCGGGCTGTGAATCCTCTGTATGTCCCCTTAAGCCCTGGACCAGGAGGTCTGCTTGCACACGCTGCTCTGAGTGCGCAGAAACACGCCCTGCTCCCGTGGGCAGAGACGCCCATTCCAGACAGGCATCTCTATACTGGGAGAACTGGGCAGCTGCTGCTGAGCTGTGCCATTTTTCTTCTCCTGAAGTCTTTCTGTACAGAAATTCACCAAGATTTCCCTAATCTGAGAGATAATAACCTGAGGAATTTCTAGTCAGGCTTCATTGGCCATGGCATTTCACTGCTCTTTCAAAAATCCCTGATGTCTTCCTATCCCAAAACACAGCAGAAACAGAAAACAAATCAATCCACATAACAACAGCATGATCAGCTTTTCTCTAGCCCGGGAGAGGGGGAGAGAGTAAAGGGAGGAGAGGAGAGATGGAGTGATAGGGAGAGAAGGGAGAGAAAGTGCAGGGATGAGGAGGGGCAGCATTTATGGACTCATTGGAAACCATCAATCACTGTTAGTGCAATAGGCTATTTAGAGCTGGTGAGTATTAAATTCCAGCAGAATTTGATGAATAACAGGAGGAAAAACATTCCCACTGTAGAAGAATAAAAATAAGAGTTCCCTCTTCCCCCGTGCCACAACCCCAAGCCAAACATCCCCAACCTGAGAGAGGGTGCCCTGGGAAAGGCTGCGCCCGAGCGAGGGGCCGCGGAGGAGCCTCGGCGAAAGTGCCAGCAGATAGCGGGGGGCACGGGGCTGAGAGTTATCCTAATGGGAACCTTAAGGACCTCGTTTTCACAGCCCAAACTTCCAGCCAGGGTGGGAGGGATCGGAGATGGCTCATTTTGCCTTAATTATCACCCAGCCCCTTGCTAATTATTAGCAGCTGGAGGGAGTCTGCTCAGATAAGATAAGGCTCCAGGCTCCCCTGAGCCCTGCACCCTTTAGGGGGCTCAGAGGTGTTCCTCCTGCCTGTGGGCCTCCAGATGCTAATCCTGGCATCTCCCTGTCTGTAACATGGTTGTGAGCACAGGTCAGGGCCGCCTGCTGCTGCTCTGAAGATCCAGAACCGACCCTAAAAGCACGGACCTTGGTGCTTTCCATTGTGTGATGGAGATTGGCGTTTGTTGCATCCCTGCCGTCGCTTACCAAAAGCAGTCAGCAACAGCATTTCTCCTTAATTAGACAGGCTGGTAATGAGAACTGAGGGCCCTAGAGGCTCATCTGACATCACCAGGTATTGCTGTCAAGCAGACACAGAAAAATGTGCTGAGATGCAGCCAGAACATCCCCAGAATTAAGGAATTTGTCCTAAAAATGCATGGGCTGATGCTTTCTCTTTGGTGTCTCTCAATAATGGAGAGAATGATGGGAAGGAAGAAAGGGAGGCATCTTAAACTAGGCTGATTCAGAAAACATCAAATAATTGCAATGGAGGCATTTGGTTTTATGATGAAGAATTAATTTGGCATGAGCATAAATGTGAAAGGGAAAGGCTGGTACAGCCCAGGTGACCTTTTCCTGGAGCTGTGAGGGTTGTCGCAATGATGAATGGGACACCTGAGCGCTGGCACAAATGGGCATCACCCGAAGGTCACCTCGGTTTGCTAAACAAGAGGACAGCTGCCCTTCAGGGCGAGAACCTGGATCCCCGCGCTGCTGCAGGAGGAGGGACTGAGGCACCCCCATTTCTGGGCATGGGCTGGCATGGGACTTTCTGGAGCCGGCCAGAACCCTTCTGGCCCCATTTATTAACTCTTTTCTCCCAGCAGACAGGCAGAAAGCAGCTATGCGCCAGTTTGCTTGGGCAGACAATGCAAATTGAAGGTCTGGAGAACATGTCCGTGGTCATTCCTCAGTGTCACTGAGTGCCAGGCTCTGATCCACACCCTCTCCTGCCTCCAGAGCTGCAGATGCTCCTGTGGGAATGGGATGGCCAACGCAGAGGGTCTCCTTAAGGTGCTGTCCCACCAAGGCACGACCAGCTGGCGAGCAGGCATGGGACTCCCGGCATCTCGTGGTTGAAGCGGCGGTGGCGTGGCGAGAGGCTGGAAGCGGGGCTCCCTGCGGGACCCTGGTCCTGTGTCCCCCCGGGGCGCGCAGGCGGCATGCGGAGCGCGTCCCTGCCATGTGGCAGCCGGCCCAAGGACCCGCTCCGATGGGAGAATGACTCACAGGGACTCCGCTGCGGGTGTGTTTCCTATTAGGGCCGTTAAAGTCTCCACAATTAGGAATGTAACTCAACCAGAGTGTGAATCCTTAATAGGAAACATCCCCCAGATGCGCATGAGAGGGCCCCGAGGAAGATGCCAGCCCTCGGAAAGGGCTCTGGGGTTTGTGTGCGAGAGCCGCCGGGATGGCTCCCACATGAGGCGGCATCAAAGGGGGAGGCTGCAGTCCCGGGGTCTCCTTGGCCACTTCTGCCAACTTTGATCAGGGTTTGTCTTCTGACTCCGAAACGTTTTTTTCACACTTGTTTCCCAAGTGTGAAGAGCCTGAAGCCATGTTGGAAACTCTGAGACAATTTTGGATTCCTTTGCAACAAAGCCAAGGCCAGGACAATAGGACTTTGATGTTATTGACATATTGGTTCAGAGTTTCCTTGTTTCCATTTCCCAGCATTAGGACAGAGCATAGGGCTGCTTCTTTGCTCTGTTTAATTAGTTAATGTTTGTACAGTGCTCGGAGAATATAAAGTGCTCAGTAAGTGGAAAGCGTTATCCTTATTATTATGCCTTCCCGTATTCACTGGCTGCATTTGGTGGAGCTGCAAAAGCTTTAAAAGAAAAAAATAAGGTCAAGCAAGTTTAGTTTATTTTATTTAAATGTAAAATAAAATTTTAGTGCTAAGCAGAGGTAATGGACTGGCAGGCCTGGGGAGGGAAGGGCTCTGTTTATCTCCAGAGCAGGGATGGCGTAGACTGTGCCAAGCTGAGTCTCCTTGACGTTGTCCCACACTGCCCCACCGCTGGGCGTCTCAAGTCTGGAGGCAGAAGGACCCTATTCAGCTCTTGGCCCCCCTGCTGAAAACTGCTACCAGCAGAGTTAATTGGTGCCAGTCATTCGGGACGCTCATTTATCACGTGGACATCTGTCAGCTATGGATGGGACTGGGACCCACCAGCTGCTTCCACACAGAGGCCACCAAGCCACCGCTGGGTGGAAATCTCAGTCAACCACGGCAGAGCTCAGCTGGAAACCGGTGTGCACGGTCCGAACACTTGCCACATCCACCAGCCAACTCCCTGCGGCGCTGCCGGGTCCCCGCAGCTCACACCCCGCGTGCCGGAGCAGCCAGCCCACGGTGCAGCATCCCTCACGCCAGGGAAACGTTCCGGTCTTGCCGTTGTTCATCTGTTTCTCGTTGCCGGGTGGTAAGGTGCTGTAAGAGGTCCTCGAGGATGTTCTGAGCAGATGAGAATGGGAAACCTCCCGTATCGCCCGAGATGCCAAGGCAGTGCCCCAGCCCCACAGCTCGGAGCAAGGCTGGGGGATGCTCCCACTGTGGACCGGTCCACTTGTGAGCAGGGACTCAGTGTTGGGGTTGTCTGGGTCTTGTCAGGGCTGTGATTCCCTTTTTCTTTCCCTTGAGTGAGGTTTACTCTCATTGTGATTCCTCTCCTTGCTGGAGATAAAACGTTTGACGAGCTGCACTAAAGGCCCAGACTTCAGCAGCCCACACCAACCCTCCCGCCCCAGTCTCTCCCCGCCAAATATGTTTGTATTTTTAACATTTTAGGCAACAATCTTAAACCAAAACAGATGTGACAATGAATATTTATCTGCAGCATCTCAGTATGGGATTTTCTCTTAAACTCGATAAAATAAACTGCTCATGATACAGAACAACATTTCTCCTAATATACAATACACAAGGGGCAGGAGGGGAATTAGCAGATGAACTCAGCATTAAAGCCATTTAAAATCAAAAGAGCAGCAACATTTACATGCAAGGAGAACAGTTGGTTGCTTTCAGTGAGATCCTGATATGTTTTTTTAATTCCTTGAGGCATGCAAACGCTACACAGAAAGGTTATTGCGAATGCCGAGCAGGGCAGATAAGAAGGGGTCTCTCCCTGCAGGTGGGGAGGAGGCAAGAGCAGCCCCTCCGTTCCCGAGCGGAGCGGGGCACGGCTCGCTGCGGGGCAGCGGGAGCAGCCGGCGAGATAAGGAGCAGGGCAGGGAGGAGAAGGCGAGCACGGCTGGAGCGCCGAGGAGGTGGCCACGTCTGCGTCTCAGCCTCGTGTCTTTCCCGCGGGCTGCACCGAGGGTACGTCACTCTCCCTGTTGCTCTTGGGGCATGCTGCGTTACGGGCAAGCCAGCTTCACCCGTGCTGACTTCGTTTGGGTTTATAAACCGCCGTTTCTGTCGTTGGGGGTGTTGGATTTTACCTTGCTGGGACTGATGCATGCGGGATGCTCCAGGCTCCCTGGACTGGGAGCTCTGGGCTTCCCGGGGGGGGACCTGCCTTTGCCCGGCTCTTTGGCAGCTCCCTCGGGATCAGAGGTGGGATGCTGCGGGGTCCCTCGCGCCCGGGGGTAGGTTGAGCTCCTGTCCCACGGGGTAGCTGGGTCCCGGCACGGCGCAGCAGCGCAGGACCACGTCCTCTGCTCGGTCTGGCACTGCGAGCCCCCTCCCCCCTACTCTGCTCTTCCTCGGGGTCTTACGCCAAGGCCTTGGTTTTGGGGCTCAAAGCGATGAGGGAATAAAAACTGCCGAAAGCTATGGGACGAAGGCTGGCAGCGACCCAGTGGGCGCTGCTGCAGGGCAGTGGAGCCGTGCTGGAGGCAGCACGTTCTCCCCCGGCAGCTGGGGGGCATTTCCAACCTTGACACGTTTCGCTCAAAGAGCCAGGCACATTTCTCCAACCTGCTGTCTCTGACGCAAATCCAGAACAATACGCGGATTAAAAATAACAACAACAACAAAAAAGCTCAACTACCAAGACAAAGCACTCCAGTGCACACGTACCTCTCCCCCAAGGACAGGGCGAGGGAGCAGGCGGCACGTGGCAGACGTGAGCCCAGACGCTTGGTGCACGGGTGGGAGGCTGCGAGGGGGCAGGAGGAGGATCCTGAGGGTCGGTCCCATCCTGTCTCTAGGGCTGAGCAACCAGTAAAGCATCTTGTACCATTCACTCCTCCGCCATTCTGCAAAGGGAGCGATTCGGCGTGACCGGGGAGAGTTGTGCGGTGGTGGTCGCCCTTCGCAACCGATCCCCGGGTGAGCCAAGCCAGCGACCACAGCACCACACGCAGTAACATCTTGTTTCTCTTTGGTTTGCGACCATCTACCCTCCTCCTCCTCTCCCAGAAGGGAATGTGTGTCTCTGGGAGGCACCTAGCACGCTCCTGAGGGACCCCTAAATGAGTCAAAAAGACAAGGTCTCCTTTGGTCTGCAGAGACTGCAAATAGGAGCCAGAAAAACTGCCGACCGAAAGAGCTCAGCAGCTTCCCGAGGAGAGAGGGGAATGACCGTAGCTGGTGGCAGTTATACAGTGTCAGAAATGGGATGTTGACTGTTTGAGTCCTGGAGGGACCGCGTTCCTTGTGCTGGGAGAGCACAGCACAGGCCAGCCTCATGTGGGAGCTGCTGGGGGTCACCAGCACATGCCCCTGGGCTGGATGCAGGGAACAGAGGGGTTTGCAGAGTCCCTGTGCTTCCTGCACTCTTAAAGCAAGGCATGGAGAGGCTCCCAGAGCCCGGCACGATCCCCCCGCCAAGCTCGCTTGGGACTTCGTGGTCCTGTTGCTCCCAGCGAGCGCTGGGCTCTGAGCCTGCCCTGCCAGCACCTGCCCGGCACACGCGGCCCTACCGTGCACGAATGCATTCGTCCGATTTGCTTCGGACCCGGAGCTTGGCCAGCCCTGGGCTCCCCACGTGCTTTCCTGGGGCGCAGAGGAGAAAGGTTTTGATTTCCCGAGCCGTGCCAAGGCAGCGCAGCGGGGAGCGGTGTGACGTTACCAGCCCACGAGCTGTCCAGCATCCCGAGATAAGTTTGTTTCATTCTCCAAACCATATAAAAGTTGCCTGATGTAGCCGCATAGCATTCCTTTGTAAGGAAATAAAGTGTCAGTGCCACAGCTGTGAAATATATGCACAGCTCGCTCTGATTCAGTAGCATGCACCGGGCAGAGAGAAGCGGCGGGTTCCTGTTTAGGTTTTCGGTTACTGTGTTTGTAAAATATTTATTTTTCTTGGTGTTTCTATCCTAGCATTTTTAGAATCTAAATATTTGGACGATGGAGGAGCTGTGGCCGGATCCAGCGCGCTGGCTGTGGCGTTGCGCTGCTCGCTGAGTTGCGGCGTGTGTCAGGCATGCCGATGGTCTCCCCTGCACCCGCCTTCCCGCCGGCCCTTTGCTTTTTGCCTAAAGATCAGACAGTATTTAAATGCAGTCTCCAGGGGTGGAGAGGGTTGAAAGGCCTGGTAGAAGGAAAAAAAAAAAAAGAAAAAAGGAAAGAAAAAAAAGCAAGGCAGCAACGTATAAATGAATAATAGTAATAAAAAAGATCATTGGGAAGCAAAGACATTCTTTATGGTGCATTAATGTGTTTTCTCAGCTGCTCTCTTGACTCTCCACCAGCTCTCGCAGTTCCTGTCCTCGGGACACCTTCTGCTGCGAGCGGTGGGCGCAGGAAGGTCTGTGCTCGCTGCTCTGCCCCCCACCTCCCGCTGCCCCCGGGAGCTCCCCTTGCACTGCGGAGGTCGGCGCTCGTGGGAAATGCCAGCAGAAACACCGAGCATTTTGGATCCTCGGAGCCCCTCCTGGCTCTGCCTCCTCCCTCTCTCCCGCAGGTTTCCTGAGCAGACGCTTTCTTCCTCCCGCCGTCATTGGCATCTTCGTGGGGAAGGGATTCCGCCCAGATGCGCGTGGTGGGACATCAGTCGTACAAGGAACTGGTCCTTATCTGTCTGCTGACAGCACTGCCATCACGCTGTGATGAGTGACGTGGATGCGGTCCCACCTGCACCCAGCACTGATCGCGGGGTGTTGCTGCTGCTATAGAAACACCCAAGTTCTTACGTTCACTCCTTTTTTCTTTCTCTCTTTTCTTTTTCCCTTTAGACCCTCAAAAATGCTTCTGAATTCCCTCGCATTTTAAACCAAGAGCCAATGGGCTCTTCACCGCAGTTATGTTCCTGCCAAGGCACAACGTCCTGCCGCTGTGACAAGGTGCGGTGATACATTCCCACTTTACAGAGGGGAAACTCCTGAGAAACCTGCTTTCTGGGGGCCAAGCCCACTCCTGTTCATGCCGGGGCAGCAGGATTCGTCCCCCAGTGTTCGCAATGCTCTGTGAGCTTATCAGCTGCTCCAGCAAAGCAAGACAAAGCACTCTGGTGATTTTATTTTGCTGGCTGCTCATCACCCATCTGCTTATTTTCTTGAGATTTTCTTCTGCTAACCCACTTTGACACCTGCAACTCCGCTGATGAATTGACTTAAAAGCTAAGCTAACTTTGCAAATCTCTTTTATGCATGACCGTGGGGAGAGCAGATGCTTCTCACCTCACCGTGGCTGCAGGGTCCCACATCAGGAGGGCAGAATCCTTCTCATTTCTCTTTTGCAAAGCAGAGACACCCACATGGAAACCCAGTGTGTCCTCAAGTCACAGGGGTCTAGACTCGTCCAGCAGCATCGTGATAGATGGACACCTATGGCGCATCCAGCAAATCCTTGCCAGGCTCCCTGGCAGTGCGCTTGGTTGATGGTGGCTTTTTTCTGTGTGTCGCTCCGGCCAGCCCTTGTGTACATTCTGCAAATCAAATCAGTTCAATGCAAGAGCCACGGAGACGTTTATTAATGGGATTTGAGCTGAAATTCAACCCTTTCTCAAAAAAAAATATATTCCTTCAAACCAAAAAGTTCTAAACAAACCTGACTTGAGAGTCATTTAATACCCTGTCAGCTTCCCTTCCACTGCTCCTGGGCTCCGAGAGCCGGAGAGGCGAGCTGTGTCCCCACGTGCAGGTCTCCAGCCACTCGGTGGGTCGGGGTCCCACACTCCTCCTTCACCTGCTTGGAAAGGTGCAAACAAAAGCTGAAGTGCAGATGCTGGAGCCGCTGACCCAGAAAGATCATTCTGGAGCCCAGCTTTGCCTTGAGCCTTGGTTGAACGCCAAAACAGGTGATTTCCCAGTTCCCCTGCTTTGATTTCCATTGCCTCTGTTGTGATTCTCACTTCCCACCCGGAATGTCCCAGTACAGCTGCATTTCGGAGGCGCGCGAAGGAGGTCCTGGGGATGGTTGGTCTGGCAAGCAGCACGGATGGTGGTGGACATCAAAGCAGAACAGACTTTCCAGCTTTGAGATTTGTAAAAGCTAGGCTCTCTTGGCGGTCAGTGTTTCTCCTGCTCCACAGTTCATGAGCAACTCTCCAGCTGCCCCTCTGCTCTGCTCTGATCTCTCCATGTGCCAAACTGTAGCCCATCCCGAAGGGCTCCCGAGCCTCACTGAGCTCTCCAGGCAATTTTGGCATGACCAGTAAGGGAGAATCACCCTCGCACACCCTCGCCGCCCTGCTCGGTGCCTTGGTTTCCTCATCTCTAAAGCAGGGCTGACTTTAGTCATCTAGCGATGACTCAGTCGCTATGGTTTAGGGAGCTGCTGAACAATGACACATGCAAAATGCTTCGCCTGAATGTGCTTTCTGTAGTAAATCCCCGTTCTCAGGCCTCCGCTACCACTGAGATAGCAAAGAAAAGCACCCAGGAGGATGGGTTTCTAGGAACCCTAACCATCTCCAGGTCCCTCTGCAGCTTTGCTTCTCCTTTCATGCCTGTTGCCTCCTCTTCCTACTGGTCCCAGTATTGTAAGTAAGTGGGTGAATAAAGGGGGGAAATCTTCGCCTCAGCCCTATGATTTCTTACACCTTCAACAAATGCATGTGGAATGAGTCCTCCGAAACCTAAACTTTGGTCTGGGGGAGAAATAATTTTCCCTCTTTCTTTCTTGATATCACTGTAGAGGGATGGGAGGCTCCCGTGTGCAGGAGGAGCACTCTGGGGTGGGCACAGCTCAGGCAGGGCTGGCTGGCACAGGGGGGACACGACTCTGCACCCCCCGGAGCAGTGAGCGGGGCCATTCCCTGTCCCAGGGCTTCCAGCAGCCCTGCCTTGTGCCAGCCCATCCCTCAGGCTGGCTCGCAGACGGGCCTCCAGCCAGCTCCCGCTCTCCCTGCTGCTGTCACCACACATTTGGGGAGCAAACTGGTCACTTCCCCACGACACTTGAGTCACTTACAGCAGTTGGGGTTTGGCTTGGGCAGAAGATCCTTGTGAAGACTGGAGCGTGGAGATCTATTCTGCATGTACTTTATCCTGACTGAAAATAAAGTACCCATAGTGTTGCTCGTTTGATGAACCACTAGATCCTTCCTTCCTTCCTTCCTTCCTTCCTTCCTTCCCACCTTCCTTTTTCCTTCCTTCGTTCCTTCATTTGTTCCTTCCTTCCTTTTCCTTCCTTCCTTCCCTCCTTCCTTCCTTCTGCCTTGCCCTGCCTTCTCCTCTCCTCTCCTCTCCTCTCCTCTCCTCTCCTCTCCTCTCCTCTCCTCTCCTCTCCTCTCCTCTCCTCCCTTCCCTTCCCTTCCCTTCCCTTCCCTTCCCTTCCCTTCCCTTCCCTTCCCTTCCCTTCCCTTCCCTTCCCTTCCCTCCCCTCCCCTCCCCTCCCCTTCCCCTTCCCCTTCCCCTTCCCCTTCCCCTTCCCCTTCCCCTCTTCTTTTTTCCCCTCTCCCCTGTTTCCCCGGCGCTTCCCTTCCCGCTCCTCCCTGCCCTTCCCGCAGGCTGGATGCGGGGTCTCCTTAGGCGAGATCTACCCCTAGCGGCAGCGCGGCGGTAGGGACGGCTACCGGCCCCCCCGCCCGGCCCCCCTGCCCGGCCCCCCTCTGCCCGGGCCCCCCCGGACCCCCCCGCCCGGCCCCTCCCGGGATCGCTGGGGAGGGATGCTTGCTCAGCGGTTGATGGCACGCAGCAGCAGCGGCCGAGGGTGTTAGGGAGGAGGAAGACCCCCTCAGCCTGGCGGGCATCAGCCCCGAGTGCTGCGCTCTGCCCTGGGCTCTTGCAGAGCACGGTTTGGAGACAGCAGGCTGCACGAGCTGCCGGTGAAACCTGATGGGAAAGCAGCTGGCTGCTAAAATTTTTGCTTTTTCCAAGTGCAAGAGCCACCACGGGTTTTTCACCCACGAGTGACTTTCAGCCATGAAGATGCATCTTCAAAGAAGACGCCATTCGGTGCAGCTTCCCCCACTCCAGCCCCGGGAAGGCAGACCTGGAGCCTCCACATTTCACAGAAACTTTTGTTTCTCCCTCAAAGACCTTCAGCTGGAGGTGTGCGCGACACCAGGAGACTTGCTCTCCGTAACAGGAGCAGGTCAGACCTGCCCATTACCCACTACACAGTAATTCAAGCAGCTTCTGGGGCTGGAGCTTCATTCCACCCCACTGTGTCCCTGTGCTGGGACTGGCAGGGATGCCAGCGGAGACATGACTGGAGACCAAGGCCCTGGCATAATCCTCCCCAGCTCAATGAACGGGGAATAACTGTGTAGTAACACACAGCTAATATCCCAGAAATCTCCTGTTTCAGCTGTGCCGCTCAGAGTTTCGCCGTGACCCCAGCCAGCGGGGACGCCTGGCCCTGGGCCTGCAGACAGCAACGCCCCAGCCCAGCTCCCCGGCACAGCCTTGCTCCTTGCAGGGAGGGAGCCTGCCGGCTGCGGGGCATCCTCACTGGAGACTGAAGGAAGAAAGGAGAGGGAGAGAAGAGGAAAGGAGAGGGAGACGGAAACAGAAAAAACAATTTTAAACCCATGCTTTAAATGATGGAAAATACCCCAGCAGTGTTTGCTTTCAAGCCTTATTTTGCAATTCAGGAGCTTGAAAAGCATCTAACTCCCAAGCCCTTGTAGAGCAAGCATAGATTTCACATTATGAAATATAAATAACCTGCGTTTGCTGCTTGGTCCAAGCCATTGCAATCTCTTAAGTTTTCTCTCTGTGGTGATTTGTTACAAACAGCCTGTAATACACAACTTAATAAACCTGAACTTCAGAAGAAGCGAGGTGAGGCCCCAGGTCCCAGGTGCTCGGTCGGCAGGGGAGGAGGAGATGGGAAACGACGGGGAGCAGCTGCACACACAAATGCACCTCCCCTCCTCATCACCGCCCGCGGGAGGGCTGCGAAGAGGCACTGCTCAGGCTTTGGTGGTACCGGGGCGGCGGCGGCACTGGGAGCCATCGCCCGCACACAGGCACATGGCCTGGGGGGAAATGCTCAGCAGCTTCTGCAGTTTTGCGAATTTTAGGCTGGATGATTTTTCCATCTTGAACACGCAGGAGGAAGTGCACTACCTGGTGTTCGATGTTCATCTGTTTCACGATCGATGTTCATCTGTTTCATGATGCTTAGTTCCCCAGCAAAGGAGCAGGAGTGGTGTCACGTAACCGATTACGCAGCACGTGCTCGAGGACACCGGTGTTGGGGACCAGGACCGGAGCAAAGCGTGGATTGCAAGGACTGATTCGCAGTGAGTCAGACTAGGGCTGGATTTTCCAACCAGCCTTCCCGCAATGACTGCTGCCCCCGAACACCGGGGATTTTATCCGTTAGGTTTCCACAGATGCGCACAGCGCGTCGGACTCCAGGTCTCTACCCACGATTCAGAGAAGCCGTAAGATGACGCCCGGTAAGAGAAGAAGGAAAGGTAGCTGTGATCCCGGGCTCGACCAAGACAGCAGGGTGCAGGCGATGCTCGGGGCCGCTGTGCGCGGCATGGTCACACCACCCACACCAGTTGCTGTCCCGGACTGGGCCAGCCCCGTCTTGCAGCTCCCTGCAGCCTCCTGTCTGGGACAGCCTCCTGCCTCTGTTAGCAATAGGCTGCAAGAAGTACGAAAAAGCACTTCAAGGAGGTATTACGGGAAGCCCTTCAGGACTGTTCTATCTTAACCCCATAGGTTAGCGGTTGGCTAACCTGGAGCAGGAGGGCTCGCGTGCAGGCGGTGTTTATTCCTGCCTAGTGCCACTGTGGCTTTCCCCTTATTTATAGAAATGTCCAGTGCTTTTCTGGGCTAAAATAGACCAGTCTGGCCTGGGCACATTTTCTAAAACTCCAAGTGCTTCTATGCCTGCCCAGAGCCTCAGCACGATGTACAGGGGCCCCAGAGCAGTGATGGCTCCTGCGTGGTGCAGACCCGGCTGTCCCGAGTGGGCATCGATGCCAGTGCTCCAGCCTGCTGTGCAGGATGCGGCATGGCACAGCAGCATCTCAGCCACGGTCCTGGGCATTTCCCGGCCCGTGACTTTTCCCCGTGCCATCTCAGTGCCCAAAGCTCGCGTCCCTGTGCCGGCAGGAGCCCATGTCTCTGCCGGCAGAGAGCCGTGGCCACGCGCCTCAGCGGCAGCTTTCAGCTTTGTGCAGATTCCAGTGCAGGGTATGAGGCTGCGTAACGCAGACCTGTCAGGATCTTGTATTAGTCATATCCGAGCACTAGGGCCAGACACAATGCAGAGGTTAGAAAAACCCAACACCACAAACCCAAGAGCAGTGCCTGTGCCCCAGGAGCAGCCCAGGGAACAGTCCGTGCTGCTGAGCGAGGTGCATGAGAGTCACCACGAAACAGGACACGCAGAAGCACTGTTACTATATTGGGAACTCAGCTGGAAGCTTTCTCTCCATGTTTTTGAGAGTCCAGATTTCCTACCGCATCACCGTAAGGCACCAAGGGCCCTGCGGGGCACCAGGCTGCCCGGGCCATGCAGCGGTTCCCATCCCGCCCCGTCGGCACCTCGTGGCATCGTCCCAGGAGGGTCGCAGCAACGAAGGGGAGCTGAGCAAAGCCACCGCTGCCAGCTGGTGCTCGATGGCTGGTGCTGCCGGTGCAGGAGCATCAGCCCTCAGGAGAGCAAGTGAAGAGATCCAAAAAGCTGCCTGCGTGTCCTCTGAGGTCCGTCAGCCCTGACAGAGGGAAGAGAAATGAGCTCAAAGGAAGAAAGTCTGAGCTTTCCTTTCACCGCAGGGACAAAGGAAGGTAGGGATGTTGTGACAGAGCAAACACACCCCGTTCATCGCCTGGGCTGATGCACTTGGGCACGCTGCCATGCAGACACCCCGTTGCTGCTGCTCCCAGAGCTCACGTGCTTTCTGCTACCTCGGGGGAAGGAGGGGGGGCTGGCACAGGCATCCCCCAGCCCCTGCACACCCTTTGGCACAAAGCCAGGACAGGGACCCCAGTCAGAGACCCCTCGCTGCTGCCATGAGCAGTGCTGGGGGGAAGGGAGGGACCTGCACAAGGAGCAGTAGCAGGATGAAGACATTAGAAGTGCTTGGGGGAAAAGGAGGGAAGGACAAAGAGAAGCTGAGAGAAGGCCGTCCCCGGTGCATTTCAACAGAAAACAGTCTTGTCTTTTTTTTTTTTCCCCAGACCCTGTTTTCCATTTCAAATCATCCCTGACACTTCGGTTACGTTTCTTTTTAATAAGCCAGTTTTGGTCTTTAAAATCCATTCATCCAAGTGTCACAACCAGTTTCAAAATAAAAAAACATTTGGGGAGAAGGAAGCCCCCAGTGCCTCGGTGCCCATCAGCCTGCGCAGGGGTGGAGGCAGGGGAGCCACGGCAGGACGTCAAGCTGCCAGCCTCCCCGCCACCACGCTGCTGGCTGGCACGGACGTGCAAGCCCCAGGAGAGAGACGTGGCTCAGGGCTCCTCTCTGCAGCCTCCACCCTCCCGCCGAGGGCCTTGGGATGGAGCAAAGCCCATCGTCACGGCCGGGGACCGCTGCTATCGAGCCGGGTGGGCGAAGGGCGCGGGGAAGCAGCAGCAGACTTGGGGTGCCTTCAGCATCCCTCACTCCTGCCGGCTCCCGCCCGGCCCCGGGCAGCAGAGCTGCCGGAGCAAACCCGCTCTCTGGGGTGCTGCCAGGGGATTTCCAGCTCCTCCCGCCTGACGCCAGCGCAGAGTCCCCTCGGCGATGTTGGGAGAGCTTCCCAAATGCCGCCCGAGGAGCCCTTCCCCGCTGGCAGCCCAGCTCAGCCCGGGGCTGGCAGCAGCACAGTTCTCCATCCCCAAACCCACGCTGAGCTCTCGCCCCTCCGTCCCCGAGAGTCTGGGAGCGTTGGGGAAGGCAGATGGAGGGAAGGTCTGGAAGAGAAGGCATCTCGGAGGAAGAAAGTAGCAACCAGAAACACTCAGAAAGGGATGAAATGTGACAGAAAAGTTGGCCTGAGGGAAATAACAGGAGCTAAAAATAACCGTCCAAAGGCTGCAATGGGAGAGAGAGGGAAAAGTGCCGATCCGAAGGAGAAATGGGGTTACGTTGCAGTCTTCCACCATGCGTGCTCCTGCTGAGCTCCCCAGCTTTGGCGGGGTGCCCCAGCGAGCCCGGAGAGGAGGGCACTGGAGGGGGCACCGGGCTTTGGGGCCACGGCAGAGACCTCAAATATAGTTTCACAGCTGGGCCATGTGCCACGGGCCAGCCCCGTCCCAGGGGCAGGGGCAGGGGCAGGCAGCACCCTGCGGGGACCGGGCTGATGCCCGCAGAGCTCCCTGCCCACCTGGCCGTGTGTGCCTGCGAGCCCACCACCTTGATTACTTTTCTCTGTTTCCTTCCCGACTTGAGCACAGAAAGCCTCTTTGCTGTTCATTTACCCAGGGACTTCATTGGTATTTAATAAACTCGCTTAAGCAAGTGCCTTAATTTGCTTTCGTAATGAAAACATAATTGTTTCTGCAGTTACAATGCAGGGACTCTCCACTGCAAGTGGCGGGTGCTAGGGAGCAGGGTAATAAAACACAGAGGAGCCCAGAACTCAGGAAGTTATTTGCTCTCTCCCTTAGGAAATAAACCCGTTATCACCTCGCCGGGGGCAGGGCTGGTACGGGGATAGAGCAGGGAAGGCAAAGCCACTGCTGTGCCAGGTGCTGCCATGAGCGGTGGGCTGGTGCCTGATTTAGGGCAATCCTGCTCCCCTCCTCCTGGTCACTTGTGCCATCTCGTGTTCAGTCCCTCCCCACAAAAACTTGCAACCACAGAGCATGGGTAATGATTCATATTCACTCACCTCGCAGCTCCATCGAGCACCCCGGGTAGGATGGATGCATCCCTGCTCTGTGATCCCATGTAGGGATGCACGTGGGGTAAAACAGAGGCTTCTCACAGGCATAAATGCACATCGATGCACACACACACACGCCAGGCTATGGATAGTTTGTAATTCTGTACGTGTCTGCGTGCAAAACCTTTAGCGTGCACTGTCTGAAAAGGAGCTGTGCACACCAGCACCCAGGAACACCTCTCACAGCAGCCTTGGTACAAATAAATGGGAAAAGAAGTTACTTTGCAAACAGGGGGTGTAATGGCAAATGCCCAAACTGAGAAACAAATTATTATCTGCACTGTTTGTGTGTCATATGAGGTCTCTGTAGAGACCAAAAAGAAAAAAAAACCCTGCTCATTTTATACAGTTTGTGTTGAGAGATTTCTCATGATTGATGATTTAGAAAATACTGCAACCACTGTGAACATGGGTGAGCAACCCAGAGGTCACCGCAGCCAGAAGGAGCTGGGGAAGACCAGAGCCCGCTTGTGCTCTCCAAGGAGGACTAAGGAGAAGAAGGACCCTGCATTTGCGCTGAACAGCAGCGTGGCTTGTGCAGAGAGGAAAAGCAGGAGCGAGGAAGAGACAGATGGTCCCATTTTGTATGAAAAGGCAGAGAGGGAAGATGTAACTTGGGAATCTCCCCAGAACAAACCATCTGTGAGGTGTAAGGCCCGTGTTGCTGCTGGTACAGCAAGGTAGCCAAAATACTGAGGCAGCAAGGGATGCTGTGCTCAGTATGAAGCAGAACTGCATTTCATTACTGCCTTCCCTTTATTTGTGACTTTGAGGTCACAGGTAGCGTACGCAAGAATTCAATCCTTTTTTTTTTTTTTTTGCTATAATAGGTTTGTATTTTTCCTTACCCCTGTCTGATGCTAACCAGGATCTCTGGGAACTCTTGTGAGCCCGAGGTGATTCCCTCCCCAGATTTAAGGAACCCAAATAAATAGGTGTTGTGGACAAATGCGTTAAAATATCAGAAACTAGGAATTGGTCTGGAAACCTCACGAGCCAGACTGTGTTTCCCAGTGAAGCTCCAGTGATCCGTTTAGGAGCTGCTGGCACCAAGTGCAAAGCCCCGTGGAGCAACCAGCACCCAGCACCCTCCCCTTCCCTGGCAGGAGCAGCTGCTGGAGGGAAGTCCCGTCCTGTCCAAGGCTCCAGCTGGGTGTCACGGGTGCATTGGCCACTGTGGGAAGCGAGGTCTGGGACAAGGTAAGCTCTTGGGTTATCTTCTCTAGACAATTCATATCTCTGGAGATCTCATTCCCTCCGTAAAGGACGTAGCGGCTTCCGTCCCTTCTGCAGAGGCTGACCCAGCAGCTCTCGGGGAGGGACCACCCCTCGCAGGTCTTTCCACCTCCAAGTGCACCGCAGGCCAGCGACGTCCCCATGCCGGGGCATGCTGGATTGCCAGCACAGCGTTCGTGCCCCGTCCCCAGGCTGTCCCCCTCTCGCACGGGGAACTGCGGGTGAGAGAGGGCAAACGGAGTGTCCGTCCTCCTGCAGCGACCTTCCCGCTGCGGGCTCCGCTGCTTCAAAGGCATCCTCCCCGCAGATGGCTTCCAACGCTGACAGATAAAGAGGGGCATAAATCTGGGCAGGGTCATGGTCTAATTGAGAGCCCACCCATGCACAGGAATGCAAGATACAGCGAAGGCAGAGGGAAGGGACCAGCTGATAACACGCTGGCTGGCTTGCTGTGGGTAATGCCCGGTTATTTGATGTCACCGCTGTTTCATTAATCAAGCTGTAAATCAGACGAGCCCCGGCACTCATTCGGCTGGGTGAGATGCCCCAGTGCCGCTACACCAGACTGCTGGGGCTTGCTGAACGGTCCTTGGCTCTGTCCCTCTGCGGCAGGGCCGGGGGGAAGGGGCTGGCAGCTCCCTGCACCCGTGCAGGCTCCGGCACGACAAAGCTGCAAAGGCGCAATCAAGGCAGGAATCTTCTTTTTTTTTGGAGGGGGTGGGCAAGAGAGAGAATGAAAGAAGGCTAAAAAATAAAAGAGACCGCCCCTATAAATCACTAATATTAAAAGAGCGTGAAAGGGCTGGGGTCTTCAGACACAAATAAGCCCTGGGTGGGAGCGCAGGAGCGTTGCTGGCCCAGCCATTCAACTCTGCAAATATACATCAGGTCTTCCTGACACATCGTTATTAGCTTTCCTACGCTGAATTGCACAGGGATAAACTTGGGGCTGGGAGAAAAACCACAGAGATTATTGTCAGCCCTAGCACTGCCACGCGCTGTGCTTTTTCTCCTTCCCCCCCCTCCACCTTTTTCAACCAGGAACACAAAGGAAATTCATGGCATTTCTACGGCTAATACCGCAGGAAGCGTTGGTGGGCTTGAAAGAGGAGAAAGAATTAGAGGGCTCATCCAGACAGTGGGATGTGGGGGGCAAAGGAGAGCAGGGGGGGAGCAGAGAGGGAGGGCGTACGAGGAGGCTGAGAGCAGCTGATCTCAGTAAAATGATAGTTTGATGCATTGGTCGGGGGAAAAAAAAGAAACTTCAATAAAACAAATTGAATTTAAATCCTTCGGTAAAGCCGGTTCCCAGCGAGTAAGCACGGGGAATGGACGGTTTATGTTACACTTGTACAACCATGTGGCCTCTCGCCGCAGTTTGCTAAGGAGGGGCGGGGGGCTGGCGCTGCGGCCCCAGGCTGGCGGGGTTGAGGGGCAGCGAGGGGCCGGCAGTCACCCCACTTCGCATCCACACTCGCATGCTCTGGATCCGCGCATGTCCCCCTTCGTCTTCCTCACACATCGGAGGAATCCCAAGACGCTGCCAGGCAGTTGATCCTTCCCCCCAGCCCCTGCAGCTCCTGCCCAAACCCCCAAAACTCTGGGTGCCCCCCATCCCCATTTCGGTTCATCCCAAGCCCCGGACCCCCTGGGCCATTTTGCAAGCAGCCCCTTGCAGAAGCCCAGCTCTCGCTCTGCCTGGCTTTGTTGGCTTCAATAGAGCAGCTCACCCTCCCGGTGCAGGAAAGATAAAAGCAAACCCTTGGGAAGGGGAACTGGGCTCAGGGCGTTCGGGGGGCTCGGGGGCTGCCCCCTCCGGAGCAGCCGCCCATCTCAGAGCCATCTCGGAGGAGCCGTCCTCCTTGGGAGGGCTCTGTGGTCCTCCCCGGGCACCGGTGCCAACCCCGTCCAGGGCTGCCCGTCAGCTCCAGTTATGTGATGATCCGTGGAGGTCAATGGACTGAGAGGAGAATCCACCATGCTCGTTTTCCCTTGCCATGAACAGGGTTTGATGTCAGGTCTCCGGAGAGGTGAAAGCCTCCCCCATTAACTCCCCTGCTACCAAGTTAACTACCCATAACATTAAAGATATAATCAGCAATAAAGCCTAAAAATAGCCCAAAGCAATTGTCAGCACTGTAAATAAAGATTGGTGAGTGTTGTGGAGCGGGGATAAATACAGAAGATTCATCTCTCTTGCATGGGCAGATGATCGTGCCTATGGGGGGTTATCCAGGAGCATCTGCGACTTCAGCGAGCTGTCCAGAGACCTGGGCTCTACCTGTCCCCTGGGAAGGCAGGAGGTGGCATTTCTACAGCAGCTCACCGTTTCGGTGAATAACCAGGCAATTTTTGTAAGTAATAGTTTATGTAAGAATGGCTCCAAAGCCAATCTGGGCCCATGCAAACTCTAAGTAATCTCTGGCAGATAACTTCCCTCGCGGCCTCCAAGCACTTTCTGCAGGGTGTATTTCCCTGGGCAGCAGGGTGAGAGCGTGCAGCTTAAGCTCCTGGTAGGAAGGATTAAAGATCTGAGTCAAGACTACCCTTAGCGGATTGCCCTGGTGAGGGGTTGGTCTCTAGTCTGCATCCACTTGCTGCGCTTTCCTATTTAATGAGGCAATCGATCTGCTGTCACAGCACCTCCCGCCCAAGGTGGGAAAGGGCTCTGGGAGAAAGTCCTGCTGGTTGCAGCCAGTTGCACATGATCCTGCCTAAAGCCGGAGAGTGTGGGGAGGGCGGCAGCGGCGGCGGGAGACGGCTGTGCAGATGCGACGGGCAAAGGGAGCCGCGCGCGCTGCACCTGCGAGCAGCGATGCTAAAGCACAAGGAGCGAAGGACATGGGGCAGAGCTGGGTGGGGAGCAGGCATGGGCCGGGGGAGGAAGGGCGGCTGCAGGGCTGGGGGGCAAAGCTGCACAGCACAAGGGACCCCGCGGGTCCTCGTGTGCCCCAGGCTGGTGGGGTGGGCAGCTCTGACCACCCAGAGCCACCCCGTTGCTGCGTGAGGCTCGGGGTCTCCTTCCCAGACCCACCAGGCTCCTGCCGTGCTGGACGCACCCACATTTCGGGGGGGTGTTTGTTCAGGCAGGAGGGACCCCCGTGTCCTTTGAAGCCAGCCCCCAGGAGCGAGCACGCAGCACCCCTCTCCTCTCTCTGGGGCCGCCGGAGCTGCCGGACTGTCGTGGCACGGGGAGAAATCTGGAAGCTATTGCGCCGGTGTGCCTCTCCAGCGGGGACGCCGTGCCCAGTTCATTTCCTCTAAGGAAACACAACCCGAGGGGATAATTAGAGCTTCTTTGCGTACACAATCCCATATTGTTTATCCAACACAAATTAAAAAACGTGGTCCTCAGGAACACGGAGCTGGGGAGATAAAGAAGTGATCGGCTCCCAGACGGGTTTCATTACTGCCCCGACACACCGGGCCCCTGAAACCGCTTTGTGTTTCAGGACAATGGCAGGAAAGCCGGGACCTTTGGAGCACCAGCGGGTTCCAGACATACACCGGGGTGCTGTGAATAAATATGTGATGGAAAATTGGATGAATCTTTGCACCAGCACTCATCTCTCTCCCGTGCTTTTGTGCCTCTCGTTTCATGCATTCGGGTCTCGGGCGCACACAAACCACATTAAAGCCTTGTTGGAGATAAGAAATCGCTGAGGACTTCGCCGCAGCTCGGGAGATGCTGGGGGCCAGGCAAACAGGGTGTTTTGTGCTCTCCGGCGGGCAGGAGCAGAGGGTCCCCGCCGGGGGTGGTGGCTCTCCCCGCACCAGCAGTTAACAGGGAGCTTCGATGGACCCTGGAGAGGTGGAGGGAGGTGAAGGGGAAGAGGGGAAAGGCCACGGAGCCCCATCCTCGGAGGCCCTGGAGCCGGAGCCACAGCTCGATTACAGCAGGTCTCGCTCCATCACTGTGCTGCGGGCAGGCTGAATGGGGAAAAAGTGCCATCTGGGGTCTCACTTGAAAGAGGTTTTACAAGCAATGGGATTTTATTACAAGCGGTCTAGTAATGGTGTGATTTCTGCGTCGATCTGTGGTGGAAGGGTAGGGGTTGGGAGCGGGGCTGCCCTCCGCACCCGCAGTGGCACAGAGCACATCCCTGGGGTCGGCTCCTGCTGCCAGACCCGGGGCAGCCACCTCGGGCAGAGCCACCAAGGACCCCGCTGCCGGCACCGGAGAAAATCCTTTGCCCCTGCTTGAAATCTGCTCTTACAAGATCCATCCCAGAGGGACACAGGCTGGATTTGAACGCTTTGCCCTGCGGTAAAACAACGGGAATGTGAGAGACCAAAACATCTGGGGACACGTGGGAAGATGCCGGCGGCATCCCCCGGCGCCCGCGGACCACGCCATGGGGCTCAGAGGAATCTGCCCTGGGGGTCTGGGAAGGGGCCGCGGGCACTGTCTGATTGCAGGGCACGGGGCCCTCGCCCCAAACCCGAGAGCACATGGCAGCAGTGGCATCCTGTTTTAATCACCCCTCCTCCCCGCTCGAAGCCGGAGCTCATTATGGGCAATGCTGTTTGTTTGTTTTGTTAATCGACACCAAGAGGCCCCGTCTGGGCTTGCGCTGTTCAGCCTTGCTCTTCCGAGCCCCATCTCCGTCCCTGACAGCACGTAATTTGAAGCGAATTTTCCAGTGTGGTTTCTGTGGCCTGGGAATGTATTTCAGGATCTTTATTTGGAGACCTCGATCAAAACTCTTCCATCGTCTTCCTTGTTCTCCATCGCTTCTCCTCCATGCTGCCTGCGACCAAATGGCTCTCCTTGGGCTGGCTTCACACACCGTCCCCTCGCCAGCACCCCCTGGGACCGTGTCACTGGGAGGAGGATGGAGAGCACTCGCCGGGGGACACTGAGCATCCCTGGCCACGTCTGGGATGAGCACCTGCAGGAGGTGCCAAGCAGAGCCGTGCTGCTGCTTGCCTTCACAGCAGCCCCTGCTCTGACAAAGTGAAAAAAAGCTTCTTTGGAGTACAATGCAAACCCCACATCTCACCTACTCCCACAGTGATTCATTTGTTAAGATTACCTGTGGATCAGGGCAATGCTGGGAGCAACAGCTGGGTACCAGCAAACCTCGCAGCAGTTATCACCCAGAGATCTCCTGTAGGCATCAATGGAGAAGCCACTTTGGAGGCTGTCCTGCTGGGGATTTTGCTGCCTTCTTTGGGGCACACTGGCCCCATCTGAACTCTGTCGATGAGGCAACATAGACAAACCAGAAAACAACATGCGGCAGTCGAAGAGCGGCGGCCAAAGCAGACAACTTCAGCAGGGGTGATGTGCTGTGCAGGCAGGGACACCGGCAGGGACTCCTCTCCCCTGGGAAGTTGTCACGCTGGCAGCTGAGAGTGGATGTGACAAGAAGGCAATGTAAAGCTGCAGCTGGCATTTGCCACCGTAAGCCAGCAGTGGAGAAAAGCTGGACTGCTCCCATTTCCAGCCTCCCCTTTCTACCCCCATGACACCTCCCGCCTTTTGCTGGCACAAATGTTTTTGCAGCCAAACGATGAACAGATCTGGCTGAGAAAAGTCACGTTTTAAACAAAAGCCACCACTGCATCTTTTGACTGGTTTCTGCTGGCTCCAAACATGTACCAAGCGGTAGGCTGGTCCTCCTGGCCACGCTTCATACAGCTCTGCTCTCCTCCACATGTGGATGCTGTGGGAAGAAAAATAAAAGCCAATGAAATCTATCAGGTGAGAAAACCTTTCTGGAGGATGAGAATGGAAAGAAAAGGCTTTTCTCAGCCTCCTCTCAGCCTCCCTCCACACGCACGGCCAAGGGAGCATCTGTCCTGCTCCGTATGATTTAGCGAGTGAGATGGGAAAAGCAAACATGCCACACGAAGGAGGGAAAGCCGTTGGCGTGTTTAGCATTCCTTCCTTCCTAATAACCTTGGGAGGAAGCAGAGACACAGGTAAAGGGACACGGGGGTCTTGGTCTGGCCACTAACCCAGACTCATTGGCATCCGCCAGTGACCACAGCTGGCTTACGACAGGGAGGTCCCACAACCCGAGGACGGTTGTGCCCTGGCCCTGAATGCAATGCTCCTTATCAGGTGAAGAAGAGGATGAAGCTCGCCACAGGAGAGACCTCAGCACGCCTTTCCATTCTCTCCTAAGGCTCCGTACAGCTTGGCTCCCCCTTCCTGCTCTCTGAGCTCAAGGAACATGTGTCTAGCAGATTTTTATTAACTGTGTAGCCTTCCCTTGCTCGCTTTCCGTCTCTCGTTTTTTTCTTCGCCCTGCTTGCTTGACAGAATTTAGATTAGACAAAACATGAGATCATTTCTGCCTGCAAAAAAAGGAAACAGAAGAAAAGAAGAAATTGCCTCTCTCTTCTGCACCCCCTTCCTACCCCACCCCATCATCTCCACCCACCCCAGCCCCATCCCTCTCCCCCAACGGGCAGGTTTTAGACTTTCCAGACGTGATGAAGATCCACGGCAGACCTGCTGCTCGTCACCACCTCATCCTCAAACCATCCCTCTCCCTGCGCTCGATGGAGCTGTTTGCTCTCGCCTCCCTGCTGCGGGCCAGCCTGGACAGCTTCACGCTCCACGTTGCACGGACGTGGCATGGCCAGACTGCCGACATCCTCCCTGGGGTGATGTCCTGCCAGGGCAGAGGCTTTGCCAGGGCACCTGGCAGTTATACCTCAGGGCTCCGCTGCTCTCGGGCAGCACTGTACTTTCCTGCCGTCAGCTGAAGGTTTCCCCATCCTCGCTTCTCCCCACCCTCCTCAAAGTGTGGTGGCTCCCATTGAAATGGGAGCAAGAGCAGAACCAGGGCACGCCAGACAGGGCTTTGCAGCAGCAAAAGCCCCTCGGTGTTCATGGGGTGAAGGTGGGAGCCTGTTGCCCATCTGGAGGGTCTCCTGCTTGAGAGAGCCCCTGGCACAGCGCTGGGTGCCCCTGTCCTCTGCTGAGCTTCTCCCCTTCCCCAGGAAGAGCCATGGGGAGGCGGCACCGCTGGGGCTTCGGGTTTCCTCCTCACTGCTGCTCCCCTCTCCACGGAGGAATCTGCAGCTAGTTTTATGGACACCTGGAGGAGCTGGAAAAATGATCTAACATCTCCCAGGGACTTGCAGAAATGGAGGGAGGTGTGAGAGAGGGGGAGGAAGGCAGCTCTGTAGCCATGTGCTGTGCAGGCAGCTGGGAGGTGGGAGGATTTTCTCCTGTTCCCTGATTTCCAGACAAACTTGCCTCTAGGTACAGGAGAGGAGGTCCCAGGCTCCAGTTAGCATCAGAGCCCAAATGCTCGGGAATGTCAAGATCAGGGTATCATGGATAAGCTGTCTCCATCACATGGCGTTCCCATGGTTCCCAGATGGGTCCCCTCATGTTTCTAGACCCAGGGCACCACCTCCTGTTTATACGCTCCAGCCCTGTTCACACCTCCCAGCGCGTGCACCCCATCCAATGTGGGTGACTGTGTGGCAAAGAAATCCAGCCTGCCTTCCTTCCTTCCTTCCTTCCTTCCTTCCTTCCTTCCTTCCTTCCTTCCTTCCTTCCCTCCTTTTTCCTTCCCTCCCCAGGGCCAAGCACAGCACCTCCGCCTGCCCCGCTGCCTCCAGAGCGGCGTGGGAAGGTGCCGTTCCCTTTAACTGAGAAAACACCTATTTCAGCCTGTAGATGCATCCAGCAGCTGAGGCTGGTACCGCTGCCTGCTGCCAGCAGCTTTTGCCTGCCAGTCTCAGGAGGGGTATCCTCTTGCAGCCAGCAAGGCTATAACATTTCATCTCAAGTCCCTAATAAAGACAAGACAATGGCCGCATTTTGTCTTCGGCGGCATCAGGAGCTCTTTGCAGCATTAAGCAACACGACGGGGAGCCGTGGGCTTGGCAGGGCTGTGCCAGTCGGATTTGGTTATTGAGAGACCCTGTTCCCGGCAAGCCGGGCGGCCGCTCAGCGTGTGCCGCTATGCCAGGGCTCAGCCCGGATGAACCGGCACCGAGCCCCAGCCCCTGTGCCGGAGGGATGCCGGCAGGCGCCGAGGGCGAGAGGGACGATGTCCTGGGTGTGCAAGGATGTCAGCCGTGTGCTCCAGCCCCAAAGGGGCCAGGAGGTTCCTGTTACTGTCCTTTTCCAGTGCTGGTCATGGTCTTGACAGCACACACACGTGCTTATACACACACACAGACACACACACACAAGCTGCATTCTCTAGGTATCCAGGAGAAGCGTGTTTGCATCCCTGGGCACGGCAAAGGATGCATCTGTGTATCTCACAGGCTCTCTTTTGTTTCTCTTCCATTTCCTTTCCTCTCCCTGACCTTCCTCTTGGACAGGACACCTGTATGACTAACTGGAATTTAATGAAGACAATTGAATAAATAAACACCAGCCCAGATTGCAGCACCGACATCAGGCTGTAACGTGACTGTGCCTCCCAAGCAGCGGGCGGTGTCCAGCGGCGGCTCTGAGGACCGCGTCCCAACGCCGTGCCTACTCCGGAAGCAGGAAAAAGCACTGCAGGATTATTAATTGAGAAGCTCACAAACTTAGCAGCCCTGAAGTTTGCTGAGAAACATCTGACTCACTTGTGGGTCCTATTTCCAGCAGAGGTGACCTCAGAAAGAGGAAATCCAATGGTTGGCCCAGCCTGCAATAACACTCCTGAGGAAGCAGGGAGGCCCTGGTTTGGGTTAAATGATTTTATTTAATAACACCGCAATGACAACGCAAGAGTTCAGAAGTCAAGGCTAACCTAAAAACAATTTGAAAGAAATCTTAACTTGCAACTCATGAGGTGGAGCAAGGATGATGGGGTTTCTTCCCTTGCCTTTCAGGGTGTTTTGGGTATTTTGCTCCTATTTCTCAAGTTTTCTTTCCCTGTGGCCACGAGGATGATTTTAAATGAAAGCCTTCATTTCAGGCCCCTGCTTTGCCCAGGACCTGGAGCTTTAAGAAACAAAGCAAAACCTGTGAAGTATCTCAAGACATTACATGAACGCAGTTCTGACTGTCCTTTGGATCTCCTTCTTCTGCACATCCTGGTGGCTCCACGTACCGTTCACGAGGTGGCTCATCAACTCTGGGCAAGTGGAGGCTGCACTAGACCTCTGATTCCTATCCAAAATGCACCACATGCTGAGAAATACCCTCACCCCAAGGACAAAGTTGTCCTGAGTCCCAGCGGAGCGGGTGGGACGTGGAGCTCAGGTTGCACGTGGAGGCACAGCTCGATGAGTTATGTCCCATCATGATGTCACAGCGTGGAGAAATGCCAAGAGACTGGTACATCATCTCACCAATATAGCAGTGTGAGCTGTTCACGACAAGAGCAGAACATCTTGAATCCTGAAGTTTCCAATACGTTCCAGTTCTTTGGAAGTCCCGTAAAGTCTCATCTGCTCACTTGCAATGCAGTGGGACGTTGCTGAATGGAAGCCAGCCCCAGCCCTGGTGAAAGCTGGTGGATGCATCCCACAGCTGATGTTTGGGAGGACGTTGCAGCAATGGCAGGTGTTTTGTAAAGAGGCGGCATGTGTTGACGTGTTGGCTTGGTGGAAAAGGAAAAGCAATCCCAACAATTTTCAAAGTACCAGATCCAGCTGGAAGAAAACTGCAGCACCCCACCGGAGGAGTGCCCCTCTTCCCGCTGCCGCAGCGGGACCGTGGCCTGGCCTCCGTCCTGGCAGTGGGATCTTCCTGCGGAGAGGCAGCAGGGGGGTGCGAGGAGCTCCCACAGCCCGACTCCGGGAGCCGCGGGGAAGCACAGGCATGTGCAGAGAGCAGAGAACACCCCAAGCTTTCTATGGGGGTATTTTACACCCTCCTTCCTGCTGGGCTCCTGTGCCTTTGCGATCACTGCTGGAAGGAAAAGTAAAAGCTCCCTTCCTGCCCAAAACAGCACAGCAAAACCAGCCCTTCGTGGTGGCGTGGCCCCCCTGCTACAACCCGGGGCCCGGTTCCCCCACATACGTCTCCTGGAGGCTTTGCTGCCTCGCAGAGCCTTGGCATCCCTTTATGCCCAGCTGCTCATTTCCCTTTGCCCCGTGTTTGCCGGTTGGGCACCCATCCTGCCCCGTGCCCACGTCCACCCGCATGGCCCCCGCTCCAGCCCCCTGCTTTTCGGGGCGGGGGGGCCCCCGCGCAGCCCGGCGAGCTCCGGAGGCGCGCTCAGCGGCACACAAGTCTCCTATTATAGCTTATTAGAGGGCTATTATAGACTCACTCATTTAGAGAATTACTCAGTTTTTAGGCCTTTCAGGAACTTTAATGAGTTGTTTTAAACACATGCAGCAGATGTGGCCTTGGGATGAGCTCCTTTGAAACCCTCCCTCCCCCAGCCCGTCGGGCAGCACAAGCAAACAGCCGGGACACCTCCCTGCTCCGGAGGGAGCGGGGCTGGGGGTGCCTCTGCGGCAGTCCTTGTCCTCGCCGTACCCCAGCATCTCCAGCCCACCTCCGCACCCACTGCTCCTGCTGCAAAACCGGACACCCCAAACCAGCCCGGTGCTGGCTCTCTGCTTCCGATCTCGCTATTTTGCTGGATGTAGGATTCCCAGAGGATGCAGAAGAGGGGAAAACCACAGGGAAAATAGAAAGGGAGGGGAGGACGAGTGTGTTGGGGCTGCTTGGGGCCAGCTTGGGGTCTGCCTATGGGACCTTCTTTTAGGAAGGGAAACAAGTGTCCGCTGGTGTGTCAGGATCAAGCATCGAACACTGCTCCAGAAAAGCCAGGAAGGCTCGGGAACAGCCGGGAGTGCGGCATGCCAGTTGGCTGATGATAGGTGCAAAAAACTCACATGGCTCCTTATTCCCAGCCCTCTCCCTTCCCAACCTCACCCCTTCCCAAAGCCACCACAAAGGATTAAGTTGTAATTTGCTGAGCTGGTGCATGATGCAAGGCGCTGCCCCGGGAGAAAAGCAGCCTCCGAGAACACACAGATACTCAGCCCTGGTCTCTGCCTCCTCCCAGAAAGCTTCTCAGAGTTTTTGTTCCTTTTTTCTCTTTTGGATGTTCAACAATGTATTCGCAAAACCTGGACTAAATTATAGCCCATTACCCAATCCCGCTCATTCCAAATCCCCTGCATTACTGCAATCAATAAAGGGGAAGCCAGCTCATATCGCAGCTGAGACCACGAGCCAAGCGTGCCGTTCCCAGCCCTGCTACAGGTTCCCTCTTACACAGGCAGACTCACTCCTGTTCCCTCGTGCAGTGCAGGACGGCTCATTTCTGCCAACCCACAGGCTGGAGAAATCGGGATGGAGTTTAACAGGGAGAAGAAAAAAAAAAAAGAGAGGGGAAAGGAGAAAGAAAAAGGAAACCAAAGACTTTGGGTGCAGGGGAAAACTTCAGGCCGTGCTGGAATGTAGATTCTAATTAGAATTCATTTAAACACCCCCAGATTACAGGTTACACGTGCAAACCGCTTGCATATGCAGGAGGTGGTCCCTGAAGAGAGGCGGCGATGGGGAAGCATCCTCACTCCTGCTGCGCGTAATGGCAGGGGAGGAGACGGAGGCCGGCGGCGGAGCCCTCTGCCCCGGCCGTGCTGGGGAGCCGGGGACAGGCTCTGCTCCGCGCAGTCCTGCCCAGCGTGACGGCTTCCCTCGCCAAGGGCCACCGCTGAAGTCTCGCGGGGCCTGAAGACATCAGCCGCTTGCAAAGACAACCACATGCAACTGTTGACAGTGATTGCTATATCCTCTTTGTTTCTTTTTTTTTTTTTTTACCTGCCAGTGTAACTCCACTAGAACTAAGGAAACGTTTAATCACGCCTACCAGCTCTGCTGCAAGAGGGAATTTCGGGAGATAAAACATAAGGACCAAACCAGAACTGCGGAGAGCGTTGAGGTCTTTCAGGACTGCCGGGAACGAAGGTGTCGGTTTAAATTGCACTGACAAGAAGTTGCCTTTGGCGCTTCCCTGCTGAACCTGCTTTGGTTCAAATGCAAGTCAGCAAGCGTGGAAGTGACTGATTAATAGAGTTAAGCGTTTCCATCTATCTGAGGGAGCTGGAGCTTTACCTGCAGTAGCTCCCGTGCAGTGTGGTCACTGACAGCACCGGTACTGGAACTGCGATGCCTGGGCAGATGCAGGAGTTAAATAATCCCCCGAAGCGATCCCCTGCCGCAGACGATGGGAGGAGGTTAGCTTATGGGGCAGGGTGGGGAGGCACCGTGCAAGCGAGCCAACTGTAGCTGAGCTGGGAAAGAAATCAATCTTTTTCTGTGATTGCAGCATTCTTTGGTTTTGCACTGAGTCGCTGTGACCTGGCAAAGCACGAGAATAAAAGAGTGTGCTCGGATGGGTGCCTGCTAGGGTGGGTGCCCGCTCGGGTGGGCACCCAGCTCCCTGCACAGGGCTCCCGCAGGCAGCCGGCAGTGGACCAGGGTGCTGCAGCCCGGGAAAAGCCGGCAGAGAGACAAGTGTTTTGCAGCAAATCTCATTTGCTGAAGAGCTCTGCTTCACCTGGTTTTGTGGCCTTCACATTAAGTAACAGCAGCAGTGCGGGCTTGGCCAGTCAGCGCTAAAAATACATGCCCCATTAACCCAGTTACATGCCCAGCAGTGAGAAGGAGCAGCAATTTGCCTCAATTCCCCTCAGCAGCAACGTTCCCCCATTCCCCCCTGCTCCCCCTCCCCAGGAGCACTCGCACAGAAAATGCACAGCGCTCTGGGATGTCTGCCAGGAAAACATCATAAAATGTAAACCAAAGCTTGCTCCCTAAAAGCACAGCTTAGCCCGGTTTCTCTTACATTTCCTTTTATGCGTTTTTCACTTGTTTTTTCTCCCTACAAGCAGCAGTAAACTGCTTCTTTGGAATTTTTTAAACTCTCTGGGTTAGAGCTGTAGGGTCTGATGGGTATTTGTCCAGCGTGCCCATCACCAGGCCTCAGGGCACAAGGGAGGACACGGAGATCTCTGGGGCTGCAGGGCTTCGAAACGTGACCCGCGATGGAGTGATTTCTCCCGACACCCGGCTCGTCCCAGCTGCTCCCCCAGCACTGCACGTGGCGAGCGGGAAAAGAAATGGTTTCCAGGAGGGGAGCCATCTCTGCAAGCACCTCCGACGCCGTGCCGGCCCCCGCTCCCCTCTCCTGCACCCCACATGTGCATGTTCCCAGCGCCCCCGCTCCTTTCCAACCGCCTCAGCTTGTCAGACCTCGTCAAGAGAGACAAAGGGGCAGCGGAGAGCCGTAAGGGGAGCCGACGGGCGCCGGGAGCGCGCCGGGAGGGAGCCGGCGCTGCGGAGGGGGCACGCGTGTGCCCGGGCTGTGCCGCGCTGCCTGGAGCGAGGCATTGCTAAACTGCACTCAGGTTACGTTACAGACCTTGCTCCAGCGAGGGAATGGAATGGAATGGAATGGAATGGAATAGAGTATTTTCAGTTGGAAGAGACCTACAATGATCATCTAGTCCAACTGCCTGGGAAATATGGAATGCTCGGTTGATTAGCAGCGTTTTCCTTTGGCCCATGGGAGCCAAGTTCAAGTTCCCAACAAGCGCGGGGGAAAAAAGGCTGTGGGTATTTTTTCTTCCTTTCCCTTCTCGTGGAGCTGGCAGCTCTCCTGCCTCTCTTATCTTTAGCCCAACAGAGCGCCGAATGATTTTTTTCCAGCATGAGAGTTGCAGCTGGAGGCCTATGTGTAAATAATAAATGCATAAACAGCGAAGGAGCAAAGCGTGAGGCCATGAAAGAAACCTCCCCATAATTGAAAAGATGATGTTCAGCGGATGGGAGGGGAGAGCGTCATTTTAAGTAGAATATAAATAGAGAGAGTAATACAAATATCTAAAGTGGCCTCGTCATTTGCTTATCTCAGGGAATGAAATTCACCTCGTGAGGCTCACAGCTGAACTCAGAAATCATTTGCCTTCTGCGTAAGAGCATTGCACAGTTTCTGCACACGTTGGGGGATTGTTCTGCTTGTCCCAGAAGTCTCGGGTATTGTTTACAGCCGATACACGGGCCCTGATTTGTGACTATGGCTGCGGTTCAGAAGAGCCTTTGTTCTCCTGCTTTTGCTTCCAGGAGATGAGGCTTTCAGTGAAAGTGGGGAGTCTTATTTTATATCAATGACTGCAAAGATATCTTTCTTTCTTAATGCAATAAACTAATAAAAGTTGACAATAGCATGTGTTCCCAGGGTTTAATCTGCATATAGATCAGGAATGTGGTGATTCCAGCAGGAGGAAACAAGATTTTGATGAAAGAAGATAAGACGGAAAAAATACCATCCGGAAAATAAAGGAAGGAAAGGTTGAGGCCATGACAGTAATGGGAGATTTAAAAAATTACATAATCTAAATCAGATTGATCTGGGATCGTACCTGGGCTCTCTGCCCGTCGCATGGGACACAAAGAGTTCACTCATGTGCTGTTTGGAGGGGGGGTCCCAGCGCTGTGCCGTGCCTGCCTCCGGTCTGCTTGAGCCTTTGCTCCCCAGTTATGTCCCCTACGTGAATGCTGAGGGAGGGGGGCCACCAGTCGGGCATATACTGGCTCCAGCTTTGGGGTTTTTCTCCTTCCGAGCAGCAAGTTCAGGGTAAGATGTGATATCAGACAGCCTGTTCAGGACGCAGGATGGGGACTTGACACTAAAAAATGGCTGGTTAAAGTGCTGCTGTGAAGGAAGCAGAAGCAGCGGGCAGAGGCAGGAGAGCTCTGCAGCAGAAACTGAGAAAGAAACTACCTACGGATGTTGAAAGACATGGAGCGGCTTATATCTTAGCATCTATAGCTTAGATGGTCTCTTTGCGGCAGGCAATTTTGTGAGATGTTTCTGTACTTCTTATTTCATCCCGGAATGGTTTGGATGCCTCGAAAGGCAGGGTAGAAATTTTCTCAGGAAGCATTTTCTGCAAATCATTGCTGTGCGGATGGTGCATTGCATGAATGCTTGGGTTTAGTGGAGCTTGTTTATCCTATTGTGCATCACAGACATCTTGGCCTCCCAGGAGGGTTCATTGTGATGAGACAAGTGCTGGGAATGACACTTTGCTGCAGCTGGTGGGACCTATCGGGACCTCAGGGCAGCATGCTTTAGCCAGAATCTCAGTGAAATTGGGAAGTGTTGCAGTAAGGTGGACTAGCGGATCAAAATAGTCCTTTCTGCTTGGTAAGAACCATACTTATCTTTCCTAAAAGCTGTCACAGATCTTTAAACCCATTTCAACAGCATCTTCTGCCATGCAGCACGGAGCCTCCAGCAGTGCTGTCTCCCAGCCAAGAGTCTGAGACCAAGTTTTGATACGAGACCTGGATCCGTTCCTGTGCATGCAAGGCAGCGAGGGGCCTGCTGGGCTCTTCAGTTTGGCAGAGCAGAAAATATTTGTGGTGATAAAATACCCTTCTCTTGGAGAAGTCCCTCCCTGTCCTTCTCTTCTCGTGCAGGGCCCTGATCTCCTTCTGCTTCTTTTGCCCCAGAGTTTCTCTAGGAAGCCTGTGTCTGGATAAATGCTCTTTTCAGAAACAAGTAGTCCCCTGGTGCTGATGCTCCTGCTGTGGCTTCTGCATCAGCTACAGCCCTCGCAGGTGTCCCCTGTGGTCGGGGGCAGGAGAGCTCCTGGGGGCCACGGGCAGAGGGAGGGGGTGGCTGGAGACGGCTGGGATGGAGCGGTCCGGGAAGGAAGGAGCTGGTGTCCATGTGCCAGCCAGCGCTGCATCCCTGCCTGCGGTCCTGCCCGCCCCGGCTCCCCAGCCGTCCTCTCCTGACATCAGAAACCTGCCCTTGAGGCCGATCACATCATCGCGCAGAGGAAATGACCTCATAGGGAGGACAGCAGCAGAAGCCGAGACGCCAGGTGATGGCTTCAGAAATATTGCGGTCATTTTCATGCAAATGTCCTCGGTGGTAAAGGAGGAGGGGGGAGAGGAAAGCACAGAGAAAACTGATGTGTCGGCAGAATTGTTTCTATACAGAATATTTTTCAAAGACTTCAATAAGGCAACAGCAGCATTTGAAAAAGGGAGTATGAACAAAGAAAACACAGCTGCATCTTCATTCATGAAAGGAAAGAGGTTGGGTATGCGGCTATCAATCTCAGCTGGGCGTGGGGTGAAACATCAGGGACAGATTGGGGCAGATAATGTACGCATTTTTCTGCAAATATTTGACGGTTCAGATTAGTTTGCTTTAGCTGCTTCTTCCCCCTTTTGTGTTCCCACTCCACAAACATTAGCATTATCAACTTTTACTGGCAAGAGTGCTCTCAGTGGGAGATTTCAACAGCTGATTCATTGAGGATTTGCAGGAAACAGAATTTTAAAGGGAAATTTGCATTGTAAGTGTTTTTCACGTTCAGCTAATCAAGGCACACAAACAATACCATGAGACTTTTATGGCCAATTACAGCATAGCTCAAATATTGGCGATGGAGCCAAGGGTTAGAAATTCTCCAACAGCCGTTCACCCGATAGATGGGAGCCACAGATGCCCTGAGCCGACGCGGCGGGGCGTGTTCCCGGGGCCGGCGGGACTCGGGTGGCTCGGGGGGGCCGTGGGGGGGCCGGAGCCGGCTGAGGGGTGCGCACTGCCAAGGAGAGGCGCACAAAGAAGTCTCAAAGTGCTGTGAGTCGGAGTCCGTCCGTGTCCTGCGAGCAGACAGCGCCGTGGCAGAGGCTGTAGAAACGCTGACAGCCGGGCTTGGAGAAGTGCTGACGAGAGACAAAGCAAAAATTTTCAGAGAAGCATCCAGCAGTTCAGATGACTATCTTGAACCCTTTTGATCTTGAACTCGCTCTGAAACTATTGCACAGAAGTCCTCCCATGATGTTTGCACCCCATGGTGATTTTTGTTGGATTTGCAGACCCCAAGAATTGTTCCTGGCTTTCCCAGCTCAGTGTTTTCATTTCTCATTCTGGCCCAAACCCGGAGGAACAAAGAGGCCTGGGGGAAGAATATTAAACAGGATCTACAGACTTCTAAAAATGTCCTCGAATGGAGGTTCGTGACCTACGCAACGGCGCAAGTTAAGGCCTGGGGAGGAAGTTATGAGTCTGACTGTAACTTTCTATCCTTTTTCCTTTACTTTTCGGTTTGCATCACCATTCAGGAAAAAGCCTATAATATTTTGCATTTAGTATTTCTGGGATAACATCCTGGGTTTACACCACATACTGCTCCGGTGCAATGAGGCACAGCCCGATACAGGCAGGACACGAACTCTGCCGTGGTGAGAGCGTCGTGCGAGCCGGGTGTGCGGTTCCTGTTTGTTCTCCCAAGTCTTTCTTAAATCTTCTGTTTTTCTGCTCCTGCTGCGCTTTCTTTGTCTTCCTTTATTCACCCAAAACTTTTCTTCTTTGGAGATATTTAAGACAGAGTTCCAAGGAGTCTACACCATTTCTTTCAATTAACCTTAATATCAAAGAGATTGGTACTGTGTTCAGCAAGTATTTTTGGAGTAAACGCTAAAAAAACCACTGTCTTGATTTTCCTTTCTTTTCTGTTATGCCTGGTGGCATCAACACACGCCCGTCACAGCTCTTTCATTCCTAGAACAGCTCCATCTCTAACACCTACTTCTTTTTTCTTCTTTTTTTTATTTTAATTTTATTGTGCAGCCACTTATGTTTTTCTGCCTCCTTGTTCTGATTTCTTCAAAATATTTTCTTTTTCTAACTTCCTACCCAATGGCAGCAGGAGCCTGTCTGTGCTCAGGGGAAACTCTATTGAATTCTTGTCCGTTACTCTGAAAGCAGTGTGCTCTCTTTGAAGCTGCAACAGAAATTCTGGTAGAAACTGTGAAGTATTTTCTTCTCCAAGTGAATTTAGTGCTGTGGTATTTAACTCCTATGCAGCAACAAGGAGCCCACCCCTCAAGTCCCTCCAGGATGGGGAGGAGCGGTGGGACCTGCGGCGGGAGGGACGCAGCGGTACATGAAGCCGGCACCGGAGAGTGGTGGAAGCGGGGGATGTCCAGGAACAAGTCCCAGAAAATGCCCATTGCCGCAAGGAGCCCACAGGTCTGCTTTTTTTAAAAAAAAAAAAAAGAAAAATGGCAGAAAGAGAAACTGCTGAGCACTTTGGCAAACCTGGCCACAGTGACAAAACTTGAATAACCAGGTTTAGTTCCTAACCATGGAAATCGAGCACCTGCATCCCAGACCTGACCCGAATGACCAGTTGTGAGGGACCTCAGTTCCTGTGCCTTTCTTACGGAGGCCATCAAGAGGCAGCACTGACTTTGTGAGGGAGGTCCTGCTGAGCTAGAAAATGGACAGAGGTCATCCATGCAAGCCAACCCTCAGAGCTAATAAGTTGCATGAAAAATAATTTCAGATCATGTCCAAAACCCCATATTTAGGTTTTGCTTCCTCCATCTTCCTGTAGCAGAGGAAGCCACGGCTTCAGGAGGTGGCCCAGGAGCAACAGAAAGTGCCTGATTGACCCTGACAGGGGACTCGCAGGGGGAGGGTGTCCCCAGGGACGCGGGGCTCTGCTGCGAGGTGGCTCCCGCCGCGAACAGGAGCCCTTTTCACCTGTGGTGCTCCTTCACAGGGAGCATCCTGCATGGGGCCAAATAGCCCTCATTATAGCTCTTCAAAGGCCTGGGTCTCTGGCCAATTTACTGTGGCAAAATTTTGGGTGCTTTTAATTAAAAGTTTCAAAAAGTTGGGCCTGTTGGGTCAAAGGAATTCTCTGTTGCTCTGGCCCATCGTCTGCTTGCAAATTGTTTACCTGGGCATATTTTTCCCCCTTTTAATTAAAGCTGAATTAAAAAACAGGTTATTTGAAAGTGGAGATAATGACTATAAAGCCCCATTTGCATTTTCTATGCATTACGCCTGACCGATGCACCCTCTGCAGAGGGGTGAGCCCGGCTTGTGTCGTGTCGCAGGGGCAGCTCCAGGCTGATGGGGCAGGGGGACGGACGCGGTGTCCCCCTCGGGTCCTGTCCCCTCCTGGTCCCACACCAGCTGCTCACTCCCAGGATTTCATGCTCAGAGGAGGAGGCTGGTGCTCTCGCTGCCCCTACAGAGCCTTTCTGTATGGGCTATAGGTAGAGTCTAATGCAGAGCAAGCCCTGTGGTACTTAAAGGCACACGGCAGCACCACGTACATGAGGATGCATAAAGATTTATAATTGTGCTCATTTGTTGGAGAAGCAGAGTTGACGGTCCTCGTCTTTGACAATATTTGTGCTCAGTTCCAGACTGTGCCCAAGAAACTGTTGTCATCCTGGTGAAAAAGGAAAAAGAAAAGGAACAGAAAAAGGAAAAGGAAAAGAAGAAAAAGGAAAAGGAAAAGAAGGAAAAAGAAAAGGAAAAGGAAAAAGAAAAGGAACAGAAAAAGAAAAAGAAAAAGAAAAAGAAAAAGAAAAAGAAAAAGAAAAAGAAAAAGAAAAAGAAAAAAGAAAAAGAAAAAGAAAAAGAAAAAAGAAAGAAAAAGAAAAAGAAAAAGAAAAAGAAAAAGAAAAAGAAAAAGAAAAAGAAAAAAGAAAAAGAAAAAGAAAAAGAAAAAAAGAAAAAGAAAAAAAGAAAAAGAAAAAGAAAAAGAAAAAGAAAAAGAAAAAGAAAAAGAAAAAGAAAAAGAAAAAGAAAAAGAAAAGAAAAAGAAAAAGAAAAAGAAAAAGAAAAAGAAAAAGAAAGATAAAATATCCCTGATAAGGTACTCAGGCCCAAACAGACGTAAAAATTGCAAGCTTCGAAATAGGCGTTTGAAGCATGCATAGGAGAGTGGCAAGAAGCCACAACCTGCCTTCCTTGCCTGCCCAGGTCTGGTCCCCGGGCGGTGCTGGGTGCTGGCCCCCCCCGAGCACCACGGGCACCTCGGGGTTGACGCCCATGGTGCTGCAAGCGGCTGCGTGAGCTCTGGGTCTCAGTGGGGGAAAAAGCCCTCTCAGTTCTCCCTACAAACATAGCGATTTGTGAATCCACCCCTGCCTTCTGCTAATGATGTGGGATCTCAGGCAGCTTTGTAAAAGTAATTACTTTATTTGGGGTAAAAGGCACATGTGAAAGAATTCCTACAAGCAGAGAAAGCGTTTCCGTTGCACTCGTGGAGCATCTCCCCGAATGCAGAACACATCGTTGGCTGCTTTTATTTGCAGTTCTGATCCCGGCGCTTGTGGGAATTAATGGCTGTAGGTTTTGAAATGCAATTATAGGCTTTGCAGTGGTAATTTTGTTTTTATTTCCCACTGCGTTTGCTGTTGCTCTGCGGAGAGGAGAGGCTTTAGTTAAAACTCATGTAACACAAGCGTACCTACAATTTGTTTGCTTTTTCTAGAAACTTTTTTCTTTCCCTTTGCGGACTGCTGGTCCATGGGATGTTTTCTTCTGTCTCAGTACAAATAAATGTCCGGGTCCTCGATGGTTGGGACTGGTAATAGGATACAGAAGCTTTCACCGCGAGGTCGTTTGCTTAAATCCAAAGCAGCTCAGTCAGGACCAAAGGCTGTTGCAGTCTGACGGCTCATCAGGGGCCAGCGATGGCACAAAATGCTTTGGGTGCCTGAGCCACGCTCACCACGGACGGGGCTGGCTTCCCACATAACCCCCGGCAGCTTCCCCTGCATCTGGGCGATGCTTCGGAGCAGCCGGCGGCAGCGGGGGCTGGAGCCTGGCTTCGCCGCTGCCTGCGGCCGGCCGCGGAATCGTCCTTCTCTAGGAACTTGATCAAGTTGTTTGGATTTTGGACAAAATTAATCAAAACCAAAACTGTTTGGGAGAACACGCTGGTTTCAGCACTTTTCCCAGTTAGTTTACTTGCTCCTTTGTATCACTTGGAAATAAACTTTTTATTTACAATTTTTCACAAATCTGGAGGAAAACATAAAGAGTCGGCACCAAAAATGCTGGGAAAACCCAGAATGTTATGACAAAACAGAAGTAAAAGGCTGCCATTCCTGAACGGCTTAAAAATCCATTGAGAGGGTTTGTTTTGAGAAATCGAAGAAACAGTTGTTTCAGGTCCAAGAAGTGGTTTGGGAATTATTAGGTCCAAACTTTGTGGTTGGTGAAGATTTCTACTTTTTCATCCCGCTTAAGGATGACAAATATCTCCAACATTTTCCTCAGTAACCCTTGCCTGCCCAGTTTGGCATCTGCTACAGCGAGACTTTGGTGCTCAGCATCAGCTGGTGCCTTCAGTGCAGCTAGTCCTGCGGTCCACAGCGACAGTCCTTGTACAGCACTCACGCGGCACTGGCTCCAAAGAGTCATCAGAAAGAGGCGTTGGAGTTTAGTTGATTGCAAGCTGATAGCTGCAAGCTCAGGGGTTTTGCTTATATTCGGGCAGAAGGCTTAGCATGTCCCGTCACTCAGAGCCCGTATCGCTTTCCACCACAACGTCTCTGCAGCGGTTCTCACGGTCTCACTCAGCAAAAACCAGCGCTGCTGGAGAGGTGCCGCAGGAAAGCCCTGCGCGCACGGCGAGCCCCTATAACCGGCCCCCCGCCCCGCACACCTCTCTTCTCCATCCCGGGGGAGTGGTGGCCCCGTTCCCACACCTGGCTGGCGTTCCCCCAATGTCCCCCCTCGTTAGCGTGCCACGTTAACGCTGGCAAGGCTTTCTGCAGCGCCCCACCTTCTGGCAGGTACTTTGTGCTGGATTAATCATGCATTACCCAAGCAGTAATTTGTGATGGTATTGAACATGTCACAGCCCGGGGAGGCGTCGAGAGCAGAGCGACTTCATTCTGTGTCTCCCCGAGTCGAGTGACACGGGCTGAATGGGAAAACATCGCCCTTGCCGGTGAGTGCCGCTGCTCCCCTCGCCCAGGTGGAGACCCAGGAGAGGGAGGGAGCACGACAGGGCTCCAACGAGATGGTGTCAGCGATAAAACTTAATGCTTGCCTTAAAAGAAGAGCTTGAGCTTTTTTTAATTAAATAATTTTTTTTTCAATTCAGCCATTCTTTTCTTTCCTTCTTTCAAGTGCCAGGCAGCCTCTGAGGTCCCCTCAGGTCTGGTGAAAGCCAAAAAGAAACCCCGTCAGGAAAAGAGGAGACCGGGAGGAGAGAGAATGAGGCGGTTCTAAGAGCCCGGTGGGGCAGGCAGGGCTCTGCGGCTCCCTTCCACGCTCTGAGGATGCTCAAGTGCTGTGTGCTCTGCGAAAAGCTCCTCATCTGAAGTTCCCAGCATGTGGCTCATTAAACGGACCCTGCCGCGTACTCCCCTTAAGAGCTGAACAGAACACACGAAGGTTAGTCACAGGTTAGGAAAAGTCTACGCTTTTGCGGGAGCAGAGGAGGATAAGCCCAGGTACCCAAGTACTCCAACGCTGCGCGGTTGGGAGGCGCGCAGGCACGGACAGGCGATGGTGCTGCCTCTGCCCCAGGCTGCGGGCGGAAGCCGGCGGCAGCGCCTGGACGCGCGGCAGTCCCCGGACATCTCCCTCCGCTCGACGAGGGAGCGGTGCTGTGCCGGCGTTCAAGCTGAACGCCAGAGAAATGAGTTAAACAGAGAAAAGTGCATCCTTGGGAGACCGAGACCTAGGGAAAAACCCAACTTCTTTGCACCTGATTAGACATTGTGGCTTTCGTGGGGATAAGTAGAGCGGAGCCGTCTTCAGCCACTTGCGGTGAAACGCCGACAGAGGAACATCCTCTGCACGGCTGTGGACTGGCACTCCTTCTCAGCGAGGTTTCAAACTGATCACTCAGTCTGATCCCAACGAGCTCTTATCTTGGCCAGTCAGTACAGGTTATTCACCATCAAGACAATACCAACAAGATGATAATATTTAGGGTTTGGGCATTAGACCAACAAGATGACAATATTTGTTTTTTATACAGTAGAAAACTGTAAAGATGATAGCCATTCCCTTGCACAGGACCTTGTAGGACCCTCCTGCAACCCTTTTCCATGCTCAACCCGAGCTGTCGCGTGTCTGCAAGCTTGGGGGTGGCTGGTGCGATCCTCGCTGAGGGGTACACTGAGCATGAGCGGGAATGCGTGAGGACCCCTGAGGCACCTTTAAATGGTAGTAAAAATATATATGTATCTCTACGGAAAGTGGCAATACATATCAAGTTGCAACTTGTAACAATGGGTGACAACACGCAACAGATTTTTATTTATGTATTTACTTACTTATTTACTTATTCACTTACATATTTATATATTTTAACTAATGCTTAAACACACGGAGGAGACGGTGCGCCTCCGCGTGCCTGTGCTGTGGCCCTTGGTGAGGATTTCGCAGGCTGTCCCCGAGGGCACAGAGACCCACATGTGGCCATTTAGGGTGGGAGTGAGAAGGTGCTGAAGAGGTGCGGGCAACTTTACAAGGTAATGGCCTCTTTTGTTTCCCAACTCACAGCTGCTAAATAGTCTCGTCTTGATAATGAAAAACCGATACTATCCTTGGTTTGTGCAACGCTGCTCTCTTAAGCATGCCGCAGGGGCTGACACGTCTATCGCAAGATTCCTGCTGGGCTGCCCAGGTGAGGGGCTGGCAGCCTCACTGGTGGGACCAGGGCTCCGCGCTGGGGTCCGTGAGGGACCTGGTCCTTAGAGGGTAGAAACAATTAGTGCACATTTCTCCGGCCGGTGCACTGCCTTCAACTGGTGGGTTTTTAAGGTTCAAAGGCTCTTTATTTTCTCCTCTGCTGCTTAAAATAACAGGGTCAATGTATACACACTCCTCATAATAATGATAATAGGGGCTGCTGGAGAAACGCAGCCTCCAGATGAACTCAAGACACAGACAATCAACTGGAACTCAGGGGTAATTTTGGTTTCTGATCAATCTAAAATCATTTTGACCCAAGGTATAATTTAAAATGTTCCTACCTCGGTTATTATAGCCCCAGGGCACTCTTGGTTGTTTTCGCGCATTCACCCGCTTGTTCTCTCTCTCTCTGCTTATAAGATCCAAGGAACAGTTTAATGAAAAATGAGTGTGTGGCTGGAGGGGTCAATGGTTAGTCATTCTGGATCCTTTAAAAAAAATCGGGTAGGATTTGGTTGTGTTCTTTTAAACAGGGGTTTTCACAGTGGAGCAGACTTGCAGAAAGACAAAAGCATTTATTCACCAGGCAGCTCCTCTGGCCGCCTTCTTTCCTTGCTGTGTTTTGCTCTCTGTTCACCCCCAAGTATCATGCTCGGGCCTCTTAGCCAGGGCATCTCCTGGGGGTGTCACAAAGCTGTGGTCCCCGTGGGCAAAGGAGCTGCAACCCTTTATGAGGAATAGCCAAGCCCCTGGGGTCTGGCCGAGGGGCCAGCTGCTCCCCTTTTCCTCTCCTACCCCCGCCAGTCCTGCCTTCCCGGGGGGCCTTTCTCCCGACGGGAAGGCACAGCTCGGTGGGAAATGGGGAGAAAAGGTAAAACAAGGATGTGCTAACAGAAGCCAGTAAGAAATGAATCAGCACAAAGCACCGGCAGGCTGGCGCTGGGAGGGATGGCGGATGCTTGGTGGAGGCACAGAGGGTTTAAGGATGTCAGAGTGAGCGGTTGGCAGGATAATTATTGCAGGCGGAAAACAAAAGAGAGTGACAATTTTCCTGTGGATGGATTCAGCCCTCATGCTTCTTAATTCCCATTGAACAAAGAGCTATAATTGTTCTCAATAGCGAGGAGGGGAAGAACCTAATTTCCAATGTGAGTCAGAGAAGCTTTCAAGCAGAGGGTGGGTGGAAACTATTTATAAAGGACCATTAGGGAAAATCAGATTTCTACACACAGTAAACAGAACACAGAAAAAAAATTTATTTATACTTGAGTCTGGAAAGCATGTCCCATGCAGCACAATGAAACAACGGCCACAGTGCAGACCCTGAATGCTAAGACTGAGGGTTTACCCCTTGGCGTCTCTGAAGGTTGTGGTGTATTTCTGTCCTTCGGCAGAGCTGGCGGAACAATGCCTTCTTCCCAGGCACACGCTTCAGACAGACAAACAAACAAAATGTGAATTTGCTCTATCCTCTCTGTATTGCATTTAGAGAGAAAAAAAATAATTGAACAATTGGCGTCGTTTGGCCAAAAAATTGCGGAAAGCAAATACCAAAACGATGTGCCAAAGTAATTGCAGGAGATGAGCTCCCAGTTTGCTCAACACTTGTTTGCACAGGTAAACTTGCATCCTTCTGCAGTCAGCATTCATGCAATATTTACAATTCTTTATTCCCAACATCGAGAAAAAGACTCTAAAAATAAATTCTAGTAATGCTGAAGAATAGCTAGAACCCAGCCATCAGGTGGTGAGGGAGAAGGTTGCAACGCACGCAGGATGTTTTCCTGGTAATTGCCTGATTCCCTGGACATACATGTTAAAAGCACCTTACTCAAGCTGCAAGAGCCCTATAGCAAAAGGGAGTCTGCTGAAGGCAAGGCAGAGGGTCCTGGCGGTGGCTCCAAGACAGGGTAAGCAGCGCTTTGGCCATCAGAAGACACACGAGGCGGTGCCTGCAGCCCCAGGGAGGTTCCCAGACCTGCGCGCTCGGCGGGGCACGAGCAGACTTTCCCCAGAAGAAATCCTCGTTCTGGTGCAGGGGAAGGCTGTCAGGGTCGCGCTTTGGGGCCGGGCGCTGCGAGTCGCAGACCTGGGCCAGGGCTGCAGCGGGGAGCCCGCTGCTCCTCTGGGGCCAGGCTCCTGCTGATGGCCAACGCCAAAGGGACAACCAGCCTTTCCGGGCAGGGCAACGGGAGTCGTGACAATACGCAGAAGCCGTGGCTCCTCCAGATATTCCCTTCTAATATAGAAGGTGTCTGCCCGTCAGCGGGAAGCACATCAAACCTAGGATGTTTCTCTGCGACGTGACTCCACCGAGTCTCACTAAGCCATGTGTGGACATTTCTGGGCTAGAAAGGGAATATATCACTGCGCAACATCTTAACTAGAAAGCAAATGTAAGCAAGAAAAATCCTTATGTCACAGATGAGCAATGTGGGTTTCCTCCTCCCCAGTGTCTCCCTGAGCCTAAATCTAGGCTGAGCAAGGTCTCAAGGCTTAGCCAGGATAACAAGAACACAAAATAATCGAAGTGATAATCTGCTGATTAGTTGGCTAAGTATAATCTGTTAAGTGTCAACTTAACAAATATCTGGCACTTTTCCTGCATTACTTTTGGAGCACTAAACCAACTGGTTTAGTGGATTTATTCCTATTTTATGGGTTAGCAAATGGAAACCAGTGAGCAGAAGTGCCCACGCAGTTATCCCATGAGCCTGTCCCCATGCTAAGGGCCGTGTTTGCCTGCAGCCCTGTCCTTCATTCTGCCTTTTCCTTCATTAATGTTTATGACTGGTTGATATGGACTCTGTCTGTGGAGCAAAACCCAGCTAATGGGATGTCTGCCTTCACCACGGAGCTCGTGCTCCCCGGGCTTGGACCATGAAGGAGAGCTGTTCCCTATGTGATGTACTTTATGTGCGTGCAGACCTGATTTATATCTCTTCCAACAAGCTGTTCTCTGCTATCATGAGCCAACAGGACCCATAGGGTGTTACAAGACATATTACATGCAGCCAAGAGCTTTAATCCCCCTGGGGGAGTGATTACAAACAACTACACACGTCCCAGAGTTGCTTAATCACTGTTAAGAAATTTCTTTATAATCTGACTAAATTACTTTAATTACTTGCAACTACCAATTAGCGTCTGAATGCTTCCACTGAGAAGTTTGCAGGCATTAATCTGCTCCCTTGGAATGTTAAATCACCGGCTGGAAGATGGCTGTCGTCTATGCAGCAGGCAGCAAGCTGCCAGGCCAGAGCGGAGGCAGCCAGCCCCTACCCGGCATGCCCCTCTGCAGCTGCCTGCCCTCGGCTTTTTTTTATTTAGTAGCGTGAAAGGAGAGTTCAGGCCTTCAGCGGGTTTTAGCAGCTGGTTAAAATTGCCCCATCCCGGGAAAGCGAGGTCCCTCTTTAACCCCGCGGTGGGTGCGGAGGCTCTGCCGCCCGGAGGAAGGGTCAGCCCCCCCCGGACCCGGACTGAACATACGGTCCAAAATACTCCCTACCTGGGAGCTCACAGACTCAGATGCACCAGGTAGCCTCTTTGCTCGCCTATCCATATTTGCAGACCCAGCTCATTTCCTAATTCACAGAGCTCCACAACACAGACACGTGTTTTCTCAAACATCACATGCTGGACAGGGTGGTTTTTGCTAACTACCAGGTTTGAGCCGAACTTAATCTTCAGATGTGAATGCCGATGAGGTCTGGACAAGCATGGCTCCATTTCTCATTTTCCCACTAGTCCGGACTTACAGTAACTCTCAAACCTTGAAAAGTTAGCATCAAGGTCTGAACTTGCTTTTCTGGCCGCTTTCTAGTCTTTGCTTGCATGGATCGGGTTCAAACCACCTTTTTTCTTTGATATTTAGGCCCGGGGTGGCTGCACTCGTCTTCTTTTTCTTTGCTCATCATTAGGAGTGTGCTGGTGTGAGGAGTCTGGGCACGAAACCAGAATGCCCTCGCCTGCACTCCCAACAGTCGAGAGGCAGAGCAGCTGCCGCAGCGGCGGGAGGCAGGTTCACCGGGCAGGGATGCTGCGCAGAGCAGCGGCCCCAAGCAGACCCCGTGCCTTTGTCTTAGCCCAGCGTCGAGTCAGGGCAGTCAGGACCAAGGCTCGGTAAGGCCAGGATACTTTTTAGCAGTGGGGAGGAGAGGTTGAGAGAAAGGGAGGCTGCAGCACTGCCAGAATTGAGGAAGAGAAAGACTCCAGGTTAGGAAAGTGCTGCAAAGTCAGAGGGAAGGGCAGCAGGAGAGCGGACGGGCACAGACTCTGTTTTCCTTCACCTTCTCCTAGATCGTGCTCTCGTCTGGAAGATGTCTCTCTGTTTTCCACTGGCATCGATGAGAATAGGTTCTCTTCATAGTGGAAAACCCACTAAGTCAAATATGCGTTAGCTAGGAGACCCTGCAGTTCCCACAGCTTGACCTGGGATGTGCAGATCATGTTGCTGGCTGGGTGTAATTTTAATTTTGCATAAATGCAGTATCTGTGATACTGGTACCCACTAGCCTTGGTACCAAGGCAATGGTTTGCTTTCTCCTGTTTGCAAAGGCACACTCGATGCTGGAAGGAAACGTGTAGGTCTATGGGAACTGTTGAAGACTGATCTCCTGCAGTTTGGGGTTCTGTAATTTTTTTTTTTTTTTTTTTTTTTTTTGAGATTGGCCAATAGCTTCCAAAATTGCTGGGGAAAGAAACAGGGTGGGAGGCAGTAGATGATATCATGGCAGACAGCATGATTGCCTAAGCCTTCTTTTCATGGGAATCCAGGCTAAAAACTGGAGTTCAGAGCCTAGAGGAGAGGACTGGGAGTCAGAATTGTGTTTTTCCTCTTCTTCCATCTAGCATGATCATGGTATGCTTTGAAGACACATTCATGTTTATGCATTTCAGTTCCTCCACATGTAAACCAGCATGCTGTCTCCCCACTTTATGAGCCATTTTAAGCTCTCGTATTGGAACTAGCACCACCAAAGCTACAGGCTTTGACCACTCGCGTAGCCCGTCACAAGCACTCCTTTTCTGTAGAGACCAGCTTCTGTTTAGCAACATTAATGCTTCTTTTTCCTTTACAGAGACAAGCATACACATATGTCCCAAATGTATGCCTTTCATAGGTGATAAATAAATAAGCGTCGCCAGCCCTGAATCGGGAGGGTTGTTTTGCTTGTTTGGATTTAAATAAGACTTTGCAGGAACGATCCATCTTGCAAGGGCTTCATGCAAATCCCTTTCTGAGCCAAATCAATGGAACAGCGAGTGCCTGCTCAGCTTGCAAGGCATTTAAACGCTGGCTGGGGCTACATCCCCGAGCTGCCGTCAAGGCTGTGCAGGCAGGGCTGGTCCTGGCTGTGGAGGGCAGCGACCCAGCTGGTGCCACCGAGGCCAGGGGCAGGGGGTTGCCCACCCGGCTGCACCTTCTGCCCAGCCCCACCTCTGCCTCGCTGGTCCCTACTGGAGCCGCTTTCATCTTCCCTCTGCAAACCTTTCTGGGGGGTTTCCCCTCCTTTGTTGTCAGAGGCATGTGGAAAATGTCTTGTGGATGACCAGATGAAGATTTTCGTGTGCAGGTGATAAGGTCAGGAAGGTTCTTCCCAGGCCCTGGAGGACGTGAGTTGTTGCAGGAGGTTTTTTCCTCACCTCCAAAGCATAGTCATCCATCATCTAGCTCTGTGGGCACTTTGCTCAGCGCCCCGGAGGCATTTCTCACCCAAGTGCCAATTTGGTGTTCTGGGCACTGCTGAAGACCTCAGGGTGCATCTCACCACATCGCCTACAAGTCACTGAGCACAGGGCTCCGTGTGCTTCGGCACGTTTGGACGAGGCGCTTACATTTGTCCCTGCGGGGCAGCAGTGACAGTCTGTGTCCGGGGAGAACAGCTGTGTGCTGTGTCGATGAACACTTCCCTTGGCGGCACAGGAAGGTTTAGATTGCCAGCCAATTCCAGGTCACTAAAACCAGGGAAGCTTATGATCAAATTGTAGGAAATGGAAGGCAATGACTGAAATAATAGCACATACAAATGGAAATCTAGATTAAGTCCCCAGGGCCGCCTTTGCAATTGGGAAGAATGAATTCTTTTTTTTTTCTTTCTTTCTTTTTCTTTGAAGGAGACAACCAGTTATTTTTTGATATTCAGGTGGGAGCAGTGGTTAAAAGTATGTTAGTGTAAAAAGCAGCCCAAGCCTGCTTCCTAACATCCTCACTAGATCACAGCTGGGCCACTGCCTGTGCCGATGGCTTCCACTCCTCCAGACCAGACACCCAGCTACTTACCAAGTCATTATTGCTTAAATGTACAGCTAAAGGGGATGATAAGGCCCAACCCATTTCACTGATAGCCTAAACTAAGGCCACCATGTTTTTCCATCCAAATACAACAGCCCTCCTAGCTCCATAACAGTCTGCATCGGAGAAAAGACTGTTTGTAAAATAATAAAATGAGTGGGGAACCTAATGCAGGATGTATTGATGTGCAGAAGCCAAGTAGATTATACTGGAGTGCCTAAATGAGATGTATTATAATCCCCTGTTTGGAGACAAAGCTCTGCGGCAGGGAGCTCAGCAGCTGGCAGAAGTGCGAGGCAGCAGCTGCCGGGGTGGAGGAGCTGAGATGGCAGATCCCGCGCTCCCTCCCCCCGCAGCATCCCCAGCCTCCTGCTCACGGAAGGGGCTGAGCAAAGGGGGTGGGAAGAGCTATTACCTGATCACACAGGTGCCTTGCCTTCACCTCCATACCCCCAGCACTGAAAAGCAAACTGGAGATAGACTTGCCCTCGCCGGTGCTGGTGGCCAAGCTGGGGATGCAGCATCTGGATGCTGGAGGAGCTGTGTGGGAAGAGGGTCCCTCGCTGCCCAGGGGCTCCTCATCCCATCACCGCTTCAGTCCCCCGCCCGTACCCACCGGCATCCTGCTGGTTAAGGGCTGGGACATCTACTGTGGGTCATGCAAAGGGGCAAAAATGTGAAGCAGACACATCTGAGAAACCCATTTCTTGCTCTCTGTCCGGGGGAGGGCTGAGAGCGGACAGCACTGCTCCCCAGAAAAGGGCAGGCAGATCCCAAAACAGACCCACAATCTTCATTTCCACTCATGAGCGTGCACGATCTCCATGGGGGTCCGCAGGGCTGGCAGTGCACGGCTGACAGGCATTTCAAATGCTGCACAAAGAGGACTTTTACATGACACGTGACAAATCCATCCTCCCTGCCAAGGCCATACAGTGCATCTTCCCACACTGGAGCTCCCTTTGCTTTTGGTCCATATGCCAGAGCCCTCAGCTCCTCTTTATGACTCTCAAATCCGTATCGCTCAGAAAATGATATTCTTATTTCTTCAGATATACCCCTTAGGGTAGATGTCAACTTCATATCAACTTATGAAGCAGCAGGTATAAGCGAGGAGGCACACCCCATCACATACTCTCTGTCTCCCTCACACACACACAGAGCTAAATTTACCCTTAGTGTATTCCTGAGAAAGGCTGAAGCATCTCAGATACTATCAAGTATAATTCCCCTGCATGCCCAGACAGCACATGCACACACGTGCACGTACCTATACCACAGACTTGAGCATTTCTATATGAAAACGTGGAGGGGAGGGACGGACAGAGTCAAACTGCCTGCCTGCCACTGGAAAACTTACTGCGAGTGTCCAGTCTGGAGGAGCTGGGAAAAAGGAGGTGCGTGACCATGTCCACAGGCCACATCTCAACACATCTGGGGATGGGTCACAGGTGCCTGCCTGCCAGCGAGTTAGGAGGAGAGCTGTCTTGCAAACCGAAACATTAGCTTTAGGAGGTGAAAGAAGGACGGGGAGACGGCTCTCTTTCAAACGCAGCTGGCAGCTGTCAGTGCTCTGCCTCTGACCGTTTGGGAGCAGCCTCGGGTACCCCAGGGAGCTGCGGGCATGTGCCCCCTCCCACGCCTGCCCCAGCCCCACCACAGCTGCCTGCTGGGGTTGGGACACCTTGCACCTGATGGCCTCGGCACAGATGGTCCTTGCAGGATCCCCAGTGGGGACACCTCAGTGAAACACCGACCCGGTGAGCATGGGCTCCCTGAGCAAAGGAATTGCTGGGGAGGGGGGCACACACCCCCTCATGACGCTGTGGGGCTTCACCAGTCCTATGCTCCGCCGGTGCTGTTGTTTGCACAGGCTGACCACAGTCCATGTGTCCCAGAGAACCATCATCACCCTGTGACTGCAGTACATGGCTGATGAGGTGTCGATCTGACTGTCAGTGCTCCCCCTGACCCAGCACAGTCTAACCTCGACGTGGGGCAAAGGCTGATGCTCTTGGAGATTCATTTGAAAGGACTAGCTCTCCTCCCTTCCATGTCAGGCTGTTCCAGAGGCATGGGGACTCATCAGACTCATTACCCTACATACTGCAACAGGACAAATATCCATAAATGATGGAGTCACTTGCTTACGTGGTTATTTCCCATGGCACTGATACTGTCTTGGTTGTTCCCGACTTTGCAGGAAGCCCTGGGAGGCTTTCCTGCCCAAGCACTTACTTGGCTGAAGAACCTTCGTCCCTTACACCAGCTCCTGCCCCGCTGCAGCGAGCAGGACCTGAGAGGCATCAGCAGGTGAGAAGCTATTTGTGTGCAGGTGTAGTGGCTGCTTACTCACTCCGACTCAAAGTTACGGTCTCCTCTGGTTTTGTAAGAGGTTCTGCCACAATATGGTCCTGTGGTGTCTACCAGGGAATGGAGTGTGGCCAACTCGCCTTCCTGCGGCCACGCCAGACCATGCCCACGGCACCAGCAAGCCACGGCGCAGTTAGGCAGAGGCTGAGCTGGTCTTCCCAGCAAGGGTGAGATGCGGCACAGGCTTCACAGCCTTCTCCCAGGTTGTGTTTATCCGTTGTGATATTTTCACATGAGAAACAAATAAAGGCTGATGATATCTCCTGGAAGAAAAAACCAAGGTTACTCCCCTGACCTGATTAATGCAAATAAACTGAATGGAGTCCTGTCGCCCGGGGCTTGCAAATTTAATATCTGTTAAACTGATTCATTTCATGCTGTTTTAGCCTCTCGCCCTGTGACTGCAATTACCTCTGACGGTCTCGCTGGGCTGCCGGTGCCTGGTTCCCCCCGTGCCTCACGTGATGCAGTTTGGGTTGGTTCTGTTTGTTTTGTTGTTTTGATTTTTTTCTTCTTGTGGTTTAATTTCCTTTGAGTTTATTAATTATGGCCGAGGGCGGGGGCCAGGAATGTTTAGCTAATGCTTCCTCTTTGTGTACTGTGGCACCTCAGCCCTGTAATTCCCCCTTTACTGGCTGCCCCGGGACGGGTCAGGGGAAGCAGAGCCGGAGCTGGCCCCGGCTGCGGGGAGACAGGGGGTGGGAACCTCTTTTTTGCCTTTCCTGCCTGGGAGCTCTGCACCCATCTCCCCGCATCGCTCCCACCCTCTTGCCCTGTGTTTCCTGCTGTCTTCACTCACACGAAGCGACCGCTTTGGAGGAGGCTCGGGAAACATGTTTCAAACCATTTAATCAGAGCATCGGGTCGGTGTGCCTCGGGCTGGGTCCCTGGAGAAAGCAGGCACAGCGCATGCATCCTGTGGGCCTGGGTGAGCCAAAAGATGCTCCGGATCCAGCACTGGGCTCCGGATCCAGCACTGGGTGAGCCAAGAGATGCTCCGGATCCATGCACTACCAGCATGACCCTACGCAGGGCAAGGAGCAGATTTTTATTCAAACCCCACCTGCAACAGTTAGGATCGGCATTCATAATTCATCTGAACAGCGAAAGCCTCATGAGAGCAACAGGTTGGGCTGCTTTGAGGAGAGGGGATTTCTTCCCCCTGTCTCCCAGCAGCCACCAAGATGAGCTCTTCGGGAGCTCGGCCTGGGGCCAGCTGCCCGGGCTGCTGCAGGAAACCCCAGCCCAATGTCTTTTAATTTCTCTGGCTGACATGCCGCGGGGTCACCCCAGCCTGGTGGCTGACGGCGCGGTCCAGGGGCGCCCGGAGGTGCAGGAGCCAGAGCAGCAGAGGTTAAAAGCAGAGACCTCCCGAAGGGAGAAGGCACGAGAGCGAATGTGCTGCGAGTATAAAAGATAAATGAGGCTAAGGACGTCAGCCGGGTTTCACTTCACTTTTCATCTAATTCAACAGTGAGGGAGCACTCAATGAAATTAAAAGGGAAGCCACTTCAGGCAGATGAAGGACCTGGTATTTTAACAACACATAGGAAGTTCACCATTGCAGGATATTGCTTAAGCAAAGACTTTTTTGGAGTGAATAAGGATGAGCTGCTCTGATGACAAACATCGCCCGCAGTGAGATGTTTAGCCATGGTATAAAAGTGACATGAGCTCTCGGTCCCTTCCGAGTGCCTGCTCCCCGCGGGGGCACGGGGAGGAGGAGGCGTTGCCCACCACCTGTGGCATGGCACAGGGACCTGGAGCTGGGGATGGAGCTGCTCCGCCTGGACAGCCTTGGTGTGGGCCTGGACGGGAAGGTGAGTTCCATGGTCAGGATCCCTGGTGCTTTTCTGAGATGTCTCGCTCCCCAGGAGAAGAAAGATGACCAGATAGGCTCCACTTCTTTTGTTCCACCCCTAGGAAGTGTTTAGGCTGCAAAAGTACAGATAAAAGCCAAAGCGCTAAGTGCCCTCTCTACAGGCTGGAAAGCCATAATGCAAAGAAAAGGGATTAATTTATCTCCTTAAACAAACAATAACAACCTAATTGCCAAGACACTGTCACAGTGGCCTCGTTCAGGGTGCTGGAGATCAGTAGCACTGGATTTCCCCCAAACCTCCAGTCGTTCTGTTTGCTCCTCTCTCTTGCTGACTTCTCCAGAGCTGGGATGCTCTCCTCACCCCGCACAGCCTCCCTGGGGACCTTGCACCTCTGCAGCGACGATGGCCAGGGAGCAAAGCTCTGTTCTGTCCTGCAAGAGAGGGCTCTTGAGCACAGATCTGAGATGTGATGAGGGGAAAGAGAATAACCTGTGGGTTTTGCTCCTTCCTCTGGTTTTCGGAGGTGCCATTTGCAGCAAAACAAGAGTGTGGTGGGACCCTCTGCTTAGCCAGCACACAGAGCAGTGCTGAAGACCTCATATGCCTCATTTGTAACATGTGCCAAAGCTCCTAAGCCTGTGTCTTGGCCGCTGCTGCTGCCTGTGTTGGCTGGGAAAAGATCTCCCAAGCAGCTAGCTTGAGCTGCACCCCTGCACTGCACCCTGCACCCCCATGCTGCACCCTGCACCCCTGCACTGCACCCTGCGCCCCTGCGCTGCGCGGACAAGCCCAGGTCCCAAGGCACAGCCAGGTGCTGGTGCCCTCCGGGGACGCTGCTGCTGTGACAGGCAGGAGGTGCGGAGGGGAGTTTGCAACCCCTTCACCCAGGCTGTACCTGCACCGAGGATAAACAGAGGGCTTCCGTCTCTGCGGCTGTCAGCCCCCCTTTCCGCAGCGCAAAATTCATTTTAAAGAGAAGAAAAGCGGGTCTATGAATGGCCCTTTATAATTCATGAACAGGACCGCGAATGAAGGCTTGCACCCTTTCTGTTTGCTTACATCTTACTTCAAGTTCGGGGCTGTCAGGGGAAGCGAGAAGAGAAGGGATGCTGACTTCCCGAGCACACACACGCACACACGCGAGCGTGCTCACACACACCGTCACACACCCTTCAGTTTATTTTGCATTTCTTGTTTAGTTTCAGGCACCGGAGCTGCCAATCTCAGTGTGTTTTTAGTGCCTCTGTGCGGAGTCTGTCATGATGCCTTAATGGCTGTATCACCTTGTGAAGCTCTCAGACATCCTTAGCTCCTTTCATCAGCGGTGGGAAACCTGCCAGCCTCTGACAGGTTCTTCCAAACAAATCACAGTGCGATTTAAAACGGGAGATGTGACCAGCGATTTGGCAAGCCGCCAGGCGCCCGCGGCATGTGCATCTCGACGCGATCCCTCCAGCAGCGCCCAGCTTCGGCCGGGACGGCGCTGGTCCGTGCCACGGGCTCCGCGCTCAGCCCTGGATGGGACAAAGCGTTCTCAGCCCAGGCACCAGCCTTTTGCAGCTCGTGGTGAAGCACCACCGTCTCCTCCCAAGGCCTGCCTGCCCTTGCAAGGCGGCCGTGCTCTGGGAAACCAGACTGCTGTGCTCTGCAGCACCCCGAACTGCCCATCCCGCCGTGCCTCCAGGCCAGCATCGGTACCCGGCTATCCGGGCATGGTCCTGCCGGAGCCCCCAGTCTCTGCCCCAGCACCCTGCTCCTCTGCAGTCCTGCGCTGCACAGGGCTTCAGAGGTGTTTCTCCAAGCTGATTTGGGCACTTGGGATTGCCTGGCATCAATCCCAAGAGACCGGGCTCTCCGTGGCATTGCCTGAGCTGAGCTGCAACACCCGGAGGAGCAGCCTGCGTCGCTGAAACGGGGCTGGGGCTGCGGCGGCCGCTGCAGCCGAAGCAGGAGCTCGTGCACTGTGCTCAGAGCGGGTCTGCATCGCTTTGGGAGCAAACCACCGGCAGCATCCGGGGCCGGTTACATCCACCCCGCAAACACCGATCCCGCTGCAAGAGCCTGGCCTGGGGGTAGGAGCTGAGGCGAGCCGAATGGAGTGCTTCTGGAAACAGAAAAGGACATGGTATTTCATCATTTTGGGGCCCAGACTGTCTCTCCCGCACCAACAAGGGAACTATTTGTGTGGTTCAAAGACTTATTCATTCTGTTGTGTTTTTTTTTTCCAAACCACCCACTTCAAGTTTTGGGTGAAGGTTCAATTTCATTTTTCTTATTCCCAGCTCATTTGCCCATCCCTAAAACAAACATATTAGAGCAAGCATGTGGGGGAGAGGGTATATTAATCAAACCAGAGGGTAGGTGAACTTAACGCAAACAGAGAATGACAATGCATCGTGTATTTGCATAATCCAGTGAGAAAGCTTTCTTGCTGAAAAGCCAAAGCTACTGGCATAGAAAAGTATAGGTCTGAACAGGAGCTCCGGTCCTGAGCAGTTACAGACATTGGGGGTAATAAATCAGGGATCTGGGTAAAAACGTAGCGGTTCCAGCATGCTTTCCAAACTTTGCATTTCATTTGCTTTGATAGAGGGCCCTATCCTGTGTGCTTTGAAGTTAATGGCCAAGCTGCCTTTGAGTGCAGCAGAAACAAGCCCAGGCCTGAAGAACAGGTGCTCAAGTCGGAGTCGCAGTGGAGACTAAACTCATCAGCAATCAGCGTTGGCTTTATGCAAATGCTTCCAAATGAGGAGAATTGTCTTGCCAGCTGATACAACCAGAACAAAGCCCCGAGCACCAGTAGAGGGTAACATATGCAATTTCAGGGCTAAGAAGTCCAGGGAGGGACTTAATAGCAGTTGGCATTTTACAAAGGAAATAGCTATTTCTGCAGAAGGATGATTACAGGTATACATAAAAGCGTGGGGGTTTTTAGGAGCGCACTGGCTGGCATTCCCCACTTCTAGGTGACCTTGGTCAAGTAGTTTCACCTTGCTGTTGCTTGGTTTTCTGCTGAGCTGCTTCCTCAGTGGGATAATTTTCCCTGCTTCACAGATGTGATGTGGCTGCATTTGTTGATATTTGTGAATAGTTTGACATCCCCTCATGGAATATCTTAGAGGAAGGGAAGGAAAATAAAGTTCCAACTGGGACCCTGCCCTGGCAGGAGATGCAGAGGTGGCAAGGACCTTTAAGGACTGAGTTGCCACCTGGGCCAGTTGCCCGCTGGGGTGAGGAGGATGCAGGCAGTGTCAAGGAGGGAGCAGCGAGAGCCATCAGGAGGTCTCAGAAACATGACCTGTGCTGAAAGATTTGGGTCTGGAGAGGAGAGATCTGAGGAGAGATGAGATGGTGGTCTTCAAATACATAAAAGGAGGCTCAAAAAGAGAGGGAGTAAATCATTCTAACCATTATGGACCTGGAAATAATGGGCTTAAATGGCAGCAAGGGAAAATCAGGGTAGAAACTGGGAAAAGTTTTGTACCAACAGGGCTAGCACAGTACAGACGGCTGCCTGGGGACGTGGAGGAGCTGCCGCTCAGGAGGGCTTCACCCCGCGCTTCTCCGGCGCGAGAGAGCAGAGCCAGCTCAGCGAGGCTTTCCAGCCCAGCCCCACCTCAAACACAGGTCCACGACCGAGGATGACCACGAAGCAGCAGTTAGACCATGCACCGACCGCCTCGGCTCGGCCGAGGATGCTGGGGGCACAGAGCCTCCGAGGCAGCGCGGGGGCGGCGGAGCCGTGGGGATGGCAGGCAGTGCGGGGGGAGGCTCTGCCTGTGCCGCTGATGGATGAAACCTGCGTGACCTGACCCCAGTTCCCTGCACTTGCTCTTTTCTGCATGCGAATCAAAGGCGCTACTCGCACGGGTAAGCCCAAGCGCATGCCTAAGCATTTACAGCGCTGGAGGTATCTGCCCGTCCAGCACACGGCAAGGCACAAGTGGGTAATACCATATGTTTTCCTCCCCTGCAATTTTATGGCTGAAGGTATTTGATCAGACCAGTTATTCACTAACCATCTGTCCCTTGCACAAATACAGCTGATTCTTGTTATAACTCTCTGATGGCAAATGCCCTTCTCCGGCGCGCTCCAGGAACATGCTCAGGTTAACCGTGTTTCAGCCATTTCGGAAAATGCATCTCTTTTTAAGAGCTGGTGTTGTCAAGCATTCGTATGAATGGCAGCCGATGTCTGCGCTGATTACAGTGGGAGGATATTTAAAGCCCATTCTGCAAATCAGTGCCTTGGATACTAATATAAGTAACTTTAAAAAAATAGCAAGAAAGGAAAGCGAGGAGATAAAAACCCCGTCATTTACATTTCTAAGGAATATGAAATTGTGCTTTTGAAAAAAAGCAATTTGTAAACTTTAGATAGCAGCAAATTCCTTGTTTTTTTGGATACAATACCAGCTTTGCATATGTGCTGAAAGAAAGAGGGAGAGAAAATAACCCTGAAGCATCCTGCCCACTGCATTAGCTTTTAAAATAAAAGCCATTTATATATAAATGTTGGCTTTTTTCCCAGTCTCTGTAGAAAAGCTTTTCTATATTAAATGCTACAATGAATTAAATTAACCATAATGATTTCTTTGTGAATGGAAACCCTTTTTCCTGTGTGACATGTTTTTGATCATTTTTTTGCCTAGTTACAACAACCCATACTCCTATCAAGTTGAGGATTTTGTTTGTTCTGCTGTTTGCACAATGCAATACAATTACTATTTGCACTTTTTGTTCTTAAGAAAAATAAAGCACAGCTATTCCACGTGCTATCGTTCTGTGCAGGGAGTGGGAGCCCTTTGCCAGACCCACTCTCACCTGCCGGCAGCAGGGTTGCGACAGCCCCGTTAGCTCCTGTATTTAGATGCCAAGAACAAGCAGTCCCGGGGTGACGGGGAAATGGTGCTCTCTTTGGTCCCCCTCTGCACCCCCAGCAGCAGAGCTAACAGCCAAAATCATTCACCTGTGGCTCACTGCCGCTCCTTCCCCTGCGTTTGCCAAGAAGGGACTCGACATAGTTCATTTTATTATTTTTTTTTATTTATTTTTTTGCTGCCCTGTTGGCTACGGTGGCATTTGGCTGTGCTCTCCCCAGGCACTGGGGGCTGCTTTGCTGCAGGCTTGCCCATGCACACGGCTGCTGGGTGCTGCAGGGTGCAGAATCGGGCTCGTGGCAGCGGGGGTCCTGGGAGTGGTGACCGGGCAGTCGCTGCTGAGCAGCGAGCTCTTGCCGGGGGGAGGCAGCCTGCACGTCACGAGAAAGGAAAATTAGGTCACGTTTCTGGTTTGAAGAGTCTAGATGGCGTCCCATTTACTTTGGATTTCTCCTAACAAGTGCCTAGCTTCTATTTTCCTCCCACCTCATTTCCTTGTCTTTTTTTTTTAAAGCATTTCTCCTTTCACCCACCTCTTTTTCCTTGAAAACAGAAGGGGTGGGGGGACAAGCCCGAGGAAAGCTGGAAAAGCCCATGGCTTTCTGTGCTCCGCCTGGCTGGATGCAGGCAGAGCTCCTCCTTGGCCCCGGGGCTCTGACCAGCCTTGGCTGTCTCCTGGGGCTGCTCTGTTGCAATCGTGCTGCGCGGGGAAGAGGCCTTCAAAACTCAGTTAGAGCAGCAGAAGAAAAGGAAAAACAATCCCTTACATGTCTGTCTGTCCATTCACCCTGGTAAAAGCCATCTTGTGCCCCCTCTAGCAAAACTGCTACGTTACCAAAGCCAGCTAGTGAGCCCTAGTCTCCCTTGCTGAATCGTAGCTGCGGTGTTGGAAGCCTGAAATCCCAAGCAGCGACGCCTTAAAGACGTTGGGAGTTGGGTAGCTTTGGCTGGATGCTGGGCTCCGGAGGGGGCTGCGTGCCAGGGATGCCTCCCCAGCAGCTTTAGCATTTTACAGCATGAGAGATCTGTCCTGCTGCTGCTTCTGAGCATCCCTGGGCTGCGCCGCGCCGCGCCACGCCGCACCGAGCCATGCCCGCAGGGGCAGACCCAAGGACACCAGAGCCATCCCACCCTCTTCCTGAAGATCTGCAGATTGCAAACGGCACAGGGTCTCTCGGCTTTGACCAGGCAAGCCTGAAGCCACTGTTAAATTGTTCGCTATTGTCCAAGGCAGCCCGTGGCACAGTTTGTCCCTGATTCATTCGGGAAACGATTCCAGTTCAACAAGAATCATCGGAAGGATTTTTTTTTTTTCCCTGACATTCATTCCTAATTTGCTTTTGCTGGATTTAATTTCACTGCTCCTCTCCAAGCCCCTTGAGCAACCCCTCTCTTTTCTCACTTCATGTCATCAGATGTTCTTGGGCAACTGCAAAACCCTTGTCCCCCCACGCCTCCCTCCGCCCGCCCGCAGCGGCTCTTCCCGGCCAGGAGACCTCCCGGGCAACTACATCTCCCTGCCGTTCAGCACGGCCAATGGCTCGGTACCTAATAAATCAAACCCTGTATTACAAATTAAGCAAAAAACAGTCAAAGCTGGAGATATTTTAAATCATCTTGGTTTGTGAATTGGCATTTGGTGCAGAAGCGTGTCTTACTGGGGAAAGACAGAAGAAATGGGTTTCAGAGGTGTTGCCACCTCCATGCATGTGACGTGTGCACGGTCCCCGTTTCTCTGCAGAAACGTGAGCTTGAACGTCTGATATGTCATTTCAAAATCTGCCTTTCCTAGGTAATATTTTATCTCTCATCTCAGTGATCAGCATAATGAACATTTTTGTTCCTGCATAAATAACACCTGAAAGAAACCCCATTTAGTAGAGAATTACCAAATTGAGGGAAAATGCCTGACACTGAGAATCCCCTTAGGACTTTCCCTCAGGATGGGGGTTGGCCAACGTTCCTGAAAGGACAGGCTTTCCAGCTCTTGCAGGAGTAATAAGGTAATTGGGGAATGAGTAAGAAGTGGTTGCATCAGTTCCTTGGGGCAGCTGTGGATTGCATAGATGGGAATGTTTTCAGTTTAGGGTCAGCGTTTCTGCTGCCATTCACAAAGTCTGTGTGAATGTTCGGAAGTGGGTACAGCTTGTCCCTCAGAGAGGGGAAAAGGAGGGAAATAAATACTCCTGGATTTGAAATATGTTTAAAGGAGGGTTAGATTTGACATTAGCTGCTGCCCCTTGAAATTGTTTCTCCCCTCGCTACCAGAGGAGGGGTGGGTCTGGGACACGGGAAGGAGAAGACAGCCACGAAGGGAGGCTGCTGACTGTGGTTCCCTGGAGCAGACCGTTCTTCTGACGGCTGTATCACCAGGGGACCATTTGCAGAGCTCATTGTTTTGCCATGTCTTTTCTTCCCGTGTATGACCTGGTGCTCACCGGCTCGTCCCCTGGGTACACGGGGGAGCTGGCTCGAAGCTGCCGCTTGGCTTGTGCTCATCTCGCTGGAGCAGTCGCACGTAAAGCAAAAGGACACAGACAGACAGACAGACACACACCCCGCCCCGCCACAGGGTCATTTCAGTGTAGTGCTGGTTACAGCAAGAGTATGTCACCCTTCTGCAGAGTAAAGGGTGTCCAATGCACCAAGAGAAAAAAGCTCAGCTCTATTGCAATCGCAATAGTGGTAGGCAAATGCAGGCAGAGAAGTGCAGGCAGGTGAAGGATCTTGTCATGGCTCACCAAATGAGACACGGCCAAGAGATTCCTGCCACTCGGAGCGCGACAAGGACAACATTGAACCCAGCTTAGGCTTCTGCCAGCCTCCGTTGTTAAGTTGCCAGGGTACAATGTCCAAGAGATTTCTGCAGCTCCCCCGGATCCCACTCCCTTCCCCAGCTAACCCAAGAGAAATGGGTCCCTGCCGAAATTCAGCATCAGGGCTGAAAAAAAAGCCGTGGTATTACGATTATTTGCTATGAGATTGTGGCACTGCACTATCCTCAGAGCTTTAATTTAGATGATTTAGGGGCCTTTTATTTAGTTTTTGCCCATTTACAATTGTAAAGAGGCTGTGAACCAAGATGCTGGTCTCTGCACATATCGACAGAGCTGATCAATTGCCGGCTTCTGGGGTATGATCTGGTTAGGCAGGAAAAAAACATCTTTTTTCCCTCCTAATTAGGTGCTTCATTTGGCTCTGCAGGCACACGTGTTTTTGGTGGCAGGGGTGACATTTTCAGCTCAGCAGGGTGATGACAGGGGAAGCAGAGCATGCCGAGAGCTGGGGGATGCACAGAACTGGAAAAAAAAGCCACATTTCCATGCCACCCCAAACATGTTAATCTAAGATGCTATTTAACCAGAGCCTCAGGTTAGCAAGGAACCCTGCCGAAACCTCCCTGCGTTAGCAGCAGCCTGCGTTTCACCTGATCGCTGGCATGGAAAGCACCAGGGGTCTGGGCACTAACTAATGTGGGGGTGTGGAGAAGGTGGTGGGAGCCGGCTGGCCTGGGCTCCCGCTCCCCTGGCAGCCCTCCGAGTGTTTGCCGTCACGCTGAGCAGGAGCCGAGGAGGGGAAAATCAGAAGAGGAGGCAGGTAGGGACTGGGCCGGGAAGATGAAAGCACGGGGAAGGGGTGGAGAGCTCCGGTGTGTGCTGGGACCTGACCTGGAAACAAGCAGGAGGAATCTGTGCATCAGCAAACAGGCAAAAATAATCCTGCGCCCAAGGAATGCCTGAGCAGCAAGAAGGCAACGTGCTTCAGGTGGGAAGATTAGAGGCAAAAATACCAACATGAGCAAATCAATTCCATTATTCTCCCCTCCAGACTATCTTACCATCACCTGTGTGTCTTCAATTAATTCAGCTCATTTTAAAAGCAGAATATAGAGACCCCCTCATCCACCAGTCTGTGTGAGCGGCATCGCAGGCAGAAGCAGGCAGAGATGGGCAGGGGAGCCGCGGCGCGGGCAGCGCTGGGCGGCTCTTCTGCTCTGCATCTGCTTGGCTGGTCCAGCTCGTCTGACCCCGGCTCTGCATCCAAAGTGGCTGTGGGAGAGCCGGGGCGATGCTCGGCCAGTGCTGCTGGGGCTGAGGTGCGGGTCCAGGGCCTCCAGGTACCTCTGAAATGCTGGTATCAGCCTCTGACCCGCAGTGCACGCTTGCAATGGTTTTATTTGTTCCTTTCTCTGCTGGATTTTAAATATGAAGTGTAGATCTAAGTGCCAACATCCTTACCACTGCTAGTTAGAACAACCAGAGTCTTTCTCCCAGTTGGACAGGCTTTAAGGATCTGTTTTAATCTGTTCTGTAATTCCACCTTCCATGCAAGTAGCCCCAGAGCTCCCGGTGCTTTTACTGTGGGAGAAAACAAAACCTTCTGCAGTGAGCACACCAGGCTGGTTCTCCAGGCATCCCCTGCACTGCGGGACGAGGCACTCGCATCCCAGTGAGAACCCGTGGATTGCAGCCCGGGCAGGAGGCATGCAGAGACCTACCTGCTTCTTTGGGTTGGGATCAGGATGTGCAAGAGTTGGAAAATCTTGGCTGCAATTCTCTGACTAACTAAACATGGACCCAGCAGTTGCTTTAGCTTTGGGATTCAGAAATCTTTGGAAAAAGTTTTAAGGCCCTCAGCCAGGATCTCAGAGAAAGATTTCAGTCCAGGAGGAGTTCATTACAGCACGGCAGGCTCCGTGACGGAGCCCTGTCATCCAAATGCGCAAGGGAACAGCCTTGTAGAACAACCGGGATCACGCTGCTGCCCGTGCAACACGTGGGGAGACTGCTAATCCCTTCCAGCCCCAGCCTGTGGAAACATAGAGACCTGATTTCAACCAGGGGTGGAATAACCTGGGGGAAGGTTGCTGTCCTGAGGATACGGACATCTCCTAGAATCACAGATTCATAGAATATCTCGAGTTGGAAGGGACCCACAAGGATCTGAGCCATCCAGGAGCTGACCACTTAAGGACTGAGCTTACAGCATGGCTTTCCCAGATCATCCTCCTTTGGGAACTAGCTACGTGCTCTGTAAAGTGTGCTCTGTAAAGTGAGGGACGCGGTGGGAAGCTGGAGGCTCTGCTGTCTTCAGCCATCCCAAAGTAAGCCATCCTCGCAGGTAAAACTCGGTGTCTATGACCCACTATGGCAGAGTTAGTTACAAAAGCTAGCGCTGGGAAGCGTTAGAGTCAGCAGAGCCGAGGTGTTATCTGTCTCGTGCTGAAATCTCCCTGGTGATTATTCTGGCTTAATGCAATAACAGAAGCTTTTTGCTAAGTAGTACCAAATGCACCAGATCCTCGCAGCCTCACTGCAGACTGCCGTCAGCCCGGGCTTCTGGCACCCGCCGGGGAAACGCGTGGGGTCAAGGCAAGGGGAGCACTATCACCCCCCTGACTGCGATCCAGTGCTGAGATACGCTGAAAGGTAGCACACAAGAAGCTGCTGGTGTTGTTGTTCTTGGTTTCCTCTGTTTTTTTTCCTTACCATCTTCCAGATGCTGCAGAATCCCCAGATGCAGCCACAACAAAGTTCTTGCATTTTTAACTTTAAAAAACATAATTGGGTAACTGAGAATAATGACTAAACAATGCAATAAATCATGTCTACACCTGGCCTGGAAATGGGGGGAGGGCGGTTCAGGGAGAAGTGTTTCTTCCCTCATTAATGAACAGAGCTGAAACATCGACACAAAATGCTCCCAGAGTCAGCAAATCTGTTCCAGCCTCCGCCAGCGAGCCCCTCGCGGGTCTGCATGCTCCGGCCTCGGGGACCCGGGGACAGGAGTCACCGTCCCAGGGCTGGGGGCTGAACCGCCCGGGTGAGAGGGGACCTGTGCTAAAACCCCAAAGCCTTCCCTCTGGCCTGGGCAGAATGGCAAACTTAAATAGAAATGTCACCGGTTTAATAGCCAAAGACATTTTTATGTCCCGGCAATAATTTTTGACTGCGCAGTGCCACTCACCTTTTCTGCTGTATAAACACAGCAAATAACCATTGCTACACTCAAACCGCGGTAATTATCTGGGACAGGAAACTGCGATAACTGCGCTGAAGTTGTTAATGTTCGTTTTATTTGCTCATTTATACGGCTAGCAAGACCTGCAAACCTGCCCCCAGCACAGAATTCCCCATCAGCTGAAGGAGCCGGTGCGGAGGTGACGGACGGCGGCTCTGCCGGGGCTGGAGGGCAGAGGAGCACAGGGGAATGCCAATTTTTCCCTCTCTGTCCATGTTGCATTCCCGTGGCTTGGCTGGGGTCTCAGCAGCCCACCCCTCACCGCACCAAGGCAGTGTGCAGGGCAAAAGCAAGGATTTTGGGGTTTTTTTTTTCCACAGCAGCTTTCAAAAGGAGAATGGAGGGAGGGTGGCAGATCCTTCTGCTGCAGGATTAGTGCTTCTTCTGGCTGATAAAGTCCCAGACTGAGCAGCTCCAAACAGAGAAGGACACAAATGACATCAGCACTGTAGTTTTCTTTTTCTCCTAAATGTAACTTTTGCCTTTTACACACAGAGCACATGACGGGAGAGGGGAGGGAGGCAACAGCCAGAGGAGGGACGGGATGGGCAAGTGGGAGAGCCGTGACTCCCTCCTCATGCTCAGAGCTGCACCCCTACCCCATTGAGGGGAAGGGGTGGGAATGACGGTGCAGCACAAGGGAAGATGGCTTGCACCGGTCATCTGCGTGGGATGCTGCGGGACAGCCCACGTGAGCTTCTCCAAAGAGACGTCAGTACGCCCAGGATCGGGGCCAGGCTTGCTCAGATGCTCTGGCGATATATTCTTCCAAGCTTGTACGTTTATCTGCTAGTTCGAAGCGAGATGCTTATCTGTTTAAGCCTCTTCAAGTTGACAGATGCTCTTATCTCTGCTGCTCTCGGAGTGCTGCAGAGGCTGGGGAGTTTGGGGCAAAAAGGAAAAACTTTTGGTTTTGGGAGCCTAAGCCTGAGAGTGCTTTCTGGGTCTTTTATCTCTCATTCGTCGTTGATCAGACTTTCCTTGGCAATCCTGTCAGAGCCTTCAAGGAACTCATGGTCGTTTCTGTGTTAAATGGGCGTGGGAGCGGAGCCCTTTTTTCCAGCAGCCTTTGCCCATCATGGGACACACTCACCCACGTCCCAGTTCGGGCAGAAAAGTGGTCCATGGGCACGTGCAGGCCGTAAGGCGATTAGCACAGTAAGGCCAATTAGAAACATGACTAAAAAAACTGCAATGAAAGCTCAAAGTTTGGCTGATGGTCACTTAAAGGCCCCTTCATCCACCCTTACAATTAAATATTTTGTTCTTTGTCAGCTCTGGTCTTAGCTCTCCAGCTTCTGTGGCTTTATCTCCTGACCTTCTCCGTCCTCACGGACACGGCAAAGGGTGCTCAAGAGGCCGAGTGCGTGTGCCCACATGCAGTTCCTGAAAGCTGCAAGGAAAACATAAACATAATTGACAAAAATAATTGAAACTTATAACAGCGTTGATGAGAGAGTTGTCTCCTTGGCCTGCCATTAATCGTCAGGAAATAAATACCTTTATGGCCTCTGTAATTATGGCCTGAACACAACTGAAAGAAAATTTCTATCATTAAATATATCCTCAAAGGTCTCATGCCTCCACCTGCTTCCCTTAAAACCCCACTTTCCCAGACTTTGCCCACCCAGCAGACGCAGAAACAACTTTCCAAGACAGAAGAGTCACCTCTAACCTCAAAAAAGTTGAAATTTTCCTGGTTCCTCAGCAGAATTTTGCCTCATTAAATCCGCCTGGTACCGTTGTATTGCCCCGAAGCGTCCTCCGTGTCGGGGCAGGTTGCTGTCCCCATCGGCCCGGAGTGACCTGGGCACCCACGTGTCCTCCGTCACACTCTGCAGCGGGGATGCTCGGAGCTGGGAGGAGGAAGCGTTTGAATGACACGTCTCCAAACACCATGGTCTCGCCCAGCTTCCCAGCCGCAGGAAGGAGAGCCGCCGCTTCACCGACCCGCAGAGCGGCGAGAGCCACGGCTGATTCGACATTCTCTGAAGTGGCTTGAGACCCTTCGGCAACGGCGCTCTCGGAGAGCAACGTGTTGCTGTATCTATTGTATGTATAAGCTTGTTAGTTGATTAACCGCACTCGAATGCTGGCAGACTGATTGTTTCGCTGAGTGGCTTCAATAAGAGTCTGGAACAATAAGATGCACACAGACAAAGGTTTTAATGGATAATTAATTGTTCCAGCCTGTAAAGTTTCTGTGCAAAGATCCTGGTGAATCAGAGTTTCCGATTTCCACCCCCTTTACAATACAACTAAACAGTAACACAGAAATCATGGACTGGATCGGAAATTTTTTTAAAAGAGAGTGCCAGAAATGAGGGAACCGTAAGGTCTGGATGCAGGGAGTCGGGGTACAAGGAAACTGGGGACGGTGGCAGCAGCAGCACAGGTCTGCGGGGGGTTTTGCCTGTGCCAGGAGTGGAGGACTACATTTTCCGATGCTTACCTCCTCTGAATGTTTACACCCCATTAGTTTGCACCCCCACCCCCAGCTTCCTATTTGCAGTAACACCCAGAATGGCCGAAGAGGCACTTTCTAGCTCTGAAACCTGAGTTGCGAGTACAGGATGGTGGTAACAGAGAATTTATCAGCGTCTTGGGGCAGGTTGGGTGTAACACCAGACCTTGCAGCATTTACGGTCTTTGGAGGGCTCCTGCCAGTGTCTCCTGGACAGTCTCAGCAGCCAATTGCTTGGGAGAAGGGGGTTAACGGCTGTTCGACCAGAGCAGGTACAGCAGAGATGCTGCGCTCCGGGAAGGGGCTGCACCGCAAACGGCCGGGCTGCGGGAGGAGCATCCCCAGCTCGCGGCTGGCACCGCGGTCCAACCTTGCTCTGCTCTCCTCAGGGATGGACCAAAGCAAAGGCAGAGCTGGGATGCAACTTCTTGCAGCTCTTCAAACCTGAAACGAGTCGGGGTGAGGAAATCTGCGGGGAGCCCGCGGAGCACGCCGACAGCCACGGCTCCCCGCCCAGCTCGGGACGTCACTGGACAAGCAGACACGGCAGAGGAACATGATTTGGTCTGGGTTTTTCTTGCCATTCCCCCTGCCTTGCTGTAACTCTGTGGGATGATTCAAGATTTCTCATGACATCTCTCCAGGGATGGCCAGAGCAAAGGCAGGGTCCCACAAGCTCCCGGGCACGTTTGCTCTCTGCCTGGCGAACCCGCAAAAGTCGTGTGGGATTTACCTCCCAGGGGTGGGATGGGGCCACTGGCTCCCAGCGGCCGCGGGAGCGGGGAGGCTGTAACCAGCCCTATGGTGAGTGTGCGGGATGAGTTTGCCATGGAGCAATTTGCTTCCAGCTCTCCAACGATAAAAAAGAAAAGGTGGCAAAGCAGGCAAAGCAGTGCGCCTGCGGACGGCCACGCAGCAGCCACAGAGGCTCTAATCCCTGCCTGGGAACGGGCTCCTCACAGAAGGCGGGAGCTGATATCACGGCATCTTCTGAAGGTGCTGGGAAAGTGATTGACCCCATAAGCTCATTTGGTGCGGGGCATCCTGGTGCATGCCACTGCAGTTCTGTAATCACCTCCTAATCCAAAAGCAGGCTCAGAGCATCTTGTTTGCTGGGAGAAGGTGCCTCTCCAAGGAAGATTAACACAGCAAAATGAAAGAGAAGGGACAGTCGGGGCTGCACACCCCCGCAGAGGACGTGCTGCCGGCTGGTGTAAAGTGCCAGAGGGGCCGGCCACCTTCGCTGTCCTGCTGAGCTGCCCTGGCACCACGGGGCTCGTCACCAGCGCTGCCTGCGGGGACCTGGCACAGGAGCAGCCCCGCGCCGGCGGGTCTGCAGGGACAGAAAGCAAACGCACCTTCCCCACCAGCATGGGAGTGCACGCTGCCGTGGGACGGGCAGACTGAAGACGTGCAAACCACGCTCACGTACTCTAAACAGACCAACATGCACGCCTGACGTTCACGTCCACGTCCACATGTTCTTCACAGAGCCCTGATCTTCACACTGAAATTTCTGCCTGTTTCTCTCCCTTTGCTAGGTGCATTTTGGCACCTCACAAAGGCACAACGCAAGCACCAGTGCATCCATAGAGCACACTCGCATGCGCAAGTGCATGGCCCCCAAGTGACTGGTGCACATGCACATGCTCACACATGCATTAACGGCAGACACATGCTAAGCACACACACACACGCATTAATCCCTTTTCTCTGTCTGTCTCCCCCTCTCTCTTTTCTAAGCTGTGCTTAAAGCCAGAGAGATTAGCTGATCACAGCCAAATGCGTGGTACAAAGCAGACTTCAATGGAGTCCGAGTATAATGGTAGATTACATTAGAGAGAACAGACAGACGTGTCCTTGTCATCCCAGGTTAATATGACTATAGATTAATGCTGTAGCTGTTGATTGTTATGGAAATCCCCCCATTTAGCTCGTTCCTAAAGCATTGACAGTTCTAGCCTTGAATTCGGAGCAGGGGTGGAACTTGTTAATGGATTTCATTTTCCTGCAGGAAGCCAAAGCATTTAAAGGGAGATGGAGCGCAAATCTGCTGACTTTCTGGAAGTGTTCCAGTGTGCATTCAGTCAGCGTGGACATTTAATCCCTTGTTCAGATGCAAAGCAATGCAAAGAGCCATGTTGGTCTTGCCTCTCTAGGAAAAAGGAGGAATTTAGGCTTGGGGAAGTAAGCGTTCATGGGGTTGTTTCCTCTTAAAACGTCTCCTGACCTGGGTACCGAATGCCTCAGGCACATCCCCGCTCCCCATACGCAGACACGCATGTCACCGCACCTGCAGCAGGGGTGTTTCTGCCGAGGTCCATTGATTGATGCCAACTCAGGGACTGTAGCTGCTGCCATCCCTCTGCTTTGTTGTCAGCTTGTAGTTGCTGTGTTTGCTTGCTTGCTTTCCCCTGGCCGGGTGGGAACGCTCCACGTCCCAGCAGTGCAGCTCAGCCGCGCAGCTCTCCCTTTATAGTGTTCCTCCTCTTTTATCGCTTTGTCACTGTCCCCCTGAGCAATAGGAAAATACCCAACTGTCCTGAGTAAACCCAGAATCTCTCCGTACATCCCTACCCTGATGAATTATTCAGGTTTCAAATGGTGACTCATGGGGCAGCGGACACTCACTCTCCAAAACCCTGAGCGAAGAAAGGCTCTGACGCCAGTGCGCAGGGAGCAGAGGGATTGCCGGGGCACAGCCACCCTGAATTAAGGTTTGCTTTACCCATATTTCTGTTATGTTTAATCCCAGTGTCCTCTCCCGCTTCCCCTCCCTGCTCCCTCTCACTAGGAGGGATAGTTATTCCTTGCAAGATCATCCCAGGAGCAAAAAGTTGCTCTTTGACACGTTCAGCATTTCTTTTACTGCCTGCTGGGGAAGTTCAGTGGTATTTCATCACCAACCGAAAGGTCGCTGTTGCCTGCAATAAGTGATGAAATCCCGCCATCTCCCCCCACCCCATTTTACAGCAGCAAACCAAACAAAATAGAAATGAAGCCACAAGCAGTGCTGTGGTTTTTTTCACGGTGCAGGTGCTCATTTTCAGAGCTGACACTCGCATTTTAATACAGCCCTTGCGGGGGGTCAGAGCGGTGGTGGGAGGTGGCGGTGAGCCCCCAAGAGCAAAGAGAAGTAAGGGGTTGTTCTCGCTACTTGCTGAAATACTCCATCTTTTAACGAAGCCGTCTGTAAACTCGAATTTACAGAAGCAAGGACCGTGTTTTACAGCAATTTTATATATTCTCAGCATACAGGATACCTGATCTTGACGGGAGCTTTGGGATGCTACTGCAGCACACGCGGTGCATAGTAATAATGCTAATGAATTCCCCCTTCCCTAATTGGTCCCGGTCCCGGGGATTGCATGTACTCACTGTCCCAAGCCCTGCTCAGTGCTGTCAAACTGGCTCTTCCCCGTGAACCCTGGTTGCCTCTGCCCCACGCCCGGGGGGTTGCTGTGGAGATGCCTTGGGGGGTCCCACGCATTGGAGCCTGACTTCAGGTGGAGGAATAAGCAGCAGGAACAGCAGATGAGGGTCCGGAGAAACAAAGCTGCCCTTCTCATGCAAATGTCTCTGGTGGTGACGGGAATGTGAGGGAGGGAAACATAGGGGCTCCTATGGCCGATAGAGATGCTGCATTGTTTCTAATTAATTAGCATGTTTTTCAAAGCTTTCCATGAGGCATCAGCAGCTTTTTAAGGGCTGCTTGCCAACGAGCATTTAAATGGAAATCCCCCTGAGATACAGTATATTCTTTGCAGGGTCTCACTGGAAGATAGATTCTTCCCAGGGGAAACCAGCCCCTACCTCCTTGTTTAATTTGTGGGCTTATTTGGATCTCGGATCTGGGGGATTATCGTGTGCTCCAGTGTGGGGCCAGCATTCCCGACCGGCAGCCCGTCTCCTGCAGCTGCTGCTCTGCAGCCCCAGTCCTCCTCCCGCGGGGATGCAGGTTGGGTCGCCGCTGCTCACGTCCGTCCGTCTGCCCGTATCCACACACTGTCACCACGCGGGGCAGCTCCACTGCATGGGCACGGACACACGCAGCGACTTCCAGTGGAGCAAAATGCTCCTGCCCTTGATGCAAAATGCTGGCGTTGCAGGTTTTTCTCTCTAAATGGGCGGTGTTGTCACCTACTGATGTCCCTCAGACCTCGTCAGGAGTTCATCAGGGCTGCAGTGCATCGGTGTCCTGAAAGCAAATGTGTTTGAAACTGCGAGTTTTAAGAGCATTGCCATCCTGGGCTCAGCTTCTCCTGCAGCGAGTGTGAACCAACCCCCCAGGGAGCAAACACCAGGAGAGGAGATGTGGTGGCCGCGCTCTTTGGCCCACGCACAGGGATTGAAGGAGCTCGTGCTCTGGGCGCTGGGTGGATGGATGCATTTGTCACCTGCTCTCTCTAATTTGCCTATAACCACTCTGACATGAAATGTGTGAAATCAGCTGAGGTGGAAAGAGAGGTCCCAGCTGAGTCTGGAGCGGCACAGCACGGACGTCGCAAGCATGTGTGGCAGCAGCACTGTCCCAGCAGTGGCTGAAGAGGCCCAGGGGACCCTGCAAGTCGCCGGGTGGCTGAGGCTCAGCTGGGGGTTAGCGGTGCCTGTGCGGTTCGGCAGGTCAGCCACAAGGAGATTTCCTGAAGATTTACAGGCTGAAGCCATGCACCAGCATTTGATAGTCCAGATTATTGACACCAGGTCCCTAAATCAGCATTTGGACACAGAAATAAAGTAGCCTGATGGTCAGAAGCGAGGAGGACCCTGCAGCACCACCCCACCGTTCCTAAACCCAAATGCAGGTTCAGGCAGGAACCTCCCCACACACAGCTCTGGACTACAGGTCCCGGTGCTCGTCTCAGGGACGGCCAGGCTGGACGCTTCCATTAGATTAAGGTCATTCTGGAGTTTGACTTCGCCCTTGCCACTTTCTTTTCCGACCATGTGGCAATTCAAACGTTCCTTTCCAAAAAAGATTACAACTTTCTAAGCTGAAGGTCTCAATGACATGCTTGAAACCAAATTGCTGTATCCGACTTGAACACACACATTTTCCTATACAAAGGAAGTTGCAATTTTGCTACTTTCACCAAGGACAAGGAATTTCATATTGGTTTATAGTGCAGGCATGCGTTTGTGAGATTTTCATGGCCCTGTGATTTATGCTGGGGCCTGAGTTATAACTCACATTTCTGTTTAAAAGCTAAACACTCTAATAGTGGTGGCTATTACTGTCATCACGTACCAGCCGCACTTCTGAGATTCAATCTAGCCAAAGCTGGCCTACGTGATATTATCTGTGTGTCTGCCTGATGGAGCTGCCTTTATTTTTTCTCTTTCATATATTGCTGTCTCAAGGACTGTTTTCGAAGCAACAATTCATGTCTCCTTCAGTCATCAGTGAAAACAATCAAGCTCAATTTTATTTTTGGCAGAAATCGAATGCTAAATGAGATCTTGCAATCATAAACAAGAGTGATGTAGACAAATCAGAAGGAATTCAGAGAAGACCAGCATAGATGATTAAGGGGCAGGAGGGACTGGCTGATGGGGAAAGATTAAAAGAAGTAAATACTTACAGCTAGGCTAAGAGAAGACTAATGGGGAACACAATAGCTGTCTAGGAATATCCAAAGGGTGTAAACACTGAAGAGGAAGAAATATTGTTTGGAATGGACCAAAAGCAGTGGAGCTAAGAATAAAGGTGATGAAACTCAACAAAGGAAAATTCAGCCTCAACACCGGCATAGATTTTCTCTATTTCTGCTGGTATGCAGTGCCAGACCTTCCCAAGAAAAGCGGGATAAACACTGTTGCTCGAGTGCTTTGAGTCTGCAGAAGAGAACATCCCTTAAATAAATAATTGGCACCGGAACATTTTCAGCTTTATGCTATCTTTCCTCGTAACTAGCCGAGATGAATGAATAATCCATGATGGATAGCTTACTCAAAGAATTTTGCCGCTGACATTGCTCACAGTTTGCCGGTGAATGGATCACGCTGTCCTTCAATTCATCTAATACTTCAGGTTATCCGATTCATTTTTTTGGTGAGCGGTTTTACTCTATGGGCTGGCTGCCCGCAGTGAGCTGCGGGTGCTCGGCGTGCAGCCCCAGGAGCCGTGCTGGACAGCAGCGGCGGGTTGCGTAAATTATCCTCCTGCTCCAAATTTAGATGAGCACAACTCTTCTGATCAGGAGGACTGGAAGGAGGCCACTGGAGGTTGACTCTGTTGGGAAGAGAATCGGTTGGGGAAGGAGAGCAGATGAGCAGAAACAGAGTATTTTACAAAATGAAAGACTTTTTTCTTCTGGGCAATGCCGACCTTACTGAGCAAGGGGGGAAAACCAACACAACGAAAGCTACTGGTTAAACAGGCTGAATTGCTTCATTGCTCTCAGCAGAAAGACACATGGTTCTTGTTTTGTGGGTATGGGGATATCCTGCTCTGACTCGTGCAAATGGGCTCTGGTGAGGAGTCTGGTACTCTGTCCTCCTTTGTTAGAAAGTCACACCCCACCACACGGTCTGCATGTGATGGCCCCTCATTTTCCAAGTCATTGGAAGAGAATAATTGGATGTCAGCACAGTTTTTCATCCCTAGCTCTGTAACGGGCTCTTGGGTCCTGCTCTGGCTTGCTTGCTCAGTTCTCTGCAAGGACTCTGGAAGCGAGTCTTGGAGAAATGCTGTACCTGAGCTCAATTAATCCACGTCCCATAAAAGTACTGACTGCTTTGATTGCCTAGTAAAACATCTAAGGTGGATAAAAATAATTGTAATAGCAAGAGGTGGAGAAACATGGCTGGCCCACAGATGTGTTAGGGCCCAAGGCATTGCCCAACCGCTGCCTCCAGCAGGGTTCCTTCTTTCCGAATGTGCTTTTCCTGGTGCAGAACACACCAGCCGCAATAGGAAACAAATCTGGACAGAGCAGATTAAAGTTTAAATTCGGCTACAGTCCCACAGATTTTTCCTCTCAGGCTTTGGTTAGTATAGCTAATTAAATTGCAGGCACATGAGCTGGTGAGCAATTAATGCATGCTTTTTAAGCCAAGAAGCAGCACTCCCTCTGCAACACGCAGCCCTCTTTGGGGTAAGTCTTTTGCTGTCGGGAACATCTCGAGCAACACCACAAAACAATTTGGGATAGGAAGTGAAGAAGAACATGTTGTCCTAAGGCAGGATGGAGCTAGGAGGTAGGATGCGATATATTGCCGTGGACTTGTATATGGCCACAGTGGTCATAAACTCAGCTTTACCTCTGAAAAATGGTGCTGTGGCTGCTTGGCGGCCTCTGCTGCCCTGTCGGGCGCTGGCTCAGTAATGTGACAGGAGATGGACGGCCACCCAATGTCATCAGCAATGCCCCTTCGGTGCTCATGTCCCCCTGAGCACTGACCCCGCTGGCCCTGGAGCTGAGCTGGGCAGGCTGGTGGGCAGGAGACCCCACATCTCTCTGAACTGGTACCCATGGCTGACCCCAGCTCCCTCCTCCCCACACCTTCCCCTTCGTCCTGCCTTGCTCTTCTGCTCCTTCTCATCTTCACAGAAAGAGAAAGGCAGGGGGCAGGGGGGAGGCAGAGGTTTAAACACAAGCCAGCAGGAATAGCTTTGAGCTAGGCACTAAAACATCCAGGAGAAACGCTTGTCTAGGGCTTTTCACTAGACCATTTCAAAGGAAACCGTAAGTTGCTGAGCTGTGGAAAGGCACTGCTTTGGAGAGGACAGGTCGTGATCTACTCTTCCGAACGCAGCTGTAAATCTGGCGCACCATGTCTGAAGCGAATGTAGTTCATTGGGATTTACCGCAGCGTGACAGTGAGCAGGACGCTGCCCCGGCGCTCGCTGAACTAAACCCGCAAGGTCAACCTGCTCTGGGCAAAACCGGAGGATTTTCAGCAAAGCTGCCAGCTGTAGAAGCGCCGGTGTCCTCAGAAAAAGGAAAAGTCTCCTGTCCTCTGCACCGACAATGCCTCCCCCGGGACACAGGGATGCCGAGGGGAGGTTTATCTTTCAAGGAAGGCTAGTCCTGGCCCCAGCTCACGCTGTGTCAGGAGCTCCGGGATGTAAGGTCTGAGTGGGGATGTTCAGTCCGTTGGCAAAGTGACAGCTGTTTGGATGATTTAAGAATTTGGAAATGGGCTGGTTACCTGGCACTGCTGGTCAGCAGACAGCCAAAAGCCCTTTGTCAAATAAACACCAGCCAGGATCCATCTGGAGTCCCGCTAAGAGGTACAGAGACCTTCTGGACCAGTTGCTCCAGACAATAACACAGGCAGGTCCCTGGCCTCTCTCTCCTCCAAGCCCTGCTGTCTGCTCCAGGCTGGGATGCCGTAAGCCTCTCTGTGGGCTTTGCAAAGGAGCTTCTTTGCCTCACTTCATGCTTCTGACCCATCCCTTCCCTTTCCTTTCTCCCACCAGCTTTATCCTGCCAGGGTAGCCGGGTTTGAACTTCAGCATCTCTTGGCTCTTTCCCTGCTTGCACAGGTGACCCTACACCACTGCTTTTCTGCCCTACCACGACAAAAGAAAAAGGAGAGTTGCTGCTTCTTCCTAGCCATTTTGGGTTCCTCTTTGTCGATTTTCTTCCCCAGGTCAGGAACCAAGCTGAAGACCCAGGAGGTGGGTCCATGCTGGCAGCACGGCTCAGCAGCACCGCGAGCTGCTGCCGTGGGCATCACCGATCCTGCTCCCACGCATCCCAGTGCCAGTCCCAGCCTGCCCCTAACGCCTGGGTGATCCCTCCTGACTTCCAGGCATCCGTGATGATTTGCACATTTTTCTGTGTAAACACAAGTCGGCCACAGCTGCTCACTTCAGCCTCGGCTCCTCGCCACGTGTCACGCCGGTGCTGCGTGGGGATGCCGCCGAGCACAGACCTCCCCCCGTGCCGCTCCCAGGAGAAGGTCGTCCCGAGCAGACGCAGCTGTACGTGTGTGCCAGGTCCCCCGAGGCCCAGCGCGTTGTTCCTGCTCCCCGAGTGGATGAGCTGAAACTTTCCAGGGGAAAGAATAACAAACAGGGAATAATGAAAATTGAAACTGCCAGCCCGTGTTTTGGCCAAATAAACATCGCCACAACGATGAATGGAACGGGTGGGAATCGTGGATCTTCTCAGGGGCGAGCACGGGGTGCCTGCGTAGCTGCACGGGAGGGCTGTGCCTACCCGGGGGATGCAGGGGGGCACCTGTACCACTGCGGGGACAGCCGTGTTCCCACCCTGACACTGCTCCGGCCACGGAGGAGGCATTGGGAACACAGAGCTGTTTTCCTAATGGTAAGAGGCACTGCAGAGCCGTGCCAGGGTCCAAAGGGACAGATCAGCGCTGCCGTTAGGACAAAAGCAGATATTGCCTTTCCTTTATCATTCAGCAGGACCTTTTGTTTTCTTTTTTCATGACAAATGGTTTTGTGCTGGAAACAAGTTAGTTTTTATGAAGAAACAAATCACCATAAAGGTTTTCCTGTAGAGTCCCTCATTCCCTATTTAAATATGAGGATGAGAAGAGGACACCTCAAGATGGTCCTGCTCCTTTCATCTGTGCTGGTGGGGAAGGTTGCCTTGTTGCTCCTCAGCCATCCCCCTGCCCCAGCAGTCGTCCAGAAGGTACACAGTTACCCCCCTCTGGCCCTAAAAAAAGAGGCAAGAAGCCTTGGGGGGGCCGAACCAGACAACACATTGGTGAGACTTGAAATGAGCCTTTCCTCTCTGCCTGTTACTTCCCCAGCTCGGGGGGTTGGGACGTGGTGCTGCTGCTGGGCATCCAGCTCCTGCGCTGGGGATGCGGGGGCGCGGGATGCCCCGAGCGGGCACATCCCCCAGCCCCTCTCATGGCCACAGAGGTGACAGCCCCTCCATCACCCTTCGCCTGAGCCCCAAAGCCAGCGGGGCATCCCGGGGTGGGAAGGAGGGCTCCGGCGCTGCGGGTCCTGCCACGGGCTCGCCCAGGCTGCTCGGTGTGGAAACCCAGAACAACACAAATCGGAAACACATTGGGGATTAGTGGGAGAGATAATAACAACAGACGGGGCCCGGCCTGGCCTTGATTACTGCAAAATCACGGCAATCGCTGCTGTTTATAATTCCAGCAGAAGCAATTCTTTTTTTATTGTATTTTCTTCTTGATTGTGTTTTGGGTTTTTACTCCCTCTATTGTGGAGTTAAAGGGACCTTGACGTGTAGTTTAGGATCAAATCTGGACCTGAGAGGGAATCGCCATAATCTGATTACACGGGAATGCCCCCCAGGTCTGAAGCAAGTAACTGCTTTAATTGCACTTGGCCTGTCCTGAAACTTTATTCGATCATTTTTGTTAAACAAACAGAAATATTTCAGTCTAATATACCTTGGATTATCATTAGTGAGGTTAGGGCCTTGGTCCCGCTGTTGCACTGGGAGTGTCTGGTAGCAGAGGGCACTGTAGATAGTCCATCCTCGGGTATGGCAGGCATTTCTCCCCAGCGGTACCCGCAGGTGGACAATTTGGGCAATAAAACCAGCAAGGTGATCATCTGAGCCACTGGCAGAAAACACGTCTAGTCCAGTCGGGTGTGAAAGCTTTTGGGGTGAGTTGTGCCCAAGGGTGGCTCTGCACGGCTGCGGCAGGCTCGAGTCGGCCGCGCGCACAGATGCTGTGAGAGGAGGCTGCAGATCGTTCCAGCCCTGTGCATCTGGCTTTTCCTCTGCAGTGCCTTCTGCACATCTGCGTGTGCTCGTGTTCCCAGGCTCTTCTGAGGAAACACTAACCATCACTCGGAGAATCTGGTGATTTCTCAAAGGAGCTAAAAACCCTCCAAGCAATTAAGGCACCTCTCGGCCAAGCTGGTGCTCGCTGCAGAGAGCGGTCAAGTGGCTCCGTGCGGGGCAGGCTCGGCCGTCTGCTGCGCTGCGGGATGGCAGGCACCGCTGCTCAGCCATCCAGTCAAGGCTCTTTTATTTGGTGAGCTGGCAGAGAGCCTGCGGCGAAGGCTGAGGCTGCCAGCCGGGCCGGTAATCCCAAATGCAGCTGCGGCACTTGCGAACATACCCAAGTACCACAAGATGGTGGAGGTAGGGGGGTTCCATCATTTTAGTTGCAGGATGGCTGTCTTCATCTAAAGGTAGAAATATTGAGTGCTGCCCTTCTGGAAGAAACAGCCATTAACTGTGCATGGGGATGAGGCTGATAAAAGAGGTCCCTCTGGTTTCTGTGCAGGAGTTCAGCCTGCGAAGCAGACCCTTTCCTCATTACCTCTCCAACCATCCCTTTTGTCCGTCTTGATCTATTTTGGTTTTCTGTTCATTCCTCTCTACATTCTTCTCCCCCCCTCCCTGCCTGTCAAATTTCACTCTCCCTTCATACCTGGAAAGTCTGAATTAGAGGGTTTTGAAAACCACTTTAAAAGACAGCCATCACCCATTGTTTTTCCAATGGCATATGGTGATAATAACAGTGCAGCAGCCCCAGACCTCCTGGCTTCAATTACTTTACAGGATCAGCTAATCCCAGTTAAAATTACCTATGTAACTGAAGGATAATTGTAAACCAGGCTCTCTCCTGGACTCTGGTTTTCTGAAAAATCATTACTGAGTTGCTCCCTGTGCCAAGGCTGCAGAGGGATCAGCGGATGAGTAACAGGCGCTGGGAGATGCTGTCCGAGAAGATTGGTTTCTTTTTCTTTTCAAAGCAAACTCCAAACAGATGACCACTTTTTTCCCTATAGGTCTATGGAGTGGATGGGATTGAAGTGACGGAGGGAAGAGGAGATGTTTCACAGGTTTGCTTGGGTAGAGCTCCAGGGATTGAACTTCTCCCGGGATCGTCCCAGCTTGACAGACCCCTCACGAGGAGGCTGAGGCGGAGGTTTGCTCAGGAGAGCTCTGCCGGTGCGATCCTCCGTCAGGAGGCTCGGAGCTGGGGCTGGCGTGCCACCCGCGCCCGTCCAACGGGACAAAACCGGAGCAGAGCCCCAAGTCCAAGTAAACACCACGTGAGGCTCCAGGCAGGATGGGGGATTGGTTTTGTCTGTCATCAATTTTATCTCCCCTTGTTGTTCTCAGCCATGACAGGAACACGGGGAGAAATTAATTGAAACGTAAATAAGTAGAGACAGCCCATTCCTGTACGTGACATGAAGGGACTGGGTCTGGCACCCCCAGGAGATCTCCTCTTGCAGGGGTCTCCCTGGGCTTTCTACCCACTTTGCAGTCCCAGGACATCTCTCTGGTACTTCCACTAAGCAAATCCGCTGGTTACCATGACGAGACATGATTCTTCTTTAGATGGCAGATAAATCTCTCCCGAACCGCAGAGCTGTGTCTTGGTTTAATTGCTTTTACCCTTATAGTAACTTCCATGACAGTTTCGGCAAATTGTTCTTTTTAAATCTAAAACTTCCTGGATTTAACCGAGCTCTGCCCGAGGTCACCTCCTCACCACCCATCTCTTCTGCCAGCCTTGCCCTGCCACTTGGCATCCTGCATTATTTCGCCACCTGCCTCTGACGAGCAAATGTATTTTCCCTGACAGTTTTGGTTGTAGGCCTTGATGAAGGATCAGACAGAGGCTGACGGCTCGAAGACTCAATAAACTTTATTAACTCCTCGACAGGCCTAACACACTCCCTGCAAGACTCCGTTATAGCCCCAGGTTTCAGACATTGTTTGATGCATCCTGCAGAAAACCCCAGTCCTGACGTTGTTTGGCAAAACTTGTCAACAACTGCAGATCAGATCTCTAAAAAAAAAAGAAAAACGAGTCAGGTATATTCCACAAGATATCATCTGTTCAGGTACCGCCAAGAATAGCACGCGTTTAATCCTAAGCACCGCACATAATTCTTCCAGCCGGCTGTGGCAGACGCTCGCCACTCCCGAGCAGCAAGCTGCGGTGGGGCCGTGTCTCCGCAGAGAGGCAGGTACCACCGAAGCAGCTCTGGCTGCCCGCTGGCCTCCTGGCCCAACCAGGAGAATATCTCGATATGCTTGAGCCTGCCTTCGTCTCTGTATGGATGGCTACGTTGTTAAGCCAGAAAATCAGCTCTGCCAACCAGTTCTCATAGCGAGGGCACGGCAGCAACATTTGAGGCAGTTCTTAATTACAGCGATGAGCAGCAGAGCCCTGCCGGCAGCACCCCCGCAGGTCCACCTTCCCTCCGGGCTCCCAGCCTCCACTGTTTTTCAGTTTTGCAGCCCAGGGTCTCTGGAGCATCAGCAGTGCCATATGTCCTTGGGGCATCACAGCCTGCATTGTGTCCCGTCTCCTTCTCCGGGGCAAAGCTTGCACGGTGTTGAAACTGCTCTGAAATGGTCCCACTGCTGATGCAGGGGATGTTTTCGGGGCTGGGACCTAGGTTTGCTCAGCAGGCAGCAGCCAGTCCCTTTGTCACAAACGTTGTAACGCAAAAGGAAAGCATCCCTGCCCCGCTTCCCATGGACTCACTGTGGGTACGGGATGCACACTTCTCCCTCCCAAGACAAGGGTTTGTCAGTGCAGAGGAGGGGGGAGACGGGACTGCCCAAGCAATTTACCTAATTAAAACAAGGGTTATCTCTAAATAGCATATGCACATTTGAAATGTAAAGAGCAGCAATACAATGTACAGCCTCTAATTGCACTGCAGCTTAAATAAAGGTTTGTATTGTCTGGAGTTAGCTGAATACTTTTGCAAAGAAAGATAAAAATGGGAAAATAGTGGCATGATCAATGTTGCTATTTGATCCTCCTCAAATTGTTTTTCCTCTGTAAGTGTAGCCCAGCATTTCTGTTACCATTATTACTCTCCCCTATTTTTCAGTCTGGTTTATGAAAGCTATTGATCTATCAGATGCTTGAAGATCCTGCTTCTCTGGCTGGGATGTCTCATCTGGGGCCATTATAGACTCTGCACACTGCAGTGGTTTAGGATCAATACAGTCCTAGGCGCACTCACACGCTAGCCAAAGTGTAACTTAATTGATATGTTGGTTAGAAGATACTCGGGGATACTCGCAGGGCGAGTGAGGGAAAGGAGAGCGCGTGTCCGCTGGTTTGAATCGCTTCGCGAAGTGCAATTCTGACAGCCAGCATCCGGCTCTTAGCTGCTAGGCTCGCCTTAATGATATTTGATTTGCCTCTTACCAGCAGATAAATAATTGTATAAGGCCAGGAGCTCGCTCAGAGGAAGGATGAGGGGAAAGGCAGATTAATTTTCTGATTTCCAGTCGCAAACTTGTGATGTTCTTCTGGGAGAGGAGCGAGGCCGTGTCTGCGCTGGGGACGGTCTGCCTTCAGCCTGCCAGCCTGATCTCCTTTCTCAGCACCCATCACCGAGGAACTAAGACATGCTGGTAATTGTATGGGGGGAGAGAGGGAATTTAGAAGATTTTCACAAATTATCTGGTATGGATTTACGTGAGTTTGTTTTAAACACAAACCCTGGTGTGTTTTAGCTAACTGGGGACTGTGCTTTTGGGTCTGAACAAGCTGCAGTCAGCGCAGGCTCTCAGAGGGAGGGAAAAGTGGCTTTGAGCCTTCTTTGCCTTCCAGCTAGCATGGGGGCTCTGCGGTAGGACTTAGGTTGCTCTTAATCCCACGTATCAGAATGACCCCGGTGGGATTGCTGCCGGGGTCCCTGGAGATCTGGCCATCTCCCACCCCAGCCACATGCTCCCCCCACCTAGGAACGCCTCTTGCCTCCCGCTGAGGCCAAATCCATACCACCCAGAGCTTTTACAGTGTAGGGGCTGTGTCTCTACCTGGCCAGGGTTGGGTCCCTGTCTTCATGCAGAAATTATTTTGTACATGTGGAATAATTTGTCAAGAGGTGGCATACGGCTCCTCTCCAAGTCCTGGACCACTGGCACAGGTGAGCAGCTCTTCTCTCTTCCCTGCCTGTCTCCAGGTTTCAAGACTCTCTGACACCTTTACAGACATTTCCCATGAACATCTCTGTATTTTAAGTTGAAAAAAGAAATAACTTACGCACTCTCCCTTCCTGCCATCAGCAGGCACATGCTCTTGGCCAGGACTTTGGAACAAGCAAAGCAAGACTTACCCAGAAAATACACCTCAGGTTTTCATTGGGTCCCTCTGCATTGGGACGCAAGGCTGCGAGGTGCTTTATTTCAGATGGAGATTGATAGCCCAATCTGAGTCCGTGTGAGTAGCAAAGTGGATGGCAATCCACTTTCATTTTGGAATTAATACTAATTCCAAGCAGATGAGGCCAAGCAAGCCACACAGTGGGGTTATTTGCACAGTAGATGGAAGGCTGGGGGACATGGAGACATTGTTGAGTTTAATTCCTTTTGCTGCTGCTGCCCTGGAAGAAGACCTTGTCACTGGTGGGTCAAACAGAGGCAAGATAAATCTACAGCTTTGTCACCCTTCTGGTATCTGGGAGAGCTGGCTGGCATCTTGGGAAGAACAGGGAGAAAGGGATTGCTTTGCCTGGAAGCTCAGAAAGGCAGGTACCTCCCCCTGCCCCAGGATTTAGGAAGCTGGTAGCATTTCAAACATAAATGGCCTCTCATCTGCAGCGCCGTGCCGGTGCTCAGAGGAGCGTGGTATAAATATGAAGGCAGAGAGCTGGAATAACTTATCAAGACCTCGGTAGCTCCTTGCTGGCACAGAGGAGCTAATGCGTTTTTTGCCTGTGGACTGGCAATACTCCATTCACTGTTGGGGATTTCTAATGGGGTCCCCCTCAGTTCTGCTCCCAGCCTTTCAAACCAGCGGTGTCCTTTTGTTTGCAGAAAAAGACAAGTGGCTCTGGAGAGAATGCACATTTGTAAGGATTTTTATCGTCCTATTGTGTGTGTTCAGGGATCCAGCAGGAAAAGCTGAAGAGTTTATGGAATTATGTTTTCAAGAGGATATATGCCAAGTGGTGGCACCATGCTCAGTCTGTCTGCCTAGAGGAAAGCGGAGGGGGGTCAAGGCAGGGACCTCTCTCTCATCCCTTCTACAGAAGTCATTTGAGATCTCGGTGGGTTTAGAGGGAGAGAGACAGGACAGACCCATCTTCATTGCAAGATTGGCTTGGTAGGTACGTCATTGCTGCTACAGGCAAGCAGCGATATCAGCGCACTCATTAGCAAACAGATAGACAAGGGAAAAGGGAGCTTTGGAAGCTCCAGGTATATTTCCTGCAGCGCTAGGAGCTGAGAAGTATGCCAGATGAATTTCTTTTCCTCTCTTCCATTTGCACACACACAATACATATATTTTAGGCATGCACGTACGTGTGTACAGAACCTCCCTCGTGCTGGCAGCCCAGCAGCAGGTGACTCCGGAGGCTCCCGGGGCTGGGACGCAGGGCCGTGCCTGTGGGCACGGGGCGCTTGGCCGTGCAGGCAGCCGCAGCAGCAGGGCTGTGCTGCCCGCGGGGGGCAGGGGATGCTGCCATGCTGCACAGGCTGCCGTGATGGCCGAGTTGGCTTTGGGTTGTTCTTTTAAATATCCTCAGTTTTGTGACGCTTAGTAAGAATATTCAAAGCCAAACCAAAGGTCTAACGTATTTTTGGCTGCAGCAGAAATAATTATCCCCTGTTCAGCCTGGCTTCTGAAGTCAGTAGCTCGTAACAGCTGCCGGAGGAATTAGTTCCAAATGCGGGAAGCTGTACGGGCAGAGGATGGAGATTTTGCTCACCCAAACCACAACGCCATCCACCCGCCAAAGGAGTGAGAAGAACCTCTTTGCACAGGGAGGGTGTCCTGGCACGGGATGGAGCTGGCAGCGCCCCAGATCAGAAGCATCTATTAGCAAGGCCTGAACCGATGTTGGGCAGGGGCTGGGCTAATTCCCCTTTCTGAAACCTTGCTGGGAGCCTGCCCGAAATCCCTACCTTAGGTAATCTAAAACGAATGTCAGACTTTATCCACAAATATAAGAGCATACTTGCAGAAAGCATGATTTGATTTCATTATAAAAAAGGGGGGGAAGTGGGGAAAAAAGGCTTTCAAAGCATGGACTGCCCTTGCAGGAGAGCACCATAACCCACGCAGGTCACCAGGCGAAGCCCACGAAGGGTGATGCTGATGCACGCGCAGGTAGGCAGACCCTGGACTGAGCCCCCCAGCCGAGGGGCAGAAGCAGTGCCCCGTGGCTGGTGTGTGTGCCCAGGCACAGCCGGCCCCTGCAGCCCGGCTGCTGCGGCCAGCATTCGATATTCACACTGCTCAGGGACTGGCCACTGGCCCAGATATATTTTATTCTATGTTTTGAATTACATCACCAAAATGGAAAGCTATTCATAGGCAATTTTCAGTCTGAAACCAAGCAGAATTAGTCTATTAAACAGGTTACTATGAATAATTCAATCATGCTCCAGAGGTGAAGGTGGCATCTATTGTAAATATCAGAAGGTTTTGCTAAAGGGGCGAAAGTTTGAGCTGCGATGGGAGATGAGTGCCCAACCCGGGGCCACTGCTGGTGTCAGAGGCAGAAAGTTTTCCCTAAATCGCTTGTAGGGATCAAAGTCCTACATATAGCAGCTGATCATCCACCGTCTCCATCCTCCTGTCCACCCATCGCTGCCCACGGCAGCAGAGCCGGTGAGGAGCGCATCCCCATCCACCCCTGGCAGAGCAGTCAGACTTGGCCAGCCCAGGAGAACCTTATTTCACAAGGTGGCAATTAAAATTTTATGCTCTGAGTTTTCCCTGAATGATTTTAAAACGTCTTTTCTGATGACTTCCTAGTAGCAAGTCGAGTAAATTAGAATCTGAGTGCAATCAACATCCTTAATTCAGACGCCAGCCCGGGGTCCGTCGGGGAGGCTGCATCTGAGCAAGCTCTGCCTGCCTAAGAAGGTCAAGGGCTGGGCGTCCTCAGAGGCTTTGCCCTTGGAGTATCGTCAGGGAGGAAAAAGAAACACCAGAAAGTAGGACACAGTCCCCCAAGTAGCACGAAAATCCCGCCCTGCTCAGCAAACTTTACTTTTTTCCCTCATCTGTATGTTTTCTGTCACATCTTAGGAGATGTGACTTTGATGATATATGAATAAAGGAGCATCAGCCAGCAGCCAAAACAAAACCAGCCCACTCCCCGCTGCGTGGCCCTGGGGAGCAGGGTAGAGGAGTGATGCTCATCACCCGGCGGTGGAGCCAGGGGTGGTGTAAGGTCATTCCTGCCAGGGGTCAGCTCCAGCAGTGGTTTGGCATCGAGAGCCGGTTCCTCAGGTCTGCTCGATCTCCTCCTCCACCATGGCATGCCCTGATGGTGCCCACTGCTCGGGGTGGCTCCGTGCTCCTGTGTCCACCTTGATGATCCTTGATGATCCTTGCAGGGGAAGGTATATATGGGGGCTGTTGGTCTCCAGGTCCTCTGCACTAACTCTGTGCGGTGCAGTGAGGCAGGTCCTGGATTTTTGTATGGTGGCACAAATCAGTCTGTTCAACCACCCATGCTTCACCCTGGTGCGAGGCTGTGCAGTGCTCAGCTGGCGCTCAGAAGACACCAAGGACTTAGAGAAGAACTCATTCCCGGGCACAGGACCAGCAGAAGACACAGGCTCTGGCGTGGCTGTGTCTCCACGTGCACACATGGATGTGCCGTGTGTGCTGAGGCTGGGGAGGCTCCTCCGGGCGTCTTCGCAAACACGAAGCAGTTGTGAAACTCCCCAGAGCACAGTCCTGAGGCGAAACCTTTGGACGGAGACAATCCTGTCACACGAGGAGAGGGGTGGGAGAGTTTTTCTTTTCCAATTAAAAGCTCTGATATGCTGCAGCTGCAGAGGAGCAGGGTTGTTTCCCCCTTCCCTGGTGTGCGCAGGCAGGGCTAGGATGGGCCCGGCCGTTAATAAATTACAGTGAAAACAGTGCACAGAGGTCAGGCGGTGGCTGCCAGCAGCCTGCCTTCCTCAGAACGGGGAGGAAGGCTTCTCACGTACTGTAGGTAAAACTCAGCTCTGCAACCCGCACTGCCATGTGATAACAGGGACGGGACCCTCCGCGGCGGCTGCGCTGCCCGGGAAGGTGCCAGGGACCATCCTGGGTGATGTCCAGGAGCTGCCTCGAGCTATTGGCCAGGCTGGGCATTTCCCCGCAGAGGAGGGAGCCGACCCGGGGAAAGGAGCTGGATCCCGGCTCTGCCGATGCGTCCCTGGCACAGGGGGGAGCACAGGGGTCCCTGGGGAGGAGCAGCTCGGCCGGCCCAGGGCGGCGGGCGATGGGCAAGGGGATGGGAGAGGCGACGTGGTGGATACCGCGGCCGGGGCTGCTCCATCTCCCGCCGTCCCCTCCGCTGAATGAAAGCTGGTTTTGTTTCGCCTCCCGCCCGGAGCCGGAGGTGTGTAAACAGGAAGAGTCGCTCCCTGCGCACCAGGAGCGAGGGAAAAACGAGGTGTTGAAACGATGACAACTGCCTCTGCCGAGGAGTTCACCTGGTCGGGGAGGTGGGGAGCGGGGGGAGACGGGGAGTCCAGGGAGCCGAGGGCTGGGGGAGGTGGGGGGGCTGCAGGAGAAGAGGAGACACTTGGAAAATTTTATCTTTTATTTTGGGAGCAGAAAATATTCTCCATCGCTTCCTGGCATCAAAGGGTTTTCGCTTTCTTCCACCCTGAAAAAATAAAGCCAGGACCGTCTGCCTGATGAGAGATGGAGGGGCAGCGGCGGAGCAGGGCGGGCAGGAGGACGGGCAGGATGTAGCGTATGAAAAGCGTTCTATGCAGCTCAACTCTCCTGTGGGCAATAAGGGCTGTTGAAAAACCCAAAAAGAAGCTTTATCATGGAGTGTTTATCGCTGAGGTCATTTCTGCCCTTCCCCACTTCCAGACTCCTCCTCCCTCTCCTGCTTGGGGACCAGGCTGAGGGTTTCCTACGGAGGGAGCCTGCGATGTCCCAGGTCCTCCCAGGCGTCCTGTGGATACCTGTTTTGGGGACAGCCGCGCTCGGGACACGGCTCCATCAGTGGAGCAGTCGGTCGAGCAGGCACAATCGAGGCTCTCCGCTTTGCAGCACTGTCGCACGGTGCTCGTGCAAAACCCTTTTTCTCCAGGGGCCATTGGAGAAAATTGACCTTTGGTGGCAGGATATGATCCCTCTGTCCTTCAAAACAAGTCCCCACCATTGCCATGCAATACTCCAGGGAGGATCCACGATCTGCTCCCTGCAGACAGATGCCCCAACACGCGGTGATTTCTTTTCCACCCACCAGTGGCTTAAGAGCAGCCGGCCAAGACTGGGTGGCGTTAGGGGACAGCCAGCTCCTGGTGACATCGCTGAGATACACGTTGTTACCACCTGGTGGCACCAAAAAAAGTTGTCAGAGGAGGAACTAATTAATATCAGTTGCAGTCCTTGGCTTGGGAATTTCAGCGCCGTTTTTAGGATCGCTGTGGTTCGCTGTGTGGTTGTTAAACACCAAGTCATGTTTTATAGCTGGAGGGTTAATGTTTGTGGGCTTCAGCCTCGCAGCAGGGCATGGGTTTAGGCTCAGGCTGCACAGCAGAATAAAAGCGGGGGGGTGCTCTGCTTGGGGAGCGGAACTCAACCCCCTGCACCCCCCGGCTGCTATGTCAATGGCTCCGGGTCCTCCCCAGGGCGTGGGGTGACTGCTCAAGAGCGGGGCTCGCTGCTCTGTGACGGCAGGCTGGTGATCCTGTGGGATCCTAAATCCTTTAGAGCAATCCTAAATGTGCCAGAGCTTGGGCTGATTTGTCCTCCCTCGTTTGGACAAGGCAGGAGTGAGGACCATGGCAGATTGGACCAGCTGCATCCCGGTGCTTGTCAGCAGGACAGCGTTGGGGCCGGGGTGGGTCGGTGGGTGGGAAAAACCAGCAGAAATTCCTCCCAGCCAGGAGGGAGGCTTCAACGCCGCGGCCCCCGGGGGTAGGACCTCCGGGAGAAGAGGCCAGGTCCCTGCAGGGGCTGTGCTCGCTGGTTGTTGACAGCAGCTGGCTCCCAGGGAGCCTCGAAGTGACCCTAAAACTGTCCAAACAAACCCCCATCTCACAGCTTTTCTGGCCAATGTATAATCTATCATGGGATCTGCTTTATCGCAGGCAGAGAAGGGTTGAGCATTGCAGGAGCTTTGCACAGCTGCGGTGTTCCCCATCCTCCCAGGAGCAGTGGGGGCCCTGGCACGGCTGATGGGGAGGGGGCTCGAGCTCCCCCTGTGTCACAGCATCACACTGACACCCTCGTCCCTGCCTGCAAAAGCCCTTCTTCATCCTCTGGGAATGACACGGACAAGTACGCAGGCGGGGAGATGGTGGGACAGTGTCTGACGGACTCAAGCGGGGAAGACGGCGTCTGCTCCGACCCACGTGAGCAGGGTCTTAACATGGGCCGAGAAGCTGCGTGGGGGCTGTACCCTTGTCTGTACCTGTGAGCATCACCAATATCCCCAGCCATCACTCCCCTGGCTGCTGCTCCCCGCCCTCTGCTTTCCAAGTAGCCTTGCTTCCCTCCTTGCTGCACCGGGCTTGCGTTGCGTGAAGACCACCCCCATTTGCAGCCAGTTTCCCTGCAGAGCCGCGAGGTGACCCAGGGGCAAGGGCTGCTGCCAAAGGTGACGGAGGCTGCAGGGATGACCAGGGCAGTGGGACCCGGCTGGGTTGTCTCTGAGCTGCGCCGCGTCCCAGCCAGCCCTGTGCGAGGCTGCAGGAGCCTCCCACGTCCTTCCTTTCCCTGTGATATTGCTAAGCAGGAGGTAAATTGAAGGCAGGACATCTGATGAAAGAGAGTTTAATTGCTTCAGGTTTCATTCAAAAAACATAGCTTAAATAAAAGGGGAGGGGGGGAGGTAGCAGCTCTTGATGGTTTGAGAGATTTATGTATCTCAGCTGCTCCTGATCAGCCCCGGTCACCTCCAGCTCCCCATCGCGTGTTTTCCACCCTTCCAGGGTTGCCCCGTGTGTTGAAATGTTTGGGAGTCTCCAGAGGACTGAGCCTTGGCCCCCATTAATCCCCCCTCGCTAACCCGACAACAGGGAGGAAATTGGCTTCAATTAAACGTGTAAGGTCTCATTTCCCTTTGAAGTGTAGAGCAGCACAGGAGACTGCTCTGGGGAGGTCTGGAGAATAACGAGATAAAACCAGGCCCAAAATCTTAAAACTGGGGAGTTGCAAACTAGAGACGAATCTAAGCCCATGGAGCAGCCTGGCTTCTGTTTTATCTCCCTTAGGAGAGTGCCCACATTTCCAAAGCTGTGCCTGAGCGAGGAAGGTACCCACCAACAACACAGCAGGGAGGGGCAGCGATGCAAAGACACCGGAAGGACCGATGTGTTGGCACCAGCGTGAGCCAGGGCATGGCCACGCTGCGAAGGTCCTTTGGAGAAGGGTCCGTTGACGGCAGCATTAGCCTGAGCATCCCCTGATCCGCTTCAGCCACTGTCCAAGGGAAGACAAACCTCCTCTGCTGGGGGACGCTTCAGCTGGGGCTCGTTGCCTTCAAGGATGCGGAGATGGCATCTGGGCACAGACGCCTCCAGAGAGCAGGAGTGAAGCACCCAGGTCCCTCTGCCTCGGATGGGTCTCCCAGCCCGCACAGCATCCTTGCAGGGCGTGTGGGTACGCACGGAGCTGCTCTGCTGCCCCTCGCCTTGGGACCTGGCAGTCTCCAAGTGCAGGGAAGGTTTCATCCAGCCCGGAGATACCCACTATGCACTTGCTGAAATGAGATCTAGAAGCACCCAGCCACATTTTCTGCATCCTCTGGCGCGCTGTGGGAATAACAGATCACCAGCTACTGCCTGTCATCCATCCTGCTTATTTCCTGCGCGGGACCTGATTTATGCCTGCATCTCTTTCCTTTATGCCATCAGTGCATGCTGATAGATGGCCCCTCTCTCTGCTCTTGCTGTCCCCTTGTGCTACATCAAACCATTAATTCTTTGCCAATGTAAACCTGTCTCGCCTTCAAGACTTTAATTTTGCAAAAGCATAAACACCTTATAATCTGTCTGTCTTTATCTCGCTAGCTGGCTCCGGAGCTTTCCCTCCCCTTCCATTGGCTGTAGGTTATCTGGGGTGACGATGCAGCCACGGAGGAGAGATCAGCAGCAGCAAACACGGCCAGTGGGGCTGCCCCAGTCTCAGCTGCGTGGGCCAGCTGGGGAGAAGAGTCACTGACTATCCTCATCATTCCTCTGAAGCACAAAACAGCCTGTGTGTATTCCTGGAGAGATGTGGGAGGTTCAGCCAGGCCCAATAAGCCATTAAATCCAAGGGTCAAGTGCTTGGCAGGCCAGTAAGTGGTCTAAGCCCAGCTTCCAGGTCTCTGAATAATGCCCAGACCTTCTGTGCAGGGAGAGTTTTTATCCTGAACGAATCCTGGCATTTCTTGGGTTTTTTGTCCTGATGAAAGACTGAAAATGGAGCTTTGTGATGACCTGGGAACCGGACACTTGCTCACTGCCCCATACTGCTGCCCCCCCATTTTGCTCTGCTCACAGCCTGGCTTGCACTCGAGGTTCGAGCTGATGAACAGATCTATGGATGAGAGCTGGGGCATCTGCGGGCAGGACTCGTGCTCACTGCTTGGAGGTATTTCAGGTTAAATGCAAGTGCCCCGAGGTTCCCTCCAGCAGTGGCAGCTTTGCCATGGCCAGAAAGAAAAAGCAAACTCCAATGACGTTGCAAAAAGAAGCTGTGTAAATCCTGGGGCTGCGCCAAGAGATGTGTGTGTCACTGCCCTGCTGTTTGCCGACGAATGCGTTTATTCCAGAAAGCGGGACATCACCAGCCGGTGTCCAGGCTGCAGCAGCTGAAGTCCCTGAGCAAGCCTTGCAGCAGAGCTCGGACCCGCGCAGCCCGGGGGGACGGGCAGTGCCGCGGCAGGGCATGCTCGCCCGGCATTCAGACCAGGTCCATCGCTGACCACCGCCAGCACCACCCAGCCTCAGCTGAGTCTCCAGTGAGTCCCTGCAGAGCTGTCCTTCCTTCCCTAACTTCCCTCTTTCCCCTTTTTGATTCTTATTTGAGTCATTTGTCCCAATCTTTGGCAATTCCTACAGCATATAAAAATATGTGCCATTTCTCCCTTTGGGGAATGACGTGAATTCAGTTCCATGGCTATAATCCATTTAGTGCCAGGTTATTAAAATGAAGATATCTTTCAGCACTACAGACCTGTTAATCAGGGGAATGGCTTCAGAGGGCTTTTGTGGGCTCTGTTAATTTGTGCTGCATTGAGCCACATAGAGCTGAGAGGAGCATTAGGGACGGGAGTGAAGGGAATAAATCAATAAAGTGGATTGAAGAGTGCTCGGCTGGCTTGCTATTCTGCGGCTGCTGTGTTCCGACTTAAACGTTTTACATCCATCACAGCCTGCAGATGTAACTCTGGCTCACAGGCAACAGGTTTTGTCCTTATCGGTTCAGTGTGTGCTGTGCAGGTTTACCAGCACGTGGAGCAGCCCTGCGCGGTGGCCCCTGCCCCGTCCAGCCGCCCGAGCTCCGTAGCATCACCCATCCAGTCCGGTGGGGTCTTCTCCAGGGGCTTCGCTCAGCAAAGTGGACAGAAAGTGCAGCTTGAAGCAGCGGCTGCAGGGTGCTGGGAGGGGACTAAGGCACCTTTCACTTTGTGGTTGCTGCCTATTTGATGTGCAAACTGAAAGGTTGCTGCTGAAGGCTGTCAGGTCGTTTATATCGTATCAAGCCTCCTATCCCATCTAGGTCCTTATGCCATGTTTGTGGTCTCTGAGCACTTGCCTTGGTGCTCCCGGGCCCCGCAGTCGGACACCTCCCGCGTACCCCCTGCTTTCTCAGCCCTTCTCTGCCCAGCTCGGAGGATGCTCAGTGCTGACGTTCCTGCCCAGAAACAGCCTTTTGCTGTATTCTGGCAGAAATCGCTGAGACCAGGCAACTGGCTAGCACGACACTCAATAACAGTCTGCAAATGAGTACGAAAACCTGTGTTTCTGCCCAGTTCATCCAAAGCGTGCATCTGTGCCAGAGCTTGGTCTCCTTTACAGCCGCTTGGAGGGCATCTCCGTAAGGAGCAGCTCCTGAGATGGGGAGATGAGATTGCTGCTGCTGCTGCTCAGCCGTGGTGAGTGCGAACAGAGAACATCTTTCTGCTTGGCACCGCTCACCCGCACATAGAAAATTAAAGCCTGGAGCACACACGCTGGGGGAATGACTATTGGCCCGAGAAAGGAGAAGACAAACCCTTTCTCTGTGGTGCCCCATCACAGGTTGGGGTTGCCCACAGCAAGCCCAGTGCACCCACAGCTGGGCTGTTTCTCTGTGTGAGCATCCTGCAGAGAAATGCAGCTGACGGCTTGGAGGTGAGAGCCGGCCGGCGCCACACGGTGCAATGCTGTCAGCCTACGGATGCCCTGGGAAGAAAAGTCCCTGCTCCCACGCTCCTTCTGGGCAGCTCCTCCCTGCAAGCACCTCCGATTGAAGCACAGGGAGGGAGCAGTAATTCAAAATAATCATTAGTAAGTCGTGCTGCTCCCCATCCTAGCCTGTGCCAATAGGTTGATTTTTAGAAATTCATAACTTCTACTAATTGGGATTTTCCTTTTATAGTAATGGCTTTCTGGTAAACAAAAATGCATCATGCTACCTCTGCACTGCCTGTCTCTCCGTGCTTCCAGCGGGAGAATCTCCAGAGCTGTTGTAAATACAACAGGATCAAATGAAAACCCTCTTTGCAGAAGTACAGTTAGTGTTCTGTCTTTTGGCAGGTCTGATCACTTGTGGTTAATTTGGACCACATGTCATCCTCTGTCCTCCTTTTGGCTAAGAGGGAGCTCTTGCTTCTGAAGGAAATATTGCATTTTCATTGGGTTTAATTCTTTAGGAAAAGAAATCATTCATGTCTCCTGACTTTGAAACCTGAAAGCCTTATCATCTTGCTATTAAAAATGTTCTTTTTTGCTGAAATGTTACAGAACAGCAGCTTTTAAGTCTTTGCTATGGTCAGACAATGGGAAGATGGCATCAGCTCCATGCCTCTCAGCGGCTTTAAGGAAATTTCAGAGGAGTTAGATGCTGGAAGTTAAGCACCAAAGAGATGGATTAGGACTGTTATCAACTCAATAGTTCTGTTTAGAATAAAATATCACACAGAGTTTTGACCTGCCTTGAGTAGTGGAGTTAGGGTTTTCCTACACAGAGGTGAGATGGGGAGTGAAAGCACCACGGTTAGGTGCAGAAAAGCCGGGTAGGTGTTGGGTCCCCGGCACGAGCGCAGGTGACAGGGAGTGATCAAATGGGAGAAAAAACCTGGTTGGCTTTAGGGACGGTGCAACGCCTAGAGAGCTAACCCCTAAAATCGCATGCTCCATCGATACCTGTGCAGTTTGCAAGTCTCGAAGTTTTGCAACAGTAATCTATAATTAACAATCTCATTTTCCTAAAATTTGCTCATTGGCACTTGCTCACACTGAGAACAACTGGAAAATGCACTTGCAGTGCCCAGACGGAACTGGCTGAGCTGCAGCACTCCAAAATCATATTATGAGACTTTCCCCAGCTCAACAAATCTCTCAGCTTTCACACCCAAAAATCTCCAGGTTATCTTTATCTGTCTAACCTCAAACTTTGACGCAAAAATAGCGCAGCTGGAGGACATGACTGAGATAGTTCAGGAAAGTCAGCCTGCCAAGGAAGTGGAAAGGAGCATCAGCCGGGCTCCCACGGAGAAGTCAGCTCGTGCCGTTAGTGGCAAGGCACCAGGACCCATCTCACAAGAAGTTAAATAAGGGAATAGCTCAGAAATCCTCCCTCTCTCCTGGCAGCTTGACATAAGGACAGAATTATTTACCATTTAGAATACATGGATAGCTCAGGGAATAACAGGCTGCTTAAGAGCCTTTTACCAAGCTCGGTTTGGCCTCATACCTACCCTCGGTATCTCACCAAACATTGCACTGGTCGCCCGGTGCCCTCGGATGTGGAAAAATAAATAGAAATGAAAAGTTTTGGTCTTCTTACTGGAATGAGTTGGCTGATGCTCACTGTGATTTCAGAGGGCAGGTGTTTACCTTCTGGACACAAATTACACCACTGGCCGTTGCCTCACCCTGGGCTGCAGCGGTGGGAATTTTGCCCATCCCTGCCAGGCTGCGAGAGCCGGCGCAGCCCCTGATGGCCCCAAATCCCGGTTGTCCCTAGGACCAGACCTTGCTGCGGGCAACCCAGGAATGCCCCCAGCGGGGGGGAGCACTGGGAGGTGCCGGTTTGGGGGGGGCCGGGGCTGCGGGGTGGGTCTTCCTGGGGGGCCCGGTTTTGTTTTCCCTTTGACTGAGGATGCGATGGACGAACCTATGAAATTTGATTTGGGGTATTAAGCAGTGAAGAAAGCTTGTGGTGCCTTTGGAAAAGACATCAATAGCTGGCATGCCTGCAGCCCGGCCCTCTGCCTCCCTCCCCCCGGCCACAAGAGAGGGAAGGCGCAGGCATGAGGCGCTGGAACTGAGGTTGTGGAAAATGCTCTTTGTCAGAGGAGGAGAAGAGTTTTTCATGCATTCTGTGTACATTCCTTCTGGGCTGACTCTTGCTTTGTATTTAAAAATCTCCTGGTAACTCGCTTTTTCTGTACTCTGTCTGCCTTTCAGCTTTGTGGGTTTTTTCCTTTTTTTTTCTCCAGGTCGGTTTATCTCAATGGTTTTGGTCTGTCCCCTGCCCACCCCTCCGCAGCTGCTCCTCGTGCTCTCTGATCCCATTAGCTATTTCAGAGGCAGTGCTGGCCGTGGTTCTCGGGTGCAGCACTCCACCCTGCTCACCTGAGAAAGGGAGATGCCTCTGCCTGCGAGCAGCAACACGTGCTCCGGACCTGACAGGAGGTGGGAGAAATCTCTTCCTTTCAGTGGATGTGACGTGAATCCCAACGCCCGTGCTCGGGCACGGCGCAGCCTGGGCTCAGTGGCCAAGCACCGGGAACGGCCCCAGCCATGGATGCGGAGGCAAGGCTGGATGGTACGCGGGGCTGCAGTGATGCTGCTAAGGCCATGTAGCAGGTCAGTGATGGAAAACCAAGCTGAAGATAAGAGTCCTTAAACAGGAGGCTAAACCACCTCCTCTGCAATGGTAAGTCTTCTTTGTCCCAGCTGCAGGACCCTGGGGACTTTTCCTCATGACTTTGTTGATGGGCAGGTGGGAATCCCACGCAGTTTGCTTCCTACCCCATTCTGAATTCAGTTTGGCAAATACTTTGAATTTAAGAGCTATCAGGGTGTATATAAAAAAAAATAAATAAAAATCAACATCTTCCATGTCAGCCAAGTTACCAAAATGTTTCTTTCTTTTAGAGAAAATTTAAATGGAGATCATGTCTTCCTGCAGAAAGGCCTGTTTTCAGTGAAATGGTGTTGGGAAGATGATATAAAACCTTGTTCACCAAGTCTATTTGAGCAGGGGTAAAAAAAAAAAAAAAACCAAAATCACCAGAGACCTAAATGCTTCTGTCAGGGAATCACTAGAGACCATAAGGCAGCCTGGGGACTGTCCAGGGCTTCAGCTTCTATCGTCCTTCCAAGTCCAGATGTCTCTTGCTCTTCCCCATTCCCTCTGTCTCAGCACGGTCTTAGTCCTGGGTTTACGGGCAGGATTCAGACCTATGTAATGCCCATGCCACCAGAAAAAACATGCTTTCATCTTTCCTGTACATCTGCATCATTTTCCATATTGCTGCAGAAGTCTCTCATTCAGGGCTCTTTGAGCAAGTTTGCAGCATGGCTTGTGTCTCCTACGATGTCCCCACTGAGGAACCCCACTGCTTCCCAGTCTGTGGGCGGAGAAGAAAATGTTGGGTTTCCCTTCCCTTGTAGGATTTTGTAGACTTGTTTTGTGGGCCCTTGACTCGGCTCCATCCATCCAAACCCTGCTTTTTTCTTTCTCTCTCACTCTCTTTTTTTTTTTTTAAAAAAAAAGCAAACTCTTATATATGATAAATGCCACCCAAGACTTGGCCATTCTCTTCATGCCATTCACCAGACCGTAACACCAGGCTTGAGCTGCAAAATCCTCTCTGGGTGGTGGCAACCTAGAATTAGCCATGATGTATGAGAGTCTCCAAAGAGAGATACTGAAAGATAAGTTGCTCAAGAGGTTTAAAAAATGAACTGTGAGGATTCAGGGTAAAGAACAAGCCAGTGTCTGCCAAAGGGAGTCAAAACCCACACTGGCTTTAAGAAAGCCCTCTTCATTCAGCCATTTGCTTCAGCAACATTAGTCTTAATATCTGCACCGCTCTGAAAGGAAATCTTGATCAATTTGTGCCTCTTTTATGGCTGCACATAGTGCACTTAATTTGTAGGTCTTATGCAAACAGCAACCACTGTTTATTTGTTTTTAAATTCTTATCAGCAGTGATATATTGTTTGTTTATAAACACAGAAAGGCTAGTGTTTGAGTGATTATTTCTCGCTAATTGGAACTTATTGTGGGACAGAGCAGAAAGGGAGTTTGCCTTTTAGCCGAGACTATATGTAAGAGTGCTCTCATTTTAACAAAGCTGAAAGCTGCTCACTGCCGGCTCCTAATCTGAAAAAAACAAAGTAAATATTTCAGCATTTAACAGCCTCTTTTCCGTGCTTCAGAGCTTTGGGGGGAGAATACATTTTCATAATTGTACTTCATAACAATGCATTTGAATATATTTGGGGGAAAACCAGAACAGTGGGCTCCCGGAGAGGCACGGGGCTGACATGCCCCGGTGCGGCGCGGCGGCTGAGGGAGCGTGCCGGGGGGGAACCGCTCCTGCGCCGGTGCCTCCCCGCGCCGCTGCTCTCCCTGCAGCTGCGGGGCTGCAGCTCCTCAGTGTCACTCCTCTCCTTGCAGGATTGCTCCTGGGCCCGCGCAGGCAGCTCCGCTGCCTCCGGAGATGAGCGGGTAGTTGGAGTGCAGGGCAGGAATGAGGATGCTCGTCCCTGCAGACGCCGCTGCCGCGTGGGGTGCTGCAGATCCCCGCGCTGGTTGCAGAGTCCCCACCATGCCCGGGGTGCAAGGCAGTCCCGGCTCTCCGCAGCCCCGGCACTGCTTCACCAGCGCCGTGCTCGGTCCTTGTCCCCACACCAGTGTCACCGCGGGAGGCAGGTACCCACCGGCTGGCTCCCAGGGAGAGGGTTTTATTCACAGGCAAACGCCCAGCCTGCGTGACAAGCCATGGCCCAAGAGGACGCGGTCATCTCTTGCCAACAGGAGCATCCAGCTCCCAACAGGCGGTACGGTCACAGCCTGCTTACACCCGGGGCAGAGCACGAATCCAGACCCTCACCCAGCACCCTGTCTTGGGAATGCCGCTGTATGAAATCCTAAACTACTAGGAGAGGAGGGCGGGTCAATGCGTGCCTGCACCCTGAGAGAGTGATCTGAAGAATTATTCCTTGCCGGGACACGATGTCACATTTCACAAGAGAGGATTGCTGTGTCCCCTCCCCAGGGAAAGCTTTGAGACGCTGCATGCAAAATGAATGTGCAGAAGGTGTTGCCGAGGAACTGTGGCGAGGAAGGTGGAGGGGGAGGTTAGCACCCAGGCGTCTGCAGACCTCAGCCACTGATCTCCATCACAAATGAGGAGATTATCAAGTCGGAGTCCATCACAGCAAGGCGATGATGTTTCCAGGGCACAGACTGCAAAGTCCTCGATGTGAGGACAAGTCACAGGAATGAAAAGTCTTGTAGCACGCAAGGGCAACCTGCCATCTCCGTGTCTGGAACGGGAGGGACCTTGACAGGTCTTGAGCTGGGTGAGGTGACCCGGTTGCCTTCAGGACACTCCTGCAGCAGGAACATTACTTGATCTGAAGACAGAAATGCTCAACCCCTCTCCTCCTCTCGGAGTCACATTTTTAGGGGCTTGCTCAGAAGCCTGATTGCTCCTGCTGTCCTGGGGAACAGCGAGAGCCAGGAGGTCACCTCCATCATTGATTGAGGTACATCCCCTTTCGTGCATGTATCATCTCGGCTGGTTCTTCCTGGGGCACTGGGACCGCCTGACCATCTCTAGACCTCAGATCATTTTTTTTACTGGGGGAAAACTTGATTCTAAAGTTATTTTTTCCAGTCGACATCGCTGAGCCCAGTTCTATTAACTTGTAGGCCTTTTGTGAAGCTCATTAGATGTCTGGGGTCTTTCCCTTAAACTTTGAGGCCAAGGGAATAGTCTCGTTAAATAAGATGGCATAATCTCAGCACAGAAGTTCTGCAGTTCGTGCCAATTAACAAATTCAATGACACTTTTAGCTTTTTTTTTTTGTGGCCCAGAGACAGTGGGACAGGCGTACACTGTGGAGGCTTGTATGCATTTAGAAAGGGCTGGTTAATAACTAGAATAGCTGCTTCGATATTGGAAAGATTTTGAAGACCTGGGGAAGCTCTGAATGTGGAGGAGGATGGGTATGATGGAGGACACCCCGTGGAGAAAAAGGGAGCACTGGCCTGCAGGATATCCTGGGATGGGGAAGACTGAAGCAGACTGGCTGTCTGATGGCCTCTGTTGGAAATCATAATACAATCTTTAAAGCAGATAAGGTTCCCTTAAACTGAAAAGGTATTATTTGAATGCTCTCTGAAAGAAGAAGTTTGAACAGCATGCTCTATTCTGTCTCTGAAATGTCACGAAACATTTATACAGCTGCTCAGTTGGCATTAAAATCTAGGTCTTCTGCAGGAACATGGCAAACAGCTCCAGGTCACTGGGATAAGTCCAAGACCTCAGGCAAGGGGCGGCTGGGGATCGCTGGCATTCAGCAGCTTCGGCGGGAGCGTCACCCCTGCTCCTGCGGAGCAGACGACCCCACGGCCACAGGCAATGCCGTGCAGGCACCGCTCCTGATTTTAGCAGAAGAACCCAGGCTGGAAACCAGTTTCCCTACACAATGCTAAGGATTGCTTCCTGAAATACTGTGTCCAGTGCAGTTAAGTACTGGAAAGGATGGAGAAAAGAAAAAAAAGGAGAGGGAGGTACCAATATGGGCAGAGATATCCCCTGTTCCCTTGGCTGTGAGAGCGGGAGAGGAGCTCCCTGATGAGCACACAGCCTCTCCTGATGGTGGGAGTCGGGAAAACACCAACCAGTTATTTTCAGAGGGCTGGTTACATTGGCAGAAGCGTGGACATTCTTTGTCTGCTGATTATCTCCTCTTTGCACTTGTCCTCTTCCTTGCAGCCTGTCTCACTTTCCTTCTCTCTCACTGCCCTCTCCTCTCCCTTCTTCGTATGCCCAGAGCCTGAACCATGCGCAGACGTGCACAGACTCCTCGCTACCTCCTCTGCCTTGCGCTGCGCTCTGCCACCCAAGCAGCTCTGCTCCGATGCCCGGAGGCAGCGGCAGGCACTGCTGCCATCTCAATAACCACTGAGAGGAGATGGGAGGGTGATGGGACATGTTCGTGTCTTCCACCCCCACGGGAGCTGCCCTGGGTGCTCGCTAACGGCCCGATGCAAGCACAAGAGTTTTCTTTCAGCCCGAGTGGTAAAGGTCTGTGGCTTTGGGTGAATATCCCGTCTTTGATCCTTTCTCGTGGCTGCGGTTCCCTGTTTATACAGACAACCACAGCTCTTTGTATCTGCACTCATTAACTCTTCTGAAGCATTTTCTGATCACCAAGATAAGGCTCCCGGTGTCTGAGCAGGGGCCAAGCCCACATCTCCGCGTTTCCGATCCTGCCCCGACACATCCCTCTGAGCATCTCACCGGTGATTTGAGCATGTTGATGGTGGCAGCCGTCCCAGGCAAGCCCACGGGGGGATGGATCTCTCCTCCCCGGGCAAGCACGCCTTTTGTTCCCCAGAAGGCAAACGTAGGAGGAGACCCACCTCGTGCAGGCTGCGCAACGGTGAGCTGCGGGCGAGAGCCTCACGGGCAGCTCCATGGAGGACATGCCTCAGTTACTTTGCTTCTCCTTCACGTGCATTAGGGGTTTTTTGGGGTTGGTTTTTTTTTTTTTTTTGCTTGCTTTTATCCTCCTAGCCTTTCTGGCAGGCTTTTGAACATACATAATGACTTGGAAGGTGCAGCAAAGGTTCTGGCATCTGCAGAGTACGGCGGGAGCGGAGCCAAGACGCGGGGCCGCACAGTGGTTTCATCCCATTTGCAAACTATAAGGCTGCCTTTGAGCAGAGGGGGGCAGTGCGAAAGAACATGTGCTAAACATCATGTTGGGAAGCTTAGCGCATTAAGGGGAACAGCATGCTGGCTACGGACAAATGGAAATGGTTTGCGATTCGTTATAGGAAAAGGGGAGGCAAGGAGCAGTCTTTTTTGATTTAGGGTTTAGTGAACAGCTCTGGCAGGGCAGGTAGGATGGTCTTCTCTAGATGTTTTAGCCAAGCAAGTGTCAGAGTGGCATAAATCAGAGTTTTACCCAAGTCTGTCAACCCTTTGAGAACTCCTCCATGGTATTTGAGAGCTTGCACACAAAGAGGGGTACAGACACAAGGTAACGAGACGGAAAGAGAGTCCTTGGGGAAAATAAAAACCTAGACTCCAACCAGCAAGATGTGCTTCAAGCCTGGGCTCTGAAAAGGGTCCCTCAGCCACCTGGCATGGCACAGAGATGAGCTGCTCCTGCTCAGCACTGCTATGTCCTTAATGATCTCGCATGCAAGTGCAGTAGGTGCCTCCAATAGCTCCAGAGTAAGTGAAAGACCAGCTCATTAGGCGTTGATTTACCCATAGTGTTTGTGTAGTTCCCTCCCTGCCACGACAGAGGCCACGACATCTGATGTCCCATGGAGGACCTTGGTTGACCAGGCTGCTCTCAAAACCAAAATACCTGCAGGAGTGAAAGACTTAATCCATCATCGTGCTACTTGGGATGGTGGTACAGACGGAAGAGTAAACTTCAGAGCTGGAGTTGTGGGTGCTGACTGATGGGATCAGTTGGGTCAGGTTCCCTGGGATTTGGGAGGAAAGTTCAAAGCTGCAGTTAAAAACTGAAATCTCCCCTTCAAAGGAATTCCTATCTGTCCCTTGCTTTCTCCATCCCAAGCCTGCAGGAGACCGTTTTGTCAATGCTGGGACAGTGGGCAGGAGTCTGATGACAGCTGCAGCCAGACGACAAGCCCCAAGGTCCTGCAGAAACAGAAGTGCTTTTCGAGATCTTTTTAAACTCCGCGCATCCACAAAATGAAATGCCCAGGTATCAGTTTTGGGAAATAAAAAGGATCAAAGAAGCAGAAGGAAAGCTGAGAGTCTTTCAGCACATGGAGAAGGGCTGCCTGCACTGGCAGGCAGAAGGCAAGTGTAAGCACAGAAAACTGCCTCGCATGCCTCTTGCTGCGGACCACGGCTGCTGCACGGCTCTGCCTCGGCGTATGGTATGAAAGCACCAAGTATGCACAGGCTCAAAGCCCCTTGAGCCCAGCCGCACATCGGGGGATCTGCATCTAGGGCTGGACGTGGATCCCCTTTTCCTGGCCTGTTAGGTCTCCCCAGTGGTGCTCCATGTCACGGTGCAGAGAGGAGGGGTCTTCTATGGCATCTCAGCGGCTGAGACATTCCCCCACTGCTGTCTCCTGCCGCGTGGGCAGCGGTAGCCGGCAGGATGGCACAACATCCCTGGGAGAACCTCAAAAGACATATCTCAAATATCCCAATGGTCCTCTCACCTGAGAAGATTAAATTATAGATGGGTAAAGCTTGTCTTCAGAACAGAACCAAGCCAAATTTCCTTGAAATCGATGTAGCTCCTTATCTTTTGCCTGGTCTGACCCTGTCCCCATTCACAGCTGCACCTGCAGGTTTCTGGGGGGGGTCCCTCCATCCCAGCTCCACCATCAGCCCGAGCAGCAGGAGCGACTGCGGCACTCACGTCTCTCCTCTCGCTCTGCCAGGTCGCTGATCAAATGGCTGGCGGTATCTGATCGGCTGTCGGGCTTCCCAAACTGCCCCCACGGCTGCTCCGGGCACTGCCTGTGCTCAGGAACGACCCTGAGGCAAATGCCCCACTCATTTTCACACAGCGTTGCTGTAGCAGCAGGTCCCACGCTGATGCTGCATCAGCGGGGGCTGGAGAGATGCTTTTCCTGGAGCTCGCACTCAGCCCAGCACGTGAACGAAGGGAGGTAACAACTACCTGCGAAACAAAGACTATTGCTCCCGTTATTTCTGTGCGGTACCCAGCACAACGGCTCACCAACCTGCTTTGCAGCGCTGCAGATATAAATGTTTAATAACCAATAACACAACGCTGGCTGGGTGGTGACATACATCAAACCGCGAGGCATACACCAGACTGTTCCTGAGCGGGGAAAAGCTTCTTCCCTCTGCATCACTTACAGCTTTAATGGATATAGCAAATAAGTCACACCCGACAAGTATAAAAATGGCATTTCCCCTCTGTGATCTCACTGGGAGGCCAGAGCCGGCGGTTCTGACATCACAGCTAATGAAATCAATTTTGCCGTGTGAGGAGGACCTGGCGCTGCCCCACGTGCCGGGCTGTGTAACAGGAGTCCCAGTCAGACGTGGGCAGTGGGACGCGGCTGAAGGTGCGGGCCAGCCCCGCTTCACCCCCTTCCACCAGCAGCCCAAACACTCTGCTCCACCATTCCCCCCCTTTTCTTTTTCCATTTGCTTGTTCATTCCTTCTTTATTCTCTGCAATTGTCCTTAATGGAAACAGCATCTCAGCAGAAGTCACTCTGCAGGAAAGCTATAGCACAGAGGGATTTTTGTAGATGGCTTTAATAAAAACATTGAAGGTCTGTTGTTGTTATAGTGCTGTGTGATCCATTAAGTCTATTAAATACAACAGAGGGAAACTGTGAAAAAAGCCAGACGAGGCCATGATGTCATGAAAAACAAATGAGCCGGGGCTGCTTTCCTGGTCTTCTCCACTTCGATGGTACCACAGCTCTGCCCTGTGCTTCGCTGCCCATGCCAACGGAGCACGGACCTGCATTTGCTTGCCCTTCATTTGCCACGTGTGCAGGCATGTGTGCATATTTGGGTTTCCATAAATGTGTAGTTTCGAGATATTAAATCCAGAAGATATTAAAGCCAAGGGCCCTGGGAGATCTGCTCTTCCCTGCTGTACACAGACTCCCCTACAGCACACGTGTGCTGGATAATTGTTAGCTTGTGTGCGTGCACAGGTGTCTCTGGGTATATGTCTGCTGCTGGTTTTGGGTGGCCCACACCAGAAACAGGGACCGGCTGTGCTCTCTCCTCCCCATAAAACACTCATCAGCTGCAGCCAGAGATGGACCTGACGATAGGTGTTCCTCCTCTGCCTGCCAAAGCTCAGGTCTAACTGCAGGCTTCAACCTGGAGCCTAAGCCAGGTTGAAATCCAGCCTTAAGCTCAAAGGCAGACTTTCCATCCTGCCCAGTACAAAGTGGCCATGAAGGGGTCGAAGGATGATGTATGCAGAGGGAAGTCTTCGTTGCTGGGGAGTTGGCTGCACGTGTGAAATGCCTTCTGCAAAGAGGAGAGGCGGAAGGTCTGGCCAGGAAAGGATGGCTGAGAGCAGACGGTGGAGTCACGGTGTGGGATCTCCCCGCCGCGGCACGCAGAGCTGCGGCTCTCCCACACCACCCCGGGCATCCCACCATCGCAAAACGCTCCTCAGAGGCAAAGGCTGGCCCTCCCTGAGTTCTGGGGGTCTGATGTGCTCGCCGGCAAAGCCATGGGCGTCACCACCAAACCTCACTTGATGACTGCAGTGATTAATGACTGTCCGGAAAGTGCTTGGAGATCCTCTGGTGGAAGAGTACATGGATTACGTTTGCATTTAGCTCTTTATCTGTTGCACGTCTTGTGCATCCTGGCTAGATCTTGTTCTGATTATTTGTAGAGAAGGGATTCGGCGGAGGCCAAGGATAGGAGGCTGGGAAGCGAGGAGACTGGAGGTCGGTGTTGTCCTGTTCACCCACAGAGCAGGTAGGAGAAGCAGCTTGCAGGTACGTGCATGACACGAAGGACTGAAACTCCCCCAATTGCTTTAGCACGTAGCCATCGTGCGTGCAACCAGACCACAGCCTGGGAAAACAATCTGGAGGCAGATTTCTCCGCGAGCCCAAGGCAAACAGCGGGGCGGGCTGGAGCCAGCCCCCCGTGGAAAACAAGCCCGGGCCCCCGGCAGCTTTGGGGAGCGCCAGCAGCAGGCAGGCATTCCAGCAATTCCCTGCGCAAACAACACGGGATAATCCATCTATTCTGTTTATTTGCACAAGATAATTTTTTTGTTGACATTCGAGAACCTTTTTCCTCTATTCCCCCTTCCCTGATGTTGCTATAAAACATTAACCCCCTGGTCTCACAGCAGCACACCAGAGCCCTCCGAGTGGAAAGCTGATGAGTCCTGGACAGGCAGCATCCAGGAGCCGCTGCAGATGTGGCCACGCTGCGCTTTGAGTCTGGGCATGGTGAGCAGGGAGACCTGCTGCTGTCCCCAGCCGGGCACAGCTCTCGGCCACCCTCGCCCGCCTGCAGCATCCCGCCCTCTCCGCAGTGATGCCCTGGCCCCACTGCCGCTCTGCCCGGGTCACTGCCCGGGTTGCACGCTGCTCGCCGCTCCCTTCTCCCCCGCGCCTGCAGCCTGCCTGCCCTCCCTGCGAAAGACCCGGTGTTGATATTACGGCTGTTAGACCAAAGTGCATCTAGAGCAGCGTGATGTTCCCAGCCGCAGCCAGATGTGGTTTCTCAAGGAAGAGCACAAGAAATAAGTCATGTATAGAGTGATTTTATCCCTTGTGTATCCTCCCACATTCTGCCAGGCCATGGTTTATACTTCTGGAGTTGCTTAATAACCCCTGTTGGACCTGCCTTCAAAGAAGGCACCTAATCCCTTCTGGAAACCTTTTAATACCTTTGGCTACTACACTACTTTGTGGCAATGAATTACTATGTGACTGGCCAGTCCGTCCTCATCGTCAGGCTTTCTGGCCATTTACTGTCCACGATGACTTAAGAAGGGCATGCAGACTTTAAATAGAACCCCCAAAACTGTTATCCCCGTGCATCCACCACTCCCGTCACCAGCTATTGCAACTGCATTTAGTGGCTGTGGCATTCAGGAAGCTATAGACAATATTTGGGAATAAAGCAGCAGAGGAGGTCTCTGTATGCAGACTCCATCACAGAAACAAACTGTAATTCTTCTGCTGTTATTGTCCCGGTACACAAGGGAAATATCACTTTCCCAGGAAGTTGTGCCACAATGTATTCACAAATATCAGCTTGGGCTTTTCAAGTAAAAAGAAGTAAAAGTAAATGTTTCAAAACAATGGATGTTCAAAACCTGCAATGCAAGCTTGGAAGCCTACTGAGCAGACTGTGATTTTAAATACCCAAACACAAGGAATTAGAGAAAGGGACCCTTCTCGTGTTTAGTGGTTGTGCCTTTTTTGCTTGTTTTTCTCCTTAGGAGGGTTTTTTTAGCAGTCGTGCTTTGGTCAGTACAGCGACAGGGCAGGAGACGTCGGGACGTGCAGCATGACTCGCTGATGTTAGCGTGAGGCATGCGTTGCGAATCCAAACTGATTCACCTCCTGACTTCTCAGGGCTTCAGCTCCTAGCCACAGCGTTAAATGGATGTCAGGGTTTTCATGTGAACATGGCACAGAAAGCTCTCCTCGCTCTCCGGGCCTGGCTGCGTGATAGCTGCAGACAGACACATCGCGCTCTGTATGAGTACTTCAGGGGAATGTTGGCCAGCCTATTTTTACTCAGTAAATTGAAAGGCTGGAGTGTCCAATTTTGTGCTAAATTCACCCCCGAGCAGAGCCCGGGGACGAAGGGGCAGGTTTGTGCAGCCGCGATGCCGCCCCGCCGCAGCCGGAGCGGCCGGCTCTGCTCCCCGGGAGCGCAGCGTCCCGGGAGGGTCGTCAGCTGCCCCGGCAGCCCCCCCGCGGACTGCTCCCTCCGGGCGCTCGCGTTCCACGGCACCGACGGAAAGCAGTAGAAAACCCCACAAAATTCCAGATCCTGAAAATCCATTTTCAGTAGAAATATTGTTGTTTCCTCTTCCTTTTTGAAGCTAGCTGCAGAGCACGTATGGCCGCGTGGCTGGGTCTTAATCCACAGATTAGGACCTTTTAAACTACAAGAGTTTTTTCTTTTCCTTGAGCTCACTGCAGTGGACAAAATGCAGGTGTCTCTGCACAGTTCTGACTCAAAGCTAACTCAAGCAGGAGACTTCCTCGATTGCAAAACAGTGTTGCCAGAATTGGGTCTGAATAAAGAAGTCTGCTTTTGGAATAACAATATTCGCAGCAATGGACTGCATTATATAGTGTACTATGATAAAAGATATTACGGTATTACCAAGAGACAGGAATGCAGAGGGAAGGAAGGAACAGACGTGACAATGATAAATCAATCTGGAGGAGAAATACCAAGCGCAATATATTCTTTGTCTCCTTTTGTTTGAGACTCTGATAGATGTTTCCAGCTTCAAATAACAGAGCTCGCAGGAACATACTTGTGCTCCTACTCTCCTACTTACGAATTAAGCTGATTTTATTAAACCACTCAGTAAACAATCATTGCAATGCATCTTTCCCATTTCCCCCTGACATGTCTCTGGCAGCTGTGGTACAGATGTCCACCGCTGCGGAACAGGAGTGGCTGCACTTATAGGTAAGATAATTCATCTTAAAATTGCTCCTGATGAAAATAATGCGGGACTTAAGGAAGCTGGTAATAAAATTGGTTCTAAAGATAGTCAATCAGGGAGCAAATGGCAAAGAGGCGAAAAGAGACGGAGTCTTCCCGGCGTGGGCAGCCGAGAGGCTGCGGTCTGGCTGGGCTGGAGCAGGCGGCGGGGCTGGGGGGCAAACCTCCCCCAAATTACAGAGCAGTGCTTTCTGCAGCGAGGAAGGGAAAATTCTGCCTGTCTGGGAGACTGTTTTACTGCCATGGTTATAACATAATTTAACTTTTGAGGCCTCCGTTCAGCAAGGGGTTTAATCATCCGTCTAATTTCAAACACTTAAGTAAGTCCATTGACTTCAATGATTTTCTTCAAAGGAACAGCCCAGATATTTAAAGTGGCAAGCCCTGCTGAATCAGGACCTTGGCTCTCTTCCCAAGTCTTTTCAGCTGGTCTTCAAATTGACCAATCGCTTTTATGTAGGGCTTTTTTTTTTATCTTTGATGCTGTTAATTTACTTTTCTTATGACTTTTAACCAGAGGGAACAAGAAGACTGCGATTTTTTTTTTTTTTTAGCTGTGGAAATTAGGAGGAAAAAATGGTGACCTGTGACTTCATCAAAAGGTATTAGGTTGTCATTTCTCATAACGTCTCCTGGAGTTTCACTTCGTATGTCACGCTGTTCTGGCCAGGCATTTTAATATCAGTGCTAAGGAAAACGGTGGGATAACTACCAGTGGTTGGAACTGCTATTTTAAGTAACATTACTCCAGCATCACTGAAGTATTGCAGGTGGATCTGGGGCTTCTCGCACTGTTTTAGGGTGCAGCCCGATGCACGGCGTGCAGGGGGGCTGGGGGGTCCAGCGGGAGGCTGCAAGCTGCCCTGCTCCTGCCGACGGCTCGGCGTGGGCAGCACTGCCTGCTGCCTGCCCGTCCCTCGCTGTCCCTCCTCTGCCATACAAATGGGCATTTTGGGGACAGCTGATGGATGGCAGCCCGGCTCAGACAATGAAGGCAAGTTAACACAGACAGCCCTCATTTCTGTGATGGTCCTTGACCCCTGAAGGCTCTGATGGGTAATTGTGATTAACAGCCAGGGGGAAGATGACTTTAACGGGCTTCGACTTTTCTTTTTCTTTATTTATCTTTACCAAAAAAAGCAACATCTCTTCCCTTTTTTTTTAATGAGCTGGGGAAAATATGAATGATTGCCGTGGCACCTTGCAGCTGGTCCCCAGCGGTGATCAGTTCAGCAAGACAAGGAGCCAGAGCCCGGAGCACCAGGTCCCTGCTGCCTGCAGGGGCTGTGCTAGCACGGTGGTACCCGCCGGCCGAGCATCCCCCCTGCACGGCCGGGGAGAGGAGCCGCAGCAGGAGGGGAAGAGATGGACTAGGACCTGCATCCCATGGCAGGTCCAGCCTAGGGCTCCCGGCCGGCTCCTTGCCCTCCCCGGCTTGCAGCGGGCGGGAACACTTCCCACACCTCCCCGCACACCTCGACTCACCTAGGAGGATGTTCCTCCAGCGTTTCTCCACCTCTCATAAGGAGGGAGGAGAGCAAACCCCGCAGGGACCCATGCCCCGGGACCCCCTCCCTCCGCTTGCGCAGTGCAGTCTCCAACCGCCCTCCCTTCTCCTCTCTGCTCTTTTCTCTTTCTCTCCTTCTATTTCTGTTTCCACCATGACGTCCCCTCCCTGTCACCTCTACGCATGCCCCCTCCCCCCCCTTTTTCTATCTCTGGATACCAAAGAAGATTAGACTTTCTTTAATTACATATGTGTTTGTTGGTGGTGTCTCCAAGCTTCGCCTAAAAGCCACATTGGCTCAGATGTTATTGCGTGCAGGCTTTCTGCTTGGTTACACTTGTTTATTACTCGTTCATTAGCTTTTTTACATTGCTGGAGATCTGAGCCACTCACATGGCAAAGGAGGCTCGAAGTGACAGCAGTAAAAGCCTCTGCTAGTGAGATTATAGCTGCTTGCTGGCTCGGATGGGAGAGATGGAGAGGGCAAGGGGAGAGCACTGCCTTTGTGCTCAGCTGAAAGGCCCCTGTCAGTGTGCGTCAGGCAGCCTCCTGGAAAAAAGGAACTTTCCAAAACCCCATGAGAACTGTTTAAATTAACCCTTTCCCTGGCGGCCACCCCCCGGCGAGCATCGGGCAGAGGCGGGGGAGCTGCCTGCGCCCGGCCCTGGCCCCACGACGGGTGGTACGTGTGCCTTCGTGCTTGTGCGCAGCACAAACCCTCTTCCCCCCTTTATCAACAGGCTTATTTTTTTCACATCAGGACAGAAACTTCAAAATCTTGAAATAAGTCAAGTAGATGGTTATCAGTCCACCAGCAAAACAGCTTCGCCTTGTTCTTATGGCACTAATTCCTCCAGCTCACTGCACACACATGAAGGGGACCCAGCACCGCAGGCCCCTCTGCGCTGACCCGGTGGCCCATCCGATCCGCATCTCTGCGGCCACCCGCTATGGTCACTTCATTCTTTTCTGCCCTTGTCCCTCCAAGAGTCTCTGGGAGAGGAGCGGCGAGGGGATGCTGAGCGTGGTCTTGCACGTGGTCAGGTGCTTGCTGCGGCTCCAAACAGTGGCAGCGGGCAGCAATGGCGCGTGTTTTGATTAAAACCAAATTATACTTAATTGCAGAGGAATCCTGAATTAATGGAGCAGAGGAAACTAGGTGGTGAAGAGGCTGAATGGTGCTAATCAGCTGCTCCATGGCAGATTGTACAAACTACCTGTGACCAGCCCAAGGACAGCTGGCTGCTGTGCAGAGCAATAGCATCCACCGTGGAGGAATGCACCCCTGCTCGGCATGCCTCCGGGCTCCCCGCTGAACACAGCCATGGAAAGGCAACGCTCGCCTCTGAAGGTTGCACTCCTCCGAGTTGCACCCGGGGTGTGCTGCAGCGGTGTAATTCATCAGGACAGTCGGTGTGTTTGCAGGCAGCTCCAGCGGCCCCGTGGGCACCGGGGGGAAGAGCCCAAACGTCCCGGGCAGCGCTGCAATCACCCAGAGCCCTGCTCCTGGGAAAGGGGCTCACTGCTACCGCGGCAGGGGTGTTTACACTTAAACCTGACAGATGGGCCTGGGCTGCGACTGTTTATACAGCATCTCCGAGAGGCAACCAGAAGGTCCCTGCAAGCTCCCGGCGAGCGCTCGCCTCTCTGCTTCCAGCCAGGCTTCTGGGCTCAGAGCTCCGCGAGCGGGGCAGCGTCGTGACGGGGATGGTGGTGCCCTCCAAACGCCTCCCCGGCTCGTCCCTCCCTGTCAAACACCGCTGGCAGCATCGCTGGGGGACTTTCAGATGTCACGGCTGCCTGCAAAGTCCCCAGTGACCATCACCTGACGTACCTCCGAACCCCTGCGGATGGCGAGGGGAAGAACGCCCTGGCGGGTGGGGAACAAGCGGGATCCTACCACCAGCTCCTCCGAAGGGCTGTCCCCGCAGAGCCAGCCAGGCACGAGTGTCACTGCGGGCTGGAGCAGGAGGACGTTGGTCCCCATGGCCAGGAGCCCTGCCCATCCTGGGGAGGGAGCACAGGCGATGGCTATGGGGATGCACCTGCGGCTGGGACGCTTGGCATGAGGGGCGATAAATCCCTGCAGAAGCAATGTGCCCTGTGCTTTGAGCAGGTGCCACGTGGTGTGGCGTGGCGTGGCATGGTTCCACGTGGCGTGGTGTGGTGCCACGTGGTGTGGCATGGTCCCACCTGGTGTGACATAGCATGGCATGGCATGGTCCAACATGTTGCAGCATGGAGCCACATGGTGTGGCACAGCATGGTTCCCCAGGGCATGGCGTGGTGCCCCATGGAGTGGCATGGCATGGTGCATCACGGTGCCATAACCACGCTGTGGTGCAGGCAGGAGTAGCCCCGGGGCAAAGGGCTGCCTGCTCGCTGCCAGTCCCGAGCCCCCCCGCTGCAGCCGAGGCTCGGCACGGCTGACTGCCATTGCACACCTCACTGCCACACACATCTAGTGCCCGTCCCCGGGACAAGCCCTCTGCAAAAAGCCACGCGAACTGGCAGACTTCTCCGTGCCCACCTCGGTGGCCGAGGACCTTTCCCTTAAGTAGAGGAGAAGAAAGGTGCCAAGGGCACACGACCACAGGCCCTGACATTTTGTTTCCCGAAGAAGCGTTTTGCGCAGCCTCCCGTCCTTCCCCAGCGGCAGTAGCTCTAATGAACGCACCCACTAATGGGCTGGAAGGGTTTTAATTGCTTCCCCGCCACCCCCGCTGCCAGAGCCGGCGCTCCGGGGCACACGCGTGAGAAAGGTTTCCTCTCACAATTTGCATTGTTCCGAAGGAAGCACATTTTTTCCCAACTCCTAATGAATATTGCAAATTCCAAGGGCTCGAGGAGACGAATCCTGCCAGGCCGGATCGCACTCTGCGGAAACACTTTGTCACTAGCTGTTCTCATCATGTGCTCTTTAAAAGCTCGATAAAGTCTAACTCATGATTATGGACAGCTAATGTCTTCAAAGCCCACGCCGACAGAGTCTCTCGTTTCAGGTCATGGAAATGCCACTGTCACTTCAATGTCTGGATGTCCCAAACACGTTGTCAATAGGGATGTGAAATGCCCTGAGTCAAGGGGAAGGGAGGCAAAGGCAAGCGGGGCGCTCAGCTGCTCCCCAGCACGCAGCCGGCCAAGCCCTGCCTGGCTGCGCGGGGGCTCGTCCTCCCGTCCCCAAACTGGGAAAGCTGAGTGGCTCGCTCGGGCACCCGCTCCTCAGCATTATCCAAAAAAAAGGAGAGAAGAACCCCTTCGCTGTGCAGCACAGGCGCGCGTCGCTCCGCCAAAGCACAGGGAGTCATCCCAAGGCTGCTTCTCCCTCGTCGGTATTTCTGTGTGCGCTTGTGCCCGTGCACAGGCGAGCTGCCGGCGCGCATCCAGCGCACACCCAGCACGCTGCCACGACGCACTGGCATTTGGAAATGTTTCTGCGCACCAGTCTGCGCAGTAACAGTCAGACACCAGGGTGACGGGCAGCGTCCTGGAAAGCTGTTTAATCTGCACGGGCGCGGGCACACTAATTGCGTGGGTGGGATACGAACATAAACACAGGGGATAAGCGCATTAGCGGTAATAACCATACATTTAGAACGGGAAGAACTATTTCTACCCAAGTTAGTATGATTTTAAGGAAAGCCAAAATGGAGTTGGCAGCATATCGGAGCCCTGTTAAAATAATCATTAGCTGACTCTTTTTTACCTGAACTAAATAATAATATCGCTTCACCTCCAGAGGTAAGACGTTTCTCCAAAGGGAAGGGATGTGAAGGAGAAAGCCTGTTGTGCCTCACTGTCGCGGTTTAACCCGGCAGGCAGCTAAACACCACACAGCCGCTCGCTCACCCCCCAGTGGGATGGGGGAGAGAATCGGAAAAAAGGTAAAACTCGTGGGTTGAGATAAAGACAATTTAATAGGACAGAAAAGGAAGGGAAAATAATAATAATGGTAAAAGCATATACAAAGCAAGTGATGCACAATGCAACTGCTCACCACCCGCTGACCGATGCCCAGCCAGTTCCCGAGCGGCGGCCGTGACCCCCCAGCCCCCTCCCCCCAGTTTTTGTTCAGCATGACGCCATACGGTCTGGAATATCCCTGTGGCCAGTTGGGGTCAGCTGTCCCCGCTGTGTCCCCTCCCAGCTCCTTGGGCACCCCCAGCCCCCTCGCTGGCAGGGCAGGGTGAGAAGATGAAAAGTCCTTGACTTAGTGTAAGCACTGCTCAGCAACAACTAAAACATCAGCGTGTTATCAACATTATTCTCATCCTAAATCCAAAACACAGCACTATACCAGCTTCTACGATGAAAATTAACTCTATCCCAGCTGGAACCAGGACACTCACATAAAGGTCAGGATTTACATGACGGGAGCGGAGCTGTCCCGGGGTCGCTGTCGGCTGGCACAGCGCTGCTGAAAAGGGAACTGGGTGGCATTGCCCCCGGGAGCGGTCGCTGGTGCAGGCGTGTGTGGAAGTGGGGAAGGAAGGAGGGCTGGTGGCAGCGGAGCGGGGCAGCGGCTGGCTGCTCTCGGGGAGCACCGGGCAGGGCAAGGCTGGGACCGGCCTTGGTGGGTCTCGGCATCCCTGCTGCGCCTGTGCCGGACAGACACTCCCGACTCTGCAGCTGGAGTCGTTGCAACAGGACGTTTAGATAACACTGGTAGCACCTGGATAATATTTACCAATATCATTTAGCTAATATTTTTCTCTTTCATAGTGTCAGGACATCACATTTTATGACAAATCATGATAACATTTGCTGTGAGCATATTATTCGTGGTACTCATTTAAAATTCAATGTATTTACAAATACCAGCTAGGCATTAAAGTACATGGTAACACACTTCACGTGGTTGGAGAATGCTCATATGTTGCCACTGATATTTATTAATAACGTCTACAAATATTTAAACAAATAAGTCAAACTTTGGCCCAGTGAACCAAAACGTTTTGCCATTGCTGAAGGCAAGACGGAAGAAGCCCCAAGGCATTGAAGGGGGGCACCTCTGCGCAGTGGGGGGCGGCGGGGAGGCAAATTGGAAATATTTGCTATTATTATTGTGTGTTTGTGTCTGTGTGCAGCGCGTTGGCTATCGCCAGGTCCTCTCACTTTTCCCTTTTTTTTTGAATAATTGACACAATAATTTTCTTCTACGCCCTTCTCTGTATTTTAAGCACCTTTAACATCAGGCGCTTTCTGGATAATTTGAACTTTTCAATCTCGTTGCTCTGCGCGTTCCCCCAGCAGCCTTTCGGGCTCTGAACAAAACAAACATGAAGATTAAAGCTCATTTTTAATCTCGGGTATTTTTGGTAGTGTTTTTGCACTGCTGTTTCTTATTTCTCCTATCCATTTCGTGGTAATCACATCTCAGATAGTTTAAATGCTTTCATTTTGCAAATGCTCTCCCAGGGAAACAGGAGACAGACAAGTTGTTTGAAAACCTTCAGTGTTACTTTCCGGTTTTATTTAAAACTGTCAGTGCAAAACAGCAAAGGAAAGTAGCCGTAGTGGTGAGCAGTAAATAATTATAAACCAAAAAAAACCCCCAAAATTTTTCAGTACAACAGAGCAAGAGTGACCTTTCCCATTGCCAGGGCCCCGCTGGGCAGAGCGGGGGGTGCCTGCACACCCCAGCCCGTCGGGGGAAAATGCTGAAGCAGCAGCGTGTCTTGACACGCGTAACGAGCAGCAAGCTTGCATTGTTCCTATACGAAAGGAAAATATTTCAAGTGAAAAACTGTTCACAGAAGGAGATTTTTCGGCAGTTTCTGTTTGCAAGGACACCCAGGGCACCGTGGCCGTGGCCTCTCCAGCGTGGCTGGGAGAGCTGCAGGCGCGGGACCCCGGCGACAGGGCAAAGCAGCTCCTTAGCAAATATTTGTTTGACCATCTGAAAATATTTCTTTGAGGCATTCTAATTTTTGTACAGGGAGATTCATAGCAAAATCCTTCATTTCAATTCTAATACAATCAAATTTTAAGGGAGAAACAGGAATATTGGTTTCCTAGTTTGTTTCTTTTTTTCTTAATTAAAAGGAAAAAATAGACAAAGAGTAATCACCGTACACAGCCTCATATAAAAAAATGCTTCAGGTCAATTCCCTTTGACTGAAATTAAACCAGAGACGGTTCGGTTTGTACGGCAGCAGGCGCGCAGAAGGGTAGCGCTGGAGCTGTCCTGCTGGAAAAGCGTCCACACGGGTTCCCAGCATCAGGAGTGTCTCCACCTGGGCCTGTGTTTATCACAGGAAATAATTCTGTATTTTTGTTCAGCTTTTGTGCTCCCATTAAGTGGCCAAGAGCACAAAGGGATCCCACTTTGATGATAAAAAACTCCTTGCCATCCTTCCGTTGCCTGGCAGAACAAGGTGCCGCTTTCTGCGAGGCTGCAGCAGCACCAGAGCAAATATACGAGTAACAACAGTCGTTATTGTTATTGGAAGCGGCGACTGAATGCACAGAGCATGTATTTGTTTTGCTGTGCTCGGCATCATTATTTATAGCGGTCTGGAGACAGAGGGGTGAGAAAAACAACTTCATTTTAGCAAGAGGTAACATCCACGGAGTTTTACCATCACGGCCTGGGGACCCTGCGTTGGTGCCTTCCACAGCATCCTCGACAGCACAGCCTCCCGCGGCCGGTCCAGAGCCCCCGGGACACAGACCCCCCGGCCGCCGGAGCCCCGCGCTGCACGGCGCCGGGCTGCTCCTTTAAGCAGTAAGTAGGTCAGCGGCGGGGGTCCCGGTCCCCACGCTGACATGATGGGCGGCGATGAGGTCGCTTTCGCGCTGCTCCGCTCCTGCCGCGCGCTTGTCAGGAGCCATCGCTTCCGAGCCAGGGGCCACGAGCCCTGCGCCGCCCCATGCCCTGCGCCACCCCGCGCCCCCCACCCTCGGGGGTGCCGGGGCCCCGGGGAGCGGGGTGATGGGCTGGGCGGATGTGGGGTGCTCTCGTCCCGTCGCTGGCGCGGGGCTGCGTTACCAAACCCACCGCTGGCGGGGGTAAATCAAGCCCTTTGCTCATCTCCCTGGCCGGCGGCATCGCTTCTCCATTCATCCGCTGCTTCATCTCATTATCGCTCCTGCTCAGCCAGGGACGTGTTCTGGGTGGGAGTATTTGGGTCAGTGGGTTTCACAAGCGTTTCCTAGAGATGGCCCGGCACATATTTAGCATTTGGCGTTCGGTGTGGGACTGGCAGCCTGCCCTGTGCCCAGCTTTCTGCGTCCTCCCAGCTCCAGGCAGGCGTCACGGGGCTGCAGCGGGGTCCCAGGGAGCCCTCGTGCACCCAGGGAGCGGGTGGGGAGAGGGCTGCAAGGGACAGACAGAGCTGGGACGTTTCTGGTCTCCTCCTGTTTTCTTTTCCACAAGGCTGAATATTTTATCTGGCTGCGTGCATCGTCCCTGAACTTAAAAATAGCTGGGTTCCTTCCTGGTGGAGTGGAGCAGTTTGCTTTTTCTAGATTTATCATGCAGATTTCTCATTCCCCTCACACCCAGTAATTGCTCCTGGAGACAGAAGGGCGAGGGGAGGGTTTCGTGCGCAGATTTGCCTGTCCCTGCACACATGCACGCTGTCAAGCACCAACGCACTCCTCCATGCCGACACCACCACATCTGAGCCAACGGTGCGCAAGCACGCAACTGCTGACGCAGCAGGTTTTGGCATGTAAATGTTTGCCATCTTTGCTTGGCTCAGTTTGTGAAGTTGCTCCGGCCTGCGCGTGGCACTGAAGGGGACGGTGGGTCTCGGTCCCATTTTTTAATAAACAGGCACCCCCGTGAGTAACCCCGCTGTGAGTAAGCCCAACGGACTGGCACAGCCAGGTTGTTAATGGGACAGAGTGCTCTGTGTTCATAGAGCAGAGAAAGGTGCAACACTCAGTTGTTAAAAATAAATGGAGTTTTGGAGATGTCTCCTGAAGTTTGGTTGATTCTCCTGATATATCCCATTCCCCTTGACTTGCAAATCAGGCTGGGATTTCAGGAGAACAATCTTTCAACTGACATTTCAGGTATTTCCAGGAGTCATCTGTATCGCTGCCCTTCTCTGAGTGCTTCTCTTGCTGTCACCAAGAAGCAGAGGCACTGAACTCCTCGCAGCCGCAGCTGCAGCGCTTCGGGTCGGGGACCTGTGCTGATTATATTTAAAGCACGCTGGAGCATCTCCCAGCCAAAGAGCAGCCGTGGAGCGGTGGGCTTCTCCCCCCGCCCATTAGATAGCTTGCACTGCTGCGCGACACAGCCTCAGGACAGCACTCACCCTAATTGCTCAGCCCTGGAAGGAGTTTCAGCTTTGCAGACAGATTAAGTTTGAGGTTTGGAGCTGCGGGCCAGGCGGGTTGTTTGAACAGAGTGCGATGCAATTTCTCTGTTTTCTCTCCTCTCTTGGGGAGGTCACCTCCGCCTGCAAGAGCCGTCCGTGGTGATCTCGCCCAGAGGGACAGTGAGTAACAAGCACAGACGGACTTGGAGACACAAAATCTCCTTTTCCTGCTTCTGTGCAAGGGTTACGGACAGTCACAGAGTAGGGAGGAGGGGAAACACCTGAGCTCGGGCAGGGGAGCAGAGCTGTCTCCAGCAGCTGCACCCTCGGAGCGGCGGCCCTCCCTGCGTCCCCCCGGCTCGGGACAGAGGCTGCGTTCGAGTCGGGGTGAGCGAGGGGCAGCAGCCATTAGTCCAGAGCGGATGGCCCTGGTACCTGTGTGCGGCTCCCTGCCGCCGCCAGCAGCATTTACGGGACCATCTCGCCGGGAAATGTCGGTGAAGGCAGCGGAGCAGTTTGCCGTCTGGAAGCCAGCTTTTCTGCAGCGCATGGGGTGAAGGGGCATTTTGTACCACGCAGTCAGGTGCAAACTAGCACCGTTTTCACTTGTGCACTGTGAAAGCTGTTTCTAGAGCACCTAGCTGGTGACGCAGAGCGTGAGCGGACTGGCTGTGCTGCTGTGGCTGCTTTGCAGCCTGGCCCATCCCCACCGCCTCGCAGGCAGTCGTGCCTCTGTGTCGCACACACTGCGCTCTCCAGCCCTGCAGCTGCGGCGAGGCAGAGATGGGTAAGGACGTGTTGATGGAAGCCCTCGCGAGGAGCCACACACAACGCCGTCCCGGTAACTGAAAGCGCCATGGGCCAGACTCAGTAACTCTCTTGCTGGCTGCACCTCGCAGTCGCTGCCAGAGCTGCTCTGACATTCGTTGCCCCAGCTTCTATTTTAAAGGAATGTGATGTTCTAGCAGTGCAAAAGCCCTCTCCTGACTAGAAGTGCTAGGAAGTAGAAATGCCTGCACAGGAAGAGTGTCCCCTTCCCCTGGAAGCTCCGAGGTCCGCCATGTCCCGTGCAGGCAGACCTCCGCGCCCCAGAGGGGATGGCAGGATGGAGCTGGAGGTGCCGGGAGGAGCTGTGCAGCATCTTTCTTAGCTGCTGCCCAGGCATCATGTGAAGTGGAAGAAAGTCGCCATGTCCCCTTGCTAAGCCCACACCTGCGCTTCCCGGACATGTCGTCTTTGACCCAAATGCAGAATATTTCCCTGCCCATATCGCCTGCAGAGCAGCAGCCCCAGCCTGCGAGCGGAGGGCCACAGGACACCTTACCTTGGCAGGGGGTAGCAGGGGGTCTGGACCACAGTCTTCAGAGCCCCAGAGACCTAAAACTCAAGCCAGTCCCCTCCCCTTCCCCACTCCCCGTGAAGTTTTTGCTCTGACATGGCTGGAGTGCTAAATACACATAAACCTGGGCCCCACTTGTTTACAGGCTGGTGTGAGTGCATTTATAGAGAGATCCTTGTACGTGCTGCGTGTTGGTGAACTTTTCCCTTCCCCCGACTCTCCCGTCCTCCCCCCCGTCTCTCCACCATACGGACACAGCTGAGCAGCTACTAGATATTCAGAGCCGTGAAGGTTGATAAACAAAAGTGAGATAGGACATGGCACCAGAAAGACCTCAGCTAATGGAATTTTTAAGCTACTTAATTTGGGGGCTTGTCAACCTTGACAGCAACCCTTTAATAAATGATGTGTTGTAATTCCCACCGAGTTCACTAGGTGTGGGGACCGGTGCTCCGCGGAGGGGAATCCAGCCGGCTGGAGACCCCAGCACACAGGCAAGCAAAGTGTGGCTGTGCGGGCGATGCTGAGCGGGGACTGCTGGGTTGCAGCGGGTCTGGCTGAGCCCCAGCCCCGCCAGCAGCTCTCCCAGTGCTCCCCCCAGCTGCGAGGGGGACGGGGGACCGCTACAGCCTGGTGTTTGGCAGGGGTGGCCTTGGTGAAGCGCCCGTCTGTGAAGCCTTTGGCCACGCTCTGGGAGCGCAAAGCAGCGGCAGAGGAGCCCCCGAAGCCGCCCCGCCGCGGAGCGGAGCCAGCGCCGGGCCCCGCCGCCCCCGCCTTCACATCGCCCAGGCTCGCCGCTGCCCCCGCCCGCTCCGAGCGCATCGCCCACGGACCCCACGGAGCCGTGGCCCCCGGCCCACGGGCTCGCCGGGGGGGTAAATCCCGGCCTCCCTCCCCCGTGCTTTCCTCCGAAAAAAACCGCTGGCAGCCCTCCGTGCCAAGGAGTGCGAGTGCCATCCAGTGTCTGCCAGCGGGCAGCGGCCCCGGGCCCCCCGCGGGACGCAGCCCGGGGGTCGGCCCGAGGCGGGGGGGTCTGTAACCTCATCTGCCGCTCTCTGGGGGCTGGGGAAAAGGCAGGTAGCCAGCCTTGGGCTTCCCCTGCGTGAGGCGTGTTCACGGAGTCCTGGGTGGGGGACCGGGCAGGGTGGGGGGGAGGGTGAGTGTCACCCACCCGTCTCTGGCGTGGCCCCCAGCCCCGGAGGATGCGGTCCTGCAGTGTCCCCGCACTGTCCCCACAGAGCCCAGCTAAACCAAGGGGCCAGCAAGCAAAGCCCCAGCCTGTGACATCCCCCAAAAGGTGCTACAGCCGTCACCAGGGTGTTGGGGCTGCCCCGGCAGGGAGCCAGCAGCAGGGGGGCTCGAGGAGGCTGTGGGCAGACACCCCCCCCCAACACTGCAGGACGAAGGAGCAGACCCACACCCGGTGGGACGTGGGGAAGACGTCCCCTCCCTCTGCCGCGCAGCTGAGTTCGCTGCCAGCAGGGACAGGAGGGACAAGGTCGGGCGGGGGGCACTGGGGTGAGACCCTGCTCTCCGGGGCAGTGTCCTGGGAGGAAACAAGGCCGGGGTTTTTCTGGACCCTTCTGCAGGAGGCTTTGCTCCTAGTAAGACACAGGCAGGGCACATCCTTAGCTGAATGCATTTAGCAGAGGATTTAATAGGTTCTGGACTGTTCCTCATCATTTCGCTGTGGCACATGCTTCTAGCAAGTGACTGAAAATTAGCTTCAGAGTTGCTCTAATCCACACCTTGGCTGCACCCAGCCCTGGAAGCCCTTTCCCTCTCTCATGCCTGCATCCACCAGCCTGCGTGCTACGTTAGTGCTGCGAGGTGGACTCGGACTCACATCTGTCATGCACAAACCTGCCCATCCTCAGCGCTGCGGCCTCGCTGGACCAGGCTCGGCTGAGGGAGATGAGTGGTGACACAATGTGGTCAAGCTGTGACAGCCATCACCTACAACCCCGTCGGCTCCTTTGGAGGTCTTGCTTTTTTTGAGTCCTAAAGGCCATCTTCACTTCTGCTCCATGGGGAATAAGGCAGAACAGCTCAGTTTAACAAAGGTGAAGCAAGAAGGAGAAAAGCAGAAAGCAGGAGGTCCAGCAAACCCACTGGGCATTCCCCATGGGTTTCCCAGGGCGGGGAGGATACTGCAGCAGTGTTTTGGGCAGAAAGGAGTGAAGGGGTAGAAAACAGCACTTGTCCCTTCTGAAGGGCAGCCACGAGTGCTGCCCCAGCAGGAGTGCAGAGACGAGCCTTTGATCGCTGGCAATTTGGAAATGGCAGCAGAAGCCAGCACTCCGCACACACTGTAGCCGCTGAGCCTGGTGGAGAGGCAAGGGGTTAGGAAGAAAGTATCCAGGCTGGGAAAGAGCCAGATGGCAGCGGTGGCGGGGAAGCAGATGGGAGATGTAAAACATCCTGCGCATCTGAGAGCGCCGAGCCCCCTGGCCCTCCGGCTGCATGGAGGGACACCCTGCAGCCCCGAGAGCCGGGGGCCGCGGAGCTGCCAGGGCCATGGGGCCAGCGAGGAACCTGCCCATAGTTCCAGGCTCCTTCTAGTATCTCCACCTCCAGCAGCCACCCCGCTCTGCCGTGCCCCTCTGCGGGCAGCTGCTGTCCTTGGAAATCCTCTTCCCACCCCCTTCCACAGTGGCTTCGAGAGAGAGGGCAAATGCTGCTGTGCAGCGCAGCAGGGACACACAGCAAGCACGGCATCCGAAACCATCCTCGGGCACAAGCAGCCCCATCCCGCAGAGCCCCAGACCCGGCTGCCGGCCACGGCGCTGTGCTCGCGCGGGCAAGAGCTGTAGGGGACAGCACTGCCACCGCTGCCCCAGGCTCCCCCTGACCCCCCCCATGCGGCGGGGTCCCACGTATGGCCGAGCACACAGATCAATGCCCGGAGGGCTGAGCTAAGGGATTGGGAAAAGAGCCTGGCTCTTTGAGAGTCCACGTGCCCAGAGGCGGTGGTAGGAGAAATACAAACAAGGGGCCTGGATGCCCGGGTGGAGGGAGGGGATAGACCCAACAAGGTGGCATAAAGCATTTAACTACTAGGACTTGCAAAGATTTGGCCTTGTCCCACCAAAACTCAGCCATCACCTTGCAGAGCTCCACTCCCGTAAGACATAGAGGATGGGCTGGAAGAGGGTCTCCTATATCCTTGGGAATGATACCCTATACCCCAACGCTCGGGCTGCAGGATGCAAAGCTGCCAACTTCTTGTGGGTCGTTCTGTGCCTCTAGCCCTGAAGCAAAAATATCTCCAACTAGAAGTATTCAGCAAAATTAGCTGAAAATCCTGACTAGGTGTGAGACAGCTGAAATCACATTTTAAAGCAAATTTCTCATTTCCCAAATCACTCTTGCCTGCCTCTAGAAATGTGTGCAGGGGGCCCCCGGTCTCGTGGAAAGCGGGGAGTTGCTGAAGAGCCAGAGGACTGGGCGGGATCAGCAGCGCCGGGACCCGCGCCGGGCTAGGGCCGGGGCTGTGGGGCTTGGGCTGCCGGGCCAGATGGCTCCAAACGCCGCGGGGTCACGCAGCACTGTGGTAGATCCTGCCCGGAGCCGAAACGGCCAGCTGAGCTGAGCACTGAATTGCACTCTCTGGAGCTTTATAGCCAGCAAAATTAATTTTTTAAAAGTCCCTCTATGATCTCCGGTATCTAGCATTTGGCTGAGAAGTCAGATGGTCTCCAGCCACCCGGCCCCGCATCCAGATGGCAGGGAAAGGCAGGGGGAAACCAGAGCCCGCTCCAGCTGGGGAGGACGGGGGTGACGGAGCCGCCACCGTTACTGGTGCCTGCTGGGAACCCGCAGGAGTGGAGCAGGACAAGCGGGGACGGACCCGACCCGCTTTGTGGGTGAACGGTGTGGACAGCCCAGAGCCTGACCGGCCACTCGGCTCCTTTGCTTTCCAACCATCTGGAAAGGGATAAAGCCTCTCCTCACTCCAGTCTTGCAGCAGAGAGCCGCTGCATGCATCAGGGACAGCTTTTTTGCTGCTGCTGGGGAGAGCAGCACCTTGCTGGGGCAGGCAGGAGAGAAGTGAGGAGGAGGAGGAGGAAGAGCACTAAAGCAGGGGGAGAGCACACAGGACGGGCTAGGATAGGAGGCCTGGTAGGCAGCTGGACCGGGCAGGACAATAAAACCCAGTGCATCAGTCGCAGCCCTCGTTACCTCTGATTTTCCATGGGGCAAATAGAAATAAGGAGCCCAGGGAGCTGCAGGCCAGGCTGAGTCCCAGCAAGCTCATTTCATACAAATCACTGCAGGAGAGCTGGGTTGGGAAGGGGCTGGTTAACACCGTGCTCCTTGTGCCGGGGGTGTGAGACCAGGCAGGGCACTGGGAAAATGGGGAAAGGGGGAAGGCATCGGTCTGGGCTCCTCCACTCCCTGCGCATGGGCTGCACATCCCAGCCTGCCTGCAATGCCCCGAGAACTTAACCTGGCTCCTGCACAGCCCTACTGAGAGTGCGCGGAGCCTCCCGGTGAGCCCCCACCCCGTCACACTGCCCTCCATGGCAGGAACGGGCAGCAAACCTGGTCGGAGCAGGAAATTTTGCTGCCCAGGCCAGGGTACTGCCCGCTGACCCGGCGGGGAGGCAGATGCTGCTGGATGAGGGATGCCGCAGCGCGCAGGGACCCCGCGGGGCCAGGGAGAGCAGCAGTGGGCGAGCTCCCGCGGACGGGAAACACTAGCACTGCGCTCTTAAAAGAAATCCAAACCCCTCATTACCCGCCGCCTCCAGCATCCAATTAGGCACTTGCAAATATTTGGGACCAGGGTGGCTTAATTACCATTTCTCCTATTTCCGAGGCACAGGCACCCGGACGGCACATCGTGCATCCACAGGCTCCTCTCCGGTGTTTTTTTAGGAGCCGCACTCCCCGGGTGTTTGCTTTGCAATCTGCAGCAGCTTTTCTCCTCTTCCTGCTGTTTGTCATAAACTTTCTGGAGACGCCAGAAGGACATTGCTCACCTTGCAGGGGGAGGGAAGGCGTGCGTGTGCTCTGGTGATGTGCCGGGCCGCCCTCTGCCACGGGGGCACAGGGGACGTGGCTGGCTCAGCCCGGGCGCGGGTCCGTCCGCAGCCTTCCCATGGTTGCCCGGGTGGATGGCAGGCTCGCTGGGAAATGCCAGCCTCTGCTTTCCCAGCCACAGCGGGTCAGAGCACCAGAGGAAGCAAAACTTCACCAGTCCAAGCAATTACTCAGGATTTTATCATTCGAAACTAAAAACAGAGCCTATAAATAACCAGGATCTCTGTCTTAATAGCTGCATTTCAGCGTATTTTTAATTATCATTTTATGAATGGGTGCATTAGACTATATTTAAATACCAACTTAGCCATGCTGTTAATGAGGCAGGATTGTTATAGGCCAGGTCGGCTATATATTACGTTGGTATATACATATGCTTCGACATCACATTTAAAAATTAGCTATTTCAAGCGTAAAATTATAATTGGTTTGTCTAATAAAAGGATAAATAAATATCTATTTAACTTCATTACTGTCAAAGGCAGGAGGCTTTTCTCCATTGTCTCCTTAGGGTTTTATGGCAGAAAAGCTAATTAGCTGTAATTGGGTGGATCCGAGGCGAGTAAGGCGGGTGCAGCAGCGGTGCTGGCTGGGAATGGGGCACCAGTGCCTTTCCCGGACTGGTGTCCCGGTCTCTGCAGGGACGGCAGCCCCGCCGGCCCCACAGATGGGCTCTGCCCCGACACCCAGCTCGGGGCGTTTTGCTGGGGCGGGTGCCTGTGCAGCGAGGTAGGACCACACGCTGGTTTGCAAGGTCACTTTGGGGTCTACACGTTGACTTTTATGTTCTGCTGACCAGACATCCCTCCATCCTTGCCCTGAGCTGGAACAGCATGTAGGGCACTGGGATCCCAAATGCTGGCTGGGACCTCAGCCAGGGCTTGTTCATCCCTGGTTTGGGAGAAATCCTGCTCAAAGGCCATCGTGCATGTCCCACACCTTCACAGCCTTGTCCGAGTGGCCCTGGAGAGCCCCTTCCCGGCCATAAAGCGGGAGGAGAAGAGCCTGCCCAGCTCGCCCCGGTGCCGCTTGCTGGAGACAGACCTGATCCGGGCAGGGGTGCTTCGCTTCGGGACTCCGCAAGGCTGGTTTTGGCAGAGGGGTTTCTGGCTGCCAGGGAGGATTTCAATGCCTTTCCTCTTTCCTCCGCACGATCTTGCCCCGTGCCCTGGCAAAAGCAGAGCACCCTCCTCCTCCTCTTTGCAGCTGCGGGAGGGCCCGGGGGGTCTCACTGCCCCCCTACTCCAGCCCCTGCTCCGGCTGATGACAGCCACCTGCACGCTGATAAAGATGCCAGACGAGACCCCATCAGCCAGCAGAAGGGATTAAAATGTCCTTTTTGGACAGTTCCTGACCCAAAGAAGGAGTTGCCATCGGCCCTAATAAAACCCCACGCATGCCAAGCTGACCTGCTGAGCCCAGCTGCGTTGCAGCCCCGTCCGATCCCCCGCTGCTTCTGCTCCCGCTCCTCTCGCTTCCCCTCCCTCCCGCAGCTCACAGCCCAGAAACCTCCCTCCTGGCCGTCGGGAGATGGAAGAGAGTCTTGCCGGATGGTAGAGGACCCTTGTATACAGAGATGCCTGTGTGCACGTGTATAAATTTCCTTTGCATATGTTATTTGACATGAGGAGAGAGAGAAGCAGGTCTGACACCCATAGCAAATCACCAAGCTGCCAGCAAAATCTTTCCCTTTCTTTTTTTTAAGAAAGGGAGAAAGACGGAATTTTAATAATTGCACAGCCTCCCCTAATGATGAACGCCAGGCTGGGGGGAGCACGCCTGCGCGGGGGGGCATTAGCATGGAGGACGTTGTCTGGGTTTTGCTTATCAGTTCTGCTTGTTGAGCGCGTTCCGGGGATGGAAGAAACGCCAACAGACAGCGTGGAAAATTAATTTTTAATGCCTTTTATTAGTGCTTAAGCCATTCTGAGAGGATGAAATAATCCCTGTTTAGGTGGAGTGGCAAAGGTCTTGCAGGGCTGTCAGGAGGCTGAGTCACTCCACCAGCCAAAATTATCCAAATACATCTTCCCAGTCCTCCGCAGCGGCTGAAAACCTTGGGAGCCCAATCCCCCGCAGACCCTCAGCTCCTGCGGCATCCTCCTGCTCGGCCATTCAAAACAGGCAGAAAGTTTTCCTCCCGTGAAGGGAGCGAAGAGCCTCGTCTCCCCCCTTCCCACCCTCCATCGCTGCGTGCCACCGCTGCCACCGCCCAGCACGGTGACAAGCAGCAGCACCGGGCATGCGGGAGCGGTGACGCAGACCCCTCCAGCAGCGGGTGCAATGCCCCCGAGCAGTCCTTGCAGGCGGGATGAATCCAGCCCCTCCTCGCAACGGGCACCAGCTCCCGCATCCTCGCTCGCACCAAAAGCCGGTCAGTCCCGGGCTCTGCAGGTCCTCTCCCCTCCGGAGCCACGGAGGCAGACGGACAGGGCTGGGAAATTGCTGCCATGTGTCCCGTCCCCAGCAGCCCCGGGCAGGCGGTCGCAGGGAGGGGACCCCGTCCCCATCCAATGCTCCCAGCATGGTCGCTGCTGCCAGCGGGCTGGAGGGGCGGCTCTGCGTCGGGACGGTGCCAGAGAAACAAACCCTGCCAGTGTTTCTCCATTCACCAGGCCCTGGTGAGAGCCTCTTAATGAGGAAGGAAAACAAATACCTCAAGGCTCAAGGAAGGGAAGGTTTCGAAGGGGAGCGGGGCGAGCCGGCAATGGACAGTCTGTGGCTGTTAAAAATAGGTTGGTTTGCCTGGGGCCGGCGCTTGCTGGGTGATCTCGCGATGCCATCTGGCTTCACGCTCATTACAGCATCCTCGTTAGCGCGGCGGGTACCTGTCAGGGCCAGGCTCCGGAGGGGACGGCCGTGCCCCGCTCTCCCAGGCAGAGCCAGCAGCCACGGCCGGGCGCGCCGTGTCCCCTCGCAGGGGTCCCGCCAGCTCCGCAGGGCGTCCTCATCACCGTGAGCTTCCGGCCGGGGAGCGAGGCAGCCGGGCCGGAGAGCAGCTCCACGCCGGAGGCGAGTTCAGCTCACAAATGCACCAACCTCTCCTGCCTGGGCTGAAACTCCCTGCGTACACTGCTTGCCCGAGGCTGAACTTCCATAGGAAAATTTCAGCCAAAATAGTCCAGCCATTCCCCAGGGTGAGCGGGAAACTTTTTTTCTCTGCGTTAAAAATTGTTGTATCAGTTCACTGAGGAATTAATATGCCTCACACTTGAGAGCTGAAGACTGCCCTGGCAGAAGGCTGCCCGGTGCCAGAGATGCGATCCTGCGGGAAGGCCAGCAAGGGTTCGGGTAATTAAAACCTGTATCACGACACAGGCTCACAAAAGGGCTGAGTTAGACCTGTACAAATGACACCTTTTGTTCTTGTAATGTATTCTTTTCTGCCATCTACTTGCCTTTCAGTGCATGTATTAAGCACTGGTAATATATTCTCTGCCCACTTCTAATGAATTTTATCTCTGTGCATGCATATGTATATATATATATCACACACACATGCAAGCGTATCTCTATATAACGTACGTGTGTGGATACATTACACACTTGACCCAACACCCGAGTGATCCACCTGAAGGGAAGGGGTCTGGTTGCACCAGCTTGGTGGCCAGCACGGGGTTGACATCCCGCGGCGATGCTCCGCGCCTGCTCCAGCCTCCCTGTCCCCGCGTCCCTGGGAGCTACATTAGGGTGAGAGCAACATGCATGCCCCTGAGCTGTCCACCTTCCCCAGCATCTCCTCCTCCATGCCCACCCCTGAGCTGCCCACCTTCCCCAGCATCTCCTCCTCCATGCCCACCCCTGAGCTGCCCACCTTCCCCAGCATCTCCTCCTGCGTGCCCACCCCTGAGCTGCCCACCTTTCCCAGCATCTCCTCCTGCGTGCCCACCCCTGAGCTGTCCACCTTCCCCAGCATCTCCTCAGCTCGGACGTTCACCCTGGGATGCTGGAGGAGGCGGAGGTCTCTCCCCAGGAGGAAGGAAGCTCCGGAGAGCCTCTTCACATAGTGAATTTTAACATTTCTTTCCACATCCAGCCCAAGCACAAATCCCTTCAAAGCACCAGCCCAGCGCAGCAGAACTAATTTGAAATGTCACCAAGGTCAAGCCCGGCTTCCCCAGCCATTAACCTGCCTCTCAAGCTACACACTTCGTATTTATTTACATAGTCACATATTTATTTAAGCCTCAGATCCCAGATATAGGAAGGGACGTGGAGTCTGCAGAGGGGAGGGGGCACTTTGCTTGCAGGGCCCCGAGCTGCTGCCAGGGGACAACGAGGGGCGGCTCCTCCAAGGGGCTCCGTGTCCAGAGTGCGATGGGGAGGATGGGGCGGGGGATCTCCACAGAATTGGTTGTTCCACCCCAGCTTTTCTGGTGGTGCTTTTCTTCATTTTATTCCTGTCCAGAAACAGAAAGCACAGCTTTTCCTCTCCAGGCAGATCTTTCACAGGTATAAATCAGTGTAAATTTACTCTAGTCAACGATGCTGATTTACAGGAGCTTTGAGGCCCCCTGTATTTTTCAGCCTTTGCTTCTGCTCCCTGGTAGATGACAAAGTGTAGGGACAGGAGGAATGTTTCTGCAGGTGTATTTGCTGCCAAAGTTTGCTCATTTCCCTGTTTTGTGTCCTGCTTCTCAGCCACCATGGTGGTCCATGAGACGTGCAGGACCCAGACTCCACGTCCTCTCGGTTCCTGTCCCCCTGACCACTGTCCTCGGCATTACTGCAGCTTTCTGCTACCTGCAGGTAAAATCAGAATCCTTTTTTCCCTGCTCACGGTTGCTCTGCCCCTCAAAGCCCTCACAGCAGCCTCTCACATCCTCCACTCCCCAGGGATACGGGCCCTGCTTCTCCCCTGGACCAGCCCCACCGGCATGGATGGAGACAGCCTGACCTGCTCTGCAGGAGGGAGCACAGCACTGCCAGTACACGCACCATCGTACGCTGTTTCATGGGAGAAGAACCTCCTGAGAGCACCAGTATCTTTCTAAATGCTTTTCCATTGGGATGTGCCAATTAGGAGATTAAAACCTCCTGCTGAGACATGCCTGGGACCAGCTGGGACTACTTATGTGTGAGTGGGTGCAGAGTGGGCCCCTGGGAAAAGGCAGTCCCAGAGAGATGCTGTGGTTGCCAGAGAGGAGGGCAGCTGGGGCTGGGGAGGTCCGGCTCAGCCAGCCTGGGCAGGACCCGCGCGTCTTTGACCCCAAAGTGCGGCGTGGGGGGAGCTGCACAGCACCGGGGCTGTTCCCCCCCGCCCTGCTGAGCTCTGGCCCGTGTCCAGCAGGTGCTGCGGAGGAGGTGGGCTTTTCACCATTTGTTCCTTCTGTGCTCCCATGTCCTTTCCTCCCCCGGAGCCCCAGGGGGCTGGACAGGCTGGGGGAGCGCTTCTGCGGAGGGGGCTGTCTCCCCATCTTCCTTCCTGCTGGGCAGTGTGTGCGCGTTGTGAAACACAGCCTGACCTTTCTTTTTTTTATTTTTGTTCTCATTGCTCTCTTGCATGTTTAATTCAAGGCTGTGGAACTGGCTAGCCTGTGGTTTAAAAAAATTTTTTTTGAAAGCTCTGGCAGGGTATTAAAGGAGTTTGTAGTAACTTGGAATTAGCAGGACGATCCGAGACAGATGTTGTGGATGAGGGAAGAGGAACTTACTTGCTGTGTCTCCTCTCTGCTGTTGTTTAAAAGATACTAATTTGACGCTTTTTTTCCTAAAAGCAGGCACCTCTAAGTTAGGATAACGAAAACCCATTTCCCTCTTATGACATTCCAGCACCACCTTCTTTTCTTGCTTTCTTCCTCTTCCAGCGTGCCCCGCTCCTGACCCACGGGGCCCCAGCTCCCGCGCCCTGCCTGGAGCTGCCTCCCCGCGCGCTTGCTGTCCTCCCCGGGTGCCCCAGGTGACACAGCCAATTTGTGGCCAGCAAAGCTTTGCACTTTGGCTTTGCTTTTGCTTGTGGGCAGGAGGGTGCTGCTCCCAGGGGAGGTTTGTTTCTTTGCTGAGTTAATAACAGCAGCATGTGTGGGGGATGAAAGGGGAAAAAACAAGCAATGAAAAGTGGGGCAATTCTCCTATTTCCAAGCTGATCTCTCTGGTGCAGTCAGAGGGAGGATGGGTGGAAGGATGGGGACATCAGGGGTGCGGATGCTCTGTCTTCTGCAGCAGCAACTTTGGGATTTTCACGCCCGGAGGGATGCGCTGGCTGCACAGAGCATCTTCCCCTTCGCAGGCTGTGTTAGTTCGCCTTTCAAGGATGCCCTGTAATCACAACCTGGCTTCAGAAGAGTACAGAGCTGGAGAGAGGAGGCAGGTGTGAGGCTCTTAACGAGGTTAATCTGCCGCTGCTCCTCTTAAAGGAGGCTGTGACGGGGCAGGTGGAGGGGAGCCTGGAGCGGCTGTGACAGCAGGGAGAGAGATATCAAACCCTACCAGAACAAAAGACAAGACAAAAGGTTTTGAGGAAAAAAAGCTTCTTGTCAGCAAAGCTGTCAGTGGGCGAGATTAAAGAGCACCTGCCACATTCCCCAAAGGTTGTGTTACTGCTCTCGGAGGCGAGGCAGGAGGGAGCCGGGCGACAGAGCTGGAAATAGTCTCACTCGCCGGCCACGTGCTGGGGCCGAAGCAGTGATGCTCTGCCCATGACCTTCCCTGCAAACCCAGCGATCTCTTTGTGCAAACCAGGCCTGTGCTCCCTGAGTCCTGCTCTGCTCGTGCCTCCTCCTTCATGCGTTAAAGTTCCCTCGCATTCGGGTTTTGCAGCCCTGAGCTCTGGCCTTGCAGCCTGCCAGTGCTGTGGGGTGGGCTTGAAAGGATGCCCCAGCTCACGGCCAGCCGGGAGGGTCCCGCACAGGGAAAGACGTGGTTTTGGACACTGTATAAATTGCCGTGGGGCCTGGCGCCAGAGGTGGGGAGCTGACGTGGCAGCCGGGAGCCTCTCCCCGGCACCTCTCCTCTCGGATGTGTATTGCACCGCTCGGCAGGCTTGCTCTGTTGTACAGGATTTGTGCATAAGGCACGGCTGCCCGTCTGCACCGCTGTCTGCGGGCGTTTTACCCATTACTTTGTAACATCAGATGCTCCGGCGTGTCCAGAAAGGTCATGCCTTGGAGATCCTCCACCAGCTGGTGCAAATTCAGCCTGACACCATCATCGGGACAGCTGGGCTCAGGCTGCCTGTGCCTCGGCTCTTCCAGCTGCTCAGGGGGAGACGCTTCCCGAGGGGGGAGGGAGCACCCTCTTCCCCGTGTTACGGCTAGCGGGGCACGGGGGGAGGCCGGCGGGAGGCACGGCACAGAGCGGATCTGCAGCGCTGCAACGCCGCTCAGCCGTGCTCCGGGGTTGGATGCTCCGGTGGGAGCTGGTGCAGGTGGGTCTGAGCTCCGGTAACGCTGCATGTTATTAAGTAAACGGGGGCTGGAGCGGCCCCAGGGTCACTGGCTGGAAAGGTGCAGGAGATAATCCAAAAAGGCAAGTGTCTGTCAGCTGCTCAGGTGTTAGCAGAAGTTAATGAGAGTCTCGGTGTCTGATCTCTTGCAATCAATTCCACTTCCTATCACTCTGCGAGAGGTGAATATCCATGCTGTTGTGATGTTGTTAACTCTCGGTGACGTGCTCGCTTTCAGCTTTGGTGCCAAAGGAAATTGCTGGGTAACATTGCTGTGCTGCTCGAGGCAGGGCTGGGAGAGTAATGTCATTCTCCTAGATGGCCCAGCTCAAAGGGAAGGTTTCTATTCGAGGTACAATCATCTAAGAAAACCGCTCCCTCTCCTTCCACAAAATCAAATCGCTCCTTGGTTAGGAGAAAATGTGCCAAGCGATCAGGGAAGATGGATGCAGCGAGGAGCATGTGTGGTGGGGGGACGCGGTGAGCTGACGGCTTGTTTACTAAAAGCAGATGACCTGCCAATTTTTCTTCTCCGAGTGCAGGCTTGTTTACAGAGCCCTAATGCTGGGAGAGGGATCCTTGAACCTCCGCTCTGCAGCTGCTGCCCTGGCACCATCGAGGCTGCAGGGTGAGTACCCAGTGCCAGGCGGGATGCTCCTGCCTGCAGAAGGAGCTGCTGGGGCGGGTGGGCAGGAGGGACATTTTCGGGGGGCACTAAAGCCTCTAGAAATCTTCCCTCGTGGAGGACAAGAAAAGGCACGTCCTTAAGTTTGCACTCTGATTATTTTCCATCACTAAAACTCTGGGATGGATTTTCATTGCTCAGCATCCGTTATTGCTTTGCCAGCCTTGAAATGGGACCTGCAGGCGCTGTGATGAAGGCACTGTGTCACATTTAGCTCCTATCGCCTGCTATCAAAGAGGGACCCAGTGAGTTAAATTTCTGCAAGTTTCCGTAAAGCCGTGGAGGGGCCACTTTACTCCCCTTGCTGCTAGATGGCACGGGCAGAGCCGGGGAGCGGGGCGAGGGAACAGCAAGGCACCGACGCAGCGTGCTAGGGGACAAACAAGCCCAACACAACCAAACCACCAGGCAGGGAGGGATGGGGAAGATGCTCCTCGCTGTGAGCTGTATGCAAATGTGACGAGTAGAGGAGATGTGCAACATCGCACCCGGCTGCGGGTTCCTTCTGAAATGCAAATCCTGACAAGGGGCCCGTCGGCCCCGACAGCAGCGGCAGCGTTTGCCGGTACAAGACAGCCGTTCTGTACACAAACCAGCACAGATTTGCTACTGGTTACAGCTGCAGGTGGCACTTGTACCTTTGATCTGAGGAGGGAAAAGCAGGCAGGCGGCTCCTGGAGCCCTGCTCTGCCCAGCCAACCGCCCCGGCAGGGCAGCGAGGGGCTGCTTGGGTGGCAGGGAAAAGCTGGCACTGACCACAAAGAGCTGGGGAGAACACGTCTATCGAAATCAGTCACACTGGGGCCCTGCTGCAATGTAAAACTCGTGCTCTGAAAGAAAAGAGGGTTGGTGTCCTGTCCCCAGCCAGTCTCATTACCCGAGTCGTCATCTTATGACTGCATCAGGTTTTAGCTACCTTTTTTTGAGCAAAGTGTTTTTACTTTAGCCTTTGAGGTGTATCCCTCCTGGAAAACCAGGTGAAGAGAGAAGCCTCCTCTGAAGGTGGGTGTCTGGGACATGTTCGTGCCAGCAGAGTTTAACCTTTCACTGGGGGTGTCTCCAGGACCCAGAGTGATGGAGGACTCCTCCCCACCTCTAAGGTGAGCAAAGGCATCTCCCCTCTTCACCTGGAGATGCCGAGGTCTGGAGAAGGGGAGGACCCCAGAGGTGTCCCCAGTGCCAGGGACAGCGGTCGGCACAGCCCAGCCTGCCCCTGCCCGGGGTCGGGCAGGGAGAGGATCGACCGCTGGTGTCCAACCCGGCTGGGTCCTGCTGTGGGGTTTGCCCCTGAGCTTCCACTGGGAGGCGGCTGTGGGGGGGAGATGCTGCAGGTGGGGCTGGGCGGTGGAGAGGGGGCACAAGAAATCCGCTGTGAAGGCGGGGGACTCTGAAAGTTGCCTTAAATTGCCTCTTGTGTTCGCTACAGCTCAGATGGCATCGGAAGCAATTACCGTACCCATGAATGCTGCTTTGTTTTTCACTTTGAAAACTAAAATTCCTGTCTCTAGAGCCAGAAATCCCAAAGATAGCAGGAGTGCTGACTTTGCTCCCAACGGGAACAAGCTATTCTCCAAATAGCTTCAAAAACAATCATGGCAGACAATCTTGACCATTCCTGGGAGATGAGTGCGGGTTCTCACTTGTCCTTACGCATCTGGTGGCAGCAGCAAAGATGTTGCGCAGGCAAGAAAGGGAAGAAGCGAGGCTTTGCTGCCTGCCCTCCCTTTGGGGCTCTGGGGTCCCCGGCCGCCTGGGTGGGAGGCAGGCGGCGGGGGGCAGCTGCAGCCCAGCCTCGGACGTGCTGGGACAGAGGGACTATAGCAGCCGGAGCAGCCGTGACAGCCTCCAGCTCGGACATAATGTCCGCACCTCCTTGGCCTTAGCTTCAGGTTCTCAGTTGCGGACTGCCCTGGATCAGCCTGTAGGTGACGAAGCAGATCTCAGAGGGGGGCTTGCCTCACCCCCCCATCATATCACGCTTGAGAGATACTTTTTTTTAAAAAAACAATTAGCTCGGGTGGAAACTAGGGCTGCAGCCTCAGGAAGCCCAGGAGAGGACTGGGGCTGAGCCTGGCCCCGCGGGTCGGCCTCTGCCAGGGCTGTCCAGCCCAGGGGCTCTTCTGCGGTCTCTAACGGAGGTACCGGGGATGCTGTCCTCTGCGGACTCCTGCTGCTCTGTAACAGCCCCCCTGGGCATTGGTCAGTGCCAGGGATGGGGCAAAACTGATAGAGGTTGAAAGTTTGGACTTGCAGGATTTTCACTGACCTGTGACCAAAAAAAAGCGTTTCCATTGTAGTCTGCACTTCTCCTCCCCTCCTGGCAGCCCAGCCCAGCTCAGGACCAGCCAGCAGAGGTGCGGGCAGACACCATGGTCACAGGACAAACCATCTTCCCCGGGTCCCCCCAGCCAGGCTTGTCCGCGATGGCCCCAGGCAGGGGCCTCGGAGGAGCTCAGAGCTCGCATCAAGTCCAGGTATCTCCCCATTATGGGGGGGGCAACCCCAGGGGATGTGGAAATTTCTGTGTTTTCAGAAAGCTGTTCTTGCAAATCTCTGTGTGACAGGGGACGCAGAGGAGGTAACCGGGGCGACTGCAGGGGCTGCGGTGGCAGAAGGCACCCGTCCGTGAAGCTGAGCCGAAAGAAGCTGCGGCGCAGCCTGAGCCTTCTGCTGATTTAGGTGCTGCTTCTGACGGCCTTGCTTTCTCGTTGCCTGAAACCTGTTTGTCTATTAGACCATTGCCCTTCCTCCCACCCGTGCCCGAGGAAGAGCAGGTCAGGCTGCTCCGAGTCTTGCGTCTCTGCCGTTTGGCTGAGAGGAGTAAAGGGGCAGGGGAATTACTGGGTTTGTGCGCAGGCTCCGAGCAGCCTAAGACTTTCTGCTTTGCTTTACCTTGCAGGGTCTTGTTCCTCTCATAAGTGCGTGTACTTCTCGGAAGGTGCCTCGCGGCCTCAGGCTTGTACGCTCTCAGGTCTCATGTTGCTGTGGTCTCCTTGAATGAGAGCAGCGAGCTTCGGGTTTGAGATACACGGCAATGAGCTTCATCTTGTGCTCGCTGCTGCAAAGGAGCCTGCAGCCCCCCCACCCCACCCCCTTGGTTTGTGTAGCATAAAAGGCTGCAAAATCCTCTTCTCTTTACAAGCGCTTGCAGACCTGCTCTGCAGAGCCCCGACTGCCTCCCAGCGCCCTGCGATCAGCGCTGGACGGCTCCAAATCACTCTTGCTCGCTGAGTGGTTTAATGGAAATCCAGCCAAGATCATTTTTCTGTGGCCACAGGGTACGCGGTACTACCTTAGATGGCACATCTAGTTTCTGCAGGATCCAGCGAAGCCAAACAGCCCTCTGTCAGCTTTAGGAATTTATGAGACCTTTTCATGCCTTGGGGAGCCCAGGGCCAAGCTAACACAAGATCAAGGGCCAGTGGATATAAATTACTGGCTCCATTTTACCAGCAGAGAAATCAGCCCCTCAGCTTTGTGCTCTTCCCACTGGCCACCAGTGAGCAGCGTGCGGGTCCCCCGAGCACTGGTTCTGTTTTGCGCCTATACTGGGCTAGCAAGGAAGTCTGGGAAATGTGTGTGGGGAAAAATCTCTAAATATATACATGATAGATATATATCTATATATATCTATATGTATAGATATATATATACACACACACACACATATGTGTGTGTTTATAAAAATGTTTAGCAGAAGCCAGTACTTGATCCAGTCCAACCTCTGAGCATTAATCATAATAAATGGGAAAAGGAAATAATTGCGGTTAATAAAGGGGGAGGTGTCGCTGTGCCAGTGGGGTGCGAGGTGGTGAGTGACTGAGCCCTGCGGTCGAGCCCCCTCCTCTCCACTCCCTCCCAAGCCCTCCAGGGCTGCCCTGCTGCTGCTTTTCCAGCCCTTGCAGGGCGGCAGCCCCCAGCCCACCTTCGGCGCCCTGCCCCTGCCCCCCGTCGCGCCTGCCCTGGGGTGGGCTGGAGCAGCGGCGGTGGGTGGGCTGTGCCTGTCCCCGTGCAGGCAGCGCACGGGAGCAGGGACCTCGTCACTGCCCGCTGCCTGCCAGCCCTCCCTATTGACACGGCAGCCAGGGGAAGCATGACCAAGCACTGCCAGAGAGGGCTTAAGCATCTCAGTAATTACACCAGCTCCCCAACGACCACGCTCTCTTGAACTATAGCCATTACCCGATGATTCGTAAAGACTCTTCAGGGACTCGGAGAGGACCGTTCAGCCATAATTACCTTGGCTGCCTGCCACTGCCGGCCCGCCGTCGGGTGCCAGGGGACCGCACGGCATCGCTCCAATTAAGCGATGGGAAAGCGCGCGGCATTTGCTGCTCTCCCCGTGCCGAGATGGGGAGGGAAACGCGGCCCCAGTGGAGCCCCAGCTTGGCCGTGCTGTGGGGAGCGCGGAATATTCCCCGCTAACAAAACACAAACAGCGCCTTTCACTTTTTCCCATTTTGGGCCCATAAACCAGGCACTGACAGAATTATTTGGCAGGGTGCGGGCAGCAGCCCGGGGCTGACTAGGCGGCCCCGCGATGCCGGGCTGTCCTGCCCTGTGTCCCGCGTGGCTCCTGCTGCCACGGCCCCGCAGCTCCCCCGGTATGGGAGCGCAGAGAGGAGGAGTGGGAAGAAAGGGTGCCTTGCTCTGCGATAGAGGGATGTGTAATTTTATCACACATTACAGCATTTTGCCCTGGCAGCTTGTCACCAGCCAGGCTGTTAAAATTCCCTTGAAAAATGAGGGATCCATGGCAAATCACTGATTATAGGATAGGAAAGGTAATCTGGCTACATGTGATTGATCGCTTTGATACTGCGGCGTTCAGTGCTCTAGAAAACCCCGGTGAGAGATGCAGAGATAGCGCCGTGCCGTATTAAGCGTGCAGACGGCAGACAGCAGCACCCGCACGCAGTGGTGGGGGTATTCGGAGGCAGCAGACAGACGGACAGACAGACAGAGCGCAGGGCATCTGAGCAATGGCTGACTGCTGCATAGAGAGGCTACATCACCTACCAGGTGAGAGGACAGACGAGAGCTGATAGTTTTTAAGGGAACTCGGGGAGCCCTCACCACGTTTGTGTTTGGGGCGTGAACCGTGAAGCGAGCTTGCCGGTTGCTGCATCCCACTCCGCCAGGCTGCTCAGGTTGTCCTCGGTCCTTCTGCTTGGGAAGGGGACAGGGATGGGGAGGCTTTGACCACCTGTGCTGTGGCTCACGGATGCTCAAGCACCAACTGCCAGCAGGAGCCGTGCGTTGGTCCTACCCCTTCCCCAGCGCCGCATTTTGGGGGGAGCAAGAACAGGGGATGGGAGGGCAGGAGCTGCAGGGATTGCAACGCTTTTACCTGGCCCTTACGTTACATCCTCCCCACCATCAAGAAGGGACATCAACACGACAGTCAAATGAAACGGCATCAAAAGGAAGAGCGGACCTCTTGGAGATGTTAAAATAAGTCAGGAATAAAAGGCACTTGTGGAAATTCAGTGTGCCGTTCCATATATTTGACCACACCAATTCTTAACAAAAGAAAACCCGGGCTCATTACATAGAAACATCAAACCAGCCAAGATAATTATCTCTAATTAGTGCTAATTTAAAAGTGAGGTCTGTTCTATAGCTGAATTGTTGCATATTTCATTAGTTCATTAGATGCTGAGCAGACAACGCAGATAAGAGAATCAGTTCATTGGGATGATATAAATTTCAACCTCCCTTCACCAGAAACAGCTTGGGGGTCCGACTTCACAGCACAAATTATGTGCTGGGCCACATAGCCCAAAAAAACCAGCCCAGATGACTCCGTGGTTCATCCTCTGGGGAAAGTCCACTGAGTACTATATTAACTTTGCAGAAATAAAAAAAAGAGGGAGAGAAACAAGCAATTCGTCAGTCAATGTTATTATCTCCCTGTCTCTGCAAATATCAATCAATTAATTCCAGGTCTCTTTCAGTGCCTGGATGGGGAAGAAAAATGTCGTGCACTTCAGATTCATCCCCGTGAAAGCGAAAAGTCACTAAAGCGGGGAGCGGGCTCCAGCCGAGGATGTGCCTTGGGCTGCCGTCCTCCCTCCCGTGGGCAGCGGGGAGGGGGCAGAGCTGCATCCCCGGCGTGAAGCGTGCCCCGTGTCACCTTCGGCGAGCTCGGCTGTGCCCACCGGCGGTGTGAAGGAGTGCACCTCCCATGGGATTTTGTCTGTAGGGGCCAGCGGAGGATTTCCCCCATGTCAGGGCACGCTGACCACCTAACCACCTCCACTGCCCAGCCGGCTCTGCAGAGCTCAGCTTTGCTGGAGCAGGCTGAGGGAGGGGCTGGTCCCACTCTGGGGGCGCTGCCAGCAGGTACCGAGACCCTGGCCTGGCCTCGTCATGGGAAGAAGACTTTGACCCACGTGGCTGACCCTCCAGGTTTGTGCACACACCAGGTCTGGATGAAACGGAGGGACAGGCATCGGTCCTGTCTTGCGCCAGGCGCTCCAAGTCTATCAGCTTCGGCCCTTTGGATTTCATTCCCATGGCCAGCCACCTTCATCACCTTTTCCATCTCTGCTTCATCACCTTTGCCATCTCCTGCCTGACCGACTTGCTCCAAAGCAGGTCCTTTCTCTGGCCACCACTAAACCGCAGCCTTCAGCCGTGCCTCACACCCTGGTGGGAAGCCTCCCGGTGCCAGGGAGGGTCTCTGCCCACAGAGAGGGGATGGGCAGCTGTGAGCCTGGCTCCATGGGTTCGCTTCATCTCCGGTTCCCCTCCCCGGGGCAGGGCTTGGCAGCCACTTCTGTTACTGGAGAAACAAACAGCTGGTTTAGGAAATGTTGGATTTTCAAACCTCTGCTCGCTGCAGAGCTGGATGCCGTGGGACTTGCAGTCAGCCCGCAGGGACAACTCTGAGTGATACATGCAACGATACCAAAAAAGGACCACATAACAACGGAGATTTCTAACTCAACAGAGCTGTGCCTCACACAGATCAGTAGCATCGCCTTTTGTAATAAACATAAATGCCAACTCTTCCCTGAAGAGCATCTGGAGGAGACGGTGCCGTGATGCTGATGTGCCGCACATCTTCCTCTACCAGCTTCTGGTGCAGAAGCCCCCGGACGAACTCTCACACTCTTGAACCATTTACCTCCTGCCGCAGTCCTGCCTGGCCCAGCGAAGCTGTGACTTATGAGATGAAGAGCAAAAATTGACACTTAAGTGATGATATGTGAGCAGGAATAAAGCATTTGACTTTCAGATCCACTTCAAGATTGCAGGAAAATAACCCTTGCCTTTTGTAAACTATACATGAGCTAGGATCCTTGCAAGACAATAAAATAGCCCTTCTCTTCACACTGCAGGTTTTTAATCAGATTAACCTGACTTTATGAAACTTTCAGGTGCAACTGCCAGTGGAGTGAGGGCCCGGCTCAATGCAAGATATTGTCAAGCAAAAGACGGGAACCTTTAATCCTCAAGAAGTTACTGAGCAGGAATGCAGTAATTGAAGAAAGTTACTGCAGGTGTTTGAAGCTATAATTAATCTTTGAGAAAAGGAGGAAAGCTTCAAGTTCTTTGAAGGAGCAAACTTTGGAGCTTTAAAGCATTTCGGAAGAGTAAATTGAATGGGGATGAAATACGCAAAGGAAGAAACGCTGCCGTGAAGTGCAGTTCCAGGCGGTAGGTTTGGGAAATCTGGAGAGGAGACAGTGGGGAAACCCCTCCTGGTACTCCGGGATGAAGGAACCCGGGCAAACGAGCGCAGTGATGCGAAGGCGTAGTAATGACTCAGTGGGAGGAGAAAGCTAATTGAATCATCCGAAAATGCCATTTATCAGCGTATTCCAGGAGTCAGACCCAAATCCCAGCTTTGATTAGCTGTGAGGTTCCTGATGCCAAAATACTGTTTATTTTCAGAAGTGCTGCTGGAGAGGCTGGACATGGCTGGATGAGTACATACAAGACTGGAAACAGGAGATAGCAAGTGTGTCCCTAAAAACAGCACCAGAAGAGACCCAGGTACAGTACCAGAAGAATCAATTAGTTAATGGCTGCCATTACAGACAGACAAGAATTGTGGAGATTTAATGAACAATAATTTAACTTATTGATTAATCAGAAAGCTTTCCACTCTCGCTAATGCTCACCTTATTAAGCAGGCATCTCCTTCCTGACTGGTCCTTGCTCTCCCTCACTGCTGACTGGTGCAAAGAGGAATTTGGGGAGAAGGAGCTCCGGGAACCGGCACAGTGACCGTGACTTGCCCGAGCACCCTTTCAGTCCCATTCCCACAACACCGTCCCAAGAGCTGCCTTGTTCCTTCTGCCTCTGAGTCTCCCCATCCTCCCCAGCAGATTTACCCAGAAAACTGCTGCCTCCTATATAGACGTCTGTTTTACAGCACTGCCTGGTCTCACACAGGGTCTTGCCTTCACGCTCCCATCTAGGAGCCTTCCAGTAGATCATTAAGCAAAGCTCTACACATGCTCCCCCGTCTTCACTCTACGAGAAGATTCACATGTACCAAAGCACTTGATTTCATATAATTCTGCTTTAAACGTGTATTCTGAGGATGTAGCTAGAGAAGTTGCACTCTAAGAAGCCACCACTGGTGAGAAGGTGCTCAGGTTTGTGATGGTCTCTTAGATTTTGGGGAGGTTCCTTCCACAGGCTGGGAACCACTGTCCAAAACTGCTCTCCACCAGCAGCCCTCTTGTCTCACCAGGTCCGGATTCAGGAAAACGTTCTGCCAGAGCTGGGTCTGGGACGTGACCACGCAACATAACGGCTGGGTGAAGTTGGCTGTTGTTCACATATTAATAAGACCTGAGCACAAGTCATCAGACCAGCCCACAGCAGAAGAACCCCAGGTCTGGTTCTTGTGGGTCTTGACATGAAAACAGTCTGGCTTTGACAGCCAAACATTGTTCCCAGCCACCCTGGCCCAAGGAAGGGACACCAGGTACCAGCTGGGGAAAGAAGCTGCTCCACTCTTCATTCCTCCCTCCCTCCTACCATCCTCCAACTGATGGGCTCCTGCCTCCACAGGACACAGTCCTCCCCAGCAGGTCGACAGCAAAGCCAGTAGCAAACCCCAGAACTTGGGCCTCTGGCGTTTGCAACCCTAATATAAAAAAGACAACCTCAAAGATAGTTCGGAATGTGGCTCCAGCTGATGCTCTGCCCTACCCGAGGACACCCACGCCTCCATGTCTCCCTGGTCCCCATGCTGCTGTTCTTCATCCAGATGCTCCTGCTCCCCCGGGGTACGATACGGGCCCCCTCCGCGCCCCCCGTTATCCTTCACTCTGTGTCTCCACCAGCTGTCACCAGAAGAAATGTTTAGATTTCATGCTCAATATTCTTGATGCAAGTCGAACATCAAAACCTCAGCAGGGTGCCTGGGAAAATCTAAGCGAGAATGTCAGAGGAATCTGTTTCTACAAAGCAAAAGAAATCAACAAAGGCTGTGTTTGGGGATTTTTGTTTTCATCTTGGACCATACATACAAATAATAAGTTTAGACTTGTTTTTTTTTATTATTATCACCCTTCCTGATATCAATCTCTCCTTTTCATTATAATAAATATTGATTTGTGCTGTTAGAAAACAACTTCTCCTATCTGCAGCTTATCTTTCCGCAGGCGCAGCGGTGGGGACGTGGACAGCAGGATTCATCGTCTCCGGGAACACCCACTCTTCTGCATCCCCACCGCCCCTCCAGCAGCACTGGAGGGCCAAAGAGCCAGGAGTTTTAGGAGAGCTTAAAAGTTATGTGTTGGGTTCATCTGTATGGAGCTGGGCTGCTGAATCACGGCTGTGATCGTGTGCATCTGGAGGGATGGTTAAAGTAGTCCCCCAAAGTCTTGCTTCTTTCCTTCACTCTCCTGCCACAAACGCCTTCATAAACTGCTGATGATGTTTTTTCTTGTCGGTGAACATTTTCCCACTCCAAGGCGTCTTCGGGGCAATGGCCTCGTTCCTTTGGTGTCTCTGCATAGTTCCCGGCACACTTCTTGTGCCACATTAATTATCTTCCATGTGGAATTTGTTTTGTGCCAGCAGAAATGCGCTCAGGTTAGTATACGAAGTGAAATAAAAATAGCTCCCTTCCCCAGAAGAGCTCTCTGGTTATTAAAGATGGATAAAAACCCAGAGCAGAGGGAGGGATAACGCCACGGGCTGGTTTGTACAGTCAGCCCTCCCTGAGCATCCCAGCAGAAGTTCAGCTGTAACACGGATGTAGATTTGGAAAAGGGGACAGTTGGGAGAGCCTGGAGAAAAGAGCATTCATTGGGAAGAAAGCCCCAGGCAGCTGGGAGGAGGAAGAGGAGGAAGAGGGGACGAAGGCAGTCGGAGCTGTGTATCACTGAGCACTGGGCTCAATCTGCAGCCAGGAGGAACCTGTGCCCTGCTCCCATGGGAGAGCCATGGCACTGCTGCTTGATCATCACCATCCTGCCATCCCCGAAGCAACGCACCCGCAGAGCTGGTTTTAACGTGGGACGCTCCCGACAAGGACCCCCATCACCAGGAGGGGGGACGTGAGGGGCCACCATCTGCCCAGGCAAAGCCCTGCTGGGCTGGGATGCTGATGCAGAAAACGGAACTCCAGCCCGGCAAACCCCTGCACTGCCTTTGCCGGAGGCTGGGGAGGAGGGAGAGCAAAGAGGGGGGTTTTGGCTGTCCAAAGATTTCCATCTTTGCTTGGCATGAGAGAAGCATTTACCCTCCTATGTCAGTACTTCCAGATTTAACCATGAGTGCAGCCAAAATCATTTTCATGAGATATCAACAAGATCTACATGAATAAAGTATAACAGTGTTTTCTTCAAATCCGGGGAGTCCTTTTTAAAGCCGGAGCCTCAGTTCAGAGCACCTGCCAGCCTCAGAGCAAACCACAGGCAATTTCTGCTGGGGAAAAAAACAACAACCCTACTTGTTTCATTACCTGTCTTTGCCCGTAGGCACTCTCAGGGCACACCTGAGCCTGGGGGCCGCGGGGAGGGAGGGAAAACAACTGTGTTGCGTTCAAAAAACGTGATTTTTATCAGAAAGCTTTTATTTATCAGCTTTGTTAAAGTGCCATCTCACAGAGCCATGGGGTCATGAGTTAATCTCAGCTTTCAATTAACTAAAAATACATGTTTCTCACTGTTGGAGCTGAGCAGTTAGCCGAAATGAGAACCCAGCAAGGTTTTCTGCTTCCCAGGCTCCTGTTTGGGGGAAGCTGGCTTTGGAGACCTTGCAGCTGATGGTACAAAGTTAGGCAATTGGCTTTAGCTCCCAAGAAGCTTTCGGCTGCTGTTCTGGGTGCGGGTTCGTGCTTGCTCCTGCGGTACCCAAACGAGGGCATCGCCCTGTCCCCCGGCTTGGGGCAACGCCAGCCCTCGGTGGCCGCAGGAGGAGCTCCCAGCAGCCTGGGCAGAGCGGATCAGGCTGTTAATGAAGTTAATTGGAGGAGTTTTTCCCCCTGAAAGGAACCCTCTGCCCATGCGTCCGAACAGGCATCCCAGCAGGGAAGGCAGCCCCGTCCCGGGCCCCCCGAGCCCAGCCCCTCGCTCCCGGGCCGGCGCGGAGCAGGATTTGTAAGCTGTTGACACGGACATCCTGCGTAGGCGATGGAGGCTTTGCTATCGGAGAGCAGACACCTCCAGCAGACGCTTTCACTAACAGATTTATTATTGCTGGTGAGGAAAATGAAACCATGTGGAGCCGGTGTGCAGAGCCCAAGGAAGAAGCTGGCCACTTGGAGGCAGACGGGAATTTCCTGAAAGGTGAATATAGCAGAGCATTAAAAGACAAATAAATAAAAAAGCCTCGCTTTATTCCTCTGTCTCAGCCGTGCTTCAACTTACCCCAAAGCCCAGATAATATAGGAGCCGAAAAACTGCCATAAAGGGCCAGACCGGAGCTCCACTTAGTCTAAATGCCTATCCCTCCCGTCGCCCGCTACCAGATGCTGCAGGAAAGGCCCAAGACGTCCCATAAAGAACATTGATGGGGCAACCTGCACAGATGAGCTATTTCTACCCAGCTCCAGGGAGTCGGAGGATGCTTTAAGAGCTGAGGCGGGAAGGTTTATCTCCCCCATATTTTTCTCCTGTTTGCTACCCGGCAGTAATACAAGTGTTCCTGGTGAATCCATAGCACAACTATTCATAGGCACCGTTATGGGTTTTTATCTCTGAAGCGTTCTCGCCTGGAAGCCGCAGAGAAGCAGGATCTCACCTCGGCTCCCCTCCCTGCAGCAAAACGGGGGCCAAGATCCCAGCAGGTCCCTGGCCAAAGGACGCCCCGTCCTGCCGAGCCCCCCAGGCGATGCAAACAGCTGGCCAGGGCACAGCCGCAGCCAGGAGGGTGGGCATGCCCTGTGCCCAGGTCTGAGCCTTGCAAACAGACGCTGGCTTGGCAAAGAGGAGAGCTGCCTCGTGAACTCCCCATGGTGATGGTATTTTTCCTGTGCATACTTCTCCCCGTGATCATGTCTGCTCTCACTGCCTCTTCCCTGCCTGCCACATTGAGCCCAGATGTCTCCTTTAAAGGGGAACTGCAAAGTTTTGTTTAAAATAACACTATTTTTAAAAAAAACAACCCTCCCAAGATCCCCAGCAATTAATCAACTCTACGTGCAGGCTCCAAACTTGCAAACGCATTTGAAAGCAAACTACTTGAAGTTTAGCTTCCCCCACGCTCACCTGCCAAGCCCCAGCATTACGATTTCGGGTATTCCCTGCCAGAAGCTGATTGTGCCTCACCGAAAGCAGTGAGTCAGACCCGTGTCCTAGCCCAGGCAAGGCTCCAAGTAGATGCAGAGGGAGGATTGCAAGGCGGGGGCTAGTCTGGTCCTGCATTCCTTCAGCGCGGAGCTTTAGATGCTTAATTGAGAAAACGGGGACAGCTGAATGTCAGGAGCAGCGTAACCAGAGCTCTGCTTGCAAATTCCCGCTGTGCTTGACTGCAGGATGAATTTTAGGTCCGAACAACGAGAATTGGGGCTTTTTCTCTTATGCATCCCTAAGTCTGAAGAGAATTGGTGAAGGAGGGGGATCAGCAAGCTGGTCTGCAGTCACCAGTCAGCTCACGATTCTGCTCTTGTCCTGCCCTTACTCTGATGGCTTCCACCGAGCAGCCCTGGCCTGCCAAGGGACTGCTCTGCCTCTGCCTCTCGTGTGTCCTCCCTAAAACCAGCCCTGCACACACCGTGACCACGGGAGACTCCCCGGTTGCGGCTCCCCGGTGCCCGTGTCCTGCAGGGCTGCCCTGGCATCCTGGTAGGCAAGAGGCACTTTGCTCCTCATCCTCATCCCCAAGGGCGAAGGCCTGGGCTCGCTGGCTGCGGCCCCACCTCAGCCCGGGACGGCTTCTCAAGCTCCGAATCTCTAAACAACTCCCCTCCTCCCCTGACCTGCTCCCCGTCCCCCCGCCCTAAGTTTTAATTTATCAGGAGAATTATTAAAACAGCCATTTCTCAGCTGTCTAACGTTTCAAACCCCTGCTCTCATTCATCTGATAAATATTTACAGAGCTTGACATTGTCTTCAGCTCATTCCCTTCTGTGCCAAACAATTCCAAACACTCGCTTCCCTTCTCCCGCGGCTCACGGAGCGGGGCTGCCCGCCCCGGCATGGCCAGACCCATGTGCCCCCACCTGCACCCCTCCTCAAGGATGTGAGAAGGGGGGGAATTACCCATTGCTCCTTCGGGTTTGCCCCCTCTCCCTCGGCACGGGCTCCGGCATGGTGCCGGGGGTACCAGTTGCTGGTAGCCCGAGTCCCCTGCACGGCCAGCGCTGGCTGCTCTGACCCCGTCCAGCCCCCCAGTGCCACCAGCTTCGCACCATCCACCCGTCCCTGCCAGAGCCATCGCCCCGACTCGCTTGTGCCGCATCCTCTGGGGGGCGAAGGAGCGAGTGCCGCCCAGCACCGCCGGCGCCGCGGGGTCACCGCCGACGGGGATGTTTGCTCATGGTTGGTCTTTGTCGCAGCCGGTTCCCCGGGGAGCACGAAGCGCTGTCAGCAAACGGTCACACACGCCGGCTCCCGTGCACGCGGGCGCAGGCGTTTCGAGGATGCTGAGCTTAGCGTGCGAGCCTCCGAGCTGCCCAGCTGTTTGCACAGCAGAGGTGTCACACAGTGACAGCCGTCACCCACTCGCACCCGTGCGAGTTTTCCTCTCGTTTCACCAGCCTCTCACTGCACGCGAGCTGCATCCGAACCTCCCCCGGGGAAAGCAGCAGCAGCCTGCGTGAACCGGAGTCCGGGGGGAGCGATGCCTCCCAGGCAACCTTTGCACAGGCTCCCCGTGTCCCTGGTGAGCCCCGCGGGGCAGAGCCCTGCCCTTCCCGCCTGCCCTCGCACAGGGAAACCAAAATCATCCCTTCATCTTTGAGGATGGGATGTCGCATCCTTGCTCCGCTGCAGCCTGCCAGTCAACTCAGCAGTGCTGGAGAAGCTGGGATAAACTGGTGGGAGCGTTTCTTCACGAGGTCTATTTTTGTCTAAATACAGGATTTCATGAGAAGTGAGCACTCTTGAGGAGACGCATTGATTTCGATGCCATTTTTGGCAGGTTAGGTCAAGGACTTTGCGGTCACCTCCGAATGGAGAGAGGGAGGCAGATGCTCACAAATCAAAACCACAATTCTTCTCATTTGGAAATGGATGTTTCACACCATCCCATTTTGCAAGGCCTTACGGTAGGTCAGATTTTGTTTCCAGCAGAAAAAACAATCAATTTCAAGCTCTTGAAATTGTTGAGAAGCAGAATTGCCATCCCCTGCCAGTTTGATCATAACACAATAATTTCTTTCCACGTATTTTCCAGGTTAGAGAGATGAAGTCTCTTCTGCTGCTGCTGCTTCTCAAAACATTTTCACGGGGCCACATCATGGGTGGGAAGTGCTGAGTGGTCACTCAAGGAGCCTGAGGTGCCCAGCAAGGAGAACGTCTCCTTCAAGCTGCACGATGGATTTCTCAGGCAGGCCCAAGAATCCTACCAAAGGTTTTCAGAAATGCACTCGTTGTTTAGCAATGGGGTTTGGGGTTTTTGGTGTTTTTCTTGCAAGGAGGTTTGCTGAAATTCCACTCCTTTCATTCCTGGGACTGTGCAGTGATGTCTCTGCAAAATTAGCAATAAATCTTTTCCAGCACTGACAAATGGCTGTGCCAGCCTGGAACTGTACCAGGGGCTGGGACCTGCCAGGCTGCCAGCGGAATGCCTGCTGTGCCCGGGGCCAGCCGCGGCAGGAGGCAGCACCCAGGCTCCGGCTGGGCACCTCGCAGGCATCGTCCTGTGCTCTGTGTGTGCGAGCCCCGGGCGGAGAGGCCAGAGGTGGAGGAAGGGGTACTTCATCGCATACGCTCTCCTCTGCAAAGGTTTACTGGGGCTAACCGGCCAACACAGGCAGCGTCCCACGCACTGAACCCATGCAGCTGTCTTCAGAAGCACGGCCATCAGCTCATCCACGGGATCCGCTATCAGCTCATCCGTAGCATCCGCCTCCAATTCATCCGTAGGATCCACTGTCAGCTCATCCATAGGATTTCCCAAGCATACACCAATGCTCTTTCCAGTGGGTTAGGGGGAAAAAAGGAGAAGGAGAAGGAGAAGGCGAAGGAGAAGGAGAAGAAAGGAAAAGGGAAAGGGAAAGGGAAAGGGAAAGGGAAAGGGAAAGGGAAAGGGAAAGGGAAAGGAAAAGGAAAAGGAAAAGGAAAAGGAAAAGGAAAAGGAAAAGGAAAAGGAAAAGGAAAAAGGAAAAAGGAAAAAGGAAAAAAGGAAAAGGAAAAGGAAAAAAGGGAAAAAGGAAAAGGAAAAGGGAAAGGGAAAGGAAAAGGAAAAGGAAAAAGGAAAAAAGGAAAAGGAAAAAAGGAAAAAAGGAAAAGGAAAAAAGGAAAAGGAAAAAGGAAAAGGAAAAAAGGAAAAGGAAAAGGAAAAGGAAAAGGAAAAGAAAAAGGAAAAAAAGGAGAGACCACCTTCTTTGACCCTCTCTTTTGCATCTACCCGAAAGTCAGTCAAGAGCTGCAGCAGCAGCAAGGTTGAGACCGCTGGTGCAGGAGACAAAGTGCCTACATAGGGGCATTTATGTGAGATTTTTTTTTTAAATGCTGGAGGGCTGCAGGAGTTTGTGTTTCACTGCCCAGCCCGAAGAACTGCAGCTCAAAACCCTTGCCATGCGCTGGGGGTCTTGCCTGCGTTGCTCCGAGGGGCTCTCCCAGCTGAGCACAGGACAGGGCTCTTGGACTACATTGTCCAGACTTCTGAACGGGAAGTTGGGCTGGATTTTTTTCCAGGCATTCACGCGTGGTGAATTGTTAGCAGCAAACCTTAAATTCTCTGCCTTCCCTTACACTAACTAAATACATGCCACATGCTGGCAGTTCCCCGCAGCCTGGGCATGACGTGTGCGTTCGTTACAGATTATCTGGTACTCCTAAGTCACTGAAAGACGGGGAATGTCGAGGAAACTGATGACGTTTCACCCAATTTCAGGAATGTGTGCTGTTATTAGAAACACAGAGCATTTTTCACGGGAAAGAATTTCCATTTTGGGGTCAGCCTTAGCTGTGCCCTTTTCCAGGGGGAAGGCTGCTGTGGGGCACCCACAAGCCCCCCGTGCTCCCCTGATGTGGGGCCGTTTTCAGTTCTTCTTGCACCCCCCACATGCTCCCCATTGCAGGCTCCACTGCCTTTCATCCCACACACAATTTTTCTGGCTGAATTAAAAATCCCCCCAATCCCTTCCTCCCCCTGCCCCCCCCCCGATTTCCCCCGCCCAAGCTGTGGGACCCCTGTGCCTGGCTGGCTGGGGGGAGCCCATCCACGCGGAGCGGGGGGCTCATCCGGGGCTGGCGGTGGGAAAATTAAAAATGAAACATATTTGTGAATGGGAGCGGAGCTCTGACCTTATAATAAGGGGATTAGAGGCGTTTCCCGGCGGACATGGGGGGGCCGGGGGTGCTCGGCAGGGCAGCACTGCCCTCCTGCTGCACGGCCCTCCCAGCACAGGGGCTGCCTGGCTTGCAGGGTCGGGGTTGGTTTATTGCTGTTAGAGAAACACAGGTTTGCTTTTAACGGGCGTTGTAGAGAGCCCCGGCACAGCCCCCGGCACGGCCCCGCGCCGGCTGGGGTGCAGCTCTGCCCGGGGGGGCTTCGCACTCATCGAGAGAAGGGGCTGCAGCGGCGCTCCCCCCGCTCTTCTCTGCCACTGAGATTCCCTTGCCCGCTCGGAGATGCCGATGCGAGGCTGCCTGTCCGCCAGCACGCAGCACCCTGCGGGCGTCCCAGCCCAGGACTCGCAGCCACCGATCGCGCTGCCTGCACCGCAGAGAACACAAATGGGGAGCTAAAGCCCCTCCATTGCCTTGACCCGCATTCCTGCCCTGTCACCATCCCTCTCCCTCCGTCCCCAGTACCTCCAGCACCCCTAGCACTCAGCTGTGATATGACACGTCTGTTGAAATGTGGCTTGGACGGGAAAGGTAAACCCATATATCAGCACATCATCAGCCTTTCCACCCGCCTGGCAAGGTCACAGCTTCGCCAACAGCCAATGTGTCAGCGTTGCTCCTCTCCCTCTGCCCGGTATTACCTGGGGTTTGCTCGGTTGCCCCTCTCCGAGCCTGCCTTTGCAGGGACAGAGGGTTTTCATGCCTCCACGGCTACTTTTGCCCCCCGATATCTGATTGCTTCTGCAGGCAAGGGAGAAGGCGAGAGAAGCTGGAGGATTCGTTAGACTTCACGCAGAAGCCAAACCCCCCGAGGTTTATCTGGCCAGCTCAGAGGAGCTCAGCCCAGCCAGGCCCCCGAGGAGCCCCGCGGGGTCTCGGGGCTGAGTCCCCGCTTCGCAGCCCCCGGCCCCGGCCAGCCTTCGCCCGGGAGTTTGCACAAACCTGCCCCTCGGCTGCCGACGTCTCCTGCAGGCTTCACTCCAAGGCACGTTGTCCAACACCAGCTCCTGTCATTCTCCCGCTGTAATTAACTTCAGATAACATACATAACCCACTCACTTACACTTACATCCCTCACACTTACATCTATCTGCTTGAAAGGCTTGCTTAGCCATGTGATTGACATCTAACAAGGCAACTGTGGAAACAAAGCCATCAATTGACACATACAGTTTTTAACTGCAGATTGGTATTTGCAGCACTAAAGTGATGTCTCATTACTCTGCTGTAGTGATCTTGTTAAACGCCAATTTAAACCCGGATCACAAAAGAGTTGAGTACAAGATTCCAGCCCGAGGAGCGATATATTGCAGGAAGGAGAAATCTGCAGTCTGCCCTCCAGTCCTTCACTGCAATGCCATGGAGAGAAATGAAAAAGGCCTTTTTATCTTCTCACCTACCCTCCATGGGCCAATACAGGCCTGTGCATTAACCTCCAGGGCTTCCTCCAGTCTAAATTTAAACGGCTCAGGGTTTCCATCACTCCCCTTGGGATACTGTTCTGAAGTCTATGGAGTTGCTCTGCTCTATGAAATTTCCCTGGGAGTCAGCCTAAATACTTAATTTCTCCCCCCCTTGTCCTAATTAGAGCTAGCAAAATAACGAGAACATCATTTACAAACTATTCAAAGCTAAGATTTGCACACAAAAATTCTGTGCAGATGGAGCATGTTTGCGGGGAGCGCGTGTGTGCCATGCACGATGTATATGACACTCACATCGACCTATTATTCAGCTGGCCCTGTTCAAGTTCACTCCCCGAGGACCTTCCCAAACCGTTCGGTGCTTACACCCTTCCAACCCTTAGACAAACCCTCCAGAGATGCCTGTTCAGCCCTCCGGAGGCTTGCACGTTGGCTTGCACGCAGTGTCCCCGCGGGGCTGATGCTCCAGGGTGCCCTCCCAGCCGGCACGCAAGCTCCTTTCCCACACACAAAGCACAGGTCTTGTTCGGAGCTGGTCTGCGCTGGCATGTGTCTGGAGCTCTGTCCCCTCTGCCCCCGGTCCCTCGATGCTCCCCCAGCCGTGCTTCCCCGAGAGGAAGGGTCCCTGCCTGCCTGGGAGCCCACCACCACACCTCCCAGCAGGAGGCTGTAACGCTGCAGGGAGCAGCGCGTCTGTCTAGAGGGTAATTTTGTCCCTGTGGTGGAAAAATGCCTTCAGAAGAGGACCGAGCAGAATATGAACGCGTGGCAATCCACCACGTGCTGCCCTTGAGTGGAGAGGGTCTGTGGAGACTTCGGTTATAAGCCCCTCTTTCAAAGGGTTTTATTACATACTTAGTCATAAAACTTTGCCTGGGGCTGACTTGGCAAACGAGGCCTCGGCCCGGAAGCCAAACCCTTTTCATTTTTTAATAACATTTCATGAAAATCCATTTGGCCCTTTGTAACTCAGACAGGTGGAAAAACAATAGAACTTTCTATTTCCAGCCCCTCTCGCTGGCCGGGCTGCTCGCCCAGCGGGCTGCGGGCTGCTCCGCGCGTGCAGGGACCCCCGGTGCAGCTGCAGGCGATGATGTTACCGTGCTGGCTCCAGTGACAAGGACCGTTTTGGCACAGCCCCCCGTTATCCCAATGCCCATGTCAGTCTGCTGGGAGGTTGGGGTTTTTTTGTTCGACCCTAGAGCTGAGCGCATGGGGTGGGATGGCTGCTGCCCGCCCAGGCGCTTCCCACACCATCTCTCCGCAGGACCGGAGCTCCGGGCACCTCCAGCACCTGCGAAGCCCCGTGCCTCTGCCCTGCCCGTGCTCGTCCCCTGGCCAGGTACCCACCTTCCCCCCGAGCCCTCCCCTGCAAGCCGTGGGCTGGACAGTCACAGTAGCCATCACCCTGGAGTCACCAGCACTAATGCGTGAGGTGCTGCCAGCGCAGTCGGGAGCCTGTTCTAGGGAGACGGGTAAAACCTGAGCCCCCGCCTACCGCACCTTCCCCTCCCTCGACAAAGTTCAGGTCAGCAGCTCAGAAAAGCTGTCACGGGGTGAGTGGCCCTCTCGGCACGGTGAAAGCCAAGCTGTTTGCTGGAGCATCCGTGCAACCCACTTTCTGCAACCAACCCTTACCCTTCAACGAGCTTTTGTTCAGTCCTCACCCTCCCGTATCCTCCTTTCCCAGACACCCTCCCCAAATCCAGCCTTCGGCCAGCTCCTGGAGGAGGGCAGGGTGCCCCGGGCTGTGCTGGCCCCCACCCTGCCTCTGCCTGAGACGCATCACAGGCTGCAGATGGCTGAATCCATGTCCCCACCCTGACACCTCCTACCCGGGCACTGAGCCCCCAGCTCCCCACGCCGGCTGCGTCGCCCAAGGATTAAGCTGCCCCAGGGAGGCAATGGAGGGAGAGACCTGCAGCTGCCGACAGGCTGACATAAAGTTCAAAGACGTGTTAGATGGGTCTCTTGGCATCAGGCTCTATTTTTACAGCTTGTACATTAATGCTACCAAAGTTTAAACAATTGCAAGGGACCAGCAGCTTTGAAGGGAAAGAACATGTCAGGTTTAGTGCAGCCAGTGTGCACCGAGCCCCATGCGGGGGGATTTCCCGAAAGCCCCGGCACACAAGCTCATGGCGCGGTCCCTTGCTGTCCCAGGGAGACCCAGCAAGGGCAGAGCGGGTGGGCACGGCGCGGGGACAGGGGGCAGCCAGCGTGAGCAGGCAGTGCGCCAGGGCGGAGGGAGGGGCAGTGCCTGGTGCCTGCACCCCAGGCAAAAGAGGTGCAGCAGCCGCGTGAGCTGAGCTGCGCGTGTGGGCCTGGGGCTGCGGGGTGGGGGGGCTGGTGCCGCGGGGCCGGTGCAGCACGCGCCAGCCGCCTGAAGCACGCAAAGCAGCAGCCCCGTGTTGAAGGAGCAGAGCCCCCGGACGGGCAGAGGGGATAAGCCCCCCATCGCCAGCTGCCACGCCGCTCTGCCTGCCTCCCCTTCAGTGCCTGCAAAATGCTGTCGCTCCAGCGCCGCTGCTGAGAGGGCTTCAGGGGCAGTTTAATACCAGATCTGTGTTTGAAAGGTTGGAGTTATGAGTCTGTCAGCATTTCCATTACAGGGCCTGATTAATTTGGGGGGTACGGGGTAGGGTTAGGAGTTGTCATTCCAGATGTGAATTTTTGTTTTAATTCCTCTAAAAAAAAAAAAGGTTTAAATCCTTTAACTTGGTGTTTTCCCTTTCAAAGGAAAGAAAATATGTGCCGTCTGGGTCTGTTTTGTTTTTGCTACAGAGCTCCAAATGCTGTTTGCCAGGTTCATGGCCATAAGTGCTTTCATTTGAACTGGGTTCGCTCTCTGCCCTTCTTTATAGGATCACCCCGATTTCAGCCTGGGGATCCTAACCAGCATACCAGGGGATCTGCCTGAAAATAGCCCAGGCTCACAGGAAGGAGCTGCTCAGGCCTCCGGCTGCTGGTAGCAGCGGTGCGATGCTGCAGCAGAGCAGTGGGTACCTTTTCCCAGAGGATAACCTGCGACAGAGGGATGCCAGGTTTGGGGACCCCCACCAGCGCCAGGCCCAGCTGCGCTGCGAGCAGAGAGCGGGGTCAGCAGCGCAGAGCCCAGCCCCAGGTGCCTCCGCAAGAGCACTGCGAGTCCCACATCAAAGACTCAGGTCTTCGCCGAGCAGCGCCTCGCCGGCACCCCTGGCTCCCCAGCCCCGCCGGGCAGCAGAGATGGGGTCAGGAGGCAGCAGTGGCCGAATGGTCGAGGCAAAACTAAACAAACTAAAACTTTGTGCTAGGGACATGTTGGAAAGTATCAGGTTCTCATCAATGCTTTAGAAAAGCAAATTTCCAGCACACCATATTCCAGATAAAAACGGAAGCCAAAATAATGGTACTTCCCCCCACCAGGGGAATGCTGGCTTCTCCTTCTGCAGCTCAGAGCGTCTGTGCCTGCTCCCGCCACCCCTGCAAACTGCTAATTCCCCTGCGACTTCTGCTGTGCTCCCCGTCTCACTTGCACACCGAGTTCCTCATGTTTATTCTGTCCTATATAGGAAGCGTTTTCTGTTAGCACTTACGTCTTTCATCCTCCTAAATGCTCCCCGGACACCTTTCCCTTGTTTTTACGTCACAAGAAACGATAGGTACTAGTGCACTTAATTTAAATACTTGTATTTTCTACAGCACCCTGGATGTGGCATATCTGTGCCGTGTTCCCCCTCACCGAGCACACCGCGGGGGAGCAGCCACTGAGGAATGGGCCTCGTCGGGTGAGAACTGAAGCTGGGGAGGGCGGCTCGGCTCACGCCCAGGGGCAGTGAAGGGGCACTTCAAGCAGATAAACATTCTCCTGATAACCAGAGGAAATTCCCCAGCTGCCCTGTTCCGCTGGCGTGCGGCATCAGCGTCCGAGCAAAGCACTGGGGGCCTCACTGCACAGGTACTCAAGTAAACTTGTCCCTTTATGGGTTTTGCTGGGAAAAACCCTCTCCCAAGGAAGCGAAGGGGCCGAGCGGCGGCACGGTCCTTTCCATTCCCGTTCCTCCCTCCCCACGACGTGCCCTCCCCAGGGGACCCTCGGTTTGCCTCCACGTGCCGTCTGCGAGAGTGGGGAGCATCCTTCTGCTTTCCCATTAGCCTCCCCGTAAGAGATACAGGTAAAATCGTATTTCTATCCCGCCCACTGTTCTTAGGCACGTCTGATTTATTAACCACTGTCCCACTTTAGTGGGAGGGCTTGTTAGCTTTCATGATTTAATCATTACAAGGACCTTAACGTTCGATGAAAGCAGTGTGCTGGAGAGATGAGAACATGTTTACTCTGACAATAAAGCAAAGGCAGAGCTTTTCATGCTCACCCAGGAGAAGGGGTCTAAACCCGTGGTGGGTGGGTTTGCTCCAAGCTGCTCCACTCTCTGTGGCTCTCGTGCACGTCCGATCCCGCTCCCCAGCCACGTGCTGGAGCACGACTCGGAGAAAGGATCCCAGCTGCCGTCCCTCCCCGCCGCTGCGGCTTTGAAAGATAATTAAGAGGTGGTGGACTCAGGATACAAGAAATGGGCATAGAGCTCTGCAAAGATAAAAACAAAAGCACCAGGATTTGCTGCAGCTGCTTGGTGAGATGCGGAAAGGGGCTGTGCAATGGCGAATTTCCTTTTATTGCCATCTTTTCACTTGAAAATCTGCCTGGCAGCTTTTCAGCTCTTTGCAGAGAAACTTGTTGTTACTACTGCTGCTGCTGTTGTTGCTGCCAGGAAAAGACTTGCAAATAATCTTCCCATTAAAGCTGACTTGGTATCAAACTTGGTATCAGCATTTTTCAGCGAGGGCTTGTGCGGGGGCTGAAGGAGCTGGGCGTCAGGCCTCGAGTGGCTGCATCTGCGCCTCACAGACCGGCATTGTCGGCGCTGCCCGGGCTGGCAGGGACACCGGGGAGCTGGCAGGCGAGCCCCACGGCAGCCAGCCCGCCAGCGCTCGCTTTCCCTGTTCCACTCTCCTGCTGCTTGAGCCCTTCTTGAGACCTCGGAAATGCAAGCTGTGCCCTCTCCGGGGAGGGAGGACGGGTAAGGCTGGCATCCCCCGCCGAGTGCCCGCCACGTGCCCGGTGACGTTCCCCGGCGTGGGGCAGATGGGTGTCTTTTACTGGGGCTCCTTTGTGAGGATCCCAGTGATGGGAATTTTTCTGTTCATTGCCTAAGCAAAGGCTGAGCTCTGATTTCCAGAGCTTCTCTGTAATTGAGCTCATTTTCTTCACGCACCGAGTCTCTCGGCACCATGCTCTCCCCTAGTCCGAGCCGTCCTTCGCGTCCTGCCGCAGGCTGAGCTTTTCCTTCCTCTTGCAGCCTTCGGCAGAGGCAGTGCGGCGGACAGAATTCATCCCAGGTTAGGTTCTCTGGGCTGCGCTGGACAAATTTACCTCTCCGGGAGCTGTCAGGAGGGAGGCAGGAGAAGTCCTTCGGATCCCATCTCTGCAAACCAGCCATGGCGTTGCCTCGTCTTTAACCTGCCTCCACACTGGGGTGGAGAGAGGAGTCCGTAGGCAAGTCAGAGCTGGAAAACCAAGGTATCCCAAGGGAGACAAAAACAGCCAGAGACAAGATTAACCAAGACTAGAAAGGAAGAGAAAAGAGGAGTGGACGGCACAGGTAGAGCTATATCTGCTAGATGATGGAGGGCTGGATGGGGAATGGCTGAGCACCTCCGGGGCAGCCGGGAGGTCTTGTCCTGCCCTGTCGCTGGCTGCCCTCTGACCGACTGCTGGGTGGGAGCAGCAGGGATGAATCAGATAAAACAGAGAGTTCCCTGCTGCCCTGCATAAAACTTTGCCGAACGGCAATTAAAATTATTTTTTTAAAACTGTGAAGAAAACAGCTGGAGAGGCCCAGATGTCACAGCAGCCTTCCCTGCCAGGGTGTTCTTCTGCAAGTGTTGTCTGCACAGCGGGGAGTGAGAGTGGCCGCCAGCGGTCCCTAAAACTTTCCTATCTGTAGGGGCTTGTTTAATAAATAGCTACAAAAATACATTAATATAATGGCACTAATAGGTGTGCAACTATGCGGGTAGATATCTGCATCCCTAAAAACCTGCTGCATAATAATGCCAAGTCATAACCTACGTGGCCACATCCATCCCACAAGCAGTTTCTGCGCTCGTGGGGATCTGTGGGGATCCTCCCTGCGTGCCCAGCAAAGCCTCCGGGCCACCAGCCCCTCGCATCCCAAGTGTGCTCACAGTTTGCATTTGACACAACTGATTGACTTTCTTGCCAAGGAAATTCATGCTTCCTTATTAGGAGCAATAGATTAGTTGCTGACATAAAGAAAAACTGCAGGAAAAATGCAGTTAAAAAATCAAAGTATGATCAAGGGAAAGGAAACCATTTCCAAACAGAGGGTATCTTTGGCAGGGATCTGACGCTGCCCCTCATCTTGAAGGCTGCGCCTTTCCCTCTATTTACTGAAAGTCCCAGGAGCGGCCGGCCTCGGGGAGGCCGTTTTCCAGAAATGACTGCTGATGGATGGGGAGCTGCCGGAGGGCAGGGAGGAGGGAGAGGAAAACTCACCCTGCCACCGAGCCCCGGGCAGGGGCACGACTGCACGACTGCCTGCGCCCATGCCCACGAGCTGCTGTGCTGCAGGGGGTGTCCCCCACCTTGCTCCGGTCCCTGGTCCTGGTCCCCAGCCCTGGTCGCTGGTCCCCAGTCCCCTGCAGATGCTCAGCAGCCCATACGCCGACGCTCCAGCTCTGCTCCCTTTCAAGTGCAAAAGCAATTCACAGGGCGATTTTCACAGCTTTTTAAAAGTAATTCCTTTAGTCTCTATTATTTTATACAGTTTAGGAGCCTAACCATGCAAATGAAACAGCCCCGGTACCCATCCTCCCAAGCACCACGCTGTCCAGCCGACGCTGGCAGGACGTGGTTATAGCCAACGCCACGATCGATACGTGTCTGGAAGAGAGGTTTAGCGGAGAAGCGCGGATGGCTCTCAGGATTAGCCCGGGGAGCGCCGGGAGGAGAGCACTGCGAGGGCTGGGGCGAAGGGTGTTTGCTCTTCACTGTGACAATTAATACCTGGGCTCTTTGTGGAAGAGCAGGGATGTGAGCAGGCAGCCTCCTCATTTTGGGGCCAGCTGCAAAGAAAAGCGGGTGAAGATTTGGCTGGACACCGAGGGCTGCCAGGGCTTCGCTGTCTTCCATCATCCCCCAGGACCAAGGCACGAGCACAGACCCACGTGGGATTTTCTGATCAGGCGTTGGAAAACCCGGCTGGAAGGTGGTGCCGGGCGCAGGGACAGCCCGCCGCGCCGGTGGCTGCAGCTCCCATGGCACGGAGCAAGGTGCCAGCCTGGGCACAGGCTTTGCGGGTTTTACAGCCCTTTTTCCAGGCAAATACCGCAGGGGACCAGCGTTCAGAGCAAGGGCTGTGGCTTTTGGGAGGAAGGTGCCGGGGCGGTGGGCAGGCAGGGAGAGGGGTGACCAGGCGCAGTCCAGCAAGGCTCGGGGGCGACTCCTGCACACCAGAGCTGTTAATCCTGGCTTTACAGAGCTGAGCTTACACACCGAGGTGACAGAGCCCTAGATAGAAAATGAAATTTCCAACTCCCGCCACACATTTTTTCCGCGGCTTTTGTGCATTTTCCCATCTCTTCTCTCCTTTTTTTCTGCTGTTTTTCCCTGCTTTTGCTGGCCAGGCCCAGAGTGTGGGGAGCAGATGTAGGTGGGAAAGGGTAAAGGGGAGGGGGCTTCTGTGTGCAGATGAAATTAGTCATGGAAACGCAGACAGCATGTGCATTCGCACGTCAGCCTGAAATAAGTGTGTGTTTTTATGTTTCCCAAATGAGGTTGGGAAGTGGACAAATAATTGTTTCAGGGTTTGGTTTTAGTTAATTGATTTTTTTTCCTGGCGAATTCTGACAGTGTGAGAAGCTGGAGCACCAGGCCAGGTGAGAGGATGCTCAGCGAAGACCCTGGCCCGGGATGGGAGAAACCCCACGCCAGAGTCTTCTGCAAGCCCATCTCCCATTTCTCCTCCATGGCTGTGGTCCCCCTGGGATGGGCAGGACGGGGCAGGTCCCTCTGCCATCCCCGGCTGCCCCGCTCTGCCGGCACTGCAGCGGTGCCCCAGGGACCGCGGTGTGTCCTGGTGTGAGAAGGACCATCTGTCACCCCCACCTCCCCGGGGATGTAGTTGTGACTTCCCCAGAGAAGCACCATTAATTAGCGGGCAGCCCTCGCCGTCACGGAGCTGCCCGCCGCGGGCAGCGCGGGGAGGAGGAGGAGGCATCCAGTGAGGGAGAGAAAACGGGTCATTTTTCAAAGTGATGAATGGGAGGAAAAGAAAGTGGAAAGGCGGACAAGGGGAAGAGAAGGGAACAGATTTCCAGATAAAGTTTTCAGGACACTTAAATAAACATCTCAGCCAGCAGAGCAATGGGCGGGGGACAGCAGGAGGGATGTGTGTGAGCTGGGCAACGCTGGAAGCATTTCAGCAGGACACTTCAAATAAACAGCATTTAAAAAAACATGCGTGCTCCCCGTCCCAGGGGTTTTCCTCCGAGATTCTCCCTCTGCAATTCCCACCGTGTCTCCAGCTCGGCCCGAAGCTTGCAAGCATTTCCAGTCCTGTTTTGGTGCCCAGCAAGGGCACCTCACCATGGCTGCAGGTCCCTCCCCTCTCCCAGCCCTCCTCCCCGGTGCGGGGAAGAGTGGCCGTGGGTCCCCGGGGCCCTTCGTCCCTGGAAGAGGAGCGGAGGAGGCAGAGCCATCCCGTCCCGTCACACCCCGCTGCGTGCTGCCGCCTCTTCTTCCTTTCAAGAACAAAAGAGCAAAGGGGGAGAGCAGAAATTGCCGAGCCATTAAAAACAAAAATGAAAGCCCATCAATGAATTAATACAGCATTAAATGTTAATAATTAGGGGATCATAAACATTTATGGGAACAGATTAAAGCCAAGTTCTGCTCCATTAAATTGCTCACGTGGCCTCTGCCTTCCACCCACCTCCAGGGAGGAAGAGAGAAAACGGGAAAGGAGGTTTGCTCACGGAGGGCCCTTGCCCCCCCTCACATCTCCTGCCCTCGAGGTGCTCGGTGCTCCGGGGGTCCCCGGCAGCCCCAGCCCTGCCCGCAGCCCCCGGGGACATCCCTGCCAGCGGGGACGGCGGTTCCCACGCACGAAGCTCTTCTGAGCGATCAGGCAGGACTCGCTGCGAGAGGCAGAGCCTGCGTCCGCCGAGAGCCCGCAGCTCCCGGCGAGCACGCCGGGGTGCGGCAGCGGCACCCTGCCACGGCGGCGGGGAAGCTCGCCTTGGAAACGGCGTTTTGAGTGTCTGAGTGCTGATAATACCGTGATTAACCACCCGCACTGAGCCCGCTGATCCTTTTTACTTATTTGTAAGTAAGTAACGGGAGGGTTTTCAGCAGCCCTCAGAGAGCAGCCCGGGACAAGCTGTTACGCTGGGCACAAGGGGCTGGTTTCTTCTACTGCAGAGAGAATAAAAATGTCTTATTTTTATCATGTAAATCAATGTTTCTTAGGAAAACGTTGGGGTTTTTTTCAGTGAAGATGTTCTTAATGAGCATTTATTTTGTAACTGGGTTTTTTTAAATGCCCAACCTTTTCGGAAAATACAGTCTTTTCAAATACTCTCTTTCACTTACCAAAAAGCACACTGAAATTTTTGGTAACAAAAAAAAATCCTTTTTCAGTAAAATACTTTTTGCATACAGAAATGTAAGTAGATCTTAGGTCTCTGCTTGGGACGCCTGGCCCTGAGCCTGTCTCCTTCAGACCTGATTTACCTACTCACTGCTCACCGCTTCTCCTACAAAAATAACCATTTTTTCACGCCTGTGATGGGATCACGGGAGGAACGTGAGGGATCTGCTGGGAACACGTCGCAGCGATTCTCGCTCGTGGTGGTGCTGCCGGAGCCAGTGCCTGGGAAGCAGCGGGCGCATCCGTGGCTCCGTGAACACCCGTGGTTGGGTGGGAACGGGGCAGCTCTGCCTGGATCCAGCAGCTGGGGAAGGAAGAGGGTTCCCCACACCAACACAGCTGGAAAACGTCCTGTTTTGGGGCCGCGGCCACGCTGGCGGGAAGCTGCCTCCCCGCCGGGTGGGATGCGGGAGCACGGCAGCCCCATGGCAACCCCGGCACGGGGAGCCGGCCGCTGGGCTGCTGGAGATGGGCAGCCGGTGGCCGTTTCACGGGAGTCTGGTCCTGCCCTCGGCACCCCTGCCCGCCCCGCGGCGCTGGCACCCTCCGGGCAGGCAGGGGATGGGAGCGGGCAGCCAGACCAGCCCTTTGCTTTATCTCTCGGGAGAAGCCGTGTCTGCAGCTTGCACCGCTCGCCGGGGGCAGCCCAGAACAATGTGGGTCTGTACAACCGTGGGCAGGCAGCAGGCAGCGGGCAGGCAGGGAAGGCATCTTGGCCCCACAGAGGCCCCGCAGCCCATCCCGGTGGGATCGTGTTGTTGTTGGCCGCCCCGCGCGGCTCCGGCCGTGCTGCAGGCTGGGGCTGGGGGTCCGCGGTGGCGGGGGCCCTTTGCAATCGAAAGCTTCCTGCTGGGGACCCTTCAAGGGCAGCCCTTGTAGCAGATCTAATTATACAAACAATTTTGTTCTGCTTCTCCAAATAAACACAGCGAGGTCTGCGGGACACGGCACGATGGGAAATTAGAAACGAGAATGCTTGCTAATGGGCTCCTTAGCTGCAGGGGTAAACAGATTATTTGAAAAGGCCCCGGCCGCCCCTCCGACAGATCCACTCGCTCCTCTCCCCTCTTTCCTCCCCACCTCCTCTCTCTCCCCCCCGTCGCACCAAATATTAACAAAGCTTGCAATTTAATCAAATCTCTGAACTGTGAAAGGAGACTTCTGTAGATTCGATTTCAAGGTTTTTCCCTGTTAAGATTTGCATTGAGAAAATTAGATTAAAATCCTGCATGTAAAAAGAAAGGGGGGGGGAACAGGCATGGAGGGGAACTGGGGGAGGAGGAGAGGGGGCGAAGAGGGGCCCCAAAGTCTGGCTGTCAGCGGGCTGAGTCGAGAGGTGACTGGCTATGGAGTGAGACGGGGGACCCCCTTCCCTCCCCAATTCCCAAAGACCGGGGCCGGGCTGGGACCCCCCGCTGCACCACCCCCCATCTGAGGGCTGCTCCGGATCAGGACCCGGGGACGAGGAGCCTGCTTCCTCCACACCCCCACACCTCTTGCAGCCAAGTGGCTTATTTCGGGCTGGAGACGGGTGACACCAAGATGTCTCCACCGGCATCAGACTGGTGCTTTGGGTGTGGGGAAACACGTGTAACATCAGTCAGCAAGCCCTGGGGACAGCCATGGATGAGAGGTGTCACCACCCCACCCCACTGCAATGCTCCAAAGGTCTGCAGGACATGGGTGTCCTCTCCCAGCCTCTGCCCAGCTCCTCCACATCGGTCGTGTTCAGGGACACGCGCCAGAAGATGCACCCACACCGAGAGGGTGGTCCCTTTGCATGGCACCCTGAGTTGTCCCCAGCCTGGAAAGGTCCCATGTGTGGATCATGCATGGAGGGTTCGATCCTGCACTCTGGGTTATTTACAGAGCCTTCATGTGCATTTTGTCAGAGGTTTCCCACAGATGATAAGCCCTGACCTGCAGCAGTGACATTTCGGAGCTGCTGTGAGTACAGCCATGACATTCCCTGTCCCGGCCAGCAGCCAGCGCGGGGAGAGACGGTGCCTCGGGTACACGCTGCGGCGCCGCGTTTCGGGACGCCCGGTGCCCATGAAGCTCAGAGGATGAGGAGGGTGTGGGAGCCGGAGCGGGGTTCGTCTGCCGGTGAAATGGGAGAATCGTGTCCCCGTGCAGTGATGCTCTCCCCCGGCGGCAGCTGCTGCTGGTGTTTGAGTCGAGCTCTCCGGCACAAATGTGCATCTTGGGACTTGCCAGCGCTACTGGATCCTCGTGCCCGGGATGTTGTGGCTGAGCTGGGGAGACCCCGGCGCAATCCCACAGCGATCCCGGCTCGCGCAGGTTGTCCGCAGCCCTCCCATCATGTACACACACAAATGGGGTCTATCAACACCCCGTCACCAGAGGAAATCTAATTCGAGCCAGAGTCCCTTGATGGTGGCTTGGCAGGAACATGCTGTTGGCCGGGACTTTGTTTTCATTACTACTCCATGTAATTTATAATTGTATCAAAACTGAAGAACTAATTGCACTTGCCGCCCTGCTCTGTGCCTGCCCGCCGCCCGTCCCGGTCCCCGGCAGCGGCGGGATGCAGGAGGGCTCGTCCCGTGCTGGGACGGAGCATCATGGCCGGGGCAGGGCCGGGGGCTCTCCGGGCTCTCCTGCCCGCCAGGGTCGGACACGCACTGGGATCCGGGGGTCACACAGCACTTGAGCTGCTAATGAAGCCTCTGAGATGGGAAATTATTCTGTTTGACTAAAAGTTTTCCTCAGCCAACTACACCCATTCTGCACTTTCTGCATTTATTTTGGTCACACTGAGATCTTTAAATTAAATTTTCTTTTTTCCAGATTAAGAACCTCCCTGTGACATTTCAACAATGAAATATGTCGATTTTTCTCTCCAAAATCCTTCACTTTTAAAACATCCTTCAATCCTACTTTTTAAAAACTAATGCTCCAGAACAAAACAAATATTTCCCTGCAAGTGAAATGTAACATTTCATTAAACCTGGATCAATTCCTTTTTCACTTTTTGATTCCCTAATACCAAATCTTTTCCAGCGGCAGCTCTCACGGAGGACCCTCCGCCCTGCCTGAAACATCCCAGCATGGGGAAGCTTCAGGGAGCAAAAGGTATTTGGCATCTCAGGGAACGTGGCTTCCTATGCAAGAGCTGGATGCACACTGGGAAGCCGACCCTTGAGCATCTAGGTTTGCTGTTGAAAGATGAAATTGCACACTCAAATCTCCAATTCATGCTCGTGTGATGGAAGTGGGACGCCAGCTGAGGGTTCCTGATGCACCCCTGCATCTCAGCGGGGTGCCCACCTCCTGCGCTGGGCAGACCAGCGGGCAGGTTCGGCAGTGCCACGGGACTCACTGAAATGCAGAGCAAACACTGAGCTCCAGAGCGGCAGGGGCACAACGCAGCCCCCCGGGCGATGCCGCGGGACCCCGCGCAGCGGCTCTGCTGGGTACAGGGAGCCCCGCAGCCCCCCGGAGCCTGCTGCACCCGCTCCCTGTCTCCGGGCGAGATGGGCATGGGCACACAGCCGGCTCCGGGGGAGGCACTGCAGCGGCTCAGCGCCGGGATGATGATGCGGGCACAGAGTTGGGAGGAGCTGAGACCCGCTGGCCTGCCTCCCACTTACCGCCCAGGCGACCCATGTTTAAATTTTTAAACCTCTTGTCACATCAATTCATTTTTTGCCTCGCTTCTTGGCCTTTATTGCAGCTAACACATCTTCTCTCATCAATTTTGCAGAGCCTGGGATTACACCGACGGTGCCTGTTCACTGCCACACCGGTGGCACGTCCGAGCTGGTCAGCAGCAATTCTCACTGATGGTGGCACATTTCAACCCACAACTTCCCCAGAGAGAGCTGAGCCAAAGGAGATGTTCCCTTGGGAAAGCGAGGCCAAGGGAACGAGGCCCCCAGAAAACTGCAGGGCAGCGTCTTTGATTAGGGGACTGGCCTTTCTCCTCCACACTCAAGCCACTAAATCCACCATTTCCAGCTTGCAGACCCCATCTCTCTTGTTCCTGCAGTCACGCTCCAGGTCTTCCCCATCACCTCTCCGTGTAAGAGACCCCGCCGGTCCCGGGGCTGATGCAGCTCCTGGCTGGAGGTGCGGGTCTCTCTGCGACAGCCAGCCGAGGGAAAGCTGCCCCTGCCCCGGGCGTTGCTCTCCCCTCATGCCCTGGCAGGGCAGGGGAGAGCCCCGCAGCGCCGGGTTCCCTCGTCCCGTCCCCCACGCCCAGGCATCAGCTGGAGGGAAGCGGAGGTTGGGTACCACCACCCTTGCACCTTCCCTCCTCCACACATCGCCCAGGGCATGGAGAACCACCCAGAAGGATGGTTTCTGGTCTCATCTGGTGTCCCGCAGCAAACCACTGCCTGAAAGTAGCTGGGGGAGGTGCAGGGCTTTCCGGACGCACGTGCCAGCAAAATTCAGCGTGAAAAAAAAAAAAGGGCTGAGAGAGGGAAAGAGGAGCTGTTAAAGGAAATCCAATCTGCCGACCACGCCAGGGCGGGTGGCTGGACCCGTCTGGGTCTGGGGCTATTGAATCACGGAGCTAAGTGGTTTCCTCTCCACCTCACCAGGGAGCGGCTTTTATGTTCCACTGAAAAGGTATCCTGCTCAAACAAGCGGAGACATAATGGGGAGAGCATCCATTAAACAGAAGGAAACGAGGGCATGTTAAACATGAAATATTCATGGGGGCTCTCACCAGCTTGTTAATGCATTTGTGTTTGCAAAATACCTCTGGCTCGGGAGCAGGGGAGGGAGGGATGCACGGCAGGTCGAGGGACCCTGGGTGCAGTGTGGGCAGGAGGAAACTGCGGAGAGGGAGGCTGGGGAGAGAACAAAGGCAATTTGTGCCTGGTGGGAGAATGGTTTGTTCACGAAAGACCTGCTCAATGTTGCAGAGGTAAATAAGGGCAGCTAGCAGCTTCTGCTCGGCGCGTCCCAGCCCCATCACTGGGATCTCTGGCGTTGGGGTGCCCTGTGCCCAGCACGAGCACCGGGCTCTGAGGGGCTCAGGCACTGCCTCCGCTTCCACGGCGTGTCATGGACAGCAGTGTCCCGGGCTCCACTGGTCTGTGCATCCCTGAGCCCCTGCTGGGAGAACAGCCCCTCACAAAGGCTCTAGAGCATTTCTCCAGCTTCAGATTACAGAGACCTTATTGCTTCTACAAAACGCACTTCCATATACTTACTGGGACACTATGAGATAGCATCAATAATTAAAAATAAACTACAGTTGTCAAAATGGGCGAACAAAGTACATCTGGTGATGAATTACCCTAGCTATGCAAAATGGTATTTGCTCCACTGGTTGCTAAGTCGCAGATTGCATTAACTCACAACGGGTCTCCCAGTCATTTAGTGTAAATTAGGGAAGCTCCATTGTATTATTCCATTATTATTATTATTATTGTTATTGTTATTGTTATTATTGTTTTGTAACACAATCTCATGGGTGAGTGTCACTAGCAAGAGCTGCATTCATTCATCTCGAATGAAGAGCCGGCTGAAGGCGGCACGGTGCCGTCAGGAGCTGGGAAGGGTCCCGGCAGTGCCGGCTCTGGGATGTCTCTGAGCACTGAGGGAGACCCCGGGTTGTGAAGCTGCCTCTTCCCAGCCTGGGCAGAGTTTCCAGGGCACAGACGACAGCCGTGCATCCTGTCCTTGTTCCTTCTATTGCCATGCCTCCAGCTCATCTTTCTAGGAAGGCTTTACTCTCCAGCCAAGAACAGACAGACCGTGCTGCAGAGCCAAGGGCACACGCTTTTGGTATTAAACTGGGACCAGAACGGCCGGCGCTGGCACTCAGCAAAGCCGATCTCGGCTCCCCCGAGGGCTCTGTCTGCTGGGCACATCCCCATCATGCCAGGCTGCCCACCCCTCTTTTCACCCGATTTTGGTGGCAGTGTTCAGAGCCGAGCAAGTCCCCAGTGTCCCCTGCTGCTCTGCTGCGGGGAGAGGAGCCGGTCGGGGGGTACACGGGAGGAGGGACGTGAAGGGGGTCTTCACGCAGAACAGAGTGATTGGATGGAGTGCCAACAGACGAGAAGGACAGGAGAAAGAGAGCACGTTTTAATGAAGAACAGTTTTTAATGATTGTTATTTTTCACTCCTAATTAATGAAAGCAGGCTTGGGATAGACGAGCAGGAGCGAGGCAGAAGGAAGGATTACAGCAGCTTTGTCGCAGCATTGCTGGAATTGGCTGGTGTCTCACAGCCCACCGGTGAAGGGGGAAGCGATATCCGATGGATCTGGGCCGAGAGGAGCATTTTGCAGCGGAAGAAATCAGCATGTAATAGAGCCATAAAAATGTTGTTCGTGCCTTTGTAAAAATCTCTCGCTCGGAGGAAGAGGCCAGGGAAGGAGAGGGTCTCACCGAGGAGAGGGCAGGCTGGAGGCTCCCCTTGCTAAAGGCGAGGACTGGCAGACAAAGAGAGGGAGATTTTGTGTGGCGTGGTGACAAATCCTTCACAAGTGTGAACTTCTCAAACTTTGAGTCCTGGGGAAATGGGACCAAAGTGCAAAGGGGAAAATGTTGATACAGATCAGGTTTATGCTGTGCAAATACATTCTTACATTGGTATTTGGGAAATGCAATCACAGACTTGGCCAAGGAGGAATTAACAGCAGGTTCAAAGGCAGCTTGGGCTGAATATTTTATCAGAAATTGTCTACTTCTGTAATGTCTGCCTGACTTATCCTGTGGCTTTTGCCTTCTAGCCCTCTGCTAGTGGCCAGTCCCTCAGAGCCCAATGCCATGCACCAGAAGCATCTCCCAGGCTCATACCGGTGTTCATTCTGCCAAAACCCAACTGGAAAAAAACCCAGAGTGATGGAAATGGCCTGTGGGGTCCCGAGGGGCCGAGAGCATTCCCTCTCGCGGCAGGGCAGGCTGGGTGGTCCAGCCGCCCGGCTGTGCTGCAGCCCCAGCTGGCTGTGGCGCTCGCAGGGACCCAAAATCCATCCCTGAGCATCTCCAGCAGAGCTGAGGGCTCTTCGGGAAACCCAGCCTCAGTCGCTTCTTGTGAGCTTGGCCTGTTCTTCAGACACGGCCACATGCTTGGCCCGACTCGTAGTTCTGGACTATTAATCCGTCTCCCCCTTGCAAACCTCCCAGGACTTTGTTTTCTGAAGGGGAAGCGAGTTGATTATTTCAAATTGATGTTCAGGGTCACCAGCCGAGCTCCTTCCCACAGACAGTAACTCCAGCCAGCTCCCTGCTCGCTGCGTGATCTCAAACCCCATCAGCAGGATGGGCGCTTGTTTAGAGCTTTGACATCATCAGGATGGTTTATCCCTGCCCTCCCCGATCTTGTGCAGCTCCCCACGGTACAAATGAAGCTTGCTGGAATATTTATTTTAAATTTCTCTTCCTTTTTGATTCCCAATTTCAGGTCAATGAACTCTAAGTAAATTGGCCACAGGCGCGCGGCAGCCCCCAACCTGCAGCGCTGGCGAGCGCAGCCCCTGCGCCCCGCTCTGCTCCGCTGCAGCTCACCTCCTCTTCTTGCACAAGTTTATCCTGAGGAAAAAGTCAGTTCAGCAACCTTGACATGTCTGTGGGATTTGCCTCGGCTTTTCCTTATTCTACATGGGAAAGAGAGGGAAAGCCCATGTTTTTAAGAGAATCGATTCTTTTTTTTTCCACTTGATATGGTCCTGCGTTTCACTCTCCCCTCTATTTTATTTTATCCTTCAAATTATAACAATAATAATACAATTTAGGAGGAACTTCTTGCTTTCTGTGGGAACAATGTTCCAGTTATGCCCCAAAAACACATGACACAAATCACGACACAAACACCTCCTTAGCCGCTGCCCCCCTCGTTAGCTGCCCGGAGAAGACCGGGGCTGGAAGGCATTCATTGCAGCGGGGAAGCGGGCGGCCGCGCTGCAGCAGCAGCAGGCGTAGCAGGAAGGGATGGCTCTCCGTGCTCCCCGAAACCGGGGCCAGCCCTGGCCAGGAGAGAGCTGCTGGCAGGTTTGGGGTGCTGGGGGCGTGCCTGCCCTGCAAAAAGCAGGGATGAGCTATCCCCGGTATTAAGAGTCTTAGTGTAAGTGAAAAAATCTCCCCTTCAAACTCTTTGCTGGCTCCGGAGGGGAGCACCTGGGCTGGGACCCGCCGTTGCAGGGGCTGTTGGAGCAGGAGGTAACCACACACTGCGGCCAGATGTGAATCTGCTCTAATTATCTCCGGCTCATTAACACTAGGGCAAAGGCAGGGAGGTTTCTCTGGCGAATGATGCTGCATCGGGAGCTCACTGCAAGGCTTTGCCTCTCTGGACGTCCCTCGTCCTTCCCGAGTTGTGCCTCTCCGGGCACCTCCGTCCCTGGGGCTCCCCTCTGCGACAGCAGCTCGTTTGCCGTGGAGGTGAGGACCAGGCGGGATGGAGGAGCGGGACAGCCCACCTGCGGGACGTGAGGCAGGACGGCGCGGTGGGAGGGCAGCAGGGGACGGGCAGGACGCGGTACCCGCGCATCCTCTGTGTCCAACAGGAACGGTGACGCTGCAGCGGGACAAGCCTCCGGGCCATCCCTGAGCTTGAGCCCCTGTGTGACCCTCGTGTGCTCTCGCACAAGCTGGAGACCTCCTAGCACTCCAGTGTCCCCATCCAGCCCCGAGACATGTCCCAAGCCCTCCTCTGCGAGAGGCACCAGCCTGAGACCTGGGCACCTGGACCCCCATGGCTGGGCCTCGGGTGGGGGTTCACTGGGGAGAGCGGGTCCAGACGTGCCCCCCAATGCCACCTGGGCCCAGTTATTTACTGCAGGTATACTTTCTTCTTCTTTCTTTTCTTTCTTTTTCTTTTCTTCCACTGGTATTAAAAGCCTAAAAATAGCCATGCTTCCCATCTCAGCCGGTAATGTAAAACCAGGTTGACATAGCCACGCCGTGGAACGGCAGCCATCTCGTTTGCTCTGAAAACAAATTTACTAAGGCATTAGTCTCTCTATCTCTCTTCCCCCCCCCTCCCCTCACCAGTGAGCACAGGTTTTCACGCAGCCGCGGCTGCCGCTTTGCTCTGAGCAGAAAGCAGGGGAGGAATGACAGGGTGACGGGGCTGCGGCTGGAGCAAGGTGCCACCGCTGCCGGGGGCTCGGCACCGTCCCCCCGCAGGCACCCTCGGCCGCAACGCACCTTTTCTGCAACGAGGCCGAGGGCTAACAGCCACCGGGAATTTGCCGAGAGGATGCTCTGCATGTAGGCACAGCTTCAGACAAGCCAACGCCAGCGTCAGGCGGCTGGCTAAAGGTGCAAAGGCAGGAGGGAGCAGGAACGGGCAGGGGAAGGGGGGACGGCTGAAGTCTTTGTGGCAGGACCACTAAAGGCAGCGCAGCAAAGGTTCCTTGCTGGTAGTTGGGGCCAGCCCGGCGGTGCCTGCAGCTCTGGCAGAGCCTGCCCCTCGGCTGCCGGGACCGAGGGCGAGGGGATGGATGGAAACGGGTGGGCTCCCTCGGGCAGCAGCGGGGAAGGGGCTAGCGGTGGTGCCTGGCCGGAGCAGCCGTGCTGCGGGCAGCTTGGTCCCTGGGCAGAGCCGTGGGCTCCTGCCAGCCCCATCTCGGGGCACGAGAGAGGAGGGAATGGCTTAAAATCAGGCGACCCTGAGGCAGGGCAGAGGCAGAAGGCAGCTGGACCCTCCAACGGATGGAAGAGGCTGCAAGCGAAACTTGCTGTGTGCTCCGACCGCAGGTCGTTACAGACCAGTGGGATCCTTTATAAATAATGAACCAATATTGATTGCCTTTGCCAGTAAACACAGAGTGACCTTTATTAAAAATACACGAAAAACTCACTTAGGGAAGCTCTCTGACTTCTTGCTGCAGACAGGTTTACACAAAAAGCTGATTTGTCCCACCACAGCTGGAAATGTGGTGAATGAGGCAGGCAAGGGGAGCGAGCCGCCGCTCAGCGGGCACTGCACCCCGCTGCCCGCTCCTGCCCTGCAGCTGCGGACCGGGACCAACGGCACCATCGCCCAGCAGAGCTGCGCGCCTGGGCACCCACCGCCACCCCACCGGGCGCCCCAGGGGAGAGGGTGCGGGTCTCTGCCCCGGGGGAAGCCGCAGGACACGAGATCTTGGGCCCTGATGCAGTTACTGGGGACGGGAGAGAGCTCGGCAGAGGAGGGGGAAAGGTGAGACGTTAAACCCCACGTCAGGGCGTATCGCACAACAACCCACTCAGGCACTTTCGATGTAGTGGTTTGGAGCTGGCCCTTGGGCTCTGCAATTTGCTTTAAGTTGCCCACTCAGCACCCAGCACCGCGCTCACTGGACACGGGAGCTGGACACGGCTCCCGTGGCCGGGGGCGGTGGAAGTGGCTCAAGGCACTGTGTAAATCTGGGAATTTGCCTCGGAGCTGCCCTTCATTTGTCTGATCTCTTGGGGGTTTTGCAACAATTAATTATCTGCTATACAATAGCAAGATCATTCCTCCTGGCCAAGGTTAAACGTCCCAGTGCTGCAAAATAGCATTCATGTTAGCTCGAAATAAATCTTGCTTATTCCCTAGGCAATGCTGCTGCTTCTGATTCTTTGTCCATAGATTAGAGAAATGGGCAACAGCGTGGCTCCAGACCCTGGGAGGGAGATTAAGAGCTCCTCACCCCTTGGCCACCGCTCGAGCTGTGAATTACCGCGTGGGCCCCTCCTGTCAGCAAATTGCTCGTGACCCCACGGCGGTTTTTGCCGGTGACTCGGTCTGCAGCCGTTCAGAAATCCCAGGGCTGGCAAGCTTTGCCGTGGGTGGCCTTGGAGGCTGGGTGTTGGGGCAGTGTGACCGGGGACATGGATGCTGCCACGGGGGGGATGCGGGGAAGCTGCCGACCCGGAGAAGTGGTTTGTGGAGCCCCGGGTGACTCGGGCTGTCCTTTGTCAGCAGGGGAGCGATCCTGGCACCCAGATGAAATAAGCCTCTGAGGTCTAGGTTGCGCAAAGAAAAACAAGTAGAAATGGCACTAGACACTCAGATCCCCAGACTTAAAAGCATCTGGTTCTCTTCCCGAAGGAGAGGGGGAATCAGAGTGTTCGCTGTCTACGAGACATACATCCCGTTTGCTCTCTCACACGGTAATTGCCTGCATATGCAAAGTGACTGGGAGATATTTCTCTCTTTGAGAGTCCTTTACTCACAGCACTTTTCCACATGGGAATGTGCCCGTGTGTGCACGAGTACAGACATTTCCACAAATAAAAGCATTTTGAGCAAGATGTCCGTTCCAAGAAGCGCATGTGGGACGCTGCGCAGAGGCAGGGAAAGCCCACCCCAGTTCAGACAAGGGGAGCTCGCTGCTGGCCCAGCTCTGGTTATGGGGGTCTCACCAGCCAGACCGGGGACACAAACCAGCCTCCACCGGCCCTTCCCAGGCTGTCACATGAGGGGGGAGCCACGGGGACTGCGCTGCCCGCGCTGAGCACCCGGCTCAGGCTCTCATGGGACGGGTATGTGGGCTGCTGCCCCCCACTGCTCATGCCTTCCCACCCCAAAAGCCAAGACGCCGGGCTCTGTCCCCATGGCAGAGGAGCCAGTTCCATTAACCCCCTCTGGACTTGGCCAGGCAGCTTTTTTGAGTACTCTTCCACTGGGGCATCTCCTGAGCCCCCCCGTCCGGACATGTGGGCTCCCCTGGGGCCAAGCAAGAGAAAGTCTCTCTCCATCCCCTCTGATCTCAGTGAGGACCTGCAAAGCGTGCAGGCTGCTCTGGCACGGGTTGCCGGGGGCTGTCTGAGGATGTACGATGCTAAAAAGCCAGCGTGGACCAGGGCCAAGCGACCAAAGGTTTTATTAATTGGAGTGCATGTGGGTAAGTAGCATTGATCACTAAAGTCAAGGGAAGTACATTACTTATGGCTTTTGAACAAATGCTCCTGGAGCAAATGTGTCTGGCTGCTTAATTGATTTGGGACTTTATTTTATTTTTTTTTTCCCTCCACTGTTTTTGGAGAGGCACGGCTAGGTGCTGCGAGTCCAGCACCTGCACTGTGTGCCTTACAGGCTTCTCATAGCACGTTATCATTTCCACCTCCCTTATCCCCCCCTCTAGTTCCCAGGAAGAGATGTGCAAGCAAAAGCTAGTCTGGTAGCATGTTTTGTCCCAAGAGAAAATCTCTGTCAGACTCGCCTGGAAGGGTAGCAGATCCTCCGCACATACCATATCATTCACATACATCATTCACATATTCCAGCTGAGCTGAGGCACAGAGCAGAGCAGCCTTCCCCAGCATCACCCTCCTGACCACCGCTATTTTATAATCAGTGTTGGCACTGCCCACACAACACGGCCACACAAGAGCTACGTGCTGGAGCATGCTTCGAGGCCAGGCTGCGCTGAGTCCCGGTGTCCGGCCAGGACCTGGTAGTCGACTGCATTTTCCCTGGGAGGCTGGAGCAGAGGAGCTTTTCCCCCAGCTCTCAGCAGTCCGGCAGCCTGACGAGCGCCGCAGCATCCTCCATTACCGCTGTACGCAAGGGGCCACTCCAGACCATGCTTGTAACCCAGCCCCGCAGCCCTGTCGGCAACAAAACCCATTGCACTGCCAATAAATAATTCATGCCAGCAAACTGGCTCTGCTCGCTGCCACTGTGCACAGCCGCAGCCCGGGGTGCCAGGAGAGCCCCAGAAGGGCAGAAGCACCCTGGCACGCTGCCGCGCGGGTGGGACAGAGCTCCTCCGCTGCCTCGCCGCCCTGCCCTGCCGCTCCTGTGCCTGGCCCCAGGACCGCCAGCCCGGTGCTTGCTAAGGCTCGCTCAGCCCTGCACGACCCTGCCTGCAAGGGCAGCTCTGCCCCGAGCCGGAGCAGCGGCCGGCAAGCTGCCTGCTCCCCGCGGGTGGCTCCTGCTCGTACCCGGGAGAAGCCGGTTAGCCCACTGGATGAGGACGTTATTGCACCAAATCAAAAAGGTCAGGGTCTGCAGCAGCTTGTCCGGCAGTCCGCTGTAGCGAGGCACTGGCTAACCCCGGCTGCCCTAAGGACAGCCCCGTGCCCAGCGGGATGCTGAAAACACAGGTTTGGCGAGGGGCCGTGCTTCTATCTCACACTCCAGGCAGCCTTCAAGCAGCGCCTTCTCTTAGTGCAATCACCAAAAGAAGCATTAGCTAAAGGCCACTGTTGACTCCTAAACTGGGGGGGTTTTCCCTATACACACTCCCGTATTGCGGAGGGTAAGAAGCTGGATGTTTCTAACCAGCCGGTGGGACATCTTCCCCGGAGAGGCAGCGAGCACACAAAATCCTCAAGTGGATCTAATATGAAATTTAATTAATTTATAAATGGAAACACATGGCACCACCGCCTGAGGGAGCAGAGGTCTGCAGCTGATCCAGGCGTCCCAGGCCACAGCTCCTGCCCCGGGGCATCCTCGGGACAACCCAGCATCCCGGCTCGGGATCAGGACTGGGGACCGGTCCCACAAACAGACCTGCAAGTTTCCCTCACTTTTTTTGTAATTCTTTTTTCTAGACATCAGAGAGAAAATGGTTTTAAGGGCTTGTGGAGTTTTTTCATATATAAAAACACAAAAAGGAAGGTAAATAGGCACACAGTTTTAATGATCAATCATTCATTCAATTTGCACTTGTTTTTCTACCCAACACACTAAGGAGAGATGATCTTAATAAATATGTAACAAAATGATCGGTTTGTTTCCAAAACAGCTCAGGTGTTTGGGAAGATGTGGATACATGGGGCCATGTTTGCCTCTTCACCTCCGTGACCTGCACTGCTTTGGGATTTAAAATCGGGATGACAGAGGGACGATATTTGCATTTTAAGACAATTTCCCAAATTCACACATTGATTGTCCTCAAATTCCTGCAGAAGTCTCTTGGCAGAATGGCACTGATGGAGGAAAAAAGCAACCTTTTTCTCTAGAACCCTCGAAATGTTCCATTTTGGAGCAGTCGAAGCAGATTATGAAAGAAAACAGACTCTCCAATCACAGCCCAGGCAGGAAGGCCGGAAACAAGCGGATGCGAGCATGAAATGTGATGTGCAGTGGGATGAGATAAACTCCCTATCTTGTTTTGGCCCATTATGGCATATTATTCATCAAAACACTTTGTTGAAATCAGCTAGCTCCGGGTTTTGTTAATTTTCTCTGTTTCAAAAAAATCAGACTTTGGGGAAAGGGGTGCCAAAAATAGATATTTAACTAGCTGCAGCCAAATGGTGCTTGAGTTTAGCCTGTCATCCCGGGTTATTACTTCACTTATACCCCTGTGATAATTTGGGAACAGTTTCTCTGAGCCGAGAGGGGAGGGAGGCGGGGGATGGATAACACACAGCCTCATTAAAATATTCGGGATATTTTCCTGGATGGCAAGAAGCAGCCAGGATTAAGCCCTTACCCTGTGAGCGGTGTTATTACAATATGCCTAGGCGAATTCTTTGCACGGACAGCGACGATGTGTCCCGCAGGAGAGGGGTCCCTCGCCCTGCCCCAGAGCTGCCGGAGAGAAATACCGAAGCCCAAAGGAGCAAACCTCGGTGTCTGTGCATCATCAGTTTTCTTCATTTAGGGAAGCGGAGACGCCCTCCTGCTGAAACCTGCCTGTGGTGAGGGAGGGCAGGGAGCAGGCTGGGGTCCCGGCCCCGGCAGCCCCCAGCCCCATGGGTCCCCCCTGCACCCCCACAGCCTCTCCCAAACATTTCAATGTGCAATCAGGGGGCAGAGGAACGAGAGCGATGCTTGAAGGCGCCCTTGGTTTTCAAGTGTCGGTCGCAGGCTTGGTTTGTTTGGGTACGTTGGGTGCCAGCTCGGGTCTCTTAGCAACCCTAACGGGCTGACGCTGTCCCTTCCACGCCGGAATTACACACGGCAAATCAAGCCCCGGTTCCTACCAGACCCCCTGCGCACACCTGCCCGGGCAGGCAAGCGGGGCAGCTCCTGCTCCGCCGCCGTGGGGTGCACGAGGCAGGTCCCCCGGGCACGGCGTGGGACACCCCACCTCTCCCTGCGCCGGGACCAGAAACACCGGCATTCCTCAGCAGTGACTTGGAGGGTCCAATTAAAGAAATCATTGAGATTATAATGGACAGGCCACGCTCATCTTGGTGCGGCTCTGGACTTCACAGGGTTTAGGCAAAATGACATACTGCCTTTGTAGAGTTTAACACCCTTTAAGTAATCCTGGGAAACAAAGGCATACATGCTCTGCCATCTCAGATGGTTGGGGTTTCACTCTTCTCCCCTTTAGGACAGTGACTCCAGGTCAGCTGGTGTCACGTTCTGTCTTCTATTATCTTTACTGTCCATTTCTCCCCTCTACTAAGGTCAGTCAAATCTCTGCAAAATGAGCACCGAGGGATGATCTTTAAGGTGAGGGGACTTTGCTCTCCACCAAAGTCTGCTCGGTGCCCTGTGCCAGGCACTAAAGGGAGTCTGTCATTGCTGGACAGTTTTATCCAGTTGTCCACCTCCCTCCATCCCTGGGGGCAGTGGAGCCACCTCGGGGACCCCAGCAACGCCCTCCAGACACCCTCACCCCTCCCCGAGCTCCTCAAGGCTCAGTCCCAAGGCCAGATTTGTGAAACTTGAGAACAAATCCTGTCTTTTCCGTTAAGACTTGCCAGCAACACCACCAAGTGTGCCGCAGCATGTGCATCTGGTCAAAGTCATTAAGCCTCCATGATGAACCACTAACGTCCCTCGTTAGCTCGCTAGCACCTAGTCACTCGACTGATTTCAAAGGGTCCAAAATCTTGGGCTTTGCAGCATCACCGGTGGAAATCCGTTTTTGTCTCTTCGTGCTCTCTCAGTCCAGGGATGCTCGGGGCCGACCATGTCCCTTGATGCCACCACAACTGAGATAAGGATTTCCAGGCTTAATACAGCAGCTTTGGTTACTTTTGTTCATGAACTCATTCCGGGCCCGTTTCTGTTGTGACCTTTGGGATAAACTTGGGCTTCCACGGAGGATGCGGACTGTGGCTGCAGTGTGACGGTGACAATTTTGGCTGATTGCTGTGACCCTCAGCCGTTCCTGATTACAGGAACCGCAGCTGCCAGCCAAGCCTGGACCCGCTGCAGGCGGCTGGGGCAGATCAGGACATTCAGGCTGAAGCCTTCCCCCCTGCCGGCGCGGGGCAGCTGGACTAGTACCTGCCAGCGCGTGGCTATCGGGCCGGGGCTGAGCCCTGGGCATGCTGGTGTTTCCCTGCACACCACACCACCAGGGAAAGGAGATGCCAGCCCTGTTCTCTGCAAATAAGGCATCTGGAGAGGTATAAGAGGAAAGGACCAACTGGAATATTACCGGGAAAAGGACAAGCCAAAGGGTAAACGTGTGGTGGGCAGGACTTCACGGGAGCCGTGCGGGCTCTAAGCCAGCCCCTCCAGATCTTGGCAATGCCTTGATCCACCTTTTTTGGAAACATATGTGTACATGTTGTGAGCGTGGGCAAGGCTGTGGCGGGGGAACTCGGCCAGCCTGCATCTTTTCTGTCATCTTCTCCTGCTCCCCTCGCAGCGCCGGGCAGCTCCCGAGGGCCGCTGGACGTGACGAACCGGCTGAAGCAGCGACTGCGGGATGAAGCCAGTGATCTGGTTTCAATAAAATCAGCAGATTGTTTCATGGCTGGATGGGAAAGTTGTGAGGCTCCAGGATTTGCTCCTCTGGCAGCTGGATCCTGTTTGTCCATCACCGTCTCCCTGGACTGCCGCTCCCACCCCACCTCTCTGGAAGAGGCTTCCTGGAGAGGCGGTCGATGCCCCGTGCCTGTCGGTGTTTAAGAGGCGTTTGGACAATTTCCTTAATAATATGATTGAACTTTTGGTCAACCCTGAAGTGGTCAGGCAGTTGGACTGGATGATCATTGTAGGTCCCTTCCAACTACTCGATTCTATTCTACTCTATTCTGTTCTCTGGTCGGAGCACGGCGCTTGCCGCGGGACCCAGCGCGCCCATGGCACCAACCTCCTCTGGGGACACAAGACGAGCGTAAAGCAGAAAATAACAGTCCGGTCTGAGAGTTAAATGCTTCTGCTGATTAGCAGCTTTCTAAATCTTTGGAAACACGGGCAGGTTGGATGGGTGAGAGGGTTTTCAGGGAGCACTGGGCTTCCTGGGCTGCCCAGCACAGTCCCTGCAGAGCCGAGCGCTGGGCAGCCTCCGGCTCGTGGTGCATCACCCTCTCAGGGCACCCAGCTGCCCTGCCTGCTTCCGAGGAGGGCACCCCCAAAAGCGCCGGAGCTACAAGTGACGGAGAGGGCTGGGCTTGGGGATGAACTCCGCTGTCGTCCGCAAAAAGCGGAGCTGCCCCCGGGCTCGGGGGTGTTTGCGGCATGCAGGAGGCAGAGATACAGGAGCATCTCCTGGCTCCGGCTCAGCAAACACTTCAGTGTGCAGCTTTGATGGGGACATTAAGCATATGCTTAATGCAGTTTTCTAGGTTACATTTAGCCTTTCTCTGTACCTTTAAATTCCAAAAGCAATGTGACTTCTAAGGAGAAAAACAAGCCTTTAAAGCTGTAAACAGCTGTTTTCCCTCTTTCTATATAAGAGCAATTTTAAAAAACACTAAAAAATTTAACAACCTTATTTTTTTTCGAAGTTTTTTTGTGAAGCAGGGCCATTTCAGGGGTCTGTCAAGCGTACTCGGTAACAGCGTGACATATCCAGTAACGGCATCACCAATAACCAGCTTGGCCTTCCTCCCTAGCTTGGCTTTATTACAGTCCCTAAACTGGCCCGATAGGAATTTCTGCTCTGTATTTAAATGAACTTGCAGGCAGTAAAGGAGCGTGTATAAAGAAAGGGGTGAGTATTATGTCAGTTTTGTGTATTGTAACCCCTTTACTTACAGCCCCTATATCTTCTCAATTCTGGCAGGGGCAAAAGCACTAGCTTATTCACTCCCACTGTCTCCATCCCCAAAGTGTGCAGTTAATCCCAAATCCGAGGCTGCAATATCAGCTTTCTGTTCTAGCCAGGACAGAAAAAAACCAGAGCAGGACAGACCAGCTGCATTTAGCGCCCCATCAGCTAAATTTCAATGAAATCATTTTGATGAATTGTTTAGGAAGGGAAAAAGCCCCATTAACGGTACATTTGCTGTTAATTAATAGTCTGCTTTTTTTCTCCTCTTCAGCACAGCACTTCCGAGCTGTTTCACGCTCCGCTGTGAGCGCAGCATCTTTGATAGGCACAGCGGCAGTGGGTGCCGGGCTGGGTACGACCCCGGGAAGGACGACTTCTCCAAGCTCCATGCCCTGCTCCAGAGAGACGATGATGAAGCCATGCCGATGCATGAGGAGCGGTAAAAGCTAATGGCCTCTGCATCTCCCTGCTCCGCTGCAGGGCTGCTCCTGCTCCGGCCCGGCGTCGGTCCATGGGCAGCACCCGTGGGCGGCTGCGCAGTGTCAGTGGGGCAGGCGAGGCGTTCCTCAGCTCCACTGTTTTATTATTTTTAATAAATTCTCTTTTCGTGTATTTATTTTCTGTACATATCTTGTAAATATCTCTGGAATGTTATTTGAGAGGAATGTTGGCCAATATTACCCGGAAAACAGATGCTGGAGTGGCTGTGGGGGACGGGAGCAGGGCAGTCCCGTGCGCCTCGGGGGTGGCGGGTGCCCGCAGGTCCTGGCCAGGACTTAAAACCAGTAGCAAACACACACAGTAGGCAACTGCAATGAAGGGAAAGTCCTGGTAAATCATTTTCATTCATAATTACTATGTTGACGTGCCCACAGGACGTTTCAGGAGCCAAAACACAGGCGAGAGGAGGGAGCCGTTGCACGGCAGAGCATCTGCCCGGCTGCCAGCCTGCCCCTCTCGCCGCGAGGCACGGGGTCGGCCGCGGCACCCCTCGCCAGCGCAGGCAGCCCTCGAGCAAGGAGCTTCACCGTCTGTTTTAGACCGGCTCCCGTGCTCTCATGGCTGTAGGCTGTAGGAAGCCCTTAAAAGCTCTGACATGATACAATTCCTTGGGCTGCCCGGCTTTATTTGAGTTCAGATGTCCTTCCCCCATTGAGACCTCCCAGGATAAGTCACCCTGGGAAGAAAATACGCGGACAGTGCTGAGGCTGGGCACTCAGTCCTGACCAGCCTTGCAGCTCTGCTCAAAACTCCTCATGCGAGTCTCTGACTTTTCTGTATTTAATTTTCAGTATTTTTTCCCTGTAATTAATCCAGAAACTTTCGTTCAAATTTAACTTGAATTTAGGAGAAACCAAAGGCTTTAAACATGGTTTCTTCCAACCCACCTGCGTCACCTGGACTCAGCCCTGCTAGAGAAGGAGAGAAAACCTCAGGAACATGGATTGTGTTTTACTAATTGCTTTACCTGCTTGTCGGAGAGTGCAACACCGGCTCCAGCACCTCCAGAGCGGGGCACCTGGCAACAGCAAAGGAACAGATACCTGGCGGTCGAAGTGCTTGTGAGCCTGCAAGATGCTCTTCTTCTTTTCCAGCCGTGCTGACTCTTCCGACAAGCAAAATCAGCCACAGACCTTGTCTCACGGCTGTCCTCCGCTGTGGCACGGGCACTGAAATTTGCTGTTTGACATGGCAGCTCCATCACAGGGGACAAAAAGCCCAAATCCACCCGTGACAGGCAGCTGCCAAACCCCTTGGGAGAAGCAGCCCTGCAGAGCTTGCTGCCTCTAACCCTTCGGCTCCAGACAGAGGGGCCGAGGAAAGGCTCCTGCTCCTCTTCCTGCACTACGTGCACTGACACCTGCTCCCCGTTCGGTGGCACCCGCCGTCGCAGAGGGTTTGACTCTTGGTGGACCGTTGTTTCTCAGAGGTGTCCACCCGTCACCCTGGCCCAGGACTGGGGGCTGCGGGATACAGGATGCTCGGAGCCAGCCGCCTCCGCAGGCGCTGCCCGGTCCAGCGCAGCCCCCGGCCGGGTGCACCGCAGAACCAGAGCGATGGAGGGAAAGAGCAAAAGCCGAGCTGGGGCCTGGGGCTGTGCTCTGCTCTAGGGGCAGGGATGAAGGCGACCGGCGCTCCCTGGGTCCCATCCTCCAAGGCTCCAGCAGAGGAGGCGGCAGTGGTGCGCAGGCGGGGGCGGGTGGAAGGCAGATCACTCACCTTCGGCGGTGACTTTCCATTCTTTCAAGTGTTTGGGTTTCCTGCAGATAAGCTCTGGATTTCCTGGGGCTTTTTTATTCTTCTCAAACTACCGTGGCCTCCAGCTTGTGCTGGCAGATCCCTGTGCCTGCACAAAATACCACTGCTGTCAGCCAGATCTCCAAGTCTGTGCAGGAGTCATTACAGGTTTGGGTCTAAAAGCTTCCTTGGGGGATTTCTTGCCCTTAATTTTTGATGTGCACGCTCAGCATTGGCTTCACCTTCAGGAAGCATTTTCTCTGGGTCCCTCATAGCAGCAGCGAGCCCTGGTCCCGGCAGGCGAGAGGGGGTGCACCACCCCGCCTTCGGTATCTGGGCCGCAGATGTCTGGGCCACGAGGTATCAGTGCAACGAGCTGCTGCAAAACCCGGGCTCTGCATCCCTCTGAGCCACCACTCCAGCCCAGAGGAAGAAGCTAATCTGAGTCTTTGTACAAAGACGGTGTCATTCACCGCCGTGCCACATGCTTAATTACCCGGACTAGAAAGAAGAGCCCTGCTAACATTTGGTCCAAATTAATGATGGTTTGTTTTGAAATGCAAATAGTTTTTAATCAGAGGGGGAAAGGTGGAAATAGACACTACTTAGTTTCTACATTTTAATTTTTTTAATGAAGCCATGCATCTGTGTTTTTTTTTAAATATATATTTCTTTTAATATGGAGAATAACTTTTGTGTGGGCTGAATTAGCTCTAAATGAAAGCAAACAAGGCATAATTAGAAACTGGTTCACTTTTTTCCTTCTGTTTCTTTTCCCCCGTAACGGCAGCATTATAATAAGGTGTGCATCTGGGAGGGGAGGGAAAGCACCCCAGCCAAGAGCGGGGTGCCCATCTGCGGGGCGCCTGGCTGCGAGGCTGGCGCGGAGGAGGCCGGAGAGGTGCTGCAAAACACGGGCTGAAGTGGGAGCTGGGCTGAGCCGGGAGCTGGGCAAACGCCGGGACTCATCCCAGCCGCTCCGAGGCTCCCGGAGGAGCAGGATACGGCCCCTCTCCCCGCTTTCAGCCCTGCCAGCGGCTGCATCGCTGCGAGCCCCGGTCCCCGCACCCAGACACCCCTGACCGCTGGAAGCCGCTTCTGCGAAGAGGCAGGGTGGAAGGCGAGGGGCCGGTTTCCAAAGGCATCTCCATGTGTGAATCTGGGAAGCTCCCATTTGGGAACGGCATGAGTTTCTCATTTAATATGGTACCATGCTGCATTCTTTATCTATAAAGAGACCTCATTTAACTTTAGGCGTGTTTATACATCTAATTAAAAATTGGTCATATTTAATTGACTGCATATATCATTGCATCCACGAGCACGGTCTAGCAGCCGTCACGGAGCTGCTTCCCCGCGCTGCGGCGCAGGCACAGAAGCTCTGCTAGGTCCCAGCCAGTTTCTCTCTGCTTTGTCCTCGTTTTGTTAGCGATGTCCACAAACTGGCCGGTGTTGCCTCCTTCTCGGAGCTCCCACTGCCCGGCTGCTGCGACGGCCGCGCTGCTGCAGCCGCTGGCTGGGAGCGTCTGGGCGGAGCGGGGAGGGAAGCGCTTTGCCGGGCGCTCTGTGGCTTCCCTCCAGCAAGATAGTGCACACGCAAAACACCACTCTGGGCTGGTGGTTTCCAAATCCCTTGGGGCTGGGGAGGAGAAAGTCGTTTTCAAGGCAAGGGAGAAGCTGGAGAGCCCTCTCCCGTGTCCCTACCACCACTGCATCTGTGCTGAGCAGGGTGCTGGGGCTGGGTCGGGGCCATGGCTCTCTGGCCGGCAGCTGCCTCGACTCCCCATCACCCTGTGCTTGATGCCCCGCACTGTCCCCTCCTCCTGCAAGCCCCATGGCAAGGGACACCTGGGCTCCTCGGGGTGGGAGTCTGTCCTGCTGCAGGAACAAGGGGGAGCAGGGGCAGACAGCAGAGAGCATCTCTGGGGGACAGCCACCACCCCGGCCATCGACGGAGAGCCCAAGCCTCGCGTGGCACGTGCACAGCCACCTCTGCTGCCCTGCCGGCCTCGCACCCCCAGCCCCGAGCACCGCCGCTGCCCCGGCGAGGGCGGCCACTGCGGCAGCGATGGGGCACTCGCTCGTCCTCCTCCCCGTCACACCTCTCCTGGGTAATTGAATCAAATTGTCAGCAAAGAGGGGATGATGATTCAGCTCCCACCAAAGGCTAGACTATTACCTAGCAGCTTAATAATGAAAACTGTCATCATTCCTGCAATAAGGAAAGATAAATAAGTTATTAAATGCAAGAGCCCGCCACCCTCCCCGGGCAGGGCACCATGCCAGAGGAATATTAACTTCTGGCCACAGCCTATCTGTTCGGGGAACGGCGAGGAATACCCTGAGTGCTGAGAGAAAGAGCTCTTTCTCCTCCAGCCGGCTTTGAGGGCTTCTGCTTGCTTTGTGCTGCTGCTCTGTGCTCGGCAAACCAAGAGCCACCGCTCCCTGCTCCTCCTCAAAGGCTGAGCGATAAATGCAGTCCCAGAAAGGAGGACGAGTGGGGAAGGCTGAGTCTGAGGAGGGGCCTGAGCGGGGTCTGACGATGCACGTTATTCACGCAGGTCTGATGAGCCCTAACCGGGAGCAAGGCGTGCGTTCACCGGAGCTTTACCGGGCAGCTTTGGTGGGACCTGCCGCTGCAAGGCAACCGAGGAGTGCCTGACACAGCATCACCTGCGCAGTGAGGGGCCGGCTCAGCACCCGCGCTGCACCCAGCTCGGCTCAGCAGCCAAAATCACTTTCCTCTCCCTGACGGCCCCTGCCAAGTTTACCTGTGTTAACATCAGTGCCTGTCAATACGTTACAAAATGAAAGGCACATCTGATGTGGAGAGAAAAAGGTGAGAAACAGGAAAGAGAGGAGGAAAGAAGAAGTGACCTTTCTTGCCCAGCTGTATTTTACTGGGAGAAAATCCATGAGCCGTTACACGAGCTGCCGGGAATTGGCGGGAGCGAGCCCTGGTGCTGCTCCGGCTGCAGCTGTGCGCTGTGGAGACCCGTAGGTGCTGTTCTGCAGAGCTAGCCATAATAAATGACCTTCATAACACCTTCCCTCTAACATTCTCCAACTTTCCCACTAATAAACAATGTGGTTGTCTAGGCAGTCCTATCGTTTTATCTAAAAATTGCTCCTTCCTTCCCTGCTGAACAGTCAAAGCATCTTCCACTGAGCCTACAGCGATGCATTCTCCTCTCCAGCCTTCTTCTGGGGGTGAGGTCCTCCCCCGGCCTTCACCTTCTCCCACTTCCCGAGCTCTGACCCCTTCCCCATTGCTGTTAGCTGCTTAAAAAGAAAAATATTCGCTGATGTGGCACTCTCTTTCTCTCTCTGGGCTACCTCAGTGCCATTTTTAGCCTCAGCACAGCCCCTGGAACCATTTTTTTTAATCACTGTGTTTACATGCACCTTCTGGAGGCTGCTAAAGTGTCCTGACAAGCCTCTGAAATCAAAGGCTTGGAGCTGCCCCGGGGGCAGGGACCAAAGAGAAACCATCACCTGTGCTCCCGCCGGGATCGCCCGGGAGGGGCTGCAGGAACACGCCTGGCGCGGGCGGATGGGCTCGCGTCCATGCAACCCGCAGCTCCCGCCCGCCTTCCCACCCAACCACCCACGGAGGCGCAGGTCCTGACACGCCGCGCTCCATTCCCACCCAGCAGCCCGAGCCCACAGACGCCATCAGAGACCACAGGCAAGTTTCCACGCTTGGCCAGAAAAGAATCCATAAAGTTAGCGAACATCTTAAAAATTAAGCATCTAATGAGCCCCATCCTGAAGCCAAGGGCTTGGTTCCAGTTTGGCACTGGCTCCGTACCGTGCCCTGCCCATAACGGCAGACGGCTCTGCCTGGCTTGTCTGCTGAATCCCATAACAGCCTCTCGGTGCCTTCTCGGGGGGAGCGGGGCTGTGAAGACGGAGCAGGTCCCGGGACACCGCCACCACTTAAAGGCAAATGAAGGCATGAGGACACTGGGGGGAAGTGGGGAAGACGTGAGGTGAGTCCTCATGCTCTGGGTTATCTCAGCAGACCCCTTGCTCTTTGACTCCCAGAAACATTTTACTCCCTGAATATCTATTTTGAGGTCTTGTGCTATCGATGGCTTATGTTCCCTCACCCCATCACTTGCGAGAAGGGGTAGGTATCTGGGGAAGTCCATTCACCTGCGCCCTCAGGCTAGAGCTAAGGGCTGGTCCGTGTTGCAAACACCTCCGTGTCGTGCATCCTCGCTGCCGCAGAGCCAGGCCAGCCCCTTTCACAAACGCAGCAGCAGTGAAACCTGCAGGCAGCTCGGAGGGGACCCGAGAGCCAGGCTGAAGGCGATGTGTTAAAACGCTTCGTACCTGCACGCTTTTCTTGCTATTAACAACGCAGCAGCCAGCAAGTGGACGAAAAAGACCTCGGACGTACTTGGTCTTGCAGCAGGAGGGGACGGCCTCTTCCCAACCTGCAGTGAGGGGTTTTCCCTCGCTCATCCCCCCTGGGCAAAGCTAACCGGGGCGGTACCTCCGCTTCAGCTGCCCCTCCTTCCCCCATCAGTCTGCTTTTGGCGCACTGCACCCTGACTCATCCCTCTTGCAGACGTCTGGGCACTTCACCCCACCACTCGCCCACTCCTGCCCCACTCCGCGCTGGACCAGACCCCGGTCCCAGGGTACCTGCCCACCTTGGGCTGCTCCTCTGGAGACTCCTTTCCTACAGCCTTCCTTCTGCTGGCCAGCCTTCTGCCGTTCCCTGCCCTCTACTGCTCTCCTGCCGGCCATAAAAATATATAGAATATAGAACATTATTTTATGACGTACTATAAAAAAAAAAAATCCTGGAACTACAAGACACGTGCCAAACCTCAGCAGCACATGCAGGAATGCCTTTGTTCCAGCTGTTGCTGGATTGCCTGAGCTCTTCCCAGCATAGTTTGAAGGCTTTTCGGGACAGGAACCTTGTTTTCTTGATTTATTTTTTTCTTCTGGCGTCGGGCAGCAGCAGTGGTTGGGGCTATACATAGTTGGTGATACCTTCTGTCCCTTACATACAGCCTGTCGGTGCCCCGGCTCCTGAACTGCTGCCCAGGGCTCCCCAAATCAGAGGCACACGTGGAGTTTGAAGTGTGGGTAAAGACTGAGCCGGGAAGTGCGAGGAGGGGCATGGGGCAGGGACCGCCCGTTTCTCACCGAGGATGCTGTCTTGTTTATTGCTCCTTAGATCTTGTCCCTTCCTCCTGCAAGAGCCCTCTCCCTCCTTCCCCAGGGCTGAGCCTCCCTGCGCCCACCGAGAGCCGGCAGCACGGAGCCCCTCGGTGCAACGCGATCCTCGGCTCTTTCTAGGGTTTCACTGAGGCGCTGGCTCCTGCGCGGCCGCTTTGGGGAACCGGTGAGCAGGGAACCATCTGTTTTCTTACCAGGGCCTTAAATCACCGAGGGATGCCATCGAGCACCGGCACCCACGCCGCAAGGTGCCAGCCCCACGCCCCGAGGTGCCAGCCCCGGGTCCTCGTTTCCCTTCCCTCCTGGGCTGGTGAAACTTTCTTATAAAACCTGCAAACCAAGCTCCATAAAACTCCCGATTCATTCTGCAGATATTTCCTGCGCTGGGGCTTTCAGCAGCATCTGCTGGTTTGAAGTACGCTTTTTATTCGTCCTGGGGGCACCATTACTTTCTGCTTTAGCAGTTTTGCCTGCTCTGTAGTCTCTGCCAGGCTCCATCCACGGAAGAGAAAATTGGTGAAAGAATAATAATTATGATTGTTATAAATATATATTTCATTGCGGTGGCCCTTTGTGCATGTGTTCATCGCTGATGAGGAGACCAGAGGGGAGAGCGGGTGATGCTCAGCTCCTAACAGGCTCCCGACGGCAGATGCCGTGTCCTCACCCAGCCCGGCGGGCAGCTGCCCTCCTCCTCCTCCTCCTCCTTGTGAGGCAGCTGCCAGGACACCCCCCGTCTCTTCTCCCTGGAGGGTCTCTGGTGGGCCAGAGGGGCCAGAAGAGCTGGACATGTCTGGAGGTGGGTGCCTGGCCGTCCTGCCTGCGGGGCATGCCCTGGGGCAGGCTGGAGCCGCTTCCGAGCTCGTCCATCCATTGGGATGGCGGGTGCGGTGGGGAGGAGAGAGCAGCTGAGTTGGGAATACTGGGGAAAAAGACTTGCAAAGTGGGGCACGGGGAAGAAGTGCATAGGCATGTCTTCTCGACTCTGCCTCAGTTTCTCGACGGATGTCTGCTCTCTTCCAGCTGAGTGGAAACACAAAGGACTGATATTTTCATCTGTAAATGATTCGTATTGGCAACCAGCAGCAAATTTCTCCTCTCATCAGGGAATTGTCTGAACAGGGATTTGGTGAGTGAGTGTAGAGGATCTTTCCCCTTCTCTTAGAAGGAAATCTTTTCCCCTTCTTTCACCAGCTGTGGACGACCACCTTCTCTTCATGTCTTCAACTACGCCGACTGAGGATGCTCCCTGGGTGAGTGTCCTGGCCCCTCACTGCCACTCAACCTTCTCCGCTTTCAGTTCCTGCTCCAGAAAGTTTCAGGTATTTCCTGTAGCCACTTCAAATTTCCTTGAGGGTTTCTTGATTTCATCCTCAATGGGATGGCCTGAAAGCAGGACAGTAGGAGTCGTGCAGAATGGGGTACACGAGAAGACTTTGTACTAATCAGCATTTCTTGGCTAATTTTTCCACTGGCCTTTCCACTCTGAGCAGCCCTCCCCTCCTTGCAGATCAGACTAGATAATTATATATGGTCCCTCCTGGTTTTGAAAATCAGCGAATGCAATTCCATCTGCGAGTGAGTCTAACATTACCGCTGTCGGATCTTCCCCACTGCTAGATGCAGCTCCTGCCAGAGACTGTCCGTACCGCGGCAGCTGCCGCTGGGGCTTCATTGGAACACATAGAGAGAATGAGCCCATGGTGGATACTTTTAGCTATAGATGGAAATTCATCTCTGAGGTACTTGCTTTTCCGTAAACTCATTTGCCATAACTTCTCCAGAGGACCTGGAGCAGGTTGCTGTGGTTTGCCTTTGCAGCAAAACAGAGAAGAGGTGGGAGAAAACACCCACACACACATTTTACCCTAATCTGCTCCTACCCTGCAGGAGCACACGAACTGCTCTGCGCTCCCACAGGGGCCCCACGCCGGAGCCGCAGGGAAGCCCGGCCACAGAGCGCCCTAACCCGGCCAGCAGCATCCCCCGAAGGCCAGGCAGTGCGGGCTGGGCAGACAACGTGCACGCTCTCTGCCAGGCGCTGGTGGTGAGGAGGGGAAGCGATGGGATGTCTGACAGATGCCAAAGCCAGTTTTAGAGACTGGTTTTGCCACAGCTGGGGTACGAAGGCAGAGGATCCTGAGTCCAGCCAGGATCTGCTGTAAAACACACGCCTTCTGGTTTCAGCGCCTTCAGGAGCCGCCATCAGCTTGGGTCCTCAGACATTAGCAAAAGTTTTAAGATGTATTTAAAATCCTGTGTTGGGAGATTGTCCGGAGCCGATGTCAGCCCGTCACACAACACCCATCTCTTGCGCAAGCCCCGCACAGAGCGCCTTGGGGAGATGCCAGCAAGCTGCTCCTCCTCCGGCGCAGGAGTGGGCTCCCCTGGAGCTGCCGCTGCCCCGGGCCCCGGTGTGCTCCCCGCCGGCCACACGCTAGCACAGGCTGTCCTCTTCAGCGCTGGCTGCTGCTCTCTCCCGTGTCTGACCCTGTCCCAGGGACTCGCGCCGGGGTTAGCTCACACTCGGTCAGCTCATCAGCTCACGCTGAGGGGGTCCAGCAGCTCCTCTGAGCCACCTCTGAAGCCAGGCCAGATGCCCCTGCGAGCTTGGCAATGAGTCATCGGAGCAGGAGCAGAACGGAACCTCTTTCTGTCTCTCCAGCCCTACATACTGCAGCCCGGGAAGGTGGGAGAAAAAGATTAAAATACATCAGCAACCGGAGCTTGTACAAGCGTAGCACTGGCTGCAAAGTCTAGGCTTTGTTTTTCCTTATCTGCCGTAAGATCAGTCATAACCTCTGCTGGGACCCTCCTCCCAGTTTGGTCAGAGGAGACAGACCTTTCCTGTCCCACCGTGGGGTCACTGGCTCCGTCCCCGCCTCCCGTGCTGCTCTGGTGCGTGCATCCCGGAGAGGGGAGCCAGCTCTCTGCAAAGCCAGAGCATCCTGCTGTGGCCATCTCCGCACCACGCTTGCCAAAAGAGCCTTCCCAAACACCCTGATATCTGTCTCCAAATGTAAACAGACATTTCCATGGAAAACCCGCAGCTCAGCTCAAACAGCAGGTCAGGGATGTTTGCTAAAAGCCTGGTTTCTGAGCCCAGACCAGAGAGAACCCATGCAGCCCAAAGGGTCTCAGTTTCCCTTGTTTGCACACAAGGAAGCTGTTTCTTATGGTAATTTGGGCTTCAATAAACGTGAAATAAAATTCATTCTGCCCTTTCCCAGCTGGCGTCATCACCATTTCCCTCTGTTTATCACATCATAACCATCGCCTCGGCAACCGCAGCGCGTCCCAGGCGGGGATGCTGGCTGCAGGTGGGGCGAGCACCGGCTCTGCACCCCCGAAACAAAGATCCCACTTCCACACAAGTGTCTCCAGGGGCACAGACGGGAGGGAAGGAGGGAGAGAGGCTGGGAAACAAACGTGAGAGGGGAGCAAAAACGCTTCTGAAGAGGATGCTCTTGGCAGCAGCCGGCGCCGACCCCAGGCAGCACCTACCAGCTTGAGCTTTGGAGGTGTCTGCCCTGGCAAACCTGCAGTCATGGACATCCCCAGGGCCTAGCGCCAGCTCCGGGAAGGAGCCAAACAGAAAGCCCAGCTCGGAAGGGAGGGAGGTTGGGCACAGTTCGGTGACCTAGTCCTGGTGCGGGCTCATTTCTGCACCCGCTCCCACTCTCCTGCCTTGCTCGCTCCTCTCTCTGTGCCTCCCCCTGCCCCGTCAAGGACTGAGTTCATCCCTTCGAAACCACAGTCAAGAGTCCATCTTCAGTGGGTGTCTTTTCCTCTTTCAACCCTGTATCGATTTGATTTCAGAACTCACTTTACAAATGAGGTCATTACGCCCTGGTGAGCCCCCAAAACCCTGCTAAGCGGCGCAGCACAGACCGCAGAGCTCTCTCCTCTCCATCCTCTTCTGCTGAATTGCAAAAGAGCCTGGATCTCGGGAAGATTCCCCGCAGGGCGGCCCGGCGCAGCGCCCGGCCGCGCCTCCCGCGGTCTCCGCTGCCCCCCCGCGGCAGCAGCCGGCACGCGCGCACGGACCCACGCGCGCACGGACCCACGCATGCCCGGACCCACGGCGGGACCCACGCATGCCCGGACCCACGCCCGCCCCACGCCGGGACCCACGCCGGCCCCACGCCGGGACCCACGCCCGGCCCCACGCCCACCCCACACCCGGACCCACGCATGCCCAGAAGGCCGGTGCCCTCTGCCGCTGCAGCATCCCACGCAGCGCTGGGCTGTAAGGCCCGGTTCCCACGCTGCATCGGTGCTGGGGGGACCCTCAGGGGCACCGGCACAGAGCAGAGGGCAGGACTCGCCAGCTCCTCCGGATCGCTTTGCACCCGCTAGTTTTAAAGCCACTCGCCCTCGGGTGTGCAAGCGGCTCGGTGCTCTGGCTGGCTACCCTGGAGGGCTTGCTGAAGATTTTGCCACCGTGCAGTGGCACAACAGGGGGCCTGCCTCAGCGAGGCGGGGGCGAGGAGCCGGGCGGGTACACACCGGACAGCACAACTCCGTCATGGGGAAAATACCGGGACACATTCTCCCAACGGCTTGTCAGCGGTGAGAAGACAACAAGGCAAGGAAAGCAGTCAGCATTGATTGCTCAAGAAAAAATCATGTCAAACCAATCCAGCGTTTCTTTTCACGGCAGAGCAACAGCCTTATGGATAGAGAGAAGCAGGAGCTGTCCTATATTTTGTCTTTAGCGCCTTTTGATGTTGTCTCTCATGGCACACTCGCAAGCAAGGGAGAGGAAAACTGAAGTGATTATGAACTGGGTGCTCCCTGCCCGAAACCTGCACGAATGGAGAAGTTATCCAGTGTTCCTGTCAGGCTGTGAGCGTGCACGGAGCAGGATTTCAGAAGGGTTGGCTCTGAGCTCATGCATTCATTAATGGCTTGGTTGATAGAATGAGAGCCTGCCTATTTATTTTGCATATGTGATGGAGCAAGAAGGACACAGGAATAGGATTTGAATTTGAAATGATTTTGAGAAATAGGAGAAACGGTCTTGGGGGAAAAGTGAAGCACAGTTCAACAGGAGTAGATGCGAAGTTCTGCCCTTAGGAATAATCAAGAGCACAGAAGCAGGAGGGGGACTGGCCAGCAAGGCAGGCTCTGAGAATTGCAGTGGACCTCAAGCTGAACATGAGTGCACCGTGCCACCCTGAGAGCGAAAATCAAATGTTGCCTGGGCTGCGTAGACAGCAGCAGCATTTTTGAGACACGTGGAGTACAGGCTCTCCTCCGCTTTGCCCTGGGGTGTGTCAGGAAGAGCATTTCGGGCATAGCAATTTGAGAAAGATGTGGGAGAAGGCCAGAGAAGAATGGTGAGAAGGATCAGAAGGAAATGCTGAACCATTGGGGGATATTTACTCAAGAGAGAAGATTGGAGAGGGGACATTATCATCTTCAAAGATGTAAGCTTTGGGGCTCATACCAACCTGACATCAGTCCCGGTCCTTTTAACTTCAGCTATTCACGCCAGTGTGGATGAGATGGGTCCTGCCTGCGGTGAGACCGGGACCTTCTGGAGGCCTCCAGAGCTGGCCTCAGCCAAGCCTGGCCCTGCAAGGCAGTTGCCATCTCTCCCTGCCCCACACTCTGAGAAGCCTGCGGGCAGCAGAGCCGCACTGCCACGTGCCCAGGAAGGACACAAGGACTGGCCCGGCAGCCAAGGGAGGGGTTGGAATGCCGGGATCCCCAGAGGACCCTTGTGCAAGGCTCTCAGCTGGCACAGTCAGCGAATGAAGATTAAATAGCCAAGTAAAGTTGCTTTGCCTCTTATCAAAGGGCTGTTGCTCTCCCCTCCACTTGCAATGACTCATGCTGTGCTAGAGCACTTTCCCCAGCCTCATCTGGGATGTATTACTGCCTCGGACCCCACTCTGCTTCCTCACAGATGTGGATTCTCCCGGAATGTCTGCCTCCTCCTCCTCTCTAGTGTTTCTGCTTCTGAGGTGTCCCCCTCCCCAGCTAACGAAATGCAGTCCCCTAAGCAGGGCTCCCCTTGGCTTGTGCCCGGCTCCTGGGAACCCCTTGTAACGTGTGCCCCGGCGCCCGCGCTGGCTCTGCTGATGGCTGCTGCCCGGGCTGCGGGCGTCGCGTCCCTTCCCCGGACCTTTCCTCGGGGGACTGCCCAGGAGTGAGCTCGCACCCTGCGGGGGGAAAAGGGAGGGGAGCAGGCTGGGCCACGCTGTCAGCCCTCCTGGAGGCTGCTCCTGCAAGGAGAGCGGTCGTGGCTGCACCTGGAAGTGGGCGTTTGTCCCGTGAACAGCAGAGCTGGGGTGGGAAGCCAAACCATCCTGGCAAGAGGGAGAAGCAGCCAGGAGACAGCCTGGGATGTGACAAGCCTCAGTCACCGCATGCATGAAGGGAGAGAGAATTTCTGCCACCAGGTGTGATGCTCAGGTACACGAAAGGTGAGGGACCACCCGCGGTCCCACCTGGAGGTGAGCAGGAAACTAACCCTCGCTGCAGGGAGCCCCCAAACTAACCCTCGCTGCAGTGAGCCCCCAGACTAACCCTCCCTGCAGTGAGCCCCCAAACTAACCCTCGCTGCAGGGAGTCCCCAAACTAACCCTCGCTGCAGGGAGCCCCCAAACTAACCCTCACTGCAGTGAGCCCCCAGACTAACCCTCCCTGCAGTGAGCCCCCAAACTAACCCTCGCTGCAGGGAGCCCCCAAACTAACCCTCGCTGCAGTGAGCCCCCAGACTAACCCTCGCTGCAGGGAGCCCCCAAACTAACCCTCGCTGCAGGGAGCCCCCAGACTAACCCTCGCTGCAGTGAGCCCCCAAACTAACCCTCGCTGCAGGGAGCCCCCAGACTAACCCTCGCTGCAGGGAGCCCCCAAACTAACCCTCCCTGCAGGGAGCCCCCAGACTAACCCTCTCTGCAGTGAGCCCCCAAACTAACCCTCGCTGCAGTGAGCCCCCAGACTAACCCTCGCTGCAGGGAGCCCCCAAACTAACCCTCCTTGCAGTGAGCCCCCAGACTAACCCTCACTGCAGGGAGCCCCCAAACTAACCCTCCCTGCAGGCCGGTGAGCATCTGCCATAGTCATTTCTGCTTTGACAAAGAAGCCCAACCGTTTGGAAAGAGGATGCTCCCAAAAGGCTCCCCCTTTTTCAGAAGCCGAAGAGGCCCGTCCTGCCTGTTCCTGCCCGCTGGCCCCAGCTCTGCTGCGTGGGTTCTCCTGTGGGTTTCAGAGCCGTCCTCCTCTCCTGGACCAGTTTAGTTCTGACCTGCAGAGGGGAAGGAGGAAGACATTCAAATTCAAGGTAGTGAGCACAGATTCATTGGATCTTCATTACGAGCTGCCAGCCGACATTTTGGAGGGGGGTGATCGCATACCCCTCTGTTTAGTAAGGTCTAATTTAACTGTCTCAGAAGCCCATACATCTTTCAGTGCCTGGGACAGTGGTGACTCAAAGAGGCAGCAGAGCTAAATCAGATGCCAAATACTGATTCCTCTGCACATCCCCAGGGACTGGCAACTGGAGCTACTCTCACCATCTGTCTTCCCGCATGCAGCCCCTGGAGAAGATGCACGCTCCTTCAGCTAACAGTGAAGACAGCGAAAGGACAAATGCTTTCATTTCCAAGCATATGGATTTTCTGTTCAGGTATTTCGGGAATGCGCTGCATTAGGGGAATGTGTTTTGTTCGTCTCCGTAATGGGACGTAGCTGCTGCACTTTGCTGTAGTACAGGTGTTGGGCTGTGCTTTACCGCATGTCACGGCTGGCTGGACCGACTCCTCCACATCCCCTGCCCAGGGTATCTTTCAGGGAGGTGTGTGCTTTGAGATCCTCGGAGGAAAAAGTGCGTAAAAGATTGTATTTGTTGTTCCTCGTGCTCTTGCACTTATACCAGGCAAGCTTGGAGACTGAATGGGTTGGCCGGAAACTTGGGACATACGATAAAAGCATTTTCTTTCTGGGAAGGACACATCTTCATGGGAACAAGTCCGGTATTAATAAACTATCAACAAGCAGCCAAGTTTGTTGTGTTAACTCAAAAGTAATGAGGTCGTTGTGAATCACTAGGAGTCTGGGACGCGGGGGTAGAAACCAGCTTGGAAAAATACTGGATTAGGCCAAAACCTGGAACTGAACCCTTTTTTCTTTCTTTATGGTTGAAACTATTTAACAGTTTATATTCTTCACATTAGTTTTCCATTTCACGTTTCCAAGAAAATGGGAGGGGAAACCTCAGGTACCGCAGAAAGCATCCCGGCCTGGGGGGGATGCACAGCAGGCAGAGGGGGGAGCTCGGGCAGGTCTGGCCTCTGCACCCCCAGGCAGAGCCCCCGAGGGGGGCAGCGCCCTGCCCCAGCTCTGCAGGGACCTGTCCCCGAATCGCCCGCCGACGGGGCTGGCGGTGATGCTGCCGTGCCGGAGGACCTGAGCTGGGGAGGGAGCGCGGGTTGCAAGCTCTGCCGTCCTCCCTGACCTCAGCCTGATCTTGGACACCAGAAGGAGGAGGAGGCTGGGGCTGGGGCCACCTTCCCGTTCTCCCCAGCCACTCACCTCTACAGCACCAGTTCCCAAAGGCTTTTTGTTCCTTGAGGGGCACCCACGAAATGTGGGAAAAACACCCATTTGCAAATGTTTTCCAGGCTACAGGTGTCTGGGGACTTTAGGGAAACAGCTCGGTGACAGGGTGACATTTGAGTCAGACGAGTTCTCATGGAGAAAGGGAGCTGGGGTGGGAAAAACCCTTCTCCCCAGCTTTGCATATTCATTTATTATGATTAACAGGCTAATCCAGTGCCCCTCCCTACACTCTGACAACCTCAATACCCATCTGCATTTTGAATTACCTTTTTCCTTGCGAAGTCTGGCTCTTCAGACCACCCACAGTACTGCCAACAACTCCTTCTTATCCCCCTGCCCTTACTGTCTCCCAGGGAGCTCCCTCCCTTCGCGCATCACCCTGGCGTGCCAAATTGGGCTGGGAGCAAAACCCCAGCTCCAAACACTCCCAGGCTCATCCCCAAATCCAGACAATGCAGCCTGAGCTTCTCTCTGCTTAGTCTCCACGCAGTTGTGCCCCTGCCACACTCTTCCTCAGCTCTTCTTCCCGTGCTCACTTTCTGGCGGGTTTTCCTCATCTTCCTCATCCAACCACCCCGGACTTCTCTTCCCCAGCGCCTGCAGATGTGTGATCTGTTTGCACGGGCATGCCAGGCAAGGTGGCACCTCATCTTCCTCCCGTCCTCCCTGCAGGGGAGCCACCTCTTGCCCTGCATCAAGCCCTGCTCCTCCCGAGGGCCAGTGCAGGTCCCTGACCTTCTCCTGCACCGATCCCCATCCGGCGGCTCTGCTCCCCGCGCTGGCATTGCCACATGCTCTAAAATACTGCTTGGCTCACTTCGAACAGCAGCTTGCCCTCCCCTAGCAGACCTTTATCCACCCCCGGAGGGGTCTGAATACACTTTCCCTCAGGCGGTCCCATACCAACATCCCCCATGTATTTAGCTGTGCCACCAGTGACAGCCAGGAATGACACCGGCACTGCCCAGACCCAGCAGAAGCCTGCAGCCAGGAGCATTCCAAGAGGCTGGTTAAAGCTCACAAAAGTTGCTGGAAAGGCATCACCCCGCCGCCCTCAGACCTCAGGAACCCCCTATCTTTGCTCTAGAAATGCTCTCTGGTAATCCCAGAGCAGTGGAGGTTAATCCGTCTTCTTGGGGGTGAAAACTGAAACAGGAGGAGGAATATATAAGCTCTTCCAAACTGTGAGACACAGCAAACCCATTGGATCAAGCATTCAGAAATGTCCCACTCTGACCATCGATGTTTTATTCAGCGCTAATTTGCAAGTCTTTGCATTCAAGATGATATTGAAATTACTCTAGTTTCCAACAATGGTAAAACCAGGGCTTACGCAGACCTGGAGGAAGCTCGTCTGCTTCCCCGCCAGCTTGGCTCCCACGGCATTTCTCAGAAGAATGGAGAACAATTCTGCAAAGAATGAGCTGAAAAGTGACATATTCGCCCTCCTTTGTTTTCACTTCCATCAGCTGAAATCTTCCTCTTCTCTAATTCCTGAAAGGCTCTCATTGTAATTAACTTCGCAGGAACATGTGAGCAACACGATGCTGCCAGTTCCTCAGCAGCGGAGGCAGCCAAGCAGATAAAGCCGCAGGAAGCCGAGGCCGTGCTGTAGCAACACCCGCCCGCCCGGCTCTCGTCTGCCTGGCACCAGCCCGGGCACGGCGCGATGCTGCTGCCTGGCACCAGCCCGGGCACGGCGCGATGCTGCTGCTCCCTTCTCCCCCATGTCCCCCTGCTTGCCTGGCGCTGGGCCCGTCACAGCCGCAGCCCCCGAGGCGCTGCCCGGGCCCCAGAGCCCGGGGGGTTCGTGCTCCCGGCAGCCCCAGCTGCACCGGCTGCCCCTGCTCCCCCGTCCCCGGGGGGCTGTTCGCTGCAGGTACACTTTTTATTGGATTTTGTTAAATTAAACATATGATCCCATATTATCTGACCCAGCTCTGAAGTCTCCCAGGCACAAGTAAGCTCTGCTGTCTCAGCTTTTCATTTACATGTTTATTTACTGCCTTTCAGATCACCCGGTTCGCACTGTGCAGCCTCTGATGAATAAATAACCAGTGCCCTTGTAGGCCAGATTGATTAAATGTATTTAATTAATGAGCCCAGCGCCCCTTGAGGACTCTCCCAACTAAAATACTGAAACCAGCCTTTTGTATATGACACCGCCAGGACCCATTGATTTGCAGCAATATGAAAGAGGAATAATTTAGTAACTTCACTGATGCCATAACAAGGACATCCCCGAGGACGGGGAAAGGCTGCCGAGGGGTTGGGTCGCAGGCGGTTCACACGTGGCTTGCTCCCCCTCACCGCTCGGCCACGCAACGCCTGCCAACGTCTTTATTTCTGGGGGCGGCGGCTGTCTGTCCTCCCCTCGCCAGCTGTACCTGCGCGGCTGGAGGGACCGGGTGCTGGGGAGCCAGCGCCGCCGGCTTGCTCCCAATGGGCATCGAGGGCACACGGGTACTGGAAACAACGGGGAAAGAGCAATTGTCCTCCAAGGGAAAAAATAATCTGCTGCCGTTCAGAAGGTGCTTACTCCTTTGCTCAGGTCAATAAATAGGGGTTCAGGGGAACAGGCAGAGCAGGGATAAAGAAACACAGAGACATTGCTGGAAGCCAGGGGAGATGTGCTGGAGGAAGGCTCGCAGTCTGTCCGAAACTACCAGGGCAAAAGGCATGGAGGAAAGACTTCAGTGTGGGCTCACCATCGGAATCATTTTAACTTGTTTCGTAAAAGACGGAGGCGGTGAGGCTGGGCTGGGGCTGGCTGGCATGGCCGGCTGAAGGCGGTGGTGCTGGGGCCCTCTGCGGTTGTGCAAAGCCCCCAGAGGGGAAAGCCCAGCCTGGTGCAGATCAACACCGCTCCCGGGTATCTGCCCGCAGAGCTCGGAGGATAACTGCTTTCCGGGCAGCAGGCAGGGAAGGCAGAGGCAGCCTCCTGCCCAGCCGCTGGGCTCCGGGGAGGGAGGCAGGCAGCGGGCAGCGGCCAGGGTGAGCAAACGGGTGCGGGGAGGGGTTCTGGCCCTGCACTTTCTCAGACAGATGCCTGACCTGCAGAGGCTCACAAGCAGCCTTTCCGAAATCCGTGCCTGAATCTTCTGCCCTAATTCTCCATTAGCAAATGCGATGACAGGCAGATGTTAAGAGCTCCCCCGGGCCATTCCTCACCAGGCAGGTTGCTGAGACATCACGATCCAGGGCTCAAAACCGGCTCTGAGCAGCTCTGCGCAGACCCGCAGCAATTTGTACCTGGGGACAGGAGTTGCTGAGCTGTCGCTCCCGTGGGAGGCTGTGCCCAGCCGCTGGGGGCAGCGGGGCTGCAGAGGGCTGGGGACCAGGGGACCTCAGGGGATGCTGCAGCCAGGGTGGCAGGGCTTTGCCGGGCGGTGCACGGCATTACCCCGAGAGGAGACAGCTGGGGTTGTTCCTCACCAAGGGCAAACCTGGAGGTTTGCAGGAGAGGGGAAGCAGGGGCAGGACTGAGGAGCCCACGCTGGGCTGGGGCAGGGAGAGCTGCCCAGGGCCAGCCTCAGCAGCCGTGGGCCGAGGACCACGTAGCTAAAGGGGACAGACCAGCCATGCAGTCAGGGTGTTCAAGCAAGCTGCCTCCCCGCTCCCCAGCTTTCCCTGTTCGAAGGCAGATGGCAGGCCCTGCCAGCACCTTGCCCTGCCGCAGACCTTGCCCTGCCAGGCCCAGCAGCATCCTAGAGAAGATACCGCATGGGTTTATTAATTAGTCCATTAAATTATTGCTGAAGCTAATTGAGACCCACATGTTCCCCCTCCAGCTCCCTCCCCACCGGCCGGCAGCTCGGGCAGGAAGACGCAGCATTACAAAGGATCAGTAGCGTGCAGCTAATTAGCTGCCGTTGGGAGCATCCAACGCCAAGCGTGCCGCGTGTCCTCCGTGCCGCCTGACACAGACGTCTGCCAGGCTCATCTCGGTGACGATCATCAGGTTTTAATTAGTCTCAAACACGACTCCTGTCACAAACACTCTGCTGGGGGTTGTTTGTTTTAATTTGATCAGGGACAGGCAAAGAGAGGGGGAAGAAGGAAGGTAATTAAATTTGACTAAAAATCTTGGAATGCCATTAAAGCTGATGTCCTCATTTGCATAACCCGCTACCCGCAGCGCCCAGAACTGCCACCAGCTTGCCGGCCTCCCCCCGCGCAGCCGCGGCCCCGCCACCCCTAGGTGGCACTGCCCGCCCGCGGAACCTGCGCGGAGCCCCGCGGAGCCCGGGCGCGGCCGCGCTGAGGACGGGTCGTGCAGGGCAGAGGGGAGGTGGGTCAGTGGGGAAAGGGGGAAAAAAAAATATCCTGGCCTGCTTTTTAGCAAGTTGGGGGGGGGGCTGCTGGTGAAGTGGTTAAAATACCAACACCTGGGCTAAGTGGTTAAAACATCACCACTTGGGTTGTTCCTCTGCTGGAGCTGCCGAAGGCTCCAAAACTCTCCTGCAGTGCTCGGAGCAGCCCGGTGCGGATGCCTGAGCCCTGACCGAGGAGCAGCGCGGTGCCGGGTCGTGCTGTGGGCAAGACACTGGGAAAAGAGGCAGAGCGACAAGGCTGGGTGGCTTCCCAGCAAGGCGAACACAGCTGGCTGTGGCTCCAGATCGCCGGCCTTGGGAATGCTGAGGCTCCCAGAGCTGGGGCTTCAGTCCCCAGCACAAGGACAACTAAGCGGCAGGTGGGTGTAAGATCAGACCGGGCATTTCTCTCCTCAGCCCTCCCCTTGTGTGGCCTTAAACAGCTCCTTTTGTCCTTGGGGTTCTGTTTCCCTGCTTGTGTTTCCCTGTTTAACATGGAGAAAATACTATTCCTAATTTCCCTGCTTGGCTGTCCATAAAGCAATTATCTGATAATTATTTCTGCTTATTGGCAAGTTAGTTCTAATGATGTTTGCTAAACATTTGATTATTATTGCAAACACCGCTTTTGCACGTGGACTCGGGGCTGTGATTTCTAGAGACTGTTTCTGGGAGAAGCAGGTTTCACAGGCAGGTGCTTTGTTTTATGGAGATATTGCAGTCAGAGCTAGAATTTGTGATGCTGTTAGGTTTTTCTGGTTGTATAGATAAAATAATTAAGGTGATAAGCTTACACTGAGTGACAAACAGGGGTTTGATGATTGATAGAATTAGACAGTAAAAATCCTGGACGGTTTGGGAAGAAACACAGAGACAAAAAGGGAATAGGGGTGTTGGGGGAGGAGAGGGAAGGAGGAATGTCTCCTGTCTGTCCCTAGGATGTGCATTTACAGCCAAACCAAATACTCTGGCTGTTTAAAGCAGGAGTATCTGCCCCCGTCCCCCCAAACCCGTCAGCGGTGGGTGCCAGGTAGCAGATATAGGACACAAGCCAGGGCGATGCTCGGGAGCCGCCCTCTGCAAGCACCCGGTGCCCACTGAGGGCTGCTGCTCCCCAGCCGAGCTCCTGCCAGCCTGGCCGGCCCCTCGCAGAGCACATCCCTCCATCGTGCCCAGGAAGAGGAGTCGATCACGAGACTCACACAAGACCACAGCAGCCAGGAGAGCTGGCTCAGCAGGACCCCGGCTTGCCCAGCCCAGGCACCAGGGTCTCCCGTGGAGCAGCTCAGGGCAGCCCCTGCTGCCTAAGTCGGCAGGTTTGGATGTTTCTTGGAACTGATTGATTCACCTCCTGCCACAGCCATCCCTTTTCAAGCCCTGGAGACCGCTATGCAGTGCTTGAGAAATGCTATTAAAGGCCTTTCTGGAGGGTTTTCTGTAATCAGGGCCTTTTACCAAGAGCCCCAGGGCATCGGAAGAGAGGGATCATCCCTATGGCACGCAGTGCTTTCCCAGAGATGATTTGCCCATTGCTCTTAGCTGTCTAAAGGCACACGTGCTTTTCTCACATTGCTCCCTCTCACTGCGGGAGCCGTGGTGGCAAGAAGAGCCCAGGAGAAATAGCAGAGTGGGTTAGAGTGCAAAACGCCCAGGTGTTTGCTGAGAATAATGCAGAGAAAACTGGAGAGAAGCCTCATTCCAGCCTCCAGGTGGGCTCTGGGGGAAGGAGAAAACATCCCTTAGAGGCACTTAGCTAGCCAGGTGGCATCGGCTCTTATTCAGCTGGGAGATAGAGCCCACCCTTGCATTGTTCAGCATTGCCCCTTCCCCACAAACCTGCTGGGAATAAAACCTTAGAATGAAGGAAGGAGAGAAACAATGTGGACGTGGAGCTCCTAAGTGCTGGGAAAGCCAAGGGGTTATCAGTACCACTCCAGGTGCTGGCGGAGCAGAATAGGCTCTTGCAATGCAAATACTATACAAAAAAAGAGGACTAAAGAGAGAGAGAGCAGGATAAAGAGGTTGAGCTATTACAGGAGCAGTGGAGGGGAAGAAAGTGATGTGGACAAAACGTAGGAGGCTTTTAGCAGCTGAGGACAGTTTGAACGAGCCTGTGCTGGCTGCAGAGGTTGTAAAGGATGTGATGGAGGGGCATCACGACTGCGCTTTGCAGCCTGTGTGAGAATAGAAGGAAGCTGAAATGCCACCCGCTCCCAGCTGGTCTCCAGGGGCAGTGGCACCCCTCTGGAGAGCACCCAAGGAGGAACTGCCTCTTCTAGTGGCACTGTGGAAATTGGGCCTCTTCCTCCAGCATGATAAAGCTGGCAGTGCTGGAGATAAAAGACCAGGCTCGCACCAGCAGCACGTTAGGAGCTCGTTGTCTGACAGTTGTTACGGCAGCACACATTACCTTTATGAGGAGACGTGGTGGTGTTCCTGTCTTAAGAAAAGGAATGGATTGCATTTATCGTGGGCCCCAGCAAAACCAGGATGTCATAAAAATGAATTGCACTTGTGAGCAGGGTAACATCTGTCATTACTATGGATGTGCCTCGGGAGCTCCCTCGGAAACTGTCCCAGCTACGACTGCAGCAGTCCTGCACACTGAGTATGGACCGGCCGAGGTTACTGGGGGGATGTGATCCTCTTCTACACCTTCTGCAACGATAGCACAGATCTGCCGAACTTTATCCTCCTATTTAAAAAAACTTGGGACTAATGACATGTTAGCTGTCTCTAAAAGGAGAGCTGGAGCATCCTCTGAGCACCTTTCCCCAGCTCGCATGCTTTTGCTTTCTCTGCTGCCATGTGGCTGAAACATGAAGTATTTGCAAGATGGCTGGAGAAGAATGGGCATCGTCCAAAAGTCATTGCTGGTGCTATTCCCCCTAGCCCTCAATATTCAGCTTATATGTGGGGTGGGTTAGCGTCTCTTGTGCATCTTGCAGCTTTCCTTTGATCGCGCAGTTGTGGGGCTCCTACCGAGCTCTGTTCCCTGCCCTCCCCCAGCGGCACTTTCCCGTGGTGAGCCACCGAAGCACTGGCACCTCCTTGCAGTGCTGCAAAACAGGCGTGATACGCGCAGGACTGGCAAGTGGGATTTGCGTAGCACTTTAAATCTTTCAATTAAAGGCAGCCCAGCTGTCTGCTTTCTCCCTCGTCTCGGGCTGTCTCTGCTGTGACATTCGCAGGTAATGATCTGTCCTTACATGCAAAGTTCAGGAGTCTCGGGCTGCCCAGGCAGCCAAGGGCACAGATGTCCAAGGAAGCTCTTTAATACAGTGTGCAGCAGAGCCCCAGGAATTTCAAGAGAAATCCATAGCTTCTCAAGGCAAGTCTGGATCCATGGGGGCAAAAACTACCTAAAAGTGTCTAAAGGACCAGCCAGTAGCAAGAGGAAAGTCGGGCTGGTTCCCCAGTAAAGCCCAGAACTGGCTTAATCCTTGTCCAGACCTGGTGGCCTTCAAGGAGCCAATTCTTCTCCTGAGCCTGAAAATCTGGATTTCCCTGCTGCAGTGGCTCCCAAACATCCTCCTGCAAGGCACTTAGCAGGCTGTATCTCTCAAGATGCCTAAAGCAATGGAGGGTATGAACCCTAAAAAGCAGCACAGCTCAGTATTTATGTCTAAAATCCAACATCAGAACAAGGTGTTGTGATCAAGCTTCTTGTCTGTTTTAAGGTTGGCGATTTCACACGATTTCAGCATGATGATTGGAAAGCAAAGGCCAAATATTTTCCTGTGATTTATTCTGCAATGATCTGCAGAAGTAAGAAGCATGCAAGTTTGCAGAATATGTAAGAAACTGCCGAGTGTGCCAGCTTAAACAGCTTCAGCAATTTGTTCCACTTCTTCCCAACCGTTGCACAGCCCAGAGCAGTTACAGGCGGCTCCACCTCTGCCCCGGTTGGTCTCTGGTGAAACTGGTTCTGTTCCTCAGAGTTTAAACCATAAACGAGTGGGGTAATTACTTCACTTCAATATTTATAGCTTTGTTGCCTGCAACTATGTTTTTGCCCAGCTCCGGGAACTGTGAGCGCTGGTCCGACGGCGGTGGGTTCATGCGCTTCCTCCCCGGCTCTTATGGCCTGAGCCCAGCGGATGGCAATGTTGGTAAAAGCTCATAGGAGATCAGGGGTCAGAGCTGCTTTACAATGCCAATGCTAACTCAAGTAAAGCTATGTTTCTCTTTAGCTTCAGCTATGCGTTTCCCTTTATGAATTCTTCTGGGCGTCCAACTTTTATAATGGTTCTGGTTTCTACTTTCCAATTCCCTCTCAGTGGCTGTCCTGCTAAGGTAACGTTATGCTTTCATGGGGACTGCCCCATGGCAGAGGCAATCTCAGTGGCAGTGGAGACCAGTTTCACCAAAGGGTTGGAATTTCAGCACGAAGACCTCGGACCTGGATGCCACCCTCGCTGGCAGACGCCGCACGGAGCAGTCCAGCAAGCCCTGCAGCATCCCCGCAGGGGCGTGCGACTGCACGGGCACAGATCCCTGTGCCGGGATGGTGTGTGAGCACGCATTAAAATGAGAACAACATGGTAAGAGGCATATTGGGCTACCATGCGCTAGCGTTTACCCTATTTCACATGTGTAGACAGCAGCCTTTGTGCAGCAAGGAAACGTTCTTCGGTCCTGTTTTGTAGTGGTACTAGCTAAATCTTCCATCCATGTTGGGGGTTTTCAACCACAGAATGAAATTAGCAGCAGTGGAGCATGGCCACATCCAGAGCAAGCACACAAACCACGGAGGGAAGAAGTGCTCAGCTGGGACTGCAGAGCAGAACAAGCTGGCAGAGCATTTCTCCCCAGCTGGAGCTGACACCCCAACTAACCTCTTTACGCCACCAAGGTTGGAGTTTATTAAAGACCATGAGTCAGCCAGACCTTGAGTATGAATCTCATTAAGCAGTAGAGCACTAACATGCCCTTGCTCCTAAGAAAGACTCTGTCTCCTACTTCTTCCAGTTCCCGGGTCCTTTCCCTTCCAGCGGGGACCTGTCTGACTTCATTTACCTTCAGGTTTTGGTCAGGTTTGTGCAATCTCCTTTTCCAGCATGATAAAAGGTGATAATGCACAGGAGAAATGTGGAACAACATGAAACTCCATGGGGACTCACACGTGGAGGGCAACAGCTTCCTGCTGGCTCTGCTGCATCCCCAGCAACGCCAGGACCTGGCTCCGCTGCGGCAGCAGGGAAAGTGGGGGTAAGGACAGTGTGAGCGAGGTCTGGCTCACGCTGTGGCTCGGGGCATTTTCACTCAGTCCAGATTTCTCTGGAAGCGCTGCGGCGTTGGTGTAGTCCTCGCGGTGTTTGCTAATGAGATATTTCTGTCCCTTACCTGTGAAGTGTGTGGTAGGGAACAGCACTTCTGATGTGGAAAGTGGCTTCCCAGGGCAAAACACAACCGCGGTGCTGACAGTGAGCCATCGCAAGGTCGGGGCTTTGCTCCACCAGCCCCTGTGCTGCGGGAGTCGGGACCAGACCGCCCGGCTCTGCAGCATCACAGCTTTGGAGAGAAAACCCCCGGAGCTGTGTGGGAGCAAGAGGCCAAGCCTCAGCAGCAGCACAAAGTTCAACACCGCTGTTCGTATCGGAGCCCTCCCTTCCAAAATGCAGCCCTGCCTGCCTCCTTGATAGCCTATGGGGCATTCCTCACAGCCCCCAGGTCTGGGATAAAGCCAGCCCTCTCCAGCAGCCCAGCTTCAGCTCCTGGGTGGACTTGGGAACTGTTTGCTGGGGCTGGAGACCTCTGCTCTGTCGCTGTTGTAGTGCATCTCTGAGCCTTTCTCCTCTGGACTTTAGTCTCCCCACCTGCAAAGTGGGGGACAGCAATTGCTTCTTACCCAGCCACGGGAAAATGAGGTTTAAACAAGCCTTCGTTACTGCCCCTTGGCCCCGGCCGGAGAGGGCTGCCAGTGGGAAGGGTGCTGTAGTTCCCAGTCGCGCAGCCGCAGGCAGTGACGCCTGGGGCTCCGGCTCACGGGCGGTGCTCTCCGGCGGTGATGCAGCTCCCAGTCGCTCTAGCGAGGACTGGCAGAATTTGTTTTCTCGCTTGTCCAGGGAGGAAACGCCTGCCCGGCATGCATGCACGCCTCCCTTGGCACCTCCGGGAGTATTATCCATTGTTGATATAAGAAGGGACGGGGCTGAAGTGGTGCGAGCTGCCCAACGCCTGCGGGGCATCTGCCCAGATGTGCAGGGGACCTCACCAGGAGAGAGGCAGCAGAGACTGAGTCCACTTTTCCTGTAACTGTGTGGAGCAGCAATGGGGGCAAAAGTGCAGCTTTTAGGAGGACGTGGCAGGTTAAGGTGAGGCTGCAGCGGGAGCCCAGGCTGCTGGGCTGGATAAGGCCCCCCTTTGCCCCAGGCGGCTCTGGCAAGGAGGGGAAGGGCAGCTTCGCATCTCTGTGTGTGGACCTGCTGCTCCACTCCTGTTTCTTATCTGTGCTTTCAAAGATTATACGGAAGCAGAAAATGAAAAAATTTAAATGTCACCACAAAACCCACTTTCTGCTCCTCTTGGTATTTTTTATTTTTATGACAGGTTTTTCAAAGCAGTGCAGCCTCCAAGTTTGGGGACTGCAGCAGCAGTCGCTGATGGTAGCCAGGCGAGGTAAATCCAGATGTGCCTGCTGGAGGACAGGCCATGTGCAGGAAGGAAAGTCCGGGGCACGGTGTCTTTTTAGGGCAGGAGAGAGCAGGGATTATTTACAGGTGAATCAGAGAAACTGCAGGTTGCAATATTTCATCACAGACCAGCTTTGCAGAGAAAGGAGTGGTGCTCTCTCTGCCCCTGTTCCCAGCGGTATCGGATGCTGCCTCCAATTCTCCCTTTGCAGTTTCATATTAAGTCACTAATTTCCACTTACCTGACACAAAGTTGTTTCTGGGAGCTGTTAACTGGTCCACATTAGAGAAGCGGACAAGGCGATGTGTGTGTAGGTGGCCTGTCCAGGGGGAAGATCGTGTACAAATGTGTGCATTGTTAATTATTACTGTGTTTTCTTATAGTTCAGCGGGGAGAGGTTTCTCCTGCCCGTTTGCTTGTTACTTGGCAGGCTCTCAAACCTGTGGCCGCCTTCTTCCCTGTCCTCTTCTGCCAGCTAATAAATGAATTTTTTGGAGGAAGGTGTTTTCAAGTTCACTGCCTCAAGTTCACAGCTTCTCTTCGCTGTTAATATGGCTGGATAATGGGATTGAACTTTGCCCAGGTTCCTTTTTTACCTTTCAAAGCACCAGTTAAAGTTGTGTTTTCTCCGATTTGCCCTCTTCTCCATCTCCTTTCTGCCTGGAGGGTTAGGTCCGAGGACAGAAGAGGAATGTAGAGACTGGCCAAGATGCTGCCCTGCTGGGAGCTGCAAATGAATAATCTGTGGTTTCAAGTGGAGATCCCTCAGGAGTCCTGCTGCTTGCTGGGACCACTCGCTGTCCTACGGGACGTCTGGCAAGCCCTTCTCCAAGCTGGGTGCAGGGAGCCCAGCCCGAGAGGAGCCATACCCGTCAAGGGACGTCAATGCAGCGCTGGCGGGACAGGGAGCATGGCACAAGTTGCAGCGCTTTCTCTTGTTCGTAAATGAACGTTTGCCAAAAATGTCCCGCTACTGGGGTTAGGCAGTAAAGGTGCATGAATTTCCTTCTTGTCCTTGAACGAGATCACATTGGTTCAGCAGGGATGCTGAAACCATCGTGCCTTTTGATGTGACTGCCACACTGGGCGGGCGGCACAGGCTTCGCCCGGAGAACTGCAGAAAGGATTTAATCAGGACTGAAATGCATGCTTCCAGCATCTTGTCTGGCTGCAGACGTCGTCCTGGTCTGATTAATCCTTCATATCTCACCAGCACTGCCCCATTCCTGCAGGTTTGTTGGTCCATCTGTAGTCAGTTGTGCAGAAGGGTTGTCGGCTCGGGATGCTGCTCCGGAGGGTCCCTCCTCCAAAGGTGGGAGCGGAGCCTGTGCCTGGCTGGTGAGGCATTGGTAGGAGAGGGAGAGAGATGCTGGGCAGCACCAGAGACTGCGCCCAGGGATGTTTCAAAGGCTGCCTGAGTCTAGCTCTGAAGATTCAGAGCTTTGCCTGGAACCACCTGCGGTTCGGGCACAACGCTGCTGCTGGCTCCGGCGTGCTCAGGTTTGGGTGGGAGGGGAAACCTGCCTGCCCCTTCGGCAGGAGGGTGACCATGGGCAGATGGGTGGGAAGAGGCTGCTGACTTAGGGAAAGACGGATCAGCTTCACATCTGCCTCAGCTCCTCCAGAGGCAATTTCTCCAGCTGATGAGCATATTTCTGTATTTAACACTGAACCTTGGCTGTTCTGCTGAGCTCAGCATCCCGCTTCCCAGGCTGGGAGCAAGGCAGCAGGCTGTGACTGTTGTTAGATGGATGAACAAACCCAGTAACGGCCCCAGACTAACAATGTCACCCAAGCGATCAAGTCCCACAGCAGCCAGATAACTGCCTTGACAAAGGCAGACGCTGCCCGCGCCTGGCCGAGAGCGGAGCAGGGCGTGCGGGACGTTGCACACGCAGCCGACATCGACCTGCCCACTGCCCGTGGGAGAGCAGAGCTGGTCCGTGACGTGCAGCTCGTGGCCTCAGACACAGGCAGAGACTCACCTCAAATAGAAGGGAAAGAAGGACCAGAGAAGTCAGACCTGAGTGAGAACCGAGGGATTTGGCACGAGGAATTATCCCAGTGGAAAACAAAGTAAAAGGGAAAAGCTGCTTGATTTGCTCAGAAGTAACATTATCCAGGGAGACAGCAAAGACGGCTCCGGCAGGGAAGGTGCTGTGCGTGGCTGTGCCGAAGCGAAGGCTGCTGGCAGATGACTGCGGAGCTCTGTGAAGAGGTTATGCTTTTAAAATCCTGGGATATAAATCTATGCCACGCAATTGCACAAGTCCTCTCCGAGCCCCTCGGGGCTCTGTATCGTAACGTATTGCCGGGCTTCACAGCCCAGAGATTTAATGTGTGTGGGGAAGTGTCCAACGCCCATACATCATCTGGGTAGTTGGTGGGAGGCGCGTCCCCAAGAGCTGGAAGAAGATTGCTGCCAAAAGGCGGAAATTTTTTGGCCCATTAACAAAGCTCATGTTAAGAAATACAAACTTGGTGTAAAGATGCTGACGGCCTGCAGGAACATGGGGGAAGAAAGCTGAAAGGCTCTGAGAGCACAGAAGGTTGATCAAGGGCCAGAGCATAGAATGGGCTGTGGACATGCCCCAGAGAGGTGCAAGAACAGCAAGTTGGATGAAGAGCCGTGAAATGTGGGGTGTACATAAGAGAAGATGGGCACCCCTTGGCTCCTGCTGGGCTTCCTGAGGGGAGCAGGCTCCGTTGTTGGGTTGGAAGCAATATGAAATGCAAAGCGGGATGCCTTTCTGCACCAGGTACAAGCCCACAAGGTGCTTCCTTGCTCCCGTTCGTGATGGAGCATCTCCAGCCAGGTCCAGCTTCAGAGCAAAGTCCTGACCCTGCACCTTCACACCTTTGCAAAAGTTCGCTCTGCAGATCTCCCTGTTTTGCCCAGACCCTGTGCCATGAGGACATTCCTGAAGACAGATTCCTCAGCTCAGGCCCATCGTTTGCTGTTGGGTGTTATAACTTTCAGTCAGATATTCCACGGCACGCACACAGCTTCACACAGGGACGGGGGCTCCCGAAGAGTCTGCAGAAGAAATGTTGTCAGTCCCTGAAACCCACTTTCATTTTAGAGCTTTGATTTCCGCTCCCCCCCCCCCGCTGCAGGTTCGAAGGCTCTGCAATCACTGATGTCTGCACCTCGGCATCCAGCAGCAAATGCCTGAGCTTGAAAAGTGAGTTTGTCTCCTGACACTGAGCCCCCATCCAGCCCTCAAGATCAAAGTCAGTGCTTTAAACTGCAGCAGTGGAATTGCAAAGCCTCTGCAGAGGGTCTAAGGTTTGCATGCACAGAACTTTTTTCCAATAGCTTCTTTCCTTCTCTGAAAAAATGGAGTATTTTGCCTCTTTTCCATTTCCTCTTCCCCCAACAGCCTCACCCTATCTGGCTTTTAGCTTCAAAGTGCCCTTAGATCTTAAATAAATTTGATCTAGAGCCACAAATACTTTATATCATGTTCTTTTGGAAGCAGGGCCAGCTCATGGCTGGAGGGAGGTGGCGGTGGGAGGGAAGGCTGCATTTCTGGGACCCTATTTCCCTCAATGCAGAGGAAAGGAATAGAGATGTTGGGTTGTTTTAGAAGCAAGAACTTATCAAGAATTTTGATAAGTTTATTGATAAGCTTTAAAAGTATTAGTAGGAATGCGCAAATAAAAGCGGGGATATGTCTGTCATTTAACCCCACACACTTAGGTCTTCAGGTCGAGGAGAGGTGGGACAGTAGGTCCTGTGGCCTGAGTAAAGATTTGCTCTCCAGCAGCAGGGAAGGGGTTAAATTTTTACAGATTTTCTGGACCTGTAACAAGCCTTTGGAAATGCTGGGGAAAGGAGACTCCAAGGAGACCTGTGCTCACTGTGCAGATGGTCTGGGGGCCGAGCGTGGAGAGCAAAGCCGTGGTAGGGGTTTGCTCTCTGGCTGGGACTACCTCGCCTCCCTCCCGCTCCCCAGCTCTGAAACACTGATTTCTCTCCCTCCTCCTCAGGGCTCAGATGAATTTGACCCCAAGAAGCTGTTTCATCCACAGGACTCCCCCTCCCGTGCTTCCCACTGTCCTGGTCTGCAGGTTTCCATGCAGCATGAGGAGCTGAGGAAGGGCAGCCTGCAAACGGGGCAACCATGCCACTGCTCGTCCCTGGCCGCTTTGCAGTCACTGATGGGCACAGCCAGGCTGCCAGGGGACAGCCCCCGCAGCGGGAGGACCTGTGCCCAGGGTGGGCTGCACAGCACCCCTCTCGTCCTCCTCTCTCCTCGCCCCCCTGGGCCAGGGGCAGGGTGTGCACGGTGGGCAAAGGGACAGGGAGGGAGTCCCAGACAGCATGGGGATGGAGACAGGGGGGCCACAGCATCAGTGGGGAGAGAGGAAGACCCCTCCCCCTACCCGCAGCCCACCTGGACCCCAGCCCACAAAGTCTGAGTATGCTGACGTGTGCTCGGATGAAGGCTTAGGGGTGGTGTCTGCCTTGTCCCCACTGGGGCAGCGTCCCTGTGCTGGGATGGCTGACCGGGGCATGTAGTGCAGGGATGGGGCAGAGCTCCCGATGGATGCCACCACTGCATCGTGTCCATCCGGACACGGGTGGGTGCAGGTACTGACTGCAAATCCAGCAGAGGGCCCTCTCGGGGAGGAAGCATCCTTCCTCTTCCTCCACCTCCTCCTCCTCCTCTTTCTCCTCCTCCTCCTCTTTCTCCTCCTCCCCAGGCTGCCCTGGGCTCCCCTGGGGCGTGCACCCCAGGGTGCCCCACGCTGCTCCCGGGGTGGGGACCGCAGGCGAAGGGCTGCACCCTCCTGGTGAAGGATTCATTTCCTTCTCTTCTTTCCTCACCATACACATCCCCTCGCTGGATTTTATGTGCAGAGCCCCAGGCAGGCTGCGAGGTGCTGCAGAAGTGCCCGACGGCCGCTGCACCGGCGCCTTCCCCGGGACGGCGATGGCCGCCCAGCGCGGGGCTTCCCGGGGACCGGTGACTACCTGTAGCATCCCTGGGGCGTGCGCTCCCGGGAGACATCGGTGCCTTCGCGTACGTTAGCAGGGGAGGACCCGCAGCATCTCCACGCTCCCCTTCCCGCCTCCCTCTGCCGCCCAGCAGCCCCGACCTTTCCAAGCCGTTCGGGGCCGGGGACTGCCCTGCCAGCGGCTGCGGACATGAGGCGGCTCCTGATCGTTCTGCCATCGCTTCTCTACGCTGCTACAAGTAAGTGGCTGGCTGCGCAGGTCACACCATCCAAAGTGGGGAGGAAATCAGGCCGTTTGACCGGGGGTGTTGGGGGGGTTGCAGAGAATTTTGTAGTGGGATTTCGATATAGATCCTGGCACACAGCCCAGGGATGCCGGCTGCCTGAAAACAGCCGTGCTCCGCCGAGAAAGTGCTGTCCTGTGAAGAGAGTTTGTGTGCCTGGTAACACTGCGCTCTGCACTGCTTACTGTTTGCTTTTCTGGGCATCTGTGTTACCTGTACACCCAGAGATAACTGCAAATTGTGATTCTGCCTTTTATTCAAGAGAAGAGAGAGCGAGCAGGGGAGTGGAGGGGGAGCAGATGCAGCCGCTGCGCCGATGTTACGGTCTGAAAGGGGAGGGAGCGGTGGACAGGAGCCGGACTGAAAAGCAACACTTTTTGCTGGAAGTTAGGAAGGGGGCTGGTGGAGAGGCAATAGCTCTGTGCTATTTCCATTTTACTCTGATTTGCTGTGGTTTACTTTTGTGAATGGCAATGCAAATTGTTCCCTCCCTGCCGGCCCTGTGGGAGAGAGGAGGGGTTAAACCTTTCTCTCCAATCAAACAGTTAATTGTTTGTGTCTCCTTTAGAGTGGTTTGCTTTAGGTGCAGCTCAGCCCACCCCAGTACGGGAAGTGTAAGGGGAATTGTGTGCGGTGTGCTGTGAGAAGGGGATTGCAATCCCGGGCGGGGGGCGGGGGGGATGCACCGTGGTGCGGAGAACCTGGGCGCTGGAGACGAACGGGACGGGCGATGCATCCCCCCGGCCACGTCCTGTAGCTCTAGAACTTTGCTGGCAGAACCTCCACGGTTTCTTTGCAGACGGAGGCAATGCAGACCGAAGGCATGTTTCATTTAGCCTGTTAGTTTCTAGAGAATATGGTCACGGCTGCTTTCTTGGCGATACGTGGGCTTCGTTTACAATCCTGGGTGGCCCTCGTGAAAAGTGGAGGCAGATGCCGAGCTCAGTCCCGGCTACATTTGGCCGCCTCCTCTGGCTGTGCTCCCTTCTGTGGCCCTGCAGAGCCGGGGCAGGCAGCTCCCCGCTGCTGCACAGTGCCCGTGCCCACCCCGTCCCGCCTCGGCCAGGAACGTCCCGTATCTAACAGGCTGCTTCGGCTGCTTCGTCCGAAAATCACCTGTCTTCTCAGCGTTTTACCTTGCCTGAAACACGCCCTTTTCCTCTGTTTTGGTTTGGTTTTGGTTTTGGTTTTTTTTTTCATTTCACCGTCTCCTCTCTTGTCTCAGGTTGTTCTCTGATTTCTGTCCTGCACAATCCCTGGTTGCTCTAGCCCTGGGGGGGTTAATGCAGAGCGAGGTCCTATGGGGGTGGCTGGAAAGCATCAGTTTGGCTGGGAATCCGGGGCTTGAGCGTCATTCCTGAAAAAAATAGAAGATATCTGTGTTTATATGTATAAATATATATATCTATAAACTCTTCCCTCTTGGTATTTACATAGCTCCATATGCGGATATGCTCTCTGCAATAGGGACCTGGAGGCTCTGGAAAGGTTCCCGTTGCCTTCTGCGGGTCCTACATAAATTCAGACTAAGAAAACAGCCAGAAACCTGCGTGGCATGACAGTATGCAACAGAGAGCCTCCCTGGATAACTAGAAAAGGAACCAAGACAGGGAAGAAATCCCTCTGGAGGGACTCGAGCTCAGGTCTGAGGGCTGGGGTGAGTTGCGTCTGCACTCGCAGGACTTGGAGAGGGTAAGGGACACGCTTCCCTCCACTGCTGCTGCGGTGCTGGGTTTAGTGTATAAAACTAAATCTTGCAAAATCAATTCCCTTTCCAGCTCAGTTATAATTAACAGGTAGAAGTAAAAGATGGATTTTCTCTTTTCCCCACACCCCTGGTTTTCAGCAGCAGCCCGGCCCTGCTCGGTCTGACCGCCCGGGAAGAGGTGGCCTGGGTCACGCCATTGCCGGAGGAGATGCCTCGGAGTGAGGTGTTATTCCAGGCACCGGCTTCGTTCCAGGTGAACCATTTCATGCTGATGGTGACGCTTCTGCTGCTTCCCAGCAGGATGGAGGTTGGCACCTAGGAAGTCCTATTCATTTTGGAGCTATGCAGGCAGGGAAGGCCATGCACAGGGTCACGCACAGCTGGTAGAGCCTTGCTCCTCCAGGAGCCCGTGCCAGGGAGCAACGCTGGCTGGCTCCGTCCAAGGGCACTGCCTACCCTTTTCTTACTTTCTGTTGTATTTCCATAACGTTCCCCCTTCCAAAGCTGATGTAATCTGGAGAGCACCAGCCCTCACCACACCCCTCTGAGCTTTGGGTGGACCAAAATTTACTCTTTACGAGTAAGAAACTGCGGTGCTAAGCGACTTGCCCATCATCATGCAGATCTCTGTCTTTGTCTATCCTCTTGGGGAGGTTTTGGCTTCATAGAACAGAATCACGCCCAGAAGTATTTAAAGTCACTGAGACTCTGCACTAACGAGAGGTCTTGGATGAGGCTGTCCAGTAACGAGCCACCCCTGGGCAAATTCCCCGGGAAATGCCCCAGGAGCAGGAGCTCACCTGAGAGAAACGGCCACGTGCCGGCTCATGTCTTCCTTCTTTTAAATGTATGTAACATTGTCATGGCACTTGCAGGCTGGGAAGGGAAGACCTCCGGCACAGGCAGCAGCCCTCACCCGCATCTCCGGTGACTTGTCTTGTCACGTCGTGTTGTGTACTCACACAACCTCGACTCGTGTCTGTTGTGTAATCAGAAGAAAATAGATGTTCTTGCTTCCAGCTAAAGGAACAAAAAATCACATGTAAATGAATTTTCAGTGATAAATTTTTGCAACATTTAATAGCAGATATGCTTTTTCATGTTGTAGGCAGAAAGTAATTTGTTTGACATATGTTCTGTGTTTCAGCGTTCTGCAGTAGCACGTGTGATACCCCCGTGGGTTTACACACATCTAATATGAAAGTAGAGCCACAAGCATTTGTAAAAATCTAAAATTACCTCTTCGTTTGCAAAAAGACTAGTCAAAAGCAGGCACTTCCAAAACAGAGATCTCTGGAAGTCCAATGTACTATACAAGCTGTACTAAGACTGCAACCCAGATTTTTCACTTTTAGGTAAAGGGGACACGGCCCTTTCTGGCAGTGCGGGGCCCCCAGCACTGGAGCTGCCCGCAGGGTCGGGTCAGCCCAAGGGGTCCCCAGCCGGGGAGGGAGAGCTGCCCCCGGCCAGCGGCCTCCAGCCAATCTTATAGAAACGGGGTTTCCCTTCGTGCCCCGGGCTGCCCCGTGGGGTCCCGGCTGATTCAAGGTGGGAGACGAAGAGGAGCAATAGCGTGGGTCTGTTAAAAATGTCACTTGGACCCGCTTTATGGCTTCAAGTGGACAGAGATCCCTTCCAGAGGTGCTTGGGATGGCTCCAATCTTCAGGAAAGATTTATGGAGCCACCATAGGTTCTGTCCCAAATCTTAAAACACTTTGAATCATGGTGATTAATTCCATTGGGTTTTGCGTGGATTTGGAGTCTTTGTTCTCCGCAGAACAAACACCCCAGATGTGTCAGTAAACCCCGGGGAAGGCTTGCGGGCCCCCCGGCCGGTCAGAGATGTCCGGGCAGGGATTCAGGCAGTGCACGCTGTTTATGTCGAGCTCAGCCAGCTATTGCAGAAAGCGGGGCTATTTCTAGTCTAATGGAAAACTTCCTCAGGCCCAGGCACGACCTGTCTGCGGGAAAACCGCATTGGAGTGGACGGGGCACCCGTGGTTCGGCTGCCGGGCCGGCCGGAGGGGACCGTGTCCACGCGATGCTGCCCGCCGTGCCTTGCGAGCCCCCACCAGTCACCCCGGCATCCTATCCACTCCCGCACCACGCCGCAGTGCTTGCTGATGGGATGGTTAACGGGGGGCATGTGTGAGTGAGGCAAAGTGCTTTTAATTATTGCATGCACCATTAGCCATTAATAGCCTGGCAGTTGGAGAAAATCCTGAGCGACAAGCTGGGCCCCCCCAGCCGTGTTTCCCCCGTGTGTGACGGCTGCCACTTCCCAGGGCACTGATCAAAGCAGGCTATGGAAACGTTTAGCTGGATCTGAAGCATGCCTCTGCCATGGATAATTGCAGGATATTAATGAACAGGGCCCTGCAGCTGGCTGGCTGTGACGGCTCTGATGGAAAGGGCTCAGCAAAAGGGGAGCCCGAGCTGCCAAGACAGCTTTGCACCCAGGGATGGGGCTCTGCCTCGGGGACGGGAGTGGCCTGGGGACGCTGGGGAGGAGGGATGGGATGGCCCATTTGTTGGGGCTCTCCGTTTCCATGCACTCCTCAGCAGAACTGCCTCTGCCCGGGTCTCCTGCCTCCACCGTGGTGTTTTGCCAGCTAAAAGTGCCCCGAAAGCAAGGTTTGGGGTCCTTCCTTTGCCCTGGGGCATGCTCGTGCCTCCTCAGTGGTCGCGTCAGCTCACGCTTGCTCCGGCCGGAGCGGGGTCTTGCGGGGCATAGGTGTGGCGTTGCTGGTCCTCAGCAGCAGCACAGGCACCCTTCAGCCCCCCGGCCCCGCTCTGCCCCAAAGGTCACCAGAGCTGGGCACAAAGCGGGATGCGGTCCCTGGACCTCAGCACCCAAAGGCGACAGCGCAGCATCTGCGAGGGGTCCAGGGGCGGGAGGTGCTGCCCCAGCACTGAGCATCTCCTCTTCCTTCGGCAGAGCCTCCTCTGACCCACTCCCGGCGGGACGGACACGCGTGTCCCTTGGGGCAGTTTCCCTGCGGCAACCTCTCCGTCTGCCTGCCCCAGGCCCTGCACTGCAACGGGGAGGGTGACTGCGACAACGGAGCTGACGAGGAGAACTGCGGTAAGCAGCAAGCCCCTTGCCGAGAGGGATGCCCTCAGAGCGAATAACCTCCGGACCTGGGAACGCCAGGATCCAGGACCACGAGTGCACTAGAGCAGAGCTTGCTTTTCCCCTGGGAAGCGTGAGGAATCCTGGATCTGCTCCGTTATCCAGCCTCTTCCCCAGCTCTTGCATTTGCATGCCATCCCGCACAGTGGCCATGTGTGCCCTGGGGAGGAGCTCATCCTCAGGGATTCTCCAGGGCTGGGGTGCAGGAAAACTCATTGCTACAAGGCTGGGGCCGTTATTTCTGGGCCGAGGTGGAAAGGCAGCGGAGCAGAGGGGCTCTGCACTATCAGTCCGGACATGTGGGTTCAGCAGATTTAAAGACACAAAATTAGTTCCTTTTTTCGCACAATACACAGTGCCATTGTGGAGCTCTTTGCTCAGGGATGCTGAGTCTAGGAGTGTAAATGAGTTGGAGGCTGGACAAATTCATATCCTCTGGGAGATGGTTAACTGAGTTGGATGCAGCGTCTGGCTTGGGATATCCTTAAAGCGGGCTAGGTGGGATGCTAGGAATAGAGGAAAGACAACTATTGTGGCTGCGCTTGGAGATGCACCACGGGCTGGATGAACCCCTGTTCTGCCCCAGTACAGCTGTGGGGCTGGAGCCAGACCTCAGGCTTTGTGCGATCCAGCACCCTCTCCTGAGGCTGCCGGGGTTTTGCTCCGCGCCGACGTTGGTGCACAGCAGCCGGTGCCTCTAACGGTGTCCCCGCTCTCTGCCCTGCAGTGGATGACAGCGGCTGGCTGCAGATCTTGGGCAACATGCTGGCTGCGAGGAGCAGCAGGATGGCGGTGGAAGAGGAGGGTGACGCCTGCTGTAAGCCGTCCTCCCCGGGGCCGGGCACCCTTCCCCACCCCGCGGGTCTGCGGGCCCCCTGTGCCTCCCCTCAGCGTGTCCCCTCTGCTTGCCCGCAGGGCTGGAGCTCTTCCCAGAGCGGTGCCGGTGCTGGGGAAGGGCTGTAGACTGCACCGAGCAGGACCTCGCCACTGTCCCCTGGGTCTCCTCCAACGTGACCAGGATGTGAGTAGCGGTGGGTGCACGCACCCCTCTCCCCCGGGAGAGGCACGAGCGGGGCATGCACCGCCACCCGGCAGGAAAACAAGCGTAGAGGGAAGGAAATAAAATCCCTGGCTTTTACTTGTTGTCCCTGTTGTCTCTGTCCCAAAGAAGCCAAGAGGCCTTTCCGTGCCAACAGACCCCTCTCTGCTGAGTTTCTGCTGCTCGCTGCAACCCTCCCACAAGCAGCGTTGAGCTGGGAGCAGGGAACGGCCGGGTCCTGCCCGGGGTGAAGACGAGGGAGCCTGCCTTCACTGCCGAGCCTCCTGCTGAGGTGCACAGGGCAGGGCCAGGCCTGGGGTGCCCTTTGTACAGAAAAAGCAAGGGCTAGGAAGGGAGGAGAGTGCAAAAAAACTTGTCTGTAGCAAATAAGGCTTGCAGATTGGGAGGGCAATTAGCAATGTAGTGTTAATGAACAGCAGCTGCCTTGCATTTTGTTTGCATTGCACGAGAAGGGGAGGGTCTAGTCCTCGCTGTTCTCCTTTGATAAAGCCCTCTCCTCTGTCCTAGTCTGCTGGCCCTGGGTTTGATTTTTTTCCTTCTGTTTTCCTGCTAGGGACCTGAAGAAAAATAAAATCCATTCTCTGCTGGACAATCAGTTTGCCAGGTACAGGAGGCTGAAGAAGCTGTGAGTATTGCCTTTCTTTGTCCTGCTCTCTGGCTTGTTTGTGGTGAAAGGGGAGAGCAGTGGATGCGCAGGTCAGCAGCAGCGGGGCCACGTGTAGAGGAACAAGTGTGTGCACTTGTCGGGACAGCTTTGCTTGGGACAACGCGCCCTGATGGGACACTACCTTTGTCCAGAGAGCAGCCGTTCCAGCTCCTGGAGCCGGTGGTGCCCACTGGAGTCAGCAGGCGCCTGCTACCGGCATTGCAAGCTCCTGACGCGCTGCCCCGCTGCGCCGCTCCCCACGGGCGGGCGAGCAGGTCGTGGAGCAGCGCCCGTGTTGGCTGATAACCGCCCCGTATGCACGGCGGCATGAGATGCCTCACGAGCGAGCTGCCCTGCTCTGGAGAGCTCGGACCCTTTGGTCGCTCAGCCCATCACCTTTCTAGGCTGCTGCACCGGGTGTTCTGGGAGGGACCCAGCGGAACGGGGTGAGGGGGAGAGGGGGGCTTGCTCTCGTGGGTGGGACGGCAGCTTCATACAGCAATAACCACGTGAAGCAGATCGCAGCAGCCACTTGTGACCGTCGGGTATCCGTACTTTCAGCTTCCTTCCCTTTGCATGGAGTAAATGAGGCAGAGGGGGAAAACAGCCTCTTCAGGGTCGCTTGAGACAAGGAGCCCGCAGCAGAGCAGGGGCTGCAGCCTGGACCTCCGTCCCCGAGCACGGACAGCCGGTCCGTGATGCTGGGCAGGCAGCCACCAGCCCTGCGAGCCATGTGGCTGGTGTCCTGCAGATGTGGGGACATCCCATGGACCCTGAGAATCCTTTAGAAGACATACTTCTTCGATCTCTTTTTTGTTCTTTTTTTTTAAAATAGGTTTTTGCAAAACAACAAGATCCGGTCGATCTCAGCCAAAGCCTTTGCTGGACTTTCTCAGCTTAAAATGTTGTAAGTAAAGGTGTCTGCGTTAGGGGGCCCTGGGGAGGGGAGCCCTGGGACGGACACCGTCCTCTGCTCCTCTTGGCATGAAAGCTCACAGCACAGCCAGGTTCTGAGCTCTTTTTCTTGCTCCTGCAAGAGCTGGTATCAAGCATGCTTTAAGCTGGAGTTGCATGTATTTTGTGTGAACGTGGAGCAGAGCAGAGCCATTTCCCCTTCTACAAACAGGGCTGTTCCCGTCTCCACATTGTCCAGCCTGAGTTGGGACCCTGTGTGTGAGCTGCTAAGGGAGATGGTCCCGCAGGCACCCAAAGCCGGGGGCCATGGGCAGCTCAGGAAGAACAGCTTTAGCAAAACCGGGTTTAATTGGCAGCGGTGTCTGAGGATCGCTCTCCTCCTCTGCACTGGTTCCAGGTTCCTCAGCCACAACAGGATCACGCAGCTGAAGCCCCGAGTTTTTGAGGACCTGCATCGCCTCGAGTGGCTGTGAGTTCCTCTGCCGGTCCCAACAGCATCAGACGTGACTGATCCCGACTCTTCCTCGCATTTACCATCAATTCATTTCCTTGGGGGGGGGGGGAAGTGGGCATGATGGTTTCAGGGGGTCTGTGATAACACGCCCATGCTGGGGGCTGCGGTGGCGAGGGGTGCGATGCCTGGCTGGGTCCTCCCCTCCCCGCCTTCCCCGCCAGCCCTGGGGACCAGGGCACACTCGGCCTCTGCTCTTTTATGAAACTCCTATTTGAGTTTCTCTCCTCTGTTACTGGGGTCAGATTTAGCACAGACTGGACGTGGTCTCGTCCGAAACCTCAGTATGGCCGGCTGGTCCCCGCGGGGCTCGCCATGCCACGCTCCCCGTGCCGGTCCGGAGCAGCCGCGGCAGCGGCCGGGCGCGGTGATGGGCTTCGTGCAGAGGCAGCCTCAGCGCCCGGGCTGGAGCACCCGAGGTTTGTGTATAAGAGGCTTTAAGTGCGCTGTTAAACACGGAGATTTGCAGCTCCATCACCTTGAAAAATATACGCCTAAACTGAAAGTACAGCTAATCTCCTTCCCCTCTGTTTATTCTCAAAGGCTTTCTTTGATCTGGGCCCACGCGGTGTGTGGTTTTACGCACGGAGCTTATAAAGGTTTCGCTACAGAAAAGAAACCGTAAAGGGCACTTTGCAAGATGGTTCGTTCCTGTTCTGCCTTCGCAGGAGCAGCGCGGGCAGCACTGCCACCCCCGGCTTCCCTCCTCTTACTTGCCGTGGGACCAGCGCAGTTGTTCCTTAAATCAAAGAGGGAAAACAGAAGGATGAGCAGCTCACAGAGGGTGGTCTGTGGTGCAAACAAGCCAGAGGACTTTTGAGAAGCCAAGCACGGCCCTGAATTCCCCAAATGGTTTCTAATTTATCTTTATTTCGCAGCAGAAGAGAGGAGAAATCCAACAGACCCTGACTGTGAAGGAATCCAGACTCTGCAGCTGGATCTAACGCTCCAGCCAGGGCTGCCTGGGCAGGATTCAAAGGGGGGAACGGCCTTCGGAGGGGGGCAGCCCACAGCCCCCCACCTGGGGATGGGTGTCCATGGAGGCTTGCAGGGGAGAAGGGACAGAGCCCCCTCCCGCCGGGGCAGCATGAGTGCTAAATGCGGGGGCTTCCCCTGCCTCCTCGCCCTCGCCGGGTCCCCTCGTCTCACTTCTCCCCTTCTCCTTCCAGGATGCTGGACAACAACAGGATTGCCACGATCGTCCCCAGGACGTTTGCAGGGCTGAAGTCTCTGTATTTCCTGTAAGTAGGGGTGGGAGCAGCCCTCTGCAGGGTTTGGGGGGACCCCGCTTCTGCAGGTGTCTGTCTGGCACCTCCTGCACCCTTTCTCCAGGCAGCTTCTAGCCTTTTTCCGGGCAAGTCAAGGATGCTGTGGCTTCCTCGCCCTCCCTGGAGCACAAGGGGTGATGGTACGAGGGAGATGTCTGTCTCGCTCCCGTTTCCAGGAGCTGCCGGGGATACCTGACCTGGCGGAGCCTTTGCTGGTGCCATCTCTGTGCCACCCCCTGCCTCTCTGTGCCATCTCCTGCTCTCAGCACACTCTGCTTAAAACCAGGGTTATTGCTTTTGCTTGGGACAGGGAAGGCATGTCCCCGGGGAGTTTGGCCTGAGCCTCAGCACTTACTGAGGAGCAGGACGGGTAGCAGTGCCCGCGGTTTGGGTTGCTGCTTGTTTTGCTCGAGTCAGCAACTGCAGCGATGCTTTCCCAAACGACTCTGGGTCTGTGGCCCAGACCCTCTGCTGGGTGTTTTCACACCAGGTCATCTCGAGCCAAGGGGGTTTTAAGGTCCAGCCATTTCCAAGATGGACGTACAGGATAACAAATCTGCTTTAACCGCCATGAAAACAATTTTGCAATCGCTATGAGATGACTTTAACCCCCTCTCCATAGTCCAGAATACAGATTGGAAACCTTGGCAGCAGCCTGGAGTCAGCGTTAGGGGAGAAGTTTGGCTGTTACACTGGAAAAAACACGTGTGTGTGTGAGTGCCCACTGACCACGTCTGACCACGTTTTAAGCTGTATTCCTGGGTGTACACCTGCAAGGAGAGTGCTTCAGCCACGGCTGCTGCTCCGGGCTCGCACCATCTCTGCTGGAGATGTAACTGCTGGAGTTGGCTGTAAAAGCCTGAAAGTTGGTTTTGGGGGTGTGCAGGACTCTGGGACGGGGGAGCCATCGGCATGGGGGGGACCGAGGGCAGCTGGGGCTGGAGGCAGGTTTGGGGAAGAGGGGCTGTGACCCCGCGATTTTGCTCCTCTGCAAAACCTGGGTAGCACTCAGTGTCGAGAGACCCGTCCCTGCTCTGTCCCCTGAGGAGGAGCCGTGTGGGCTGCGGGGGACAGCCCTGGGGGGACGGAGCTCCCCTCAGCCACGCATTGCAGGCAGCAGCACTGCTCTGCTCGCTGACGGACTCTGTTTATCGTTCTGCATTTTTGTTAGCAAATCAAATAAACTAAAACTGCGGTCACAAAGCGTGCAGTGAGGAACACTGTGCACACAGGCACGTGCAAAAGTGCTGGGAAAAACACCAGCGGGAGTTCAGGCTATAAATTTGCCTTTACTGGCTGTCACTCTGGGGTCACTTGCTGCTGCTTTCACGCACCGTTCTCCTGGTGACGTGCCCGTCACAGCTCACCGGAGAGCATCTCCTGCAGCCACTGAATGTGCCCTGTATCGTTACTTTTACATCTTTCCCAGAGAAGGTGGATGAAGCTCGGCACTGCCGTTAACAGCCGCATGTGCCCGGCCTTTGCCTGGGGTGGCGGCAGCTGAACTCGCTCTCTGGTTTTGCGTGGCCGTGGCTGCTCTGCTGGGGTACGCGGAAGCTGGTGCAGCCGCACCCGCGCTGCTCTGGGCTGGCTGCTGGAGGCACCACTGCCCTGGGCTCGTCCCTGGGTATCTGCGCGAGCAGCCCACAGAGTGCAGATGGCCCCCCAGGTGAGACCATGGACCAGCAGAAAGCCCTCGTGAAGCACCGCATGGTCCAGGAGCAGCAGCAGGACCGTGCCCGTGCACAGGGTTGTGTCCCGGGCAGCCGTACGGTGCCGTGACCCCGTTTGTCCTTATCGCCTCCCGACCAGGTACATGCTGAACAACTCTCTGACTCAAATACCCAACGCCTCCCTCTGCGCGGAGATGCCGAAGCTCAGCTGGCTGTGAGTACCCTGCCCTGCGAGCGAGGCCGGGCTGCCTGCGGGTGGGCAGGGGCTGCTGCAGGCACCGGTCCCGCTCCCCGGCCGGGCTCCTGGAGCAGAGGAGGGGCGGAAAGGGCTGGGAGCATCCCGATGGGGATGGGGAGGGGGGCGGCTGGTGGGGAAGGGGCAGATCATGCTGGGCAGCCCCCAAGCATGGCGGGGATGCGGGGGGAGAGCCCGGGGAAGCTGCAGCCACAATTGCCTTTCTGCAGGGAGCTGGAAGGGAACAGGATCCGGGCGGTGCACAGGGCTGTCTTCCAGGAGTGCCACGAGTTCACGGTGCTGTGAGTACCTCGGGGGCCCAGCCGTGGCCCCGCGTGCTGGTGGAGACCCTGTCCCCTTGCGGGGGGGATAGCCAGCACTCGGATGGGCCCCCCGTTTCCCACTGCTCTGGGCTAGATAAGGGGCTGCTGTCTCGTTTAATGGTTTCAGCCCACATTTGTACACAGCATCAACAGTGCGGTCAGCTTCGTGAGTTTTGTAGGGACTTGATCAGGGGCCCCAGCGCCTTTTTCAGGGGCTCTGTGCTGGAGGATGGCTAACCCTGTGTTGGGGAGCTGGTGGGCTCATCCCAGAGCCCTGTCACCAGCCCGTGGGGGCTGCCCAAATCAAATGGGGACCTTTTTCAGGTGGGAGATAGTGGCAGGACACGGCATGGAAAAAGCTTCTTATGATGTGTGAATACCAGAGCTCACAGCCCAGCCAGACCCTTCCGCTGGCATCCAAATCCCCTAAAAATATCCCTGAGGAAGGCCATAAAGCTTGTGAGCCGGCTCTCCATGTCAAAGAGCATCTGCTTCCTCCTCTCCTGCCTGGAGCCTGCTCCTGCCCCATTCCCTCCTGGCCCCGGGGCTGAGCTCTCGCCCAGGGACCCTCCCGGAGCTGACAAAGGCAGAGGATTCGCATCGACGATGCACAGGCCTCTCCCAGGGTCTACTTTTCCTGCACATGAAGGTCATATATCTCCCAAAGAGATATATACGGCCCCTGGAGCCCCAGGAGGTAAGGACAGGAGAGTTGTGCACCATGCAGACGTTATCCGTGAGCACAAGGTGCCTGTAGCCACAGGGTGGTGGCAGAAGAGCAGAATTGGGGTGGGGAGCCAAGCCATCCCAGGGCATGAGCAATCATGGCCAAGCCATCCCAGGGATCGGCAATCATGGTTACCCGGGAATGCATCGCAGGACCCTGCGCCAATGCTGCCGGATCAGAGTAAGCAAATAAATCCAGGGCTTATCTGGACAGTAGCTGATGTGGGGCTGGGATGGGATCACCTCTGGCAGGAGCTGCTCTCCCCTCTCCTTCCCCAGACATAATTTTTCCGCGAGGCGCAGCAGAGCATGCCTCTGCCCTGAGGGCAGACGCAGCAGCAGCCCCGAGCAGGAGCGGGGTACGCAGCCGTAGTGGCAGAGCGGAGGCATTGGGTGCTCCGGTCTCGCTCCCTCCTCTCGCGTGGAGTTCTGCAAAATGCTCTTCAACTCCCTGCAGCTCCCACCGGAGGTCCCAGCAGGTAATAGGGATGCTGAGCAGCGTGTTTGAAAGTCAGGGTAGAGTTGCACCCCGCGCCCACCTCGTGGTCCCTGGCTGGGCAGTGAAGAGCAGCCGTCCCAGGCTGGCCATGGAGAGGCGGAGATGTGGATGGGGCGAAGATCCCCTTTGCAGTTTACCTGGTGGTCCCTGGGGACCGACCTTGGTCCTCCTCTGACCACTGCCCCCACACAATGTCTCTTGAGGATGAGCACTTTGGAAAGCTCTGCTGTGACTTTCCAGCTGAAGATTGCTGCACAAAGACCCTGGTCCCCCATCCTGCCTTTCCTGGAGAAGCCCCGATAGGCATTAAATCCCCAAAATGTACACCACTACATCTTTTCCTCCAGCGAGAGCTGCCTGCAGAACCCGGTGCTGGGTGGGTGAGCTTCCGCCCCGGCGTCCATCCTTCCTCCCCCAGCCGAGCCCCTGGCCTTTGATCAGCAGCGTGTTTCCCGGGGCTGTTATGGCACTGCCATGGAAACGTCCGTACGGGCAAGACGGACGGTGTAAACATGCCCCGCCGGTGACACCGGCGCAGGAGACAGCTTTGCAAGCAGAGGCAGCAGCTGAGACAGGGACCTGTGTTCAGGCTTTGTGCAAAAAGCCATCCTGGCCGGACTCCCCCATCTCCCCCCAGCCTGCCCAGCCTCGCCATGAGCAGTCGGGGTCTGAGCTCAGCAGAACCTGGCTGCTTGGTTGAACCTCTGCCAAGGAGCACTGTCCCTGGGTCATGGCACTCACGGGGTCTCCCAGCACCTTCAAGCATCTGCCATCCTGCAGGGCTCTGCTCCTGCTGCTCTGACACCGTTTGTGTTTCTTGGTGCACCGTTCTGGGTTTTTACTTCTGAGCCCTTTAACCAGCTCTGCTCATCTTCCATACTTCTGATGGGCTCTTCTCTGAGCTGTGAGCTTCTGCGAGATGGAGCCTTGCACCTGAGAGACGGGCTCTGGCTTAGACCTCCCCCACAACAGCGGAGCATTTGGCTGCTGGACGTGGCGGCTGTGGCTCGGTGCATTTGGGAGGGATGGGGCAGGGCTGGGTGCACCCCGCGGGTGAGCCCCGTGCAGCGCCAGCACCTCCGGCTGCTCGCAGCGAGGTCGGGCGGTGCTCCCGAAGGGTGTGCGGGGCTGTGCCGTACCCACGCGCTCTCTCCGCTTCCTTCTCCTCCAGCATTCTGCGCAGAAACAAGCTGAGGTGGATCCAAGACGGGACGTTTTCCAGGCTGAACAGGCTGCTGGAGCTGTAAGTTTCCAGCCATCGCCTGCCCCGACCCCGCTCTCCCGCAGGCAGGGGCTGTGCTGGGGGCAGGGGTGGGGGCCTTGCTCAGGACCCTGCTCTGCCCCTGCCCGGGGCACCTTGCTGCTCAGCACCCCCGGGTGCAAGGCTTGGTGCCCTCAACCGCTTCTCAAACACCGCTCTCCTCCGCACAGCGACCTGTCGTCCAACAGACTAGACCAGCTCCCCTCCTCTCTATTTAATGGCCTGGCTCAGCTCCAGCAGCTGTGAGTACTGGGGCTGCACTGCCCCAGGGGTGCCCCTGCCCCCCTGCAAGTGGCAGGGGGCCCTGCAGGACCTCTGCACCCCCTGCATTGTATTGGGTGGATGTCCTTGCTGCACGGTCTGTTCGCTCACCAGAGCCATGGTGGCCCCAGCAGGACGGGCTCATTCCCGGTGGATCTGCCTGCATCCCGGTGCCATCACAGCCTTTTTGCTTCAGGGCTGCAGACCCGTCCCGGGGGAATGGGGAGTGCTGGGAAAAGCCATAGAAAGACACCCCTTTGCCCTTGCTTCCAGCTACTCTGATAGCTTCCAGGTGGGAAAAACTCCAAAGGCTTGTCTCTTTTTCCAGGAATATTTCCTACAATCCCTTGAAAGAGATCTTCCCCGACCAGTTTGAGAGCCTGCCCCAGCTACGGTCTCTGTGAGTCCTGCAACATCCCCGACCCTACAGCGCTGCCTCCGCCTGCGGCAGCCCCAGACCCAGCCCGGGGCTGCTCACAGCATCCCCTGCACTGGTTTCCTTTTGCAGGAGCTTGGAAGGGCTGGAGATCCCCAACATCCACAACCTGACCTTCCAGAAGCTGACCAGCCTCTCCCACATGTGAGTCAGGGGAGCAGGCGGCTGCTGCTGCCCCGGCACCCGTGCCCGGGGGTGCTGGGTGCGGGGAGGGAAACTGGTTCACTCCTACGCCGGTGAGCAAGCTATTTCAGCCTGCTGGAAGCCCCGAGCTTGATGATGCTGTTTAAATGCCCCCGGGGCAAGAGGGTCTCTCCTAGCTGGGGCTTAGAGCAAGGGGAGCATTGTGCCCATCCAAAGGGAGCAGTTTGCAGAGCCACGGGCGCACGTGCGATGCAAAGCGTGATCTGCATTTCTTGCGTAGGTGATGTGAGCAAGGTAGACTGTCAGGCCGAGGCATGCCAGGCTGTGTGCTGAAACTCTGGTTAAGCAATCACGTGAGAGGTCCTTTTGCTTGGGTCTGAGATAATGGCCCAAGAACCCCAGAGATGTGCAGACAGACAGGCTGGGCAGGCATCGCACACAGGGTGGAAACAGGACCGCGCAGCCAGCTGTGCGCGCTTCAGCTTCTCTTTGGAAGGAGGAAAGAAAAACCTCATTAATTTTCTCCAGATGCACATTTTAAAGTACCTGTAATGAAAGACACTGTACATCTTCCTCTCCGTAATTGGTCTGTTTGCACTATAAATATGGTACATTTTCTACCTGACTTGCTAATAAGCAATCATTTTCTCTCCTCTTATCTATAATTAAGCAGAAATGAGCCTCGCATTGCAATTTTGTAGTCATTTTCTAATGCAGAGTTTTGCTAAGCTTATATGGGTTGGCTTTTATAAGGTTTGAAAAGATTAATCTGAAATAATATGCAGGGTAAAAAATGTGAATCCCTGTTAATGGAACTTGAAGGATTTGAATAAGGGATTGATTTTTAAATGTTAGTTTGTGAGAATCATGGGTTGGAGGAAAACACTCTTGTATTTATCAGTCGACAGTGCTGAATAGTGGCAGATTTAGGAGCGCGGCTGTGGTACATGATCCAAAAAGCACTGGGGTGCCTCCAGCCGGTTTTGCAAAGCCTTCGGGGTGTTGCTTATTCAGTGCAGCTCTGTGCAGACGGGGAGCGCCTCGCTCAGCTCCGTCGCCCTCTGTCCCCCGCAGATCCTGGCCCCGGGGGCTGTCACAGGGAGGGCTGTGTGCTGGCATCGCCCTGTCCCTGCTCCCACCCTGCGCTGCTGCCGCCTCCTTCCTCCCCCTAACCTCCCCAGCTCCTTCCCTGGTCTGTGCAAGTCCCCAGGCTCCTGGCTAGTGAGGCGAGGGGGCTCTTCTCCACCCCGACAGGGAAAAATGTGGCCGCGAGGCTGGAGGGAGCTGGCAGGGGCAGGCAGAGCGCGGGCCGTGGGGCAGGGGGCTGTGCACGCTGCATCATGTTTGCTCCCGGTCCCGGTGGCAGCCAGGAAACCTTCCTCCCTGACAGCTACTTCAAGAAGTTCCAGTACTGCAGCTACGCGCCCCACGTGCGCAGCTGCAAGCCCAACACCGACGGCATCTCCTCCTTCGAGAACCTCCTCGCCAACATCATCCTGCGCATCTTCGTCTGGGTCATCGCCTGCCTCACCTGCTTCGGCAACCTCTTCGTCATCTGCATGCGGTCCTTCATCGTCACGGAGAACAGCCAGCACACCATGGCCATCAAGTCCCTCTGCTGTGAGCTGGGTGGCGGAGGGGCAGGGACCAGTGGGGGGCTGCAGAGGGGACCGGGGCGGATGAGCTGCCCACCAGCATCTCCCCAGGGAAGACCTGTCTACTGATGCCAGCCCTCTCCAGCGCAGCCAGGGCCCGCTTGCTGCCATCTTTCCCTTTGTGCCAATGTCAGATGGGTTTCTGAGCATCCCTCTGTGCCTGGGGCACCTCAGCCCCTGCCCTCAGGTCTGTGCTCACAGGCACCAGCAGGCAGCTCTTGTATATTTTTTTTTTTATATATATATATGCATAAAGCCAAAGGCTGCCCAGTTCTATGATGGGCCGTGGCATTAATGCAAAGGGCTGCATTTGCCCACTGGTGCTTTTTTCTCACCTTGTCTCCCCCCCAGGTGCAGACAGCCTGATGGGCATCTACCTCTTCATCATCGGAGCCTTCGACCTCAAGTACTCGGGCGAATACAACAAGCACGCGCAGGGCTGGATGGGCAGCCTGCAGTGCCAGCTGGTGGGCAGCCTGGCCATGCTCTCCTCCGAGGTGTCAGTCCTGCTGCTGACCTACATGACCCTGGAGAAATACTTCTCCATTGTTTTCCCGTTCAGCCACCACAGAGCTGGCAAGCAGCAGACCGTCTCGGTGCTAGCGGCCATCTGGCTTCTGGGCTTCTCCCTCAGCATCATCCCCCTGTGGTGCAAGGAGTCCTTTGGGAACTACTACGGGAGGAACGGGGTGTGCTTCCCACTGCAGTCCGACCTGGGCGAACGGCCCAGTGCCCGGGGCTACTCCGCCACCATCTACCTGGGTAAGGCCACCTCGGGACTTGGGACCCAGGGATGGGGACGGTGTGGGGCAGGACGGGCTTCCCTGGTGGGAGCGGGGCTGCTCAGCCCAGCCCTCCCCTCCAGGGTGCCATGACAGCCCGCATTGCCTCCATCAGTGGGATGTCTGACTTTACGGGGTGCTGCCATCCCGCTGGGACCCTGTAAGACCGGGGTGCCAGCTCTGCCCTCCGTCCTGGGCTGGGGAGGGTCCCTGCTCCAGCCTGGTGCTGTGCCCAGCCTCTCCCCAGAGCTGGCCAAGGCCACGGGCATCGCTGGGCTAAGGCTGGATTCAGGACTAACCGGGGCTGCTGAGGTGTCTCTGCCCCCTCTAGTGATAAAAGCAGGAGTCGTCCTGCTGCTGCCGGCCACGCTGCTGATCCCAGCTCGCGAGGTTTGCCCTTTGGCTACGCTCAGAGCGAGATTTGTTCCTCTCCAGGCTTGAATCTTGCAGCCTTCATCACCATTGTCTTTGCTTACTCTGGCATGTTCTACTCCATCCACACCACTGCGTCCAAAACAGCGGAGAGAGGCGTCTGCTCCCGGGAAGTCGCCATCGCAAAGCGGTTCTTCTTCATCGTCTTCACTGATGCTCTCTGCTGGATACCCATCTTCCTCCTCAAGCTGCTCTCCCTGCTGCAGGTGGAAATACCAGGTGAACCCCCACTCCCCACAAGGCCCCAAAGCAGAGCCCACCGCTGGCTGCTGCCCGCCATGAGTCCCTGCGTCGGGGACCCCTCGATGTAGGTGCTGCTGAGTTTGGAGCTCTCTTCGCCCACGCATGGGCTGCAAGGGGAGATGGACAGCGTTAGTGGTGTCCCTGGGCCCCTGCCTCCCCCCAGGGAGCAGCAGTCGTGACCCCCCGTGGGGGGGCTGCCCTCCCAGCCATGAGCCCACGAACGGCATCGCCCCCCTTTGCTGCGTGGGCTGGAGCGGGTGGGCTACCCCGGGCAGGGACAGCCCCCTCGGCTGCCTAATGTCGTGTCCTTGTTGGCACAGGCACCGTCGCCTCCTGGGTGGTCATCTTCATCCTGCCCATCAACAGTGCCCTGAATCCCATCCTCTACACCATCACCACCGCCTCCTTCCAGGAGAGGGTGAAGGGCTGTTTGCAGACCAAGCAGCTGGAGCTGCACGGGTCCCGCAAGAGCGTTACGCTGCCGGCCAGCAGCGCCTGACCCTCCCGGTGGCACAAGGATGCCCGGGGCCCCCAGCCTGCCAGGCACGGCCTCCAGCCCCGCAGCACCGCAAGAAAGCGCATGGCTCAGCTCTGGGATGCTCCTGTGCTGGAGGATCAGCCGGCAGCGCTCACTAACCATGAAAGTTTCCAGCCAGCAGATACCGTTAGTACTTTATTAATTACACGGATGGGAAGAGCAGCCCCGATCCACGTCAATCAATCTGTTGCAGTTGCATATGATACAAAACAAAAGTCCCTTAAATACAAAATACACGTCTTTTAAGTGAACATCACCTGGCGCTGAGCTCTTCCGCCGGAGTTATATATTAATATTCCAACTGTACAAGTATTTATAGGTAGAAAAAAGAAACATTTTAAAAAAATATTAGGAGAAAAATCACTCCCCCAAATGTTAGTTATATTTTTATATATATAAAATATATATATAAAAACACAGAATACAGGCTGGGTTGCTTTTTTTTCACCAAAAGAGAGACGGATAGGATGTGTTATGGCAAAACTGACACTGGGAATTGCTCCCGCGTGTGGGTCATGTTGCCTTCCAGTTGGAACGATGTCTGGTAACTGGGGTCCCTGCCTGGATGGAGAAACCAGGTCGGGGCCCGGGTGCTGTCAGCTGCGGCAGACGGTTTCTCCACGGAGAAGGGAGGGATGGGAAGGGGAAGGGACATCTCCGCAGGGAGGAGTGTTAGGGAGGCAGCTCTGCACCCAGGAGGGGCACAAGCTCTGCCACCTGTAATGCCCAAAGAGGGGTGAATCCAGGACAACGCCACCTCCCCACCTTCCTGCAGAGGCCCGGACAGGCCTGAGCCTGGCCCGAGCAGCTGGCACGTGCTTGGCCCCGCTTGGGCTACCATGCTTTGCTTGCTTAAGGGAAGCAGGTGCTGCGCAGTGGGTTGGGATGAGCGCTGCCTTGGCCAAAGCTTTCAGCCCAGAGCGCTGCCGTGGGGCAGCCGGTGCTGGCCAGGCTGCTCTGCCCTCCTCCCCTCCCGGGGCAGGCGATGTGAACCCCAACAGCAGCGAGGAACTGGGAGCTGCAGCACTGGCCCTGTCCCTGCCTCCTCCTACGCAGCCCCCTGGGGCATTGCCCCTTCCCAGCTTGTAGCCAACTACAAGGGCAGCTGCTCTGGGGCTCTAGACATGTCCTGTCCCTCCAAATGATGGGTAGGCTGGTTTCGAGGGACAGGCTTGCCTTAGAACATCGTCCATCCAGCCCCCACTGAAACCTAGTGCACAAGAGAGGGCTTTTAGCTGAGTGAGAGCACGGCACAGGACTAGAGGGCTTTTTCTTCTTCTCCCATGAAATTCAGCACCAAAGGTAATGGCAATAGGTTCCTCTGCCACTCGACAAGGGCTGGCACTCAGGCATACCTAGGTATCTAGATGTAGCCCCCCTCCTCCCAGAACAGCAGCCTCTTCCACTACCGAACAGGTCCTCGCAGTGACTCCCTGGCTGTCCCCGCTGGGTGACACCGCACACGATCCACCCCTCGCTGCCCGCCCTTCACTTCCCGACACAGCGCTGCGTCCTACGGTCACAGCACCGTCCTCCCCGCTCGCTTCTCCCGCACCTCCGCGCCCTCCCGCTTCGCTCCGCACACCTTCGTCCCCGCGGCTGCTCCCGGCTCACGGGGGGACCCAGCTCCACCCGGGCCAGCTGCTTCCCCACCCTGCCCGCAGGCTGCCTTCCTGGGGGTCACCCCACAGCCCCCCTCTCTCCCTCTGCTCACCAACCCCTCCTGCAGAGACCACGGGCTGCACGGCTTCGCCGCTGCAGACAACCTGCTGCACAGCGCGCTTGAGCAAGGGGCGGCTGAAGCGGCAGCAGGGACGGTGGGACGGGGAATGCCCAGCCCAGGGTAAAAGGACACTTATAAATATGTGCCTGCGAGCGCACCAGCCTCTGCCTCCTCCTCCACGGCCAGCTGCCTGCACTGTGCTCCCCTCCGAGAGCCCCAGCCCGGATCCACCGGCAAGTCCACGTCAGACAGGACAGAGCATCTTCCTGCGCCTCAGATCTTCGTCTCGGGGCCAACGGGGCTCAGGGCTGGGAAAGAGTCTCGGATCCTCACCAGCTCCATGGCGCAGAGGTGGCCAAAGACCTTGTTGTACCACTCGGGAGACCGGCCCCTGGAGAAGGGAACAGGCAGGAGGAGGGTGAGCGGGCAGAAGAGACCCTGGCAGGCGCAAGGAGCAGCACGCCGCTTCTTGCTCCGGGACCAGCACCCAGCGTAGCTCCAGCTGCGCTGGACTACGAGGCGCTGGACGAGCACTACATGACAGAAAAGGGAACGTGCCTCCCCTCCTCCCCACTGCAGACATGGCAAAACGGGGGAGTATCTGTGACCCAACGGGGCTTGCGCCAGCCCAGAATGACAACCAAGAGGAGAGCGCCAACGCCGTGCTTCAGACCCACAGGGGACCCTGTTTTCTGCAGAAGCTTTAAGGGACTGGCTGCCGCAGTCGGAGCCACCGGACGAACAGCCAGCACTGCAAGACGGAGCTGGTGGCTCCTTTCCCAGTAACCATCTGGCAGCTAACGCCTGGCCCCAGACCAGCACCCCCTTCCCTCCGGGCAGGCAGGCACCACTCGGCGTCAGCTGCAGCCCTGCCCGGCCAGGCCAGGCCGGCAGAGGGACGAGCAGCTCCTGCGCCCCACCACTACCGGCTGCCCCACTGACCCGCCCCGCGGCTGATGCGGCCGCACCAAGGGCCCCCGTTACCTGAGGTCAGCTCTGCAGATGTGGGTCACTTTGGAGCGTCCCATGGCGCTGGGCTCGATGAGGTACTGGGACGTCAGCACGACGGCTTTGACGCCTGCCTCCACCGGCAGCTTGTCGTGCTCCACCGAGATGGAGACGAGCAGGCAGGCTCCCCGCGGCAGGTCCGTGCGCCAGCGCCTGCGGGACAGAGCGGCCCCGCTCAGCTCCCGCCCCCCTGTGCCCTCCCGTGGCCAGCCCCTGCCCAGACCTCGGGCTCCGCACCGGGAGCCGGAGCTGGGGGAGCCTGTACAGCCCAGGGAGGAGCAGCCAGGGCGGGGGCTGGACGGGACCCACCAAACCAAGACCAAACCCTCCCGCTCGGGTCTTTCCCTGCCCTCACCGGAGCACCACGCAGTCCCTGCGCGGGTGGGGTGCCATGCTGTCCGTGACGTAGTGGTAGACCTCCATGTTCTTGTCCAGGGCCTCCACCACTTTGCTCTGCAGCAGGTCCTCGTCCCAGAGGTGACGCTCCCGAAGCACGCGGTGCAGCACTGTGGCGGGAGGGGCCTCGACCTCCGTGGAGACCTTCCACAAGCGCAGAGGGTGCCCGTCCCCAACCTGACAGGCCGAAGGAAAGGTCAGGCAGGCTGTCCTGCAGGACCCCACAGTGCTAACCCCCCGAGCGGCGTTACCGATGGCTCCCACCACCATGGAGCAGCACCATCACATCTGCTGGCTAGTGAGGGGATGGGATGGGATGGGCACAGGCAGCCAGCTCCTCTGCTAACAACCTCTCTGCTGGGCTGCTGGGCACAGAGCACCCTCCACCCCAGAGCTGTTCATCTCTCAGCCCCAACTCTGGCCAGCCTCTGGCTGATCCCTCCTTGCCGAAGAGAACAAACGCCAAGGGCTTGTTAGCAGGTCGGCAGGTGCCCGCAGGACCCGTGGCTCCCAGTGGTCACCCCGTACACATTTCCCTGCGTGACCCCAAGCCCCCCTCCACACAGCGGCATTTACCTTTTTGCAGGAGAGCTCCGTGTTCAGGGGCCCCGGAGTGCTCAGCCACCCCTTGAATTTCTCCGATGACTCTTTCAGCAGGTTCTGGACACTCTGCTCGAAGTAGGAGTGTAAATCCTTGCTTTCCCCCGGACACACAAAGTCAGCCAGGGGATGGGGGTAAGCATCTGCTGCCATATACGAGCTGCTCAGCTGCAGCAAGATGTCATGGGAGACCTACAGACCAAGAGCATACAGATCTTTAGAAAGCCAGAGGGATGCTATGTGGACTTTGTGAGCGGTCCCGGGCAGCCGGAAAACCACAACTCCTCATCCCACCAAGGAGGGGGGAGGATGGACACAGCCTCCCTGGACATAGGTCCTGCAGCTTGTGACCCGCACCACCACGAGATGCAGCTGGGCTTCGCTCCCAGCGCTGACCAACTGGCGGCAGCTGTCCCACTGGAGGACGGGTGCCCTTATCTCGCCCCACACTGACTCCGCAGGACCAGCACCCCGCCGGCGAGGTCACATCTCCCGCACCCAGGGAGGGCAACGCTGGGCTAGACACACCACAGCCACCCACCTGGAAGAGCTTCTTGCAGTCAGTGATCATGTGGGAGAGCCCCTGCGTCGCAGCCATGTTCTCGTTGAGGTCCTTCTGGTCAGGCTTCCCCATGGTGCCCCTCTTATGTATCACCCTGCGGGGGAGCAGGCATCACTGGGACCGGGTGGGCATCCCACCTGCCTCTAGCCCCCCGTCGCCCTGCTTTGTGTCGCAGAGCGGGGGACCCCCACATTGCAAAGCAGAGCGATGGGGGGCTGTGCGAGAGCACGCGCGTTCCCACCATGCCTTACCCCGTTCCGGTGGTCTTCTCCCAGGACAGACAAGGAAGGGGTGATGGGGAGATGGGTTGCAGGAAGGCTGGGGAGGCCGGGGCTAGTCCAACCCTTACCTCGGTGAGGTGCTTTCCTTCTTGGACACGTTGAGGTGGAAGATGGAGGGGGCCAGGCACACGGCCAGGTTCCCAGCGGTCATCTGGTTCTCCTCCGCGGAGGCGATGTCGCTCAGGAAGTAGAGCAGGGTCTGCAGCACCTCCCGGTTCTCGTCCGGCATGAGGATAACTGCTGCCTGCACCGCCTGCAGCCGTTGCTCCTTTGACACGACTGCGGGCACAGGGCAAAGCTGATGGTCAGTGGGTCTGTCCCACGGGCCACCACCCATCTCCATTACCTCTGTCCAAATAAACAGAGAGATGCCTCCTCCCTGGGAGACCCCAACTTTCATCCCCAGCCCAGGGGCGACCAGCCCCAGCCCAGCACTTACACTGGTAGATCTGCAGGAAGGTGTCCGTCAGCTTGCTGGTGAAGATGGGCTCCGGCAGGTCGCGGAAATACTGCTTCAGCAGGTCAGCCACGTCGTACGCCGACTGCCCGTCGTAGTTGACGTTGTCGGGGCTGGTTTCATTCATGTGCCGGAGAGCCTGAATCCGGGACTTCACCCCCGACTTTCGGAAAATGCCAACCTGCCGGGGAAGAGCAGGTCGGTGCTCGAGCGCAGAACGGGCACCGACCCGGCAGGCGCCCGGGTGGACTCCCCCAGGACAGGCGAGGAAGCCCCTTCCCCAAAGGCCTCACCCCCCTGCAACCCAGAGGAGAAGCCTGAGCGAGGGATGGCCAAGGAGACACCGGTGGGTGTGGGGTTCCCACAGACAATCTTGCCCTCCCGCTTCACCACAGCCAAGCGCCACAAGAGGTGAACAAAAAGCACCCGTGCAAGCCAGCTTTTCTCCCCAAATCACAGCGCCAGCGGCCGCAGCATCACCTGGTCCAGGCACTGGCTGCGGATGTAGCGCATGGCCTGCTGGATGCTCTGGGGCAGGGGCTGCCCCGTCCGCTGCACGTTGATGATGGGCGGCACCCCGAAGACCATCTTGTCCCTGTAGTCGGGGACTTTACTCCGCTTCATGAACTTGGGCACAGTCCTGCGGGGTGGGACAGACAGACGTCAGTGCAGCCAACGGCTCCCTCAGCACCACCTCGCAGAGGGGAGCAGGACCCCAGGTGACACACACATAGACGCGCTTCTGCCACGTTTTGAATATAAGCAAGGCAGCTTTCGAGCAGGAACTGCAGCACCTTTTACTAAGCCAAACTGCTTTAATACTTGGTTACGGTAGGAAACCACTGTCCCGCTCTCTTACGTTGCTGCAGCATTTTTAATGCCCCACAAATGCCTGCAGCCCTCCTGGAGGCAGACAATGCCAGAAGCCCAGGCATCAGCCCCCAGCTCACGCTTGCAAGGATGCCCACAGCCATGCAGAGCAAAGCCAGCTTTTGTTTCAGCTTTTTCCTCTCCCGCTCCACCATCTTCGCACACCGAAGCTGTCCCAGCTCAGAGCTGCAGCCCGCACCCGCCACGGGGGCACCTCCCGGTCCCCCTCCCCACCAGCTCACCACGTCCAGGCTTGCTTGTGGGGCACAGAGTACTTCTCCATGATGGCCGTGAGCCGGAGCAGGGAGCACTTCTGGAGCAGGTTGAGCTGGGCAGAGGACTGGCGGTTGATCTCCAGGGAGGCAGAGTTCAGGCTGGGCCGGTGCGAGTTCTGGAAACTGTGCCAGCGCAGCTTTCTGCGGGGACAGGCCGGCGGTGGCGGAGTTGGAGACCCTGGGGAAGGGCCCTTCCCTCCCCGCAGCACCCACTGCTTTGGGGGAAGGTGCGGGCACAGCGGCAGCCGGGCTGAGCCCAGGGATCCCAACGCCAGCCCCAGTGCCTGCTTCCTCCCCCCAGCTGCTCACAAACCCAGTGCGAGAGGGTGCCAGGGAAAGCACGAGAGACGCTTTCCCTTGCCTCCAAGGACTGCTCCCTCCCCAGGCTCCCCTGAAACAACCAGCGTCCTTTCCACTTGCACCTCAGGCTCACTGCACCTGCCGCAGCACCCAAGGGCTGTGCTGGGCTACAGCCCCGCCAGGAGACCTGGGGAGGGCTCAGACGCTCAGGGTGACACATGCCTGCAGGACCACCACGCAGAGCAATGCCATGGCAAAGGGGACACCTCCAACACCCGCCTTCTCAAGAAGAAAAGACACCCCAACAAGGTAGTGCTCTCTTGGGAGCCTGCTAAAACCCTTCCCAAGTCCGTGCTGCTCCAGGAAGGCTCCTGCCCAGCTGCTCCGGTGCACCCCCGAGCCCAGAAGGGCACAAGGGACATTCCCAGCTAACGAAAAAAGACACCCCTCTATACCCCTCCATGCCTGCCTGGACGCACATCACCCTCCAGCATCAGCCTAGCAGGGGCTAGAAAACTCACAGAATTCAGCAACGGCTGGAGTTTTCTTAGGGAAAGCCCAAGGGAGCACAAGCACACAGGAAGCAAGTGCCTCCTTCATTTAGACCTATTATTAGTCAATGAAAAACCGTTTAATTACGGGTCTGTGCAGGCAGAGAGGTCGCAGCCTGTACACGACAGGCAGCAGCTGCAGGCAGCAGGGCTGGCAGCGGTGGCTTGCAGCCGCCAGGGCGCACCAGCGACCCGCCCTGCGCTCCCCTGCCCGCACCGCGCCGCGGTGGTGCTCCACCAGCACCTCCCTCCTCCGCCTCGCTTTGCCGCCAGGCAGAGGGCGACATGGCCGAGCCAGGGCTTGCAGGGCCCCCCCGGCCAGCACCCCTCCAGCAACGGCTCCGGTGCTGCTCCCCCTGAGCCATGGGCCGTGCACCGCTGCTGCAGAGGCACCCGTGGGACGGGGAAGGGGCTCGTGGTGGTCCCCTGGCCAGCAGCACACCAGCAGCTCCACGACCGAGCCCTTCCCGCGCACCAGCAGCAGCCCAGGCACGACCAGGGGGAGGGGGACGCGGCCCCAGCCCCAGCCCCAGCCCCAGCCCGCGCTTACCTGCAGGGCCTGGTGAGCGATGCTCCCACCCCCGAGTCCCGGCGCTCCCGCATCTCGATCTCTTCGGCCTCGTTGAGGGAGTTGCCCGTGCTGTCAAAGTCGCTGGCAGAGGTGCCAACATCAGACATGGACCGCTCTTCGAAGTGCAGGTTGGAGGGTTCCCCTCCCGAGTCCGACTCCTCCTCCTCTTCCTCCTCCTCGCCCCCCTCCTCCCCAGCCAGGTCGGGGGAGATGGCTTTATACCAGAGCTCCACCTTCTGCTGCAGCCCCCACATGTGCTGCAGTATGTCGTCGAGGTTCTCGTAGGTCACCTCCCCGTCCTCCTTGCAGAAATCCTCGCTGCTGCCGAACTCCGGCACGTTGTCGTACACGCTGACCCGGCTGCCCAGGGAGCTGCAGGAGCCCCGCCGCCGGCGGCAGGCGAAGCCCCGCGGGGAGGACGAGCCCTCCACGCTGCTGCTGCTGCCGCCCCCGCCGCCTCCCACCAGCCCCACGGGCGCGTTCCCCGATTTCCAGTGGGTCAGGGAGCTGCCGCCCAAGGGACACAAGCTCTCGATGGAGAGGGATTTGGGGAAGGTGCCCGGCTTGTGGTCCCGGGGGATGTAGACCAAGCAATCCCCCCGGCGCGCCTGCCGGTGCTGGCAGTCTCCAGCAGCCCAGTTGCCGCTGGCCGTCACGGCCGTTTCGTAGTCCTCCAGGTAGACTCCGCTGCGTTTCGGGTCAGAGCTCACCTTGCTCCCGCCTGAGCCTAGCAAGCGGTTAGTCCTGTACGATACCGAGAAGAAGTGTTTTTTGCCATGGAAAGAGGCAGATATCCCTCTTTTCGGGGAGCTGGCCTTGGTGGCTGCAAGGTCCCCATTAGTCTTCAGGGAGCCCCATCCTGGTGTGGCCGTGATGCTGCTGTGTGGGGCCATCTTCTCGTCTGGGACAGCTTTCTCTTTGTCCTTCCTTCGGAGGGACTCGATCCTCTTCAGGAAGCTGCGAGATCGTCGCTTCTTCGGCTTCTCCTTGGAGCCCTCGCCGCGGCTCGAGGGCTGCTCCGGCAAGGACCGCTCACTCAAGCTGCAGCTGGAGGTAGCGATGGCGGCGGCGGCGCGGATGGGGGACGGGGGATCGGGTGTCGCGGCCCCAACGCCCAGCGTGCTGCCCGTGCTGCCGCTGCTGTGCAGGGACACGGCCTCCGGGTTGGTGCTGAGGTCCGTGAGGACGCTCTCGCGGCTGGATGCCGGCCGCATGGTGGAGCTCAGGACCTCGGAGCCCTGGGAGAGGACGTCGACGGACCCCACCCGTGACCACCTCTTGCTGTCCCTCTGAAAAGCCCACCGGTCGCTGATGGCGCACAGGTCTTCCTCCCCGGAGTCTTCATTCTGCAGGTGGTCGACAACAGGGGACAATCAATCAGTCAGAGTCACAGAGGGTCGGAATGTCCCCCTGCCCTGCTCTCCTGGGACAAGCACCCCAGCACAGACCACAGCACGGCCCCTTAAACCCGCTCTGGTCCCCTTTGGCCACAGAGGGCTCCAGGAGCCACCAGGCGTCATTTTGCCATGCCCGAGGGCCATACTGCGCTGGGGAAGGGAAGGTGCTGCTTCCAGGCTACCTCTGGATAGCTCACAGGCAGTCGGGACATCCCTGCGGAGCCTCCCTGCAAACCCCGGCCACACACGGCAGCGCAGCGCAGCGAGGGATGCAGGGCAGCATCCCTTCCCAAGCCAAAATAAGGGCAGTCGGAAGAAGCAGGGATACACCCAGGTAATGATTTCCATATGCTAAACACCAAGCTGGCGTGCATTTTGAATGTATTATTCGTTAAGGGAAATATAAAAGGTTTTGTTATTAATATGCCAATATTAATTATAGTTTGTGATACACAGGCAGGTTCCAACCCGTCCCTCCAGGGTCAGGCTTCCTCCTGGAGACGCTGCCAGGGGGTCGCAGAGCCCGGCTCAGCAGAGACCCCGAGGGTGATGCTGCAGGTTGCAGGCACACAGCCCTGCGCAGCCCAGCACGGCTGTCCCAGCACGGCTGTAACAACTCCTGCGGTTTGATCGCCGCTGCCAGAGCCTCAGAGAGGTGCAGGGGCACAGGGCAAACAGCGCCCGCTAATTCAGCCAGGCACCTCCGGGGCCGAGTCCGTCCTGGGAGACAGTGAAACAAATGAGCAGCAGCGCTGGGTGCTGCTCTGCGCCCGGGGCAGTCCGGGAGCACACCAGTGTTCTCACTGGACACAGGGCTGCTGCCCCACCAGCGCGCACCTTCCCCCACGCCCCTCAGCCCCCCGCCTGCCCCTGACCGCCCAGGACTCACCTGTTTACGCTGAAAGTGGACTTCCAGCTTCATGGAGGCACATGTGTTCAGGGTCATCAGCCTCCTGCAAGAAACCAAGAGAGGCTTTACCCGGTCCTGGCCGCTGCTGGGGCCGCTGCGAAGTGCTTGCTTTTTCTTTTTTTCCTGTTTCTGTCTTAGAGCCCTTGTTGTTCACTGTCACCTGTCACCCAGCAGCTGCCGTTCCAGGGATCCGAGGGACAGGCGGAGCCCGGCACAGCTCCAAGCCTGCTCCCAGGGGAGCGCGGCGCCCCAGCTGCGCCACTGCCCGCAGAGCTCTGTGGGTGCCCCGCGCCTCCGCCCCCCGCCCGGGCACCCACGCACATGCGCCTTGGGCACCGCCAAGGGGTGAAACCGCTCGAGTGCACGAGTGCCACAAGCCCTTGGTCGTGCACCAGCGGGGATTGTGCAAGCGTAGCCATCGGAGCGGCACTCCGCTCCCTCCACGCAGGCACCGGGACGTCCCGGCCGTGCCTAAACGCCTGCAGCCACGCCAGCGGCCGGCACTCGCTCTCCCGCAGCCGCAGCATCAAAGGACGCCCATTTCCCACTGCTCGCGGCACCACCGTGCTGCCGGGGCCACATGGGTGCTGGCCACCTCTCAGGCGGCGTTTGCCAGGTGTCCCAGCTCCCGCCACAGAGGGTTTGCCTTGGCCAAGAGCTGGCCCCACCGATGGCTGCGGGGAGCAGCCGTGACCCCCACCTGCTGCCCGGGGGGGAGCAGCCCGGCCCCGAGGGCTGCCGGGGGCGTTTCTGCTATTTCCGAGGGCAAACCCCCAGCGGGACTGGGGAGACCCGCTCCCTCGAGCAAGGCTGCCAGCCGCCCTCGGGGCAGGGCTGGCCCCCAGCTGAGCCCTTCGCCTTTCTCTAGCCTACAGCTTCACGTCCTGCGTTTTTTTCTTTACACAAGTGAATGAATCTCCAATTAATTCACTTTAATTAGCACCTTCACAAATGCTACTACAAGCACTTTTGTTCCAGCATACAAATGCCAGTCTGCACAGCCAAAAACAAACCTCAGGGACATTTTACCAAAAATTTGACTAATGCCCCTCTTGCAATCCCACTGAAGCCCCCTGGTCCTGCAGTGCATCCTGTGGCAGGATTAAATGCACAAAATCTGGCAGAGGGAGCGAGATGGGGGCACACGTGTGCTAGAGGGGAAGAGAACACGTCCAGGGGATTCATTTTCCAGCGCCCTTCTAGATCTTTTTGTTAGCCAAATGCTGCAAGGGGCCAGCTCAGGGATCCCAGAGACAGCCTGGGGGGCCGGGGACGTTCCTGCCCTGTGTGGCCCACCCAGCCGCACTGGTACCGCGAGTGGGCAGGGATGACCTGCTCCAGGTCATTAGAGCAAAACAATCTCAGAAGCTCCTGTGGCTGGCCAGGTGACGACAAAAGGACCCGAAAGCTCAGACAGGGCGGGAGGGTCAGAGAGCTCTCGCCACCTCCCGCCTCGCTGCCATCACCGGGAGGGAAAACCAGGAGCTCGCCGGGCACCCGGGAGGCGGCGCAGGGGATCCCCTCCTGCCGGCACAGCAGCCTCTCTGTTGGGAAAACAAGTAAGTAACAGACCATGCTCCCAGCCCTCCTCTGTTCCGTTGGCAGCAGCGTGTGTGGGAGGGACGCGAGACGCAGCGCTCATTTCTCGGCGTGGAGTCAGCGCGGGGGCACGGGCCCGATGATGTGGCCCGAAAGCCAAAGTGGGGCTGAGTCACCCACAGCACCAGGCGACACACAGCCCGTCTGGACAGACGGCCCGTCCGGACAGACAGACGCTGAGACGGGGGTGGGGGGATCCCTCTTTCTGGGTGTTTGCTTTTGCTCACGCTGGCAGCGCTGGGAGAGTTCCCCCCCGAAACGCACGCCGCCTCCCTGCAGCAACACCGGCAGCATCTCCCGGAGCTATTTTCAGCCCTGCTGCTGCAAGGAGTAGCGTGTCCTGGTGGAAAATGTACGGCAGGGCTGCGTTGCCAGGCGCCGGGACGACTAACGTCACACGAAGCCAGCGAGCACTTGTGAACACAGAAACCCTTGGTCAGAGCAGCCGACAGAGCGGTTGCTCCAGGGAAGAGGAGGGACCCACCCGCGCAGACTTCACCTGCGCAGAGCAAATCAGTGCGAACCGACAGCTCTGGAACCGCCGCTGCGAGCGCCCGCAGCTCCTAACGACCCACACTAAGCACTAATTAGCAGCAACTTCCATGGAGCACCTCGCACTGCACCAATGCTCAGCAAACCCCTCACTGCGTGTGCTCTCTCCTTCGCAGGCAGCACGCGCCTGATGACCGAGAGAAACTGTCCGCAGACGCGACTTCGTCCACCGGCACTTTGACCTGAATCCGCCTTACGCCAACAGCCGAGCAAGACCCCTTCGCTCTGACGCAGAGACGTGTTTCCAAACTCCATTTCGTTCTCAGAGACATCATGAGGTGTCCTTGCAAAATAAAGCAATATAAAACGCACCCGGGGGGACACGGCTCCCTCCCCTGGGGGGCACAGCCCAGAGGAGCCACCCAGGGCAGCCGGCAGTGGAAGGGGAGAGCGTGGGCTGCGGGGCAGCAGAACTGGGTCTCCCTTGGCACCTCTGCTGTTTTACAGTTCAGCTCTGACCAAGCCATTTCTAATCGAGCTCTACAGGCCGGAGTTACCCAAGCTTGAAATTAAAACACAGCCCAAAAGTCACACGAAGAGGAGAACTATTCCTGGGAAATGTTTCTGTCCTCCAGGAGCTCTGTATGTTCACACCAAAAACGCTGTCGTTTCCCTGGCATCACCCGACAGCCAGCAACGCTTTCTGACTCGAAAGACTAACACATCCAAACCCCTCGTTGCAGAGGGAGCGACAGCGCCCGAGCGGGCTCTGAGCCACAGCTGGGGTGCAAGGCAGGCACCCCACAGCACCCACAGCACCCACGGCCCCGGGGACCGCGGGCAGCTGCCCCGAGCCCTCGCCTGGGGCGAGTCCTCGCGCTGGCTCCGCTGCCTGCAGCGGTGAAGGGGTGCGAGGGAGCGTTACCTGCACAGGGATTTGAGGGAGTCCTGGTCCAGGAAGCTGTGGTCCTTCTTCACAGCGCTGATGTCGAGAGGGAACAACGAGTCTGGGGAGGAAAGCGAGAGGAAAATCAGCAGCCGTTTCCGAGCCAGCCGCTCCATCAGGCACAGGGGCCAGCAGTGAGCGTGGGAGGAGGGAGGTGCTGCGAGGAGCAAGAGGAGGAGAGACGCCGAGGATGGAGAGCTGGGGAAGCGGGAGAGCAGCAGAGGGGAAAGGCGTGGGAGTCTCCTGGGCCGTGAGTACCAGTCGGAAGGAAAGGCTGGGGCATCGCGTTGCCACTGGGAGCTGCCACCCGTGACAGCCGTGGCGGCGGGAGGGGAACCTGCAGAGAGGGATGGTCCCACTGAGCTGGCCGGGAGGCAGCTCGCTGCAGGCAGGACTCGACCCGCGCTCCCGGCAGCGGCTCCTCCCAAGGGACCCCTTTTTGCCCACAGCTCCAGGAGGCAGCCAGCAAAGAGCAAGAGCAAGACGCAGACGGGGGCTGGCGCGGAGGGGCCGGGGATGCCCTGGTGCTGTGCGGTGAGCGCAAGCCAAGTGCAGAGGTGGGAGGGATGAGCCAGGCAGAGGAGAGGGGTGGAAATAAGGGCTGGGAGCGGGAGGGCTTGCGGCAGCCCAGATGCTGGGAGATCAGTGTCATGCGGCAGATACCCCTCGCATCGCCTCCTCCTCAGACTGCTTCCCCCACGCAGGACCAACAACCCAGTCACTGCGCCGCAGACCTCGGCGTGCCCGGGACAGTTAAAGCCCACTGGGGTGCTGGCCTGGCTTTAGCGCTCGGCGAGATGAGCTGATTCAGAAATAAACACCAGCCCTTCGCAGCGCTTTCACACACCCACGCAGGTACCCTGCGCAGCTCTGCTCCCAGCTGAGCACGTCTGGAGCCCGGGCTGCCCCTCCTCGGGGGTGCCGGCTGCACGCACTGCAGGGGGGATGAGGACTCCCTTCTCCCCTCGGCTTCTCCCCTCGGCACCTCATGGTGGTTTTTGGAGAGTAGCCACCTCCCTAACACTGCCCAGGAGACATCTTGGTGCCCCATAAAGCAATACATTACACATGCATTGATTGCTCATCCATGACTCCCTTCTCCCACTGATGCCCCAGGGTCAAGAAAGCCTTTCAGCTCCCCTGGGGAGAGCTAGGAGCTGCTGAGAGGTCTCCCAGGGGCAAGAAAGCTGTAGCAGTATGGTGGTACAGTAGACCTAGCATCTCGTTCAAGCCCCCCACACACCTCAAAGGCCATGGGTCAGGTCTCCACAGGCAGATACGCTCGCTGGCCTCAGGGCAGTAGCTGGAGGACCACCCAGAGGCAGTACCTGCCCAGGGCTTTGGGCAGTGCTCTTTCCAGGTAAGTTAGGTGAGGGCGGCGAGGTGCCCAAGGGCCTCCGTCCAGTTCCCTGCTCATCTCTGTGCACTCGGAGACAGCTCTGCTGGGACCAGCTACGTAGGACCTGGACCATTAACCACAAGTGTCTAAGCTCGGCTGTTAATGAAGCTATCGAGTGCAATTACCAAGGGGACTCTGAGTCCTGCCAGCTGGGGAGAAAAACAGAATGAAACACTCAGAGGATGTGGAAAGTTTTGCTCAGAGAGGCTGGAAAAAGGGTCAGCTTATTCATAGACTCCAGCACCCAGCACCCGCTCCTCGCCGCCCCGGGCTGTAAGCACTATTCGGGGCCGACACCTGGGGCTGGGTCTCACCTGCAGGAATCCAGCCAGTCCTTGCACGTGGCCGTGCTAGGAGCCGGCCCCCTAAAATAGAAACCAGAGGCAAACAGGCAGCCTGTAAAGCCATCACCCGGGGGGCAAGAGCGTGGCTCCCGCACACGTGTTGTGGGGGGCGGTGGAAGTGCCTGGCCGAACAATAGCCATCGCTGCAGCCCGCCGGAGACCAGGCTTCCCGCTATTGTCCCGGCCAGCCGGGGCCGGCTGCAGCCACCGCTCCTCGGACCGGCCCCCCCGGCAGGGACCAGCGGTCCCGCCACGGGTTTGAAGTAAACACAGCTGAGCCGGAGGCGAGACCCACCCCCTGCAGAGTCACCCTGCAAACCGCCCGCGGGTGCGTGGCAGAGGAGGTGCGAGCGGGTCCGTCGGGGGGTCTGCCCACCCGCTGCGCCCTGGGCGCTGTGTGGCACGGGGACCCGGTCTGCCCCGGGCACACTCAGAAGGCGCAGAGCTCGCTGCCAAATAGCATATCGGGGCAGGGCAGGGGCCTGCGGGACCCGTCCGCGGGGAGGCAGGGAACGCTCACTCGCCGCGGTACCTGCATTGGCTGCCCCCGCGCTCCCACCCACCGCAAACGCCCACTGAACTGCTAAGCAGCCGATGGCTCTCCAAAGCCCGCCTGCCCTTGGCCTGAGCAGCCGCCCCGGGGACTCCTCGCAGCCCTGCCTGAAGGGGAAAAGTTCAGGAATGCAGAAAAGTTAACGGCATGGCTGGCTCTCCAGGCCTCGGCCAAGTCCGAAGGCTTAAAGATTTAACACATGATCGTATAATTAGTAAGCGATCCTCTCCGTCCCCTCCTCTCCCCAGCGCTTTGTGAGCTCTCCTTGCAGCCACCCTTGGTATTTGGTTGAGATACAGGGTATGGGACCAGGTACAGGGCAGGGACTGGGATCAGCAGGAGGCGGCAGCTCTCACCTTCGTAAAGCTGGGCATACTGAGGGAATCCCGCCGCTCGCAGCCAGTCGCAAGCCTTCTTGGCTTCGGTTTCTGAAAGAGAGCAAAGAACCAGCCTGAGCATCCCGCCCAGCGGCAGCGACGCTCCCCGCAGCGGCAGCGTGTTCCCCCCAGCTCCCGCTGCCGGAGCGCTCCAGCAGCGCCCGAGCCCGTGTTTCATCTGCACAAAGCAGCGGAAATGATCGACTGCAAAAACGGGAACCGGGTTGCCCGGGGGTGCGCTGCTGGGCCACGATGCCCGTGCGCGGAGGGGGGTCTCTGCCCAAGGGAGCAGAAACTGCTCGGCTGCAGCCTCTCCGCTAGCACGAGGCAAAGAGGAGGAGGTAACACAGGAGCGATAGGGCCACAAGACACAGTTTTAACCTCCCAATGAAACATTTCGTTTCCAAACCCACCAAACCAAATACAATACTTTGCCAGGCAAGAGAGGAAGTTCTTTACTTTTAATAATTAGTTCAGAGCTCATCAAAGCTTAGGGCCGGTCACCTCATGGGTCGTTCGCAAACACCCCCCAGAAAAGCCTGCCGAAAAAACCTTTCCTTCTCCCTCCTCCTTCCCACCCCACCTCTTCTTTCAAGCGGGCGTTCATCCTGGCAGGCACCAAAACCCTGATGGTTTTCTACACCCCCCGCCCGGCCGGTTCCCATCCCTCACACACGGTTCAGCTATCGCCTGGATGAGCCCATCCAACGGCCAGCACTATTTTCTGGGAAATTTCTCAGATTTACAGAACTTGAGGGAAAAAGCCCAATGCTCAGGCAGCCAAAGCAAGCTGCTGCCTGTGTCGGCAGCCCGTCGGTCTGCTGAGATTTATAATTCTGCCAGTAACAAACATTTGACCTCAAGTGCAGAAAACACGACGGCAGTTTCAGGGTCTCGCCCATCCCTCTCGGAGACACCACCCAGCACAGACTGGACTGAGGCCGGATCCACCCAGAGCAGATTGCAGTGAAACACCCCAATTTCATCACCATCCACCAGCAGCCTCAGCCGAGAGCTCTGGCTGCATTTACCATTACAAAGCTACAGCAGGGGAAAAAAAAAAAAGCCCAAAACAAGCAGTTCAGTTAAGGATGGGACCAAGCCAAAACCCTGGACCCAAATATTTCAGAAGTTTTGGGAAGAAGGTTTGGAATAAGCATCTGCATCTGGGTCCAAACTGTGCAGCTGTCCTTAGCCGTGCTGTGACCCCAGCCAAAATCTGTGGCTGACCCCTCCTGCCCTCGACAGGGCTCAAACCCAGTAACCCCAGTGGAGACGTGGAGCCCAACGGGGTCAGCCCGGTCCCCGTGAATCACCGCACCCCTCCCGCGCACCCCGGCACCTCCGCAGGGGAAGGCACCCTGCGGCTGCCGCTGCCCAGCCGGGAGGGCACCAAGACTCGTGCTCCGTGTGAATGGTCTTTGGTCGTGACAGCTCCGGAGAGCCGATCCCTCCCGCATCCGCAGGGCGGGTGGGGTCCAAGGTCGGGCATCTCCCATAGCCCCCCAGCCAACGGACCTGCCAGACCCCCCTCCTGCTCTGCTCCTCCTTCACTCACAAGGGAGTCACTGGCCATGGGGCCACCACGGCCAGAGGCTGCAGCTCAGGTGCCCCCAGCAAGAACAGAAACTCCGATCTCCCAGCCCGCTACTGCCCCATGGCATCCTGACCCCCCCGCTGTCCCCAGGGAGGGATGGCTCTGGCGTCCCCCCCAGAGAGACAGCGGAGGGAAGGGCAGCCAGAGGCAGAGCCGCGTGCCGACTTACCCCTGACGGCGGAGGGGCTGAACCGGTAGAAGAGCATGGCCGGGGTGCCGGCACCGCTCAGCCGGCCGGGGGACGCGCGGGAGCTGTGTGACCCCCAGCGCGGCCGCGGCCGCCCGCGGGGCTGGGGAGCAGCCGGGGGCCAGGGCCGCAGCCCGCAGCAGGATGCTCCCGCGCAGGACTGAGCTCGGCCGCCCATCGCCCGTCGGAAACGAGGAGTCAGAGCACGACATTTCCTTCCCCTCCGCCGCCTCCTCCCGGCGCAGGGGCTGGCTGGGGGGGCAAGGGGGAGCGTACCTCTCCTTGCCCCATTTGGAGCCGGGTCCCAGGCTTTGCCCGCCGCAGCGCGTCCTGCATCCCCCCCGCAGGCCCCCACAGCGGGAGCAAGCCCACCGAGGGCGGGGGGGCTCTGCCCACCCCAGGCGGGAGCCCTCCCCACATCGAAGCACTGGCACAGAAAAGGTCTCCAAGCGTCCCTGTCCCGGACGGAGCTGGCGGCCAGCTTCCTCCTCCCGCCCGCCCTTCCCGCAGCCGTGCTTTCCCAGGGAAGTGCAGGAAAGGACGGGCAGGCGAACACTCCTGCCGAACACACGGGCGGGTGGTCGACCGCCCGCGGGGGGCACGGCAGCGGCCGCAGCACCAGGGCCGCGGCCGGACGCTGTGCACGGGGTCACCCATTGCAAGCCGTGTCCCCAGCCCTCCCCGCCACCTCCTCGGGAGCTTCACTGCCAGGGCAAGGTGACGGGGGACCCACACCCCGCACCGGGCAGCCGGCAGCGCAAGCGCCTGTCTGCAGCCTCTGCTGGAAACCCAGCCCGAGCCCCCGGGGACACTGCCTGGAGACCCTCCGCTGCCTCGAGCCGGGCAGAACCACGCTGGGCAGAGAAGCCACGAGCAGCAGCGATGGAGACGGGTTTCCAACAGGGCTGTGTCTCCAGAAGTGCGGATTCTCTGATGTCTAATAAAGGCTCATCACACACTACCCCCACCCCTCAGCAGGGCTGGGAAGAGGGTCTCGTTGCCTCCTCTGACCAGCAAATGATCTCATGAGCTTGTAGTAACTTAATATCTTTGCAATCTGTAGTTTAAATGTGATGGAAATGATCCCATTCGCTGGAAAAAGCTCCTGATGGTGTGCAACCCTTACGAGCCACCCGAGAATCCCCTCCAGGCAAAGCCTCTGCCCTTCTCCGGCAGCTGCTGGGGCTGGATGGTGCTTCCCAAGGAAAAGGCATCCACGGCCACTCTCCACATCTCTTGCACCCAACAAGGGGCACACGCTGTGGCCCAAGTGCCACTGGGGTCCATCAGAAACGCCCCAAGCGGGTCCGGCGGGGGCAGCTCCACCGGCTTGGCTGCTGCCAAGCGACCCGGGGATGGAGGCACTGCTGGCGGGCGTCTGCCCGGACAGACCGGGAACCCAGACCCTCCCAGCAAGCCAGGGCGAGGGGCGGAAAGCAAAAACCGAGAAAGAGAAGAGTCTCTCATTTTGCTACTGAAAGTGGAAGAAAAGGATGAAAATCAACATGAAAGTGGAAAAAAAGGACAAAATTCCCCTAATCTTCCTGCACAGTCACGGCACCGTGGCATTTCCCTGGACATAACCCACCGGCGGGGGAGCACCGAGACCCGCGCCGGGTCTGGGGTGGCTCCGACGGGAACGGCTGCTGGCCGCGGGGAGTTTGGAGCCTGACATCTCTCCCTCGAGTGCTTTTGGGGCTACAGCTCCCCCACCCTGACCTGGCACAGGCGTGGACGGGGAAAAGCCCGGGAGATGCAATAAAAGCCCTAACACGAGCGAGCTGGAACAGCGGAGGCCAATGTCATTACAGGCAGGAAAGCCACTTCCCAGAACTCCAGCTCTGCACTTTCGCTTTAAAAATCAAAAATAAAAACGAGAAGTCACACCCCAGGATCCCAGCTTCTCACAGCAAGTTTCCAAATCCCCCATAAAAAGTCCCGCACAGCCAATTAGTGTGTGAAAAGAAAACCACACCATAAAATTGCCCATACGTTACCTAATGGAAAGCCATGAAACCAGCTGCCCAGCAGATGCGGGCGGCAGCTCCGAGCCTCCGGCTGTCACACTCCAGCGCTAGCGGGGGGAACGCTCTTTTTTCTTTTCTTTTTGGTGTGTTTTCTTTCCCTCCTGCCTTAAAATAAACTGTTGCCTACAACAGTGACTATGCAGAAGCGGAGCTCAGCTTCCCTTCCCAGTCTGTAAACAGAAGTATTTGCCTACGTTTTACAGAAATGACAGAAAATCCTGACACATCTCCCAAACCAGGGGTATGCACCTTCACTGCTTGAAAAAGTGAGGAGCTGAAACAACAGTTTCCCATGGGAAATGCGTATCCTACTGCTGCTGAAGGTTCCGGGGCCGGGGCATTGCCATGTACGTGAAGTTCCAGGGGAATTAGCTCTGGCTGCGACGCCCAGCGCCGTGCTCACAGAAATCAGGGTCGCCTCTCTGAACTCAGCATCACCCAAACGCATCCGAGGGCCAATTCCGGGCCCCTCCGCACTGACTGAGGGCACCTCTCCCCTTCCAGCGTGCTTAGAAGAGGCGCTGGAGGAAGCCCCCGCGCCGCCTCCCACGCCCTGCCGGGGCCGCGCTCGCGGCGCTGGACTCGCAGCCGGGGCTCGCTGCCCACGCCGACCTGGGCTTTCGGAGCAGGAGAGACACGCCGAGTTTTACGCAGCCACGGGCATCCCCCACCCACACGCGGTGCGGCACTCGGCACCGATAAATACCAGTTATCCGTTTCCAGCCCGGCCAGCTCCCAGCACCATCCAGCAAACCGCAGAGATTTCAAAGCCGCCAGCACGGACAGGGCACGCAGATAGGAATGAGAAACGCAGTTGGACGCTCTCCCAGATGCAGCAGGTTTCCATAATTAACCTTCATGCAGTAAATAGGTCTCACAAGTTTTGGGAACTGCTCCTTGCTATGTCGCCAACAAGGAATTGTTCAAATGCCTCCACCACCTCCAGCCCCAAAACGCCCTGTCTGCTCCCAAGGGCATCGCTCCCCGGGGGACGCACCAGGCAGGGGGGTGATGGCACTGCGGTGGCACTGCCAGCCCCGGCTGGCACCCGAGCCCACCGCCGCCCTGTTCATGTCCCAGACAGCCGCTGCGTGGTGCAGATGAACACGAGGGAAATCGTGAGGGAAACCCTACACGAGGGTAAAAACGATCCTAGAGGTAGCACAGAAATTGCTGGCCAGCGTCTGCGTGGGTGTCAGTACCCGAGCACCGGCCGGTACAACCTGGGCCAGAAGCCCTCTGGCCACCCATGGGGCAGGGAGACCGAAGCCGTTGGGTTTCTGGATCACCTCCTGCACCACCCTCAAACGTCACCCCAAGCTCCTTCGCTCCCAGCTGCCCTCCAGCCGCCGGCCGGGTGCCCTCCCTTCCTTCCCCATCGCCCCTGGGCAGTACCTGGCTTCGGCAGATGCTCGCGGCCGTCCTGCCCAGCACCCTGCGCCCCGGACGGCAGCAGGGCTGGAAACCCCAGCTGGGCAGCAGCTCCTCGGGGAGGAGGGAAGGGCCCTGGGACGCCGGACAAATTGCTGCTCTATTGTCAAAGCAAAGTTTCCAGGCAACAAAAGAGGCTCCGCTCCGCGGGTGCCCCCAGCCCGGGGCAGAAGCGGCTCCATGCGGGGTGTGCACGGAGCCTGCCCCAGGCAGCACCCCAGCAGCCACCCCGGGGAGCGCTCCCCCCGCCTTATCTCTGCCCCGCTCGCATCTCGGCTCAGCTCCAGGGTGGCATGTAACCACGCTTATCAACTGGATGCGACAGCTTTGGTTTCCTCTCCTGCAAACGAGCCTAACAGTAGTCTCGAGTCTGTTTTTTTCTGTTCTAAAGGAAGTCAAAACGTGGCCCTTTGCACCCAAAGCAAGTATAACCTTGTGCTTTGCAGGGCAGAAACGCGACTGTAAGACCACGGCCATGAGGAAGCCCAGGGCAATGCCAGAGCTCGGCTCTGCACCTCGCCCAGCCAAAAAGCAGCTTCTCCCCTTGCAGGCTGGCACCTGGGACGGGAGCTGCATCCGATCTGCAGGGGAACACCACCACTTCCACAAACATCACTTTGAGCAATTTAAATCCACGTTTGCAGCCTTTGCTGTCTTTAATAAAGATTGCAAGATAGCACCGAAGTAGCCACATCAGCCCCAAACAAATGAGGCTCCGTCATAGCTTTGCAAAATGCAAACACGTTTGTTACCTTCTTTACTTTAAGAAGGGGAGAAAACTGCTTGTCTCCTTTCAGTATTCACTGCTCTGGGACAACAAAGCCTAACGTTCACCTCCAGAGAAGCCAATGTTCATCTTCTGCAGCAGCAAAGCATCTCTTCCTCTCTTGGGGTGTTATTTTAGACGCAACTGTTGAGCAACGGACATCCATGCTCCAGAGGCAGGAGGGAAGAAACCAGCCGGGCTGCGGGACACGCCGTCCGCTGGACGCGGCTGCAGGACGCGGTGGGGTGGCAGAGACAGACCGAGCCGGGGTCCCCCGGCACCGCCGTGACGGCTTCCCTTTGCAAGGCAGTGCTGCTCCTGCCTCTTGCTAAGCAAGCCAGAGGAATGAGGATGCGGCCAGTCCCCTGGAGCTGGTGGCTGCTCCTCTCCGCAGTTTTAGGTGACACGCAGCACGGCAGGCTGGGCAAAGGCAGGTCTGTGGGTAAGCCAGGTGAGGCATTCCCTGCGGGGTGTCCCATTATAGATGCCTGCTCCCCACAGGCACCTCCACTCCTTTGAGTCTTGTAGCACCTTTGGCCACCCCAGGACACCTCCTCCTGGCCCTCGGCTTCAGACTGCCCCTGGGAGCACGAGCGCTGCGGTAGTTCAGGGGTTAAACGTCCTGCGTTTGAGTGCTGCAGCTGCAGAGCAGATGTCTGGTGGGAACAAGGGGATGGAAAGGGCACCGATAGGAACAGAAACAAAGGGCCAGGAAGGTGAGGACCCTGATCCGTCCTCCTTGCCTCCCCCACCTGCATTTTTGCAGCTGCTCTGACCCCAGAGGAACAACAGACAGGGCAGGAACCCGTCCCCTCCTGCGCCCCGGCGAGCGCAGCAGCAAGCCCCCCTCGCGCGGGAGGAGGGAGCGCAGCAGGAACCTCGGTCTCCGTGTCTGAGGAAGGCAACGGCAAAGCAAGCTCAGGGGAGAGAGAGCCTCCGGCTCCAGCCCATCCTTGCACCACCCCGAGAAGGTCCGTCAGCGCCGGCACAGCCGACAGCTTGCCTCTGCCCGGATCCAGACTTGGGGTGAAAGGACACCATCTTCCCTTTGGCACCAGTTACGCTATTCCCTTCCTGGGTTTCAGGCTGGTATTCACTCTGCTGAGCTGCCTGTTTCTCTACCAATGCATGTCTGTGTGCACGGGACAGGGAGAAGCTTTCCAGCAAAAATAAGAGTTGGAAAGAAGGTGCTCGTGTGGCTGCAGCACCCAGCAGGAACAAGTGATGCTAGCGAGAGCGACCGCGCTGCAGCGGCGGGATCTGCCTGCAGGTCACTGCCCTTTACCGAGCGAAGAACACCGAGACATGCCAGTACAACCCCAAACTGCTGAAAGAAAAAGATGGCACCCAACTGCCTGGAATGAGAAGGTAGAGCTTTGCAGGTCCACCTGCGTTCCCCCTTCCACACACTCGTGCTCCAACAGCCCTGCGCCTGCAGCCAGCGAGCGACCGCTCACGGGAAAGGGCAGCCTGCCCTGTCCAAACACAATTACCGTGTTCGCAAGGAGCCTGGCGCTGCTTGCACAGCCTTCCCAAAGACTGACGGTTGTATCAGACACTGTGGTTTCTTCTCAAAAGGTACCTAAGCACATAACCATTTTCTGCAGCAGCCTGTGCACTACACCAAGAAGAGAGCAGGGTTGTGCCTCCTCCTATTTAAGGTTCCTAATGATCCAACCATTAATTTATTGAATATATGTTGTCATACATATATGCACTTCTACTGCTGAAGTGGCTGTGATGGCTGGGTGCTCCCATTTCTGCTATTGGAAACCCAGAAGAGAAGCAAGATGAAAACAGCTGCTCAGATGCTGAAGAAAATTAATCCATCTTGCCCATCCTGTATCCCACCCTTTCTAAAATTGCACTGTTGTTTTCCTGTTGATCATCCCACGGGCCTCACACGCACTTTGTTTGGACTGACGGACGCCGTCCCCCCGCGGGCAGCCAGCGGTGCCCGAGCTCCCCACCTGACCTCCCAGCTTTGCTAGCGCCGGGGCACGGCATCCGTCGGACGCCGCAGGTACTGGCCGAGGCCGCACCTCCCCGACGAGGAGGGATCGCATCATGCATTTCTGTACATTGACAACAGCAAGAGCCCATTTTTCCGCTGCTTGGAAGAGCATCGGACCCAACAAAGCGATGCACCCATAGCCTCCTCCCGCCTCCAGCACGCGCTGAGGTTAAAGTCCAGAGAGCTGCGTCCCGCTGCTGCTTTCGCCACAGCATTTACACCGCGTGCAGTGCGAGACCCAACACAAGCCATCACCGAAGGCCAAGGAAGGTCAAGGCAAAGCAAAATGACAATAGTTTGGCTAAAAAGCCAGAATCAGCAGCAGCTCTCGCCTTTGCAGAGCCCTCTCAACTCCATAATGCAGCATCTGCAGCTAACGCACATTTGCATCTCCAGTCAATGCAACCTGCTGCAGCTTCTCTCCTGCACTACCTGCCTAGGAGCTATCCTCAGCTCCTTCTACTTTTAAATCCAGGCATTGAAGAATAATCGCTTGCTTAATACATGAGGGAATTTCCCCCCACCTTTTATGCATTTATTTAGAAGAAACACCGGTGTGTGTTACCAGAGGAACTCCACGGAGCAGCATTCCCTTGTGGTCTTTCTGCAGCTTTTTCCATGCTGTACAGAATTATAAACCCATCCGGTTCCCAGCTGAGGAACGCAAAGGCTCCTGTGGCCTTCGGTGGGAGTTCTGCGACCCTCTGGGGACGGTGAGCCCAGAGCCAGAGCTGTCACACCCGGTCCGATGCTGCCCGAGCCGATGGCCAGGCACTGCCACAGCCCCAGTACAGAAATGCATCCTCACAGGAAGAAATCGGCACTAATTTCTGAGCAGAGGCACAAGGGATTGCTTTAGGGCTCTGTTCTTCCCTTTTTAAAGGCTGCAATACAAAAATAAGCCAGAATCAAGTATTTCTCCAGCTCTGTGCAATAATCTGCCTCCTCCTCCCGCCTCACCAATCCCCTGTTGCAGACTCTGAAGCGCGACTCCGCAGCCATCTCCCCTGCCGCCTGCCTGCAGCGCGCCCTGCACCAGCAGCCCACTGGCGTTTGCTTCGGTCAGGCTCTGTCCATCAACTGGTCCCTGCAGCATTGCTGCAGCGGGTCCGGGGGAGCTGTGAGCAAAGGCGCTCGGCACTTCTGCACAGACGCCCGCACATGCTAATAGCTAAACTTGTGAAAATCCCATCCCACGTCAGAAAGATCTCTGCAAAATTCAGGTTTTTAACACCACGAAGTCCTGCATGTGCAGGTGACCGCAATACCTGCAAACAGCGTGCTTGAGGTTCATTTACAGAACGGCCCCCCTGCCCTGCACCGCAGTCTCCTGCCCGACAGGGACACCTCCCTGCAGTCCTGCCGGAGAAAACTACAAATCAAGGCGTAAAACCAAAAAAACCCAAAAACTAGGTTTCAAAAAGCAGCCAAGTAACATCTCTCCTGCGAAGGCCGGTCTGAGTATGCTGGGGCAGGACTTTCACCCTGCCAAGGGCTCAGCAAGAAGCCACAGCCCCTTTTGCCATGCCCAGCGCCCGCGGCATGGCGCGGGCAGCGCTCGCAGCGCAGCTGCTGGCAGCTCCCTCCCGCCCCGCAGCTCGCCCCTCGCAGCCCTGAAGCCCTCTGTGCCCTCCTTTCCTCTCGCTTAAAACGGCTTCTAAGTGAACCAGCGTCGGCAGGCGATGCCACGTCCCGCGGCACGGCTGGCACCGGCACTGCCGCGCTCCCAGGGCCGGGAGCCGCTGCCTGGCGGGAGGCGGGGGTCAGGCTCTCGGAAAGGCATTTTGGCCTGGGCTCAGGAAACAACCGAAGGTTAGGAGGGGCTGGCACGCTGCGCAGCCACCGCGCCTTCACCAGCTTGGCTGACTCTCTGAGAAATAAGCCCAAATATTAAAAAGGCTGCAGCTCTATCACGCTTACTGCATCTTAAGCGCGGAGCAGAGGGGTTGAAAGAAAAGCCACGCGCAATGCGACTGAACCCGCCTGTACTTTGTCGTATCCATTTCCCCCCTCCTTCCTATCACGCGCAGCCGCACCCTCAGCACTAGTGCCTTACTCCGTCAGGGGCTCAGGGCTCGCCAGGCACCTAACCGCGGCCCCTCTCCCAGGGGCACGCTCCCGTCAGGGCAGAAGCTACAGATCGTTTCAAGGAAAAAAAAAAGATAACGGAAAATCTGGTCTGTTTTTCAAGAAAAGGAAAAAAAAAAAAAGCTTAACAACAAAAAAAATTACACCTCCTAACTCTTCCCTCACCCAAAGCCAAAGCAAACTGACTCGCTGCAAAGGGAACACTGTTTTCAAGAAATCTCTGACAAGACAAAAGGTCATTTTACAGACTTTCCCACCTCCCCCCGAAAGTGTGTTTGCTGGCTGAAACCCCCCAATACAAATACAAAGCTGGGACACGAGCAGACTCACCATGGCAGAAGCTGTTAATCCTGGCTTTGTTCATTGGAAACCGTGGATTAAATGCAGAAAAAAATACCAGCATGACCACTGGCCTCCTTGATGCCCCACCTCAGCCACCCCAGCACCATCCACTGCGGGCAAGAGGACTCCCCGCCAAAGACCTTCCCGCAGGCAGTCAGCTGGAGATCTCCGATTTTTCCATGCAGGCCAACTGTACCGAGCTAATAAAATCTGCCCTCGTTGACCCAGCCATCTAATTTCTCGTTAGAGGCAAACAGGACATCCCCGGCCGCGCCAAGGGCTGAACTGCTCAAAGAGCGGGGGTGGGAGCAGGCGGGGAGCGCGCGAGAAAGCCGGAGCGAGAGCGCACATGCACGCAGGCACGCCGCTTAACTGTTTCCAGCTCTCCGTAAGCCCGGCCCGAGCGGCGGGACGGGCTCGCTTCCCCCGAGCAGCCGCTCCCGCGGCCGGGGGCGTTGCCGTCCCCTGCAGCGAGCGGGGACGAGGCACCCCGGAGCAGGGACACCGAGGTGGCCTGTCCTGGCACGGGACGCCCGTTCCAGCCAGGTGGGTTGCAGCTTTCAATTGCAACTGGAAAAATTAGGTACCGAGATGCTCAAGTGTGAACCTTCCCGCTGGGCTGCGTTTTGCTGGCCCCAGGCTCTGGCAGCGGGACCGACCGGGGGCGCGCGGCACTGCCCCGCAGTGAGCCGGGAGGGAGGAGAGCGACGGAGACCACCAGAACCCCCTTTCCCACCCCAACAGCCGTTGACTAGTCAAACTGCAGACCTCAAACCTCAGCTGAGGGGCTTCCCCTGTTGGCTCTTCGCAGCCCGCCCGCAGCAGGCAGGGCAGCGCCTGTGAACGCAGCCCTTCCCGTGCGCAGCAGGAGGGGGGCTGGGAAAACCGAAAGCAAAGATTGACCCGTCAGAGATTTCCCAGTCCCTCGAGATACCAAAGAGGACTAAAAGCTTTGGAAAAAGATGGCTCAGGGACAAGACCAAGCACCTGCTATCCAAGATACATAGACTTAATTGCTTAATTTTCTACAGATTCGTGGTCTGCATTCAAGCCACCGGTGCCTCACCTGCCTGGGAGGGCTCCTTCCCTCCACGCAGGCAGGACTCGCCTCACCTTTTCAGGCAGACTGAACCTGAGGGAAACGGCACGGTCCAAGTGAGAAGCTCTGGCTGACATGGACTTAGCCTCCGTAATGAAGCACACTCTCTGCAACCGCACTCCCCCAAGGCGGTGCTTTTGGCATAGCTTACAGAATGAGCTGTGAGATCCCCTCGGCTGAGCAGGAGCTGGCAGGGGAGATCCTAGGTCCAGAGTGCAGGAGGGGACAGCTGGGAGGAGCAGGCTGGTAGATACATCTGTGGGCAAACCTCGGAGAGGAGCGGGATGGAAACACCCGCACACGTGACAGCAAGGGTGTCCGGCTGACAACAGCGATCGCCTTGCAGATGGGCAGGCGTCTCAGCGGCCATCCAAGCTACCAGCAACCACGTGCAAAATTTCCGCCAACACGGGAGGAGTCAAAAGCTGCTTCCAAATGTGATCTCACGGCCCAGCGATGCAGGGAAGTACCGGGCCTCAGAGACAGCCGTGCCGCTGCCCTTCAGCGCGTTGCAACGGAGGGTGCCTTGGCTGCTGCCCGGTCCAGCACTCCTCTAAAGCCGCTCAGGGATCCCACAAAGCTATTTTGACATAGCAGGTTAATGAAATCCCTGAACCGAGAGGTCTTGATCCTCTTGGGGCTGAAAGCAAGCACTTCCCTTGCTAAAACCAAGCCAGCAGTGGACTTAGCCAACAGATAACAAATCATAACCGTATTTTAGCATGAAAAAGGCCTTTTTGTCGGCAAAGACACCAAACCCAGCTGACGCTGCAGGTGCACGCTGGGGATGCCGGACGGTGCTGACCGAGGTTGGCTCGCCGCAGGGACAGACGCCACGGCCACCCACACTCACGCCGGCAGTGGGACCAGGTCCCAGCCAGGGCGAGGTGTGCGGGGAGGCACCCGCGGGTGCCACACACACCCCCTGCCCGCTGCAACGCCCTCCCCCTCGACAAGGGGATTTCGGTCCAGTTCTCCCCAGGAGAAGGCTCTTCCACCTCTATCCCTGGCCGGACCTTCCGGTCATTAACGCTACCGTGGCGCCACAGAAGGAAACCAGACCGTAATTTCCAGCTGCAGCAAAAGAGCAGCAGCTGCCTCCCGGGTCTCCAGTCAGCCAACATCTGTAGGTGGGAGAGAAGGGAGGAGAGAGCCTTTGCTGGCTCCAAAGCGATGGGAGAGGCAGCCAGGCGTCCCCTCGTCCGGAACAAACTGAAACGCTGCCCAGGAGAGGAGGCTGAGCGGGTCCCTGAACCAACAGCTCCTTCTGGGGCAGGGAGGAGGTCCCAGTGCCGCTGTCCCCTTCACCCGCGGGAGAAAGGGGGAGCTGGCACAGCCCATCCAAGGGGCTCCCTGCGTGTCCTGGGGAGCTGCCGCCCGGAGAAGCGAGGGAAGGGGGCCCCAGCGCCGGGAGAATACCTGGCACGGGGACCTGCGGGTTGGCTTGTTAGTTCACGCTTCTCCTTGTCTAGTTGGTCTTCTCCTGGTCTCTCTGAAGTCTGGCTGTAGGGTGACCGAAGGAGGGCTGACGTGTTTAGCAGACATATCCTGATGCAGCTGATAACAAGCTGTACTGATTCAAGGCAAACTCTCCACTAGGTCACACCGTGGGCTTCAACACCAGATTATTTCTTTCTTGCCTTCTTTCTGATTCCCGGTGGGAAACACGATAGGTCCCTCATCCCCAGTCAAGGGATGCAGCATTGCAAAACATCCCACCCACCCCTCTGCTTGCTCCCTGGTAGGTAAGACAGAAGAGGCCAGCAGGACACCAACCCAAGGACCACTGTGGTGCTTCTGCCTTCTCCAAAGTTCTCCTCCAAACCCAGGACCCTCCAGACCGCACTGTCTAGACAGGTTGCGACGGCGATGAAAGCACAGCTAACGAGCCCCTAATCATCACAAAAAGGTGGAGGTCAGAGTGAAACCTTAGGACAAGGGTGGAACCAGATGGCACGGACCTGAGGTTTATGGAGGTCACCTCAGCCAAACAGGAGTCCACGACTCTTTCTTTCCCCTCTCCCCCCACTGGACAGAGATGGTGTTGGGGCTGGAGTCGAAGCTCAAGGCTTCCTTTTCTTTATGAAGCTAACAGGAGCTGCTGGAGAGAGCAGGCCAACGGACTTTTTGAGAAGTAGTTTTAAAGGATGTCACAGTTTTGCAAAGAGACAAAGGAACATTTCAAAAAAATACAGAAGTCTCCTTGCCAGGAATGTGGGGAATGTCAGGGAATATTACAAAACAGGATGCAAAAGCTGGCCTCAAGCGATGTTATAGACTCATATGCTGGCCTGACAGTCAAGATGCTGAATCCCGATGGAAGACGAAGCATGGGAATGGCAGACTCGGCTGACCTGGCTTGGTCCCATCTGTCTGTCTCCCACCAGAGGAGCCAGCACAGCCACCTCTGCCCGCCAGCCCTGCGCCCCTTGCCTCAGACATGCCTTCTCACAGCCCCGACACAGCCAGAAACGTGGCCCTTTACGTATAACACGGCATTTCCCGAGGAGCTGAAGCAAGCAAAGCCTGTGGGACACGGCCGAAGAGCCTGTTCATGTTACGGCAGAGGGAGGATCTGAGGATGCACGGAGGGAACTGGACTGGTCCGTAGCCGAAGGATAGTCCTGAACCCCGGACCTTTGCTGTAAGCAATAGGAAAGGCTTCTCAGAGATGGTTAAAATGACCCTCTTCTTCAGTTTCGTTAATTAACCAAGTACTTCCCGGCCTTCCAGGGGATTCACAGGCACATGAGCTCACACCCCCTTCCTTGCACAGCTATTCCGGCTCACGGGAAGTTATGATGCCGAACGCATTGGAGTCAGCGCTGTGGCTGCAGACAGCAAGGTCAGAACCAGAGGAAGACCTCCCCAGGGTCAGGCCAAGGAGAAGCCCGTGGGTCAGAAGACAGCAGGAAGCCCTAATTCAACACAGCAACCGTTTGCAGTAGCAGCATTAGAAAACAGAGGCCAGTTACTGGCAAAGCAGCGCCTTTTGGCAGGAATGGGCATGTTTTTTCCAGCTTCCCCTCCATGTGAAAGCCCCTGCGTAAAAGATTTGTCACAGCAAGACCTACTCGGGGTTTTCTTGCCCGGCTGAGTATCGCCCCGACAGCACAATGGTCTCGCTTGTGCTCGCAGCCGGACGCAGCGAGGAGGAGTCTGCTGCTAACGGGAGACAAATTCCCCCCGACGACGGGCCTACGCACAGGGCTGATGAAGGCTCCAGCCCGCGTCCGATGCTTTCTAGGGGTTATACTAGGAAAACTTTGCCCTAAAGACAATGATACTGGAACATCCACCGGCGATGACACATGGAGGAAACTCCCCAACACCACCCCTGCCGCAGTGGCCACGCGCACCGCGCAGGGCGGGGAAGGCCCGCTCTCCCCATCGTCTTGGGGCAGGAGGAGCAAAGCGAAGGCTCTCGCGGAGCTCGCCCAGGTCTCCTTGGCTTGTGGGAAACCAGCCAGGAAGAGCCTCCGCAGGGCTCGGAGCCCGTACCACCGCGTGTTGCAGGGACCTCGGCAGCATCGTCCCCCCTCCCCGCACCCCAGGGGGCTGCCCACCCTCGGAGCCCCTGGGGCTCAGTCCCACTCGTAGGTGCTTTGCACGGCAGTATTTTACACGTGTAAACTTCCCCAGCAGTCATCTTTGCATCTTTCAGAACAACACTTTAAAATGTTTATATCTTCTCAAGCAAGCGCTACTGCTCAGTCTCACTAGCGTGTGGCACTTCTCCTGTTGACGTTTCTGAGGAAACCTTTGCCTCAGAAAACTTCTACCTTAGAGCTGCAGGCTAACGTCATTTGTGGTAAATCAATCAGCTCACATCCTTCTAAAACTCATCCATGTCTATTTTTATGAGTTGCTAATTTTTGACTCATGCATGTTTTCTGAAGGGACTCAAAGCCCTTAATTGTGAACTCGGCATTTACAAGTGGTTAGAAAATCAAGTGCTGAGCTGCTTTGAAATGGCAGGCTGTGAAAGCCTCCGTTCCCGTCCTTCTGCAAAGGGCTGGCCGGGCACGCCTGCAGTCCTGGCCAGGCTCAGCATCTTCAGGAGGTGAGCAGCACCAGCCACCGCGGCCGCTCGCTACCCAGCCCCGTCTGAGACAGTCTGTAGCTTGCTTTTGTCCGAAAAAATGCAAGTTGCAGTGCCTGGATGCATGGCTGCTCGCCCAATGCTCGGCTGAGCGAGTTACAGCCGCGTGCACAGGGACGGGCAGGCTCCCACACCCCCCCGCAGGCGGGCTGGAAGGCGCGGACGCGCCCACGCAGACGGCGACGCTGACCCGCGACCGCCGCACTGGAGGACTCGCTGCTCTTGCCTGCCCGCTGCTCACCGAGCGTTTCGTTCCCACCTGCCAACAACCCGCCTGCAGAACTGCGGAGGGTCACGAGGTGCCTCCTCGTGATCACCAAGCTGGGCCGGAGGAGCTGATCTTTGCTCTCCCCGGCTTTCCAGAGCGTTCCCAGAGAGAGCTGTGGGATACAGCATCTCATCCCACTTCCACTGCAAAACTCACCTGTGTCCACCCCCACGCCGGGACCTGCGGGCTGGCACTGGAGAGGGATGCACAGGACTGCTCGGCGCGGGTGGACGGGGCTTCCTCTGCAGCCCCCGCCTGCGGTCCTGGAGCAGCACTCGCCTGGAGCTGAGCAGAACCCTTCTCTGTCCTTTCATCTTCCCCCACACAGCCTACAACTGTTCCCCTCTCACTTTTTTTGCCCTGAGGAAGGTCTAACGCACACCAAACACTGGTCCAGGCTGTCCGTCAAACAGCCCTGCTGAAAGGTGGGGATGCTCAGGTCTCAGTGCAGCCACCAGCCCACCCTGCCGGAGGACGCCATCCCAAAGCAAGAGGGTAGGACCAGCACATGGTCTCCTGCCCTGACACAACCTTAACTGCCGATTTACTCCACCAGCATCATCAGTCAGGTTGAGCTGAAATTACCTGTGCTCATTTTCCCTTATTTGCTCTCCTTCTCTCCAAGCCCTGCCTGCTGTTACTGTTTTCCCCTCCGGACAAGGAGCCGTTACTGGATAAATTACACACGCCAACGGGCTGGGCCAGAGAGATAACAAGGCAGTAACTAGGAGGCATTGGCAGCCGCCTCGCAGCAGGCAGGACATCCCCCACCGGCTGCCCGCAGCTCCACACCACGGCAGGTCCCTGGTACCGACCCACCGCCCCCGCCAGGCAGGGCAGCGGCTGCAGCGGCCGTGCAGGCAGGAGCTCGCGGGCAGCCCCTGGTTCCTCCTGCCCGCGGCCCGCAGAGCCCCCGGGCAAAGCTGGCGATGGGCGAAGGGCAGCAGCTCGCGTTAGAGAACGGGGCAAGCACTGTCAAAGCCGCTGGCGCACCATTCGATACCCTGATGGGCCTGGCCAAGAAAGGAGAGTGCCTCGATAATCCGCAAAACACAGACTTACGCAATGTCGAGTTATATTTATCCGTGCTATCTCCATGCTGCCAGGAGCCACTTACAAGCGCAGCTCCTGTTCAAGGAGTGGCACGTACCACCAGAGAGCAGGTAACTTCCCCAGGTGAAGCTGTTGGGCAGGCGAGCGGCTCTGCCAACGCAGCCAGAGAGAAGCCCAAGGACACCCGAGATCTCCATGTTCACTGGCAATACGGAGACTGGGATCCGAGAGGCTTCAGGTCCCATGCGGCAGGACCCCATCCCGACCCAGAGCAGGCAGTCGGGGAGGGCTGCCCCTGCCGAGGCAGATGTTCTTAATCCACCATGTTTTCCTCCTCGCTATGGAGACCAAAGATAAAATGTCAGTCAACCTTACCAAAGACTGATCATTGAGACTTCTGACCTCATTATCCTCTGCCTTCTCTGACGGCTGTGGCCAAAGCAATAGAGGCGCGAGACATGGGCTCCTTTCGCAGGACCCTGCCTGGGGACCTCAGTCCACCACCTCAAAACGAGAGCTGCCAGCCCAAAGCACAGCTCGGACAGAGGAGGGAAGAAGGGGCAGAGGCAGGGGCTGCCATCGCAGAGTGAAGGGCTCGCTCAGGGCTTGCTTCGCTGAGAAGGGGGCAGGAAGGAAAAACATCAAACCACGGAGCTCTGCCAAGTGCTTGGCGCTGCTTCCGGCAGCAGTTTTGCAGAACTTAATTAATGAGCAAACATCTGTGGCTTCACATCCCGTAAAGAACATTCACAAAAACACGCTCCATTCATGCAAAAAAAAAAAAAAATTAATTAAAAAAATCACTGCTTCTTAAGCAGGTGGGAAAGCTGTGGAGACAAGAGCGGGAGCGGCAGGCACCGCCGGCGCGGGCTGCAGCGGCAGGGGTTCGGCTCTGCCCCAGCCCCGGGCACAGCGTGACCCCCGCCGCGGCTTCCTGCGCAGCCCAGCGCTGGAGGAAGAGGTCTGGGGCACACCCAGCTCTCTCAGAACGGGCTCTACCGACAGAGAAAGGCAAGGCACTGAAAATTTGCCTTCTGCCAAGCCCCAGCCTGCCTCCACCTCCCTGCTGCCCAGAATCCCTCAGCCACTCGCCGCCTGCTCGAGTTGCGGGCTACGTACCGCTTTCTTGCAAGTCCAAGGTCGTGGCTAACAGCACCCGTGTGCCCAGGGATTGGGGCGTGAGGCACAAAAGCTTCTGCTCACCAGCAAGCTCTGACTTTCCTCTTTCTTGACCACTTCTTCAATCCCACACTACCTGTCCATCCCACCACAGGGATCTCTCCCAGGTCTGGGGACCAACAGGGAGGACAGGACTCCCTCACCCACCTCTTTCAACCTGCACGCCAGAGCAGGAGCGTGCTTTCCACCAGGCACGAACACGTCCTCACCCAAGCCCTTCAGCTGCAAGAGGACCCCCCCAGTAACTTCCCAGCTTCATCTCCGTGTCACTCATGGTGGTGAGGCACCCAGAGGAGAGCAGCGGAGGAGCAGAGGACCGCGCAGACCTGTGGCCGAGAGCAGGCAGCCGGGGAGGAGCGCCAGACCGGGACCCGCAGCCCTTCTTCCCCACAAGCTCTCCCAGGGGCCCGGCAGCCCGCAGAGAAACCAGGCGGCACGGGCAGGCTCCTCAGCCGCCCGGCACACGTGCCACCGCGCCACCCCGCAACCAGGGAGCCTGAGCCGGGACGGAGGAGGCGGCACACGCCTCTCCTGGCCGGCGTCCTGGCCCTGGGGACCACATCTCACATCTTCTCTGAGAAGCAGAACTAAAAGCGTACTTTAGAGAATTAATAAAGCCAACAGAGCAGGTTTGTTTTCACGATGGGGGTCTTGGAGGACAGCAAACGTCGCGGCCATGCCAGCAGGGCTGCCTCCCTCCTCCAGCACCCACACCTGTGCTGCAAAGCGGAATTTCCAGCTTTTCACCAACAAAACAGATTCCACCCACCACCCGTCTTAGCAGGCAGTAACGAGAAGTACAACCAGCCTCCTGTTTCACCGATAAACACATTTGTCATATTTGTAGCAGCTATGCAAGAAGCAGATCACTGTTTTCTTCAGACACGTTCCCTATTTAACCATCCTATGAGAAAATCGACGCATACTTTCTTGCTTCTGGATCAAACGTTTAAAACCAGAGCTAACAGTCAGCTGGCATTTCTCCAGTTACCGAAGAGAGGCAGTTTTGGTGTCTCTCTGTAGCCTGCACGGCTACAAATCTGACTGAGAGCCACCTGCAGGTTTTTTAGCCAGAGAAACTTAACAGATGCAAAACGCAAGGGGCAAGGAGGCCGGGGCACAAACGCGGCCAAAGCCGAGTCCTTGTGACTCTGGCACAGGGAAGGTTGTGGCGTTACTCGTACTCGTACATCACCAGGTGAAGCGGTTCTGCTGGATGACCAGGACACGCCGAGCAGACCCGGCGCAGCACGCGCTTCTGAAGGGCCTTGGGCCGCCGGCTCCTTTGGGGCAGCTCACTCGGACGGAGGGCTCGAGGGCTTCCCAGCAAACACAGCCTCAGCTCTCCGACTCCCAGGGGTAACAAAACATCTTTAAACAAAACCAATTCAATTCTTTCCAATGCTTTCCATGTCACGTTTGATGGAAATGCCCTGCACCAGTGCAAGGAACGCCCATGGGTGCCGACACGAGCCCCGGCCAGGCTCTCCACCCAACACACCGCAGCCCCAGCCGGAGGGCTGTGCCTCGGCAGCACCCGCCGCGGCAGGCACCCGAGGGTGCGTCTCCAAACCCGCTCTCTCTGCAGTACCTACGAAAGATTTAAAAATTACGCAGCTTCTTTTGTGCTGGGAATAATCCTCACCACACCGACCAGCACCACCCTACTTTATTTACCCTCTCTTCCCCTGGTTCCTTCCTCTTTTGGCGATCTGGATGTCAACCATTAGACCAGCGGCTATCGTTGTACATGGCCCAGCACGAGACGATCCCCGTTTGCAACCGAAATTTGAAAGAGCGGTGCTGATACCAGTGTCGTATTTTGTAGCTGCTCTCTGTGCTGCGTCTCGTCTCCATTTCAACAGCGGGCATCTGGTCACGGGCCCACGGTCTGCATCCCATTCAAACATACGGGATCCCACGAGCAAATATCAGCAAGGTGGATACTTGGAGCATTTTGGCTTGGGGCGTGTTCAAGCAGGAGTAGCACCAACCGTCTCCTCCAGACAGAGTCTTGTTGGAAGAGCGGTCACATACTGGAATATCTGCGCATGCCTTGCTGGAGCAGCGGCCACCCGAGCCAGCACCCCAGCAGCAGCCTCACAGCAGGCACGCTGCCTCGTTAACCCCTGCAAAGGGGCAGCTTCCAGTGGGCTTCCCAAGTGTTTTTGGAGGAGATCTACAGAATACCAGTGTTCCCAGTTCAGCCTTTTCACACCGCCTCATGGCCCGCAGCATTTCGTGGCTGGGACCACCGCTCCTCGGTTGCCAGAGCTGAGCGACACTACCAGTGGCCCCAGCAGACACGGGGCCAGGAGCCAACGCGAAACAATGAAAACCATTTACAGAGCAGGAAGCTGCATCTGCTGCATGAAACGTATCTTCAAACAAGACGTGTTTGGATAACTCCAGTTTCATAACTCGCCTCTTCCGATGTTAGGAAATCACAGTAATAAAAAGAAAACAAAATGGGGGAGAAGAAACTTGGCATGGGGAACAATAGGAGAATTGCTTGAACCACGGCGCTGCCTCGGAGGTGAGCCCAGCCTGCTGCGTCTCACCCGGGGGCCGCGGGGCTCCGGCTGCAGGCTCCGAGGACCTTGCACAAGAATAAAGGTCTGATCAAATATCAATGGGAAAAGAGTTAGCTCTGCACTACAGACATCAAGAGCACAGTACATTTTGATGATCTTATATATTACTGTGCTTGCTTGATTGATTTTTTTGTTTCAGGGGAAATCAAAGCCATCTTGGGGCAGGGAATAGAATTAGAACTGGTCAACAACGAGCCTCAGAATTTGGGGTCCAGCATCATCTTAAAGGTGATGGAAGGGATGGTCTTAAAGGGTGGAAGGAGATGACAGGTCACCTTTCCTTGGCATTGACCAATCCTTGGGCAAAGACAGACAGCTATTTTCTGGTGTTAGCAGTGGTGAATTATGGTGAAGATAAACCTGCCTGCTCCATAAATTCCTAATGCTAACCAAAAAACCCTACAGATATTAGAGAAGGACTTAACGGTGCCGTAGCAGGTCACTACATAGCAGGGAGAAGCAATGAGAGGGAAGACAAACACAACAGCTCCTCAGCTCCAAGCCCAAGGCAGCCGCTCTCTGACCCAGCAGAACATGAATTCCCACCAGAGCTGCTGCCCGAGCAGCGGGGCTGACTCTAGTCGTCACCCCAAATCACGCTCCCCGGCCAGGGACAGCTTCATTGTCCAGGGCACCCAGCTCCTCTCTGATGGTTTTTGCAGACGAAGGAATAAACAGCCCTCACTCTCCGTCACCCCACGAGTGCGGGGGAGCAGCCAGCCCATGCCAGGTAGATCACCCCATGGTTCAGCTGCACCTCAGCGGCCAGCGTGGCACGGCACGGCACCCACAGGGACAGCCCGGAGCAGATAATCGCCCTGCACGGTAACTCCATTTTGCAGAGGAACACAGTGCACCCGCTCAGCCACCGGCTCTGCACGGCCCCCCCGTGCTGGGCGCTGGCCCCCAGCTCCGAAACGTGCCGAGGGGGCAAACCAGCCAGAAGCACAAGGAGGGGGATTGCAAGGGCAGGGCTTGGTGACCGGATTTTGTTCCTATTTTTAAGCACTGAAGCTTTAATGCAAATCAGGGCTGGCTGCTCCACCGACAGCTTCACATCATCCTGTTTGCTCTGACCCATCTGTTTCGGGTCCCTGACGCCCCGCGCACACCGGCTGAGCCCCACCGCGGGCGGCAGCGGTGCCGGGGGCCGGGACGTGCGGGACCCCGCTCCTCGTCCCGCTCCGACAGCCAGCTGGTCCCTCCGCCACTGCTCCTGCGGCTGCCACCTCAAACAATTTAGGACAAGGAGCCAAAAGCTGAGGTCACTCGGCTCGGGCTGCCGGACCCCTCCCCAGCACCCACCTCCTCTCCCCACCCTCCCCAGTCCAAATATAAACTTGCTTACAGGAAATGCCTTAAAGAAAAGGCACCTCCCTGAGTCCCGAAGAATGCCCAGAAAATAAACTGTCTCTGGACATGAAGGAAATGGCTTTTTTTTTTTTTTTTACATCACACTGCAAAGCAGCTTTAACCCTTTCAGTCCCTGCTGCAAACTCAGTCCCCCACATGCCTCAGGCCCTCAGGCCGTTTCGAGGTGTCTGTGCTCCAGACTGGCGATGCGAGAGGAGCCTCCTGCCAGACGTCCCCATGTCCTTGCACCGTCAGCGGGTCTTGAGCAAAAATGGTCCAAAATCCATAATCCAAATGCAAACTCTCTTTCTGACAAGGAAAGCACTGGACCCTCAAAACAGGCTTATAGCCTGGGACCCACTCTTAATCGTAGGTGAACGCAGGCTCTGTTCCCAAAGCCGCCGGGCAGAGGAGGAACTCGCACAGTTGTTCGCGTTACTGAAGGTCCTGCATGGCCCCACGCAGCTGGGGAGGCCGGGGACGGGGGCTGCACCGGCGCCTCCCCCTCCCCGCCCCGACCCCTTCTCCGAGAGCCCTCCCGTGGGGTGCGCTCGCCCCAGGTCACCTACGAGGCTCCCTAAGGGGGTGTGCTCTGCCGTGCTGCAGCTAGAAATGCGTGTCCCGAGCTTCCCGCAGAGGGCAGGGACGGTGTTCCCGCATGGAAACTGCCATTAGAAAGCAGCAATGAGATGGGCAAAGCAGCGTGTCCCGGGCCAGCCCCCAAACCTCCGCAAAAGCAGCCCCCAAGCCCAGCAGCTCCTGCCCGGCACGGGCATAGCTCCGCATCTGCTCCAGCCGGGCTGGGGAGCGAAGCGACATATGGAGGCTCAGGAATTACGAACGCTGTTTTCATACCAACATCCCTACACAAAATACAAGAAAGAAAAAAAGAGACAAAATCCAGGAGATCCAGGACGCGGAGAGGCAGCTGACCCAAAACAGCCGGTCAAGGCGGCTCCAAAGCAAACGGCCAGCGCGGGGAGAGGAGAGCTCACCCTCCCCGCTCCCCGAGGCAGCGCCGCGGCAGACGGAGCATCCCGCATCCCGGGAGAGCCCTCCGACCGAGGCGCTGGCACGGTGGCACGGGCACTGCCGTGGGCACGGGCACTGCCAGGGCTGCTGGAGAGGAACGGTAATGGGGCAGGACCAATAAATAAAACCTGGTGGCAGGATTCGGTAGCGTCCCCATGCGTTCAACAGGTCACAGTCTGCAGAGAAGGCAATTCTGTTACCTCTCTTCCACAGAGGAGAAAGCTGAGGCAAAGCCTCTCCTGAAGCAGGGCCAGGAGCACAGCCCAGCTCCCTGCATTCGCAAAAGCGCTTCCCTTGTCACCAGACCGCAACGCCTCCCTAAACGTGCCCCTTAAAAAATGTATACTCAGGGCTTTAAGTCTCAGATGCACAAAGTAGTTTGATACAATTCAGCTGCTGATGCAAAATGCCTAAAATACTTGTTGCCTTTTTTTTTTTTTTTGAACAGCAGCAGCACTGGAAAAGTCGTGCTGCAGAGGTGTGTGCAGGCCCTGGGCGTGGGAAAGGAAAGCAGCCGGGCCAGCTTCCACTTGGCTGGAAAGCAAGAGTCCGTCCGGAGCACAAGTCAAGGGTTCAGCAGGAGATCACGCCTGCCTCCCGAGAAGAGAAACAATTTCTGCTCAGATTTTTTGCCTCATGTATTGAGGTATCCAGTGGGAACAGCCCTGATCCCTGCAGGAGGAGAGCCTGCACGAGCTGGCAGTTATCCTGGAGAGCAGTAACAAGTGCTTTGGAGAGCTCTGTAGGAGAAGGACGCTTCTGCAACGGTCAAGCAGGGTCCAAAAGAGGAGGGTTGTTCCTCTGGCTCTGCTGAGAAAAGCTGTGCAAGGAAACCCAGTGATCAAGTAAGCATTTTGGTATCTAAAGCCTCTGGAGATGCCCACATGGAAGGTGTCAAGGAAGAGCAAATCATGCAGCAGACCCAGCAGATGTCCCGTCCGGCTGGCGTTGGCAGTCTGGAGGATGGACGTCTCCAGCAGCTGAAGTCTGCAGCAATGTGAGGTGCAAAGAGGCGAGTGCTGGGAGCACAGCCCCGGCCGGACGAACCAGGGGAGCCCCGAGCACTCCCACCGTGGCACCGCGCCTGGTGTAGATTTTACTGGGTCAATAAAAGCGCCTCTAAACTTAAACAGTCTTCACAGCAAAACCGCTGCGTGCGCTTGTCACTGCTGCCGGCAGCAACAGGGCAGCTGGGGTTTCACCCCCCTCAGCCTTCGGGGATGGGGAGCTGCGGTGTCGGCCGAGAGCCCCGAGCAGGCGGCCGGGGGGATTTGGGATGCTGGCGCCGCTGCCCCATCCCTACCCACTTGGTCCCACATCGCCAGCATCCCGGCACCCGCGCTGCCGGGCACACCGCACTTCGGCTCAGCAGCTCCGGCATCTCAACAGCAGGCGCCCTCGCCGGCGATGGACGCCGTGCCGCGCTCGGGTGCTCCGCCACGGGACAGATCCTCCCACCAGACGGCGCGAGCAGCTGGGGAGGAAACACTGCAACATCCTACGGCAGCACCTGTAAATCATTTATTTGGACTTAGCTTAATTTCTGCAGCCCGCTTGTCACACTACCAGCCACGTTACAGGATGGCCACAACACAGCACTCATCCATCCTCCTGACAGGATGAGGCCCTGGGAAGACAAACAGCAAATGCACAAGTACCTTCCTCTGCAACTACCAGAGAGCCGCTGCCGAGCTGGCCCGCAGGCAGAGAAGATTTATGCACCACAGAAACTAATGAGGCCACATAACTGTCGGGAAGAAACGTTCCCCGCTCCAAATTAGCAACAAAAGATCAGAATCAGAAACATTTGTAATGGAAGGTAAAAAGATTTGGAGATGGGCGCAAGGATGCTGAGTGAAACAAAACGGAGGAGATAGATAAACCGCTGCTAGGGAGATGCTGGCTTTGCCGCGGCCCATCAAGCCAACGCTTGTCTCCCATCGGCAGGGGAAGGCTCCCCGGGCTGGAGGGGGACGAGGGGGCCCGTGCAGGACAATGGGGCACCCCGGCACACGGCAGGTACTGGCGACCTGTCTTCTCATGTACAATCTCAGGCGCGCTTAAGTCCTTCAACCTTTTTTTTTTTTTTTAGAAGCCCATTATTTTTAACTAGGGGAGAACCACTGCTTCCTAAATTCTTGCTGCTCCCGAGACACCACCGTAGCTCCCAGGACTTCATCCCAGGAGAAATCATACAGACACCGATCGTGCCCAGCCCCAGCCGTTAAGGCCGGTGCGTGCCCGTGCCCGGGAGGCTCGCGCCGGTGGCCCTCCCCAGGGACAGCGTCCCCGGGAGGTTTGCTCAGGAAGGCGTTCAGCGGCCGTGGGGCAACTCTCTGCCTGGGAGAATGAAGCTGGAACACTGGCCCTGACTGCCCAGATGTCCTGCTCTTGCCCAACGACGCTGATGAAAGGAGGTCAAGTGCGCTCTGAGTCACCGCGGAGCGTCACTGTCCCGCGGCCTCGTGACACCTCTGCCCGCCACTGCCCGCGGCCGTTTCCAGTTTCGCTGGGAGCGGCAGAGGGAATCGACCCCCAGCCGCCCCTTGCCAGCCCCCCTGAGCAAACCTCCGCCTGCAGCCACGGGAACCGCTCCACCTCCCTCCCCAGCCGACCCGCTGCCCCCAAGCCCAGCCTTTAGCCCAGCGCTTGCAGCAAAGCCCCCTCCTCTTCAGTCCTTTCTTTTTCTTAATTCCTTTTTTCTTTAAATGATCTTTCTTGTCCTCTCTCCCCGCGCTTCCTCTCCCAGCACCGGCCGAGCTGCCAGCTGCCGCCCCCCCCCCCCCCGCAGACACGGGTCCCTGGTGGGAAGGCAGCAGGAAGGGGGACAAGCCCCCCAGCCCCTCTGCTGCACGCCTGCACAGCCCGCAGTCGCTCGGGAGGCTCACAGCTCGGGGACGGATCCCTCCACAGGGCAGATTTACTGCCTCAGCTCCACAAGTGCCCGGTTTCCAGCTGGCAGTGTGCCACGGGGCCGCCGGCTTGACCCCGTCCCCCAAAACACGCGGCAGCACAGCGGCTGGAGCACCCGGTGAGGGGTGCGGCGGAAGCGTTTTGTTGCCGTTCCTAGAAGGAATGGGGAGAGCGTGACTCCTCTGTGCCGCACCAGACAAAAGGGCATTCAGAAACTGAACTTGTGCCCTTGACAGCAACGAAACTATTCTTGTAAAATTCATGGCGGGGGAAGAGAGGGAGAACAGAAACCCCATCATGTGCCGTTGCAAATACACGGTACTTGAGCAGTGACAGCCCTGCGGCTCAGAAGCACCCTCTCCCGCTGCCACCCGCACACGCCGGCGCGGGCAGCGCTGGCAGCGTGGAGCCGCTTTCCTTAAACAGTGGCGTTACTCGCTCGTGCCCCAGCGAGCTTTGAGCACAGGCATCAAAGCGGCTCCCGAAGGGCGCGGCGAGCCCGTGCCCGGCCCAGAAGGCGCAGGCTCTCTGCGGGCCCGGCGTGCACACGCTGCAGGGAGATGCTTTTCACTCCCAGATAAAGGGCAGGAAATCCCCCGGCACACCCGGGCTCCGGCGCGCTGGGCCCCTTGGGTTCACCGGCGTGCCGTCCCGGGAGGAGCCGCCGAGCTCCTGCTCCCAATTAAGCAACGGGAGGCCCAAGCCTCGGCTGTGGGGTCCATGGAAATCCAGATGTTCACCCCGGGACTGCGCTGCCTTCCCAGGAGTTATCCTGACCACTCCATCGGCCTGGGCACTCTCGTCACATTGGAAAGCGGGGGAGCAAAGAAATGGCAGAGCACGAGCACACCCAGATGAAGACTCGTCCCCTCCTGCAGGACCCCGGGCTGTGACACTGCGCACCTCCGCCTGCGTCCCCCCAAGGCAGGCAGCCCAGCGGGGGCAGAGCCGGCGCTGGATGAGGCTGAGCAGGGACCCCCTGCTCTGCTGCTGTGGGGCTCGGCCCCCAGCTGCCGCCCCCCCTTCCTGCTCTCGCCCCACACAGGTCAGCAGACCCAAGGTTGACATTGCATCCATCCCGGTGACCGCCCCAAGCTCCCGCTGCCTCCCCTGCACCGAGCGCAGCAATGGCAGTCGCAGCAGCGAGCGTTTTCCCACTGGCTTAGCTCCCGAACCCCGCACGACGGCCAGACCCAGCTCAGAGAGACTCTGCTAGGGACCAGCTCGCACCTCAGCGGCTGCATCTCACGTACGCAGCCTGGCCAGCGGGTTTTGGTAGCCCCGAGCTCCCCCTGACTGGCGGCAGCAATTCGTGACGCAGAGCAGGACACCTCAGCGGCACCCATGAGATGGACACTCGGAAGCCGCAGAAGGGGACGGCTGAGCTCGGCCATGGGACAGCACGAGGAACTCGAGCTGGCCACATGCCTCCGTGCACTGGGATACAACACGGCTGAGCCCCCGGGGAAGTTCCCCCAAACTGCTGTGCTTGTTAATGCCGTTAACGCTTACTCTGCCTGTAACTGGCACTGGGCGACAAGTGCCCTTTTCTGATAAGGGATCCTTCAACTGGCTCGACAAACAGCTCCGCCGCTGCGCGCTGGGCGAGCGTGCCCACGTGGCGCAGGGACCCTGTCGATTATTAACTGAGCAGCGGAGGGAAGAGCAGCGGGCTGGCAAGACACCCGCCCATGGGCTGGACACCCCGGGACCCAGCGGGAGCCGCATCCCAGGGGCTCAGGGTGGGTGCCCAGGGTCACCCCTGGGGGAACACCGGGCAGAGGAGGGACGAGCACGGAGCGGGACAGCGCAAGGCCAGCATGGCTCTGCACCTCCGACAGTCCCTAGTGTAGAACCATGCAAGTAGCCAAATTAACCAGAAAGCAAACCGAGACAATGAAAACCAGCAAGCCTTCACTTCCTGCACCTAAAAACGAATTTCTTGCTGGAAATGTAAGGAAAGACCCTGTCTCTTTAAACTTCTGTGCCCAGCCCTGGAAGCCTGGAAAAGTTAATATAATTATCCGGAGGTGACTTTCAGAAAGCCTCGCACAAGAAGGGTTATTGTAGCTCAATCATTAACCGGGAGGGAGACCCCCGGCCTTGCTGGAATGTGGCCGCACGCTGCCGCTGCCGGTCCTCTCCGGAGTGTGCGGGAGCTCGGCACAAAGGTTAACGGACGGGTCCTCCACACCAGCCCTGGCCACCGGCCCCAGAGAGGCTCTGGCCGCTTTCCAGCACGGCCTTTCTTCCAACGCTAAACCCAACTGAACACCTCCTTCACACTTCCCGGCAGGGCTGGAAGAGCATGCGGATGAAGAAAAGTTGAGAAACGAGAAGACCCGAATTCCATGCAGACGTCCCCGCCGCCACACGTGCCTCAGCTCCCACCTCAGCTCACCCCGGGCAATGCCGACAGCACCCGCGGTTTGGGGTGTTGCTACTCCAGGCGGCTCCTCTCAGCTCAGTGCCGCTGCTGCCGCAGGACTGGCATGGGCACGGCGTGGGACGGGCGTCCTGGCAAGAGCAACGGCATCCCAGCCTTTGCAGCCCGCCTGCTGCCCTGGAAAGCCTTTTACACCCACAAAACCAGCTCAGCTTTCATCCCTGGGCTCTGGCAATACGTTTTACCAAATCTGGTGGGCAGGGGGATGGAACAACGTCTCTGTTATCAGGCTGGCGGAGATGGAAGGAGATACCCGTGTCATCTGATGCACCGCTGGGCCGGCGAGATAAGCCCTGGAGCAGGGCAGAGGTCCCTCTGTCCCCCAGGACCCTCCCCAGCTCCCCACGCAGCCGGGCCACAGCGACCGCGCCGGGAGGCATTTCCTGCCGCCGCAGCCTCGCTGCCGGCACGCTGCCTGTATTTGGAGGATTAAACTCCCACATACATCTGAATGCAAAAGCCCTTCCAAAACCATGCAAAGTGCAAATTCAAGTCTGCAAACCCCTGCAATGGGCAAACTGTCTCGGGCTCTTCAAGGAACGAACAGTGTAAGGAAGGAGACTCGGATCTCCTCTCTGCTGGGGGATGATTTACCCTGTTCCCCAGGAGAACCAAGCTGGGGCAGCACCTGGCTTTCGGCAGCTCCCCTCCTGCCAGGCTCCGCTGCGGCACAGAGGGGCCAGGCAACCTGCCCGCAGCACCACCCGCAGCGCCTGCAGGGCTCGGTGCGGGCCGGCTCATCAGCTTGTTCCTTCGCTGCAAAGTCACGCAGCAAGCTCTGCTACGCCCTCAGGGAAAGGGCAACCTTTCTTTCCTCTACTCTATTTCAATTGAAAATCTTCAAATCTTTTTGAAATTAGTACCAAGGGGAAGTACTGAAGTGCCCTAAGGCATAACCATATTTTGTTCTGTTACAAAACTAAATTGCTGGCAGCCTGTCCCATGCGTACGCTCAGGTTTGGACATTTGAGGCCATGCAGACAAGGAATGCTTAACAGAAGCACGCCTGGATTTATTCAGTCAGTCTTTTATTAGAAAAGTATTTCTCAGAGGAAGCGCAAGTACATGAAGTGAACGCGAGCACCTCCTCAGAAGCCATGTTTGATACCTGCCCTGCACTGGGACTTGATGTTTTGTCACACAAGGAAATTACTGACGAGCTTTTGGCATAGGGGTCAGAGCTGATTTTTTCCCTTCAGGAAGGGAGAGAGGCTGACAGGGTTTGAGCTGAGCCGTGCCCCTGCCCGGCTCACTGCGAGGAGCAGACCCCAAAGGCACACGCGGGCAGAGAGCAGCGAGGGGCCGCTGCGCCTGCTCCAGCAGCGCCGCTACCTCTCTGAACTGTGTTTCAGTTAAAATGTAAACAAAAAAAAGCACATTCATTGATAAGAATTGAAGCGTGCACATGCAAAAGAACGCAGACTTCTGCCAATAACATCACGATACATGCTCTGACAGCCTGGGACTGTTCGAGGGTCTTTAAAAGAAGAGGCTCCTCTGCCGTCCGCACTAAGGAGCCGTTCTAAAACGCAAACCACAAAACCACAAAGAGCTGGTGTTTAAGTTAGCCACGATCAAGCAACCCCTGAACAAACAGCCTCTCACCTTGGCAGCATGCTCTGGCAGACTATTGCTAGTTCACAACGTGACAAACTACGCATGCATGGCAAACCCATCCGTTTCTACCAAAGACAAAGGTCTCCAAAAGAGACGATGGACTGGAAACACATGCTCACGGCGCCGAAAGCCAGAACGCGGAGTCCAGCCTCCCCCACTATCGCGCAGGGGCCTGATCCGAAGCCTCGTGACGTCAGCACAGTTTTTCCATGAACTCACTGGCTCTCTGGATCAGATGGCAAATCTGTGCTTTTCCAGTCACCGATTTAATCGTCAGTAATCCCAGCTAGAGGAGGGGTGAAGAGGAGCCCTGAGAGAATCTGAGCAGTCCAAAACCCAGAGCCAGCCCATTCGCATCCCTCCGTGAGCTTAGCGATGGGTCTGCTGGCAGCAAACAAGTCGGCCGCAGAAGGAGCCAGGCAGCCTCACACACTGAACCCGCCGACTCCAATGGAAGCAGCCTGCGGCCTCTCACCCCACGCGCTGCTGTGACTCAGCCCGGGAATGACGGGGATCCAGTAACAGCTCGACTATGTCAGGAAACATGTACCAGCTCCGAGCTGCTCCTCCTCTCCAGCTACAGCCACAGCCACACGTACCGGCACCGCGTCTATCTGCACACACGCACACCTGGTGCCGAACAACAGATAACCCACCTGACAGCGTTTTGCTGCTGCTGGAAGCCTGAGCAGCATCCTCCAGAGCTGCCGGGCGCTATCTTCCGAAATCCGCCCCCTCTTCTCCCCTCACCCCCCCGCCCACACACACCCCCCACCGACACAACCGCCCAGAGGAACCGCAGGTTTCTGATTTACCTTCAGGCTGTGCTGTGCCTCCGTCAAACCCGCGCTTCCTGGGGGGGAACTGCCAAGTCCCGGCGAGCAGAGGAAGAGGAGGAGGAGGATGGGGGGGTGGAGGACTCCTCGGGCCCGGCGCCGCCGCGGGCAGCGGGCGGGCTCGGGCTGGTGCCAGCCGCGGCTCCGGCTGTTGTCGGTGTGAGCGCGGCCGCGGCAGGTGCGGGGCTGCGGCGCGGGGCCCCGCCGGCTCCGCCCGCCCGCCGCCCCCGGGACCCGCCCGCCGCCCGCCCCGCCGCGCCCGCCCCGGCGGAGCTGCGCCCCGCTCCCGCCCGGCAGCCCCCGTCCGTGCCGGCGCCGCTGCCCCCCCGTCCCCGGCTCCCCAGAGCCGACAGACGCACCAGCACCCCGCGAGGGGCAACCCGGCCCCGCAGCACCCATCAGCGCTCCGGAGCCGAGAGGAACCCGAACGCTGGTCCCCAGCTCCGGGCTGCGAGGCTGAAGGTCCCGAGGCTGCGCCACGCGTGCGCGGGCCGGCCAAACCGCGGAGCCGCTTCGGCTGCAGCCTGGGGAAGGGGCTGCCACCACACGCTGAGACCCAGCACGATCCCAGACCCCGTCCGCGTCCCGCGCTGCCCCCAGCCCCCCGGCGCCCCCTCCGTTCAGGCATCTCCCTCCCTCCGCTTCCCGACCGGCAGCAGCAACTGCAGGGCCCGTCCTGGCCCCGGCTTCGCTGCGAGCGCACCGGACCGCGGGCCGGCGGCCCCGGGACAGGACACCGAACAGCTGCAACCTCCCCGCCCGGCCGAGCACCCGTGAGGGTCCCTCGGGCTGTTCCCTCCCAAAGATGAGCCCCAGGACAGTGTCTGGACGGACGCCCGGCTGTCCCTGGCTCTCCCTGCCCATCAGACCAAGCAGGTGGCAAAAGCAGGGGTGCGAGCCGCAGCAAGGCGCCGAGAGGAGCAGGGAGGCTGCTCCTGCGGGACTAGTTTCCCGAAAATCCCCCTCACGCTGCAGAGGTAGTTAGTCCTCCGACAGCACAGGGCGAGGAAGATCCTTTCCACAGCACACACACGTCTCACGACCTGGCTTCTGGACCCCAGACCCGTGTCATGTGCGACGGGACCAGCCACAGACTATTTGCAAGAGGGTGAAGAAGAAAATGGGGGATAGGGTCTGGAATAAAGGGGCTAAGAGGAAAAAACAGTGTTTGAGGTGGACTTGAAGGAGGAATTTATTTGTGGGAAAGGGGAGGCAAAAGGGCTGGAAGTCAGGAAGCACCAGCCTGAGCGTGGAAGGAGAAGGAGAAGCAGAGGGGAGGCAGAGTGTGAGACAGAGACAAGACGACACTGGGCAAGAGGCTTGACGGTGAACACAGAGCACAGATGCAACGCAAGGAGAGACAGGCATCCTTCTGGCGTAAGGATGGCCAGAAAAGCAGGAGAGACCGGGTAAAATGTATGGATGCCACAAACCCGCTTTTCTCTTGAAATTACTGGTGGGGGTTGGAGGGTTGCCCAAGCACCCTAACATGTGAGGATCGGGGAAAAAAAATAGTTTTTTTCCATTGTTTTCATAGTCTGAGAGGCTTTTGATGCACATCTCCTTCCTTCCTTCCCCAGCCCCAACCTCCCGACTGCCTCTGCCTCTGCTTCCCCGCTGCAGCCCCCCAACGAGCCGCCTGGAGGGAAGGGGCTCTCAGCAACAGGACTCTCAATGAGGCTGTTGTTGACTTGAAAGTCTTCATAACAGCTTTGTGCGAGGGAGCCTCTTGCCAGCCAGGGACCGGGGGGGCCGAGGGCTCCTGCAGCTGGAGGGCAAGCAGCCGGTGCCACCCCCGCGGTCAGCCATGGCGAAGGGAGCGGCTCTCGATCTGCACTGGTGGAGATCAGTGGAAGGTCACTAGAACAAGGAGTGATGGAGGCTGCGAGCACCCCGCTACAGAGCCGCAGGCAGACGAGGGTCAGAAGGGAGGTCGGGGTATCGGGAACCCAGCCGAGCCTTGACCCCCAGAAGTACCAGCATCCACAAAGCGCTGCTCCCCAGCTCCTGGGGAGCATGAGAGAAAGGGATGGCGGGGAAGCAAAACCTCTGGAAGCAGACGACGGCTGCAAAGCCTCGGGGTGCTGACCGCCGAGCCAGCACCCCAGGACGGCCGGGATGGATATTTCACTCTGGCCACAGAAGTGGGAAAGGGGCAGCGGCAGAAAGACGCGGCACTGCTCCCAGCGCGGGGAGCACGGCTGGGTAAGGGCAGAGCTCACCACACTTTATGCTACCTCGGGCTCGGCTGGGGCTCGCCTCTCGCCCAGCGCCACAGCGGGTCAGAGCCGGGCACCAGTGCCTGGGTGGCCCCAGTGGCACGGTGATGGCCAGCGGAAAAAGCGCTCGGCTCAGAGGAGGATTTCAAGCATTTTCCACTCATTTCCTCATGCAAAGCAGGAACGGGGAGGGTGTGGGGGCAGAGAGGCAGGAAATCTCCCAGAGATGCCGAGCTATAAACAGGCGGCAAAGAGGGCAGGACCAAAGCGGCCAGTCCCACGCGGACCCGCGGGTGCACGCTTGTTCCACTCGCACCGGGAAAGCTGAGGCCGCACTGCCAGGGCGGATGCTGGGAGGAGCAGAAATCGCGCATACCGCACTCTCCCCCCGCGCCGCCCCATGAATGGGCCGCATTCATGCCCGGTGATATTAATAGTTCCCAGCGTATTGCCGAGGAATGGCGGAGCGCCCGCGGGCTCGCCTTCGGGCTGCCTGACGCCTGCACAAGGCGCCCAGTGTGCGCAAGTGCACACGCGGGTGCTCACACCGGGCACCCAGCAAAGGGGTTAACGCTGCCTGCAGCCGGCACGCCTGCGGAGGAGCTGCCAAGCAGAGGGACGAGGGATGGAACAGCCTGGAGCATGCTGCCCTCCCGAGCAGGGCAGGGAGGAACCGGGGCTGCCAGCCAGAGCACGCCCGGGGGGCTGGAGGTGCCCTGCCCAGCCCCCCAATAACCACCGCCAGCAAGGGGAGAGGGGCTGTTTAGGGTGGCCCAAAGGGCGTCGCTGAGAAGGGATAGGAAAAAATCCAACAAAGGCCCTTTTGCGCTGGCTGGATATGAGGAAAAAATGTCAGGAAGGGTGAACTGGCTGGGGAGCTGCCTCCTCCTCCTCCTCCCAGCTGCTCAGGGCACCCAGACCTAAACCTGGGAAAGCTCCAGTAACGGGCTGAAAGGAATAACCTCGGCCAGGCCCTTACAGGGGACCGTAAACGGGACCTGAGAAGAGCTGCGTGCACCCAGCGCACCCCGGGCTCGGCAGGCGGACAGGGCCGAGCGAGCAGTGCCACCTCAGCCGCACGCACCCAGGGAAAGCCGGGTTGAATCCTGACCCTACCTGTAAAGAGCAGCATGCACATACAGCCCAGCCCAAGCCACAGTCCGGAGGTCGAGGCACTTTTGGGTGAGCTCGTGCTGCCTGCACTGCTGCCCATGCTGCTTCCTCGCCTGCCAGCGCTCAAAACCGTTCCCTGCTCTGGGCAAGGCCAGCAATTTTTCCAGCGACGGGAAAATTGGCCAGGCCACACCGTAGCTCCAGATGAAGGCTCATTTTGCGGGACAGGTTACACTGAGAGGCGCACACTGAACACCTCTGCCGGAGCTGGGAAGCTCAGACAATACTGATGCTGAAAAAGACCGATTATTTGGCATTGGGCTGGATCCACAGATCCCCGCATCAAACACTGGCACCCGAGGACAGAGCACCTCCAGATGTGAAGGGCACCCGGACGTGGCTGATCCTGCCCAGCCGGGGGGGCAAGGGGGTGCTTCCCCCCCGGGGGCTTCCCCAGGCTCCAGCAGGAAACCCAGGAACAGCTGATGGGAGCTTGCAAAGGCAAAGGCTCTCAGAGACCCCCCTGCTCTGCTACAGCAGCGGATCAGGTCATGTCAGACCTGCAAACCCTGCGAGGGGCTAGCCCCGCGGCGGGGGGAGCAACGGGCGGCTCCCTTACTGGTAAGCAGCAATTTCCACTACAGCATTCAAAGCCTCCGCGCCGCCCCGGCCACCGCGTCCTCCACGCGTGACCCCCCCACGGCAGCAGGGCGGGAAAGGGCGCCCTCTGCTGGCCAAGGCACGCCACACCCCACGCCAAACGAAAACACCCCGGAAAAGTCAAAACAAGCAAACAGCTTAAAGAAGGAAAAAAAATAATACGAATCCATGGGAAAAGCATCTTTGCTCCAGCTGACCACCCACCGTGAAAGGAAAACCCACGCACCCACAGTGAACACATCCTGAGCAGCCCCGAGATGGTCATTATCTGCTCCTCTTTTTCCAAAACCGAAATAAACAGGGAAAAAAAGTTAACTTTTTCTTTCAGGTGTACAAATAAAAACCGGCCACAGAAACGAACAAAGCAGAAGTGGGTGTCCTGGGGTAAATTTATTCACAAGCGTATGCTCGGGGGACTCTTGCTCTGCTAATGCAACTATTATTCACGTTTCATAATTTTCCACTGCTGCAGACGGAGAATAGGAGAAGCCCGCGACGTTTTCACGTGAACCAGCTTCATCCAGGTCCAAGCCCGTGTCAGAGCCGGGTCCAGCCTGCACTTGCCGCCCTCTCCCTCCTTGGGGTGCCCGATTTATTTCTCTGTCCGGCCACCCAATGCAGAACGCTCGTTCGCTTTTCTCAATCCCCAGCTACAAAAGCAGCCACCCACACCGCTGCCACCGCAGCCCTTCAGCCCCCCGGGTCCCCAGTAAAACCCCCCCAAGGAGCCCCAGGCCCAGCAGAGCATCCCCGACACACCCGCCCGCGGGTCCCACTGGGGTCTCGCCACGGCAGCGCAGGTGCGTTTCTGCCCTTGCAGAGCACGCGGATCCGTGCAGGGTGCCGGGGCATTGTTCATAAAAAAGGATGGCCATAAACCTGATTTGGCATCGGGCATTCGCTCAAGGCCCTAATAGCGGCAAGCGGGAGAGGAGCTGCCCGCTCCTCCCTCCTGCCCACTTCAGGACCCCTCTGCAGCGCAGATAACCCCAAAAGCGCCTTTGCCCCCTCCACCTTGACCCCAGCTCACCCCCACTGCATCCCTCCTGCGAGGAGGTCAGACTCAACCGCGGGAGGCTGAGGAGGAGGAAGGGGAGGAAGGGAAGCCGCTCGCAGGACGGCTTCTGGGGCCGCAGGGATGCTCCAGCGCCGGCCTCGGCACAGGGTCAGCACCAGCCTGAAGTGCACAAGCCGGCTCCGGCTGAGAGAAGGAGGATGGCTTCAATATCCTTGTTTACGAGAGGAAAATCAGGGGCAAGAAGTGAACTGGCACACACGAAATGGCAGATGGAGCCAGTGTCGCCAGCTGCACGAGTACAGCAGGCAGGATTTCGCCAATACTGAATTCCCCAGCTTCCAAGGGAGGAGGGCAAGAGGGAAGAAAAGAGAAACTCAGAGACATACACACAACAGCATCATTCATGGGAGCTGATTTTGTGCAACAAGGGTCCTGTGTCTGGCCCAGAGCTCTAGGCAATTAAAACAGCAGCCACAGATCTCAGAGAAACAGCAGGAATTTATCTGAGGAATCTGGATTATGTGGCCACTGCTGAACCAGAGCAAAAAGCCTCCAGCTCCTGGAAAGTAAACACATTGGCGAGCAATGAGAAGCAGCAACCAGCTCAATTACCCCAACTGTTTCTGCTTCACCCACCCATGCCAGAGCCTCCTCCCATCGCATCGGGGGGGCATTACTGCTGCTGGTCCTCCCTCCGTGCAAACAGTACCACCAAGGGGATGGTGAAGAGCCAGGTCCCCCAGTCCACACACGGACTTTGCCACAGCGGGCAGACAGAAGAGCAGCCTGGCAGAGGAGATGGCACTGTGTTTGCAATCAGGGGGTCACAAGCAATGCTAACTACTGCCGGTCTGCTACAGGGGGACTGTCCAGAGACAGCGCTGGTGGTTTGCAAGTCTAAGAAAGTGGTTTTCCACTCTGGTCCAGCCTCAGGAAGCACGTACAGGGTTTACCAAGACAAGTGAAAAGAGACAAGATGCTGATTAATCTCTTGGAAATCTTACTGGCACGGCTGGCTCCTGGGAGCAACTACGGACCCTCTGGGAGACCCTCGGAGAGGATTAGCAGCTGTGCTCCCAGCTCTTGTGCAGATCATTCCAAAACAACCTCCTGCCCCCTCTGTCCCCTGCCCCATTGGGCTGACAGCCCCTGGCTACAACTCATCCCAGCGTGCCGGCACCGAGGTGGGCAATGTCACCGGCACGCGGCGCGGCAGCGGGAGCTCTTTGGAAAACTGCTTTCCCCTCGCCTACGACAAACTAAGCTGACCTCCGCATCCCTGAGGAATAACCCGCGTCCACCCGGCGCGTTTTGGGCCATTCCCAAAGGGATCATTTAACAGCAGGAGGAACGAGCCTCCAACACGAGTCTTGGGGCAGGTACAAGATGTAATTATTCACTGAGCATCGCAGCTGACTGAGACACCGAGCCACAGCAGTTCCTCTTTCACACAACCCAGAATAAATCACTTTCAAGATTGTTATCCACACACCGTTATCCAGTCATCTTTAAAAGCCACATCAAACCAATTTTAGCACTAGAGTTCCAAACGAAGAAAAATTCCTTAAGCATTTTAACAGTCTTAATAAAAAGACTGATACAAGCATCATTAAGACACTATCAAATACAAAATAATGCCCTTTTTTGATGAAAAGTGTGGGGTTCTTTTCTTCTGATGGCCCCTCGGGTGGGTGATCTGCTTTACCACTCGGCTTTGGGACCCGCAGCTCCGCACCCACCAGGAGATGGGCTCGGAGTGAAGCCCCCCACCTCCACGGCTCCTAGCGTCTTCATTCTCCCCCAGTGTTTTCAGTAGCAAAGAGCAAGACCGGGGGCTGCAGTAGCATTGAGACAGCCCCGCTCCATCACACCCTGAACAAACAGAAAACCCGGCCCCAGTATGGAGCTGGCAAACAGAGCAGGGTTAGTGCCCACAATACTAAAGTGACAAGGCTCTGCCTTGCACAAACACCCTTACCAGCCATTATAAACACATTAAACCTCACCAGCACTGCAGTTTTCCTCGGGGACATCAGCAGACACGACCTGTCCCTCCTGCCGTACCCTTATCAGCCCACTCAGACACAGTGGGCAGCACAGACACCGGGCCAGAAAATCATCAAATTCACACAATTTTAGATCAAAAGGAAAGCAAAAGCCCAGGCCCCTCTCAGTTCAGGTTTTCAGGCCGCACTCTGCCTTTCGCATCCCATCTGCGCTGTCTCTGCTGAAGCCCACCTTTCACCGCAGCCCCGGCCCAGCACCCCGTGCCCTGCCCACCGCTGCCCGCATCCACCGCTGTTTCCTCAGCCCCCCGCAGCCCGCGCCGGGCTGACCCCCCAGGCAGCGAGGCTGGTCTCTCTCGCCCCTTCCCACAGGCTGAGACGCGGAGCTAGGAATAGGAGGAAGAGGAGGAAGAGGAGCCGGGAGGGCTGCGCGGCGCTGGGGCTGTTTTTCCTAAGGAAGCCCCGGGGCTCGGCGCGGGGCTCCTGCTGCCCGTCCTCGCCCACCGCCCGAGCCGGGGCAGGGCGGGAGGGGGCGGCGGAGCGGCCCCGGCCCCGGCCCGGCGCTGCCCGCCCCGCCACTCACCTGCTCGCCCCCGCCGTCCCCACCCGCAGGGACCAGCGGCCGCGGCGCGGCAGAGCCGCAGCCCCAGGGACCGCCCGGAGCCCCAGCGCGGCGGAGACCCGGCTCCGGCCCCGGCCCCGCGGCTGCCCATCGCCGCGCTCCGCGGCGGAAAGGGCGAGCGGCGGCGGCTCCTCCCCCGCCGGCGGCTGGGCTGCCCCGGGCCGGAGCGCCCGCTCCCTCGCCGCTCGCTGCCCCCGACGGAGGCTCACGAGCAGTTCCTCCGGCAGAGGAAGCGGCTCGCCCCCGGGAAGGCTCCCGCTCCCCCGAGCCGCCCGGCCCGCAGCGTCCCCTGCGCGCAGCCCTTCGCGGGACGGCGACCAAGGCGCTAGTGCCGGGTGTCAGGGTCAGCGCGGTGCGGGTTCGCGTGTGCCGCATTTCATCTGCATCCACCTGAAACTGAATCGTCGACGGTCTGGTCCAACACAGCATCAGCGTACCTGGGAGCTCTCGCTCCCTGCCTCTGCTCCCGAGGGTGAGCTGGTATCCAAAGATACTGCGGATCCAAATGTGCTGCGGACATTTCAGGCGGGATTCACAGCCTCTTCATTAAGAGGAGAAGGAATCAACATGATCAGACTGGCCTGCAAACACCTCACACCTTTTTTTTCCCATCTGACCTCTCACGCTTTGAAAAGAAAACCACATGAGTATTACAAAGCACCCACAAAGGCCGTGTTTGCTTGCACAGCCCGGAGCCTCCTCCATTTACAGCAAAGTTCTCTCCAGAAGCACAGACGGGTTATTTCAGACACAGGAAACATTAGCTTTCTTTGCATTTTTGATGCAGCTTACATGTCAAAGCTCCTACTAAAGAAAAAACATCGTACAGCCAAACCTTTCTGTCAGTTTTCAATGTATTTTCTCATTTTCATTTCAGGGAAGTAACCACACTCGAAACTTCCCTCTTTATCCTTTTGGTCTCATGCAAACTACCCAGAGGATGCAGATATAAATGTACTTTCTTGCCTGCAATTTCTTTCCAGTCTGTCTCAATTGCTCCTTGCTGCCATGGGAAAAACTTGGCGACATACTGGGCACAAGGCGGCCAACGGGGCCTTTTCCCAGCTCATTTGCGCTTCCCAAGCGCCCCGCAGCCCAGCCGACAGGAGGAAAAACCCTCTCTAACCCAGGCTCTTCCCTTCTGGCCTTCAAAGAAAATCATCCAATTCGTGATAGGATCCTGCTGTTCAGAGGGGGGAATCTGCATTTTGTTAGCTACAGGAAACAGAAAAACTTCCAGACCCTGAAATTAAAGCCCCAGAAGGACAGAGGAGATGAGCTGGGGGATGGGAATCGGTTACTGCAGCAGCCGCTGGGTTTCAGAGTTACAGAAATTTTTATAGGCAGAAGGGGAACAAGGACACGAAATGGCTTCATTTCATGGGCTGGAGGGGCCTCTTGCCGCTGACAAATAGTTTCCCCACGACCATTTATTGGAAAAACTGAAGTGCGGCCAAGTTGGTTTTGATTTTCTTTTAAAGTATTTTTTCTCATTTCACGTTTTCGGCTTGTTTCTCGGGAGCCAGCCATGGCAGCACGAGCACTCGGCAGCCTGCCCGTCCCTCGGGGGGGAGAGGGGCTGGAAAGGGGGGGCTGATCCAGCAGCCTTGGTGTTTCTGCTGAAAGACCAAAAAGGTGACACGAGAACAAACCAAAAGCGTTTAAAATTTCTGTAGGTCAAGACGAGTCCTTTGCACGCCCATATCACTGCCATGGTGGCTCCTGTTAATTAACCAAGGATGTAATTATATGCATGGCTCCATGGAGTTATACGGAGCTGCCTTTCCTGCAACCAGTTCTCCGCGGGGCTGCAGAGAAGCAGCAGCACGAAGCAGCAGCTCCCGGGAAGCGGCTGGGTGTTACAGAGGCACCGACGGGGACAGGCAGTGCCTAGCACAGCACCGGGAAAGGTGTTTTATTGAAACCGCGCAGAAGGCACCTACCCCTAAACATCCCCGGCCAGTGACCCACGGGGGACAGGCAGGAAACATCAGAGCTTGCACCCCTGGCTCTGCCCAGAGGCTTCGGCACCAGCCTACCTTCTAGGGGAAATTAAACCAATATGGATAAATACGTATCAAAGAGCTCAGCGGTTCAAAAATAACCTCAAGCGTTCACGGAGGAGGCTGAAAAGGAAATGCTGGAGATGGTGTCTCAAGCCTGAGGAGATGCTGTACCCAGCTCCCGAGAAAACATCTGATGGAAAGAAGCACAAACGGTTTGTTCGCTCTGAAGCTGCCCTGGCTGGGTGATTTTTAGTGTATAAATTCTTGTTTAGGAATTATCTTTTTACTTTTGTTTAAACTTTTTTACTACTTAGAGGTAATCGCAAAGCATTTTACACTAGCCAGACAGGGGATCAATTCCCAGCGATAGGAGAGTGCCCAGGAGTAGGGCCACGGAGGCTGTAACAGAAGGAAAATGAGAATATTTGAGAAACAATCCTCTTCCTTCATGAAAAATAACCAAAAGGGTGGCAGAGCCCGTCCGAGCGCAGGTCGGGTGCCGCTGCTCCCAGGCCAGCTCCAGCGGGGCTCTGGGTTGGGGGCTGCCACCCGCCCGGGCTCCCGGGGGCTGCGCGGCTCCGGGGGGGACCTGAAGTTACTTCGGGACTGAAGTCGGCGTTTCAGCGTGATTCACCAGCTGAGCCCGCGACTGACCCCGCGGCGGGCAGGGAAGAGGAAGGAGCAACACAGAATCCCCTTCATCACATGTCACAAGAAAACCGCTAATAATCACATTCAGTTCAGCTTTTCTACTTCCTACCTCTTCAGTCGGGATCCAGACCACATTTTCCACCACGTAACAGGCAGCCATTTCTCGGGGACTTTCAGCAGTGCCCAGAAACGGGTCCCTGCGGCCACATCCAGCATCCCACCCCATGCCTTCAAGCCAGCGGTCTCCTCCCTTGCATGGATGCTGCAGCCAGAGTGCGGCCCCGGTGCCCAGGGCAGTGGTGCTGGTCCCTGCACGCCTGCCTGTCCTCGTGGCAGCACCCTGCCAGCCCCCCGGTCTCTCTCTCCTTCAGCCTATTCAAGCAATGACAGAAAACCAGATCCCAATCCCCCTCTTCTCCCCCCACAAACACCGAACGTGCGGGCACACACCAGGCAAGGCACAAAGGGCTCGTGCTCGGGCTACAAACCAACAGAACCAGCGCAGAAGATTTTCATGTAAAGAGAGAAGAAGAATAACTCAGCTGTGACAACATATCAACAACAGCTAAATTTAGCGGGTTATTTTCAGAGATCCAGATGCTGGGTAAATACAATCGTACTATTTCATGCAGGGGCAAAAGTTCAGCAGAGTCCCTCGAGCTTCTTTTCTCTATTATTTCACCACATCCAGTCGCAGAAGCCCACTTTTGGAATACTGTAATACCATCATTGCCTGGCTGCACTGAAAGAAGCCGTGAGCTCAGTCCCTGTCCCTCGGCAGATAGAGGAGGCCACTGCTTAATGACATTTGCAGAGCATGCTCCCCATCCTGCTTTTGGAAGGCCCGATGCTACTATCGGCAGGAATTTATTCGGAGGATGCAGTTTTCACGTGCACGGCTGGTGTGCGAGCCTTTCCTTTCCGCTTTGTCCTGAACAATACATGGGAAGTGAATGTCAGAGAGGAAGCGGCGGGTTAGGAAATCCATGGAAACCTGGCCCCAGCTGGGACTGCTCCAGCGGGACGGCTCGGGGCCGCGCAGCGGGCACTGGGTCCCACACAGCCCGGGGTTGCCCGCAGGAGGGGACCCCCATGGCAATGCGAGGTGGGGTCCTGCCGCTGGGCAGGGCGGTGGGGGGGATGGGGGGGACACAGGGCCCCCCGCTCACACCACAGCAGGGGAGGGCTTGCCGCAGGGTCGGGGGAGAGGGCTCTCCCTCTGGGTAGCACACTGCACAGTTTTGGCTGGTTTCCCTCTAAAATGAAAGTTCTGGGGTTTTTTCCTTTGATTAAATTGTCTGAGAGACAGGCTGTGACCCTGCCCTGGAGGCGGGTTACCAGCGATGACTGTTCACCGGCTTCCTCGGTGCTCGCTGCCGGCACAGGCGTCGGCGATGCGCCGCGGGGCTGGCAGCCGCTGCCGGGAGGAGACTGAGTCCCCGTGTGCTCCTGCTGACACGTTACCTCTAAGCAAGCAGACGAACCCAAGTTGTTTTCCGCCGCTACTGCTGAGGGAGCTGGGCACGGCACACCCAGCTATTGTAATGACGGTGGGAAGCAGCAGCCACTTCGTACAGCCGGCGTTCCGGGAAGGGGCCGTGGCGGCGCAGCCCCAGCTCCCGGCTGCTCGCAGGCAGGGACGGGGCCTGGGAGCTGGGAACGGTCCGGCTGCGCCTCGGGAAGCGGCTCAGGGTGTGGTGGGAGAGGAGCCCTGCTGCAGGGGGAATCAGGGGCAGGCGCCGGGAAGCGATGGAAGAGCCAGGAGAGGCACGTTCCCAACAGTTACCAGGATAAACACAGAACCAACTCAACCCTGCCTCATGCCGTTGTCTCGAGAGCTGAGGTCCTCTTCGTACCCACCCCGAAGAGATTAAAAAATCGTCAGGGAAGGGAATGGTGTCTCCTGAGACCACTGTCTGAATGTTTCTTTAAGTGACCCCCATTTGTCAGAGCACCTTCTGGGGACGATCAGCTAAGAGGACAGTAATCAACTGCACCGGCCTCTTCTCAGAGCTTTAAAAACCCCAGCGGAGGGTATGAACTGACCGCGGGCTTGCTCCAAGTCCAGCGTAATTCAGATGAAAGGGAGAGCTTCAACCACGCTCCACTGGGCACCACGCTGCTGCAGACCGCAGTGACGCTGAGCAGCCCGCTACGGCTCCAGTCGATGCATCGGATCGCAGGTGTAAAACCACGCAGCTGCTCACGCAGGTGAGGGCTCCCGCTCCTCCTGCCCCAGGCCCCTCGCAAGCGTGACGCCGTGGCGGCCGAGCATCCCTCCAGCAGCGCGGAGCTCGTCAGGCTGGGACACGGACGTGTGGCCAGGAAGGTGCGGGCTGGGATGTGAATGTGGCTGAGCCTTTACCAAGAGAGACTTGGATTTTACAGGAGGTTTTAACCAAGGGGAAAAAACCTATAAACATACTTCCCCCCAAAATCCTAGCCACGGATGCGATCTGTAGGAGTCTTCCCTGCCCCTTCCCTTGCACAGAGGTCTTTAACCTTTTTTAACAAGCTCCTGATATTCACGTTGTTAATCTCTCCCATGAAAGGGCAGGAGAGACCACCCAGGATTACCTCTGGAGCTCTGTTCACAAAGCACCTTTTGTTGTCCAGAGCTTTCCTGTGCTCCTGGGCTCTTGCGCCGGCCGGGCTCGGGGCTCACCTAACCCTTAGGTGGATGAAAAACGAGAGGCCGGGTCATTGCCCTCCCGTCAGGGGAACTGCTCGGAGATCCCCGGGCACATCCCGCGGGCTCCCTGCAAGACGGCGTTTCCCGTTTCTCAGCACCGGAGGCTCCGGCCGGCAGCGCGGGCAGCACCGCTCCTCCCCGCCTTCGCTGCTGCTCGAGAGCCATCATCAGGAGACTGTTTTGACCTCTGTGCCGAACGCAGAGGAGCCGGCACAGGGCAGAGGAGTCTCCAGGGTCTCTCCGCTTCCAGAGGTGCTGAGAGCCAGCGACCACAAGCTGACTGTAGGACCAGGCCAGGTTTACTTCTGGAGACGTCGCTGAGCAAAGAGCCTCCATTAGACCAACCGGTGAGATTATAAAATGCAGGACCCGGACCCATCTTGCCCATGAGCAGGGCCACGCTTGCCCACGGGGCTGTTTGTCCGGGGTTGCAGAGGAGGACGAAGCGCGATCCAGAGCACTTCACAGCCGGCAGAGCAGCAGCCAGGACCGCCAACGCCGTTTCGGACAGGTTTGGCAGCGGGGCCCTGCAGTGTTCTTAAAATGAGCAGCTGGCTGTGCCCCGTCCGGGGGCACAAGCCCTGACCCCATCCCTGGTCCCCAGCCCCGCAGGTGCACACCTCCTCCTCTTCCTCCTCCTCCCACAGACCACCACCAGCCTCCAGCCTCCCCGGCACCCGCTAGCCCCCCGTGGCAGGGTGGCCCCGACCCCCAGCCTCTCCCCCACCTTTGCAGAGGGACAGTTAGGGCAGAAGCAGCCCATGGACACGTGGACAACAACCATGGATCAGCCAGGAGCGGCAACACGATTCCCTCCTGCCCGGCTGTCGCTGGTGAGACATCTCAATCTCACAAAGCGGAGGGGGCTCCAAGCCAGGGGAGACCCTCCTTCCGACGGCACGGCAGTTTCAAGGCTCTGGAGCTCCTAACGAGCTTATCTGTGGAGCATGAAGTTGTTCACCACAAAGAAGAGAGGAACGGAAAAGGAACCAGAACGGAGCAGAGCCGCTGCCGGGCTCACCGTGTCGGCACAGCTACGGCAGCGCACGCACGCCGGCGAGGGGGCCCGCTCCTCTCTGCGGGACTGCTCCGCACACACAGCGGCCGGGGTTTCACACCGCTAACTGGTGATTAGTGCGACGTACGGCCAAGCCGCCCGTGCAGCCAGGGTGGGGGAAGGATGGGGCGAAGGAGGGGCTGGGCACGTCTTGGGGGGTCCCTCCTGCACCGCGGGGGCTCGGCGGGTGTCCTGGCTGGCACTGCCTCACGCTGGCTGCCTTTGCTGCCCCTTTGCAAAACAACAGTTTGGGGGAAAACTCATACTGCTGGCAGAAGAAACCAGAAGCCCAGCAAAAGGATGGTCCTTTTCTTCTTGTAACCCCCACCCACCCCGCAGCGAGAGCATTCCTGCCCCGAAAAACATTGTCACAGCTTACCTGCATCTTTTTTATCTTCTAGCAATGTGAAACACTGTGAAAAGAAAGAAAAAAGAACAGAAATCATTTTGTTATCTTTTTGATTTTCACATTCACGGTCTCCTACCACTCACATTTGGGCTCGGTACCCACTCCAGCCCCTGGTCCACGCCTGGGTGCCACTGGCATTTTGAAAGAGGGGGGGAAGGGACCACCAGCCGGGGGAGGCTGCAGCAGCTCCGCTGAAGAAGGGCTCTGCTAACGGCGTGAGAAACAGCCGGAGCAGAGGGAAGAGAGATCCCAGGACACTCGGACCCTGCCTCGGAGGGAGTTACTGAAGGAGCCCTTTTTCCTTTGAGCCTCCACAAGGGAATTTCAACACAGGGACTGGCAGCCCAGCAAAGCCCTAACCGAGAGCTCATGGAGTTTCTCCTCCTTCCTGCATCTATGCGCACTGGCTTTGCACCCTATCTCCAGTTCCCTCCAGTTCCCACAAGGAAGGAAAAGGGTGTTGTGGGCTGACAGGTCACCAAGACAGACAAGGCACAGGGTCAACCCCAAACCGGCACAGCTCTGCCCTCCAACCAGTGCCACGCCAGCCCACACTGGAGCTGGATCTGGCTCTGGATGGCACTGGGGGAGCCTTGGTGGGGCAGACCCTCCAGCGGAGGAAGCACCGGGCAGGGGTCCCCCCAAACACGTCCGTCGGTACCTGTGCAGCTGACAGATGGTAATGGAGATGTCCATGTTTTAATCGCATTGGCAGGTTTGGGAACAGAGCGTACAATGGTGTCTGCAGGCACGGAAAGCCAACAATAAAGAAAGGAAATGAAAAAAAAGAAAAGCTGAAAGCAGGCTGGGCTCGCGCTCCCCGAGCCTCTCCACGGGCACAGCACCCAGGGTGGGGAAGGGGCCACCAGCACCACGCGCAGGGGCTGCCCCTCGCCTGGGGCTGGACTTCTGCGGGGACAAAGCCAAGGGAAATGGGATTTACAGACGGCAGAGCCTTGCCAGCACACGGGAGACGATGGCGATTGCACGGAGGTGGAGGAGCAGGAGGGTCCTGGCGCTGCCCAGGTCCCGAGGTGAGCGCAGAGCGCAGGACCCTCCCCAGGCCCCTCTCCGGGCACAGGCAAGCCCCCTCCAGTGCAGCCCAGCCCTGCCGAGCAGGGCCAGAGGTGCCGGCAGGGCGGCAGGGATCACTGCAGGAATGCAGCGTGCTGCTGAGCCGGCCTTTCCCACGGGCCGCCCGGGACCCCTCTTCCTGCCGGGGCAGCGGGGCTGGGGATGACCTGAGGGCAGATGGCCTTAACCATCTCCCCGCTGCCGGGCTTCTGGCCGCAGCGCCCGCCTGAGAGCTGCGAGCTCGGCTCTGCGCTCCCTCGGGAAAGCCTGCGCGGACGCCCGAGCCCTGCTCTGGCAGCGTGCGGGCAACTGGAGAGCATCAGAGCCGAAAATGTTTGGACAGGGAGATGATCACCCTATCATGTCTGCTATCACAAGCTCTGCAAACATCAGCCTTGCAGCCGGCACACGCAGTTGACACCCACGGAGTGGGGCAAGGTCTGGCGGGCGATGAGGTAGGGCTGCTCTCCCAGGCCATAGCAAGGACAGGGAAAGCTGGTCCCTGTGCTAAGGCAGCTTTAGGGAGCCTTCTCTCCCCTGCCGTCGTGTCCTGGCCCTAACTCCTTCTCTCTCCCACGAAATCTTCCACCAGCCACAGCTCCACCTCATTTAACCTGGAAAGCATTAATCCCACGGACAGAGCCCTGCACGCTTCTCCCCCTTCAAAAAATTCCTCCACTGTTCATAGCCAGTAGCTGAGCAAGACCGGCACAGGGAGGAAAATGGGAAACCAGGCCGAAGCAGAAGCCTCAGCCCCACACAAGGCCATCGGTGCTCGCCAAGGGAAATCAGGAGGGTGCTGTCCTCCGTCCCTTCGGCTTCCTGGGCAGCTGGCTGGCCCCAACGCCCACCCAGCCGCTCGGCCCTGGGAGCAGCTCTCGGCTCCGGCCGGGCAGGGCTGCTCCCCGGCTGCCCCCCTCCCAAAGCCTCACGCTCCACGGGGACTTGTCCAGCACTTGTGGGACCCAGGTGGGGGTCAGGCAGGTCTCATTTGCTGGTGGAGGGTGGCTGCTGTGGAACTGAAGTGGAATTATGGCAACGGCAGTATGCCGATGGAAGAAGAAGAGAGAAACGAAGTGTCCACCAGAATACTGCTGCAAGCAGATTAACGGGAAGCTTGAAACCAGCAAAGGTTGTGTGCAAAGAGCACAACCGCTCCTGAACTTGGGAACAAGGCACCTGCAGTATCTGTCAGGGAGACCCTTATCACCGTTCCGGGGTTTTGCCATGCCAAACTCAACAAGAGCCTGATGGGCTGAGCTAACGAGGAAGCACAAAATGCAGAAACATCATTTTGGCCCTCGCCTCTGATCTTCGGGGAAGCTCCCATCCAGGCAGAGTCCCCCATCCTTCACTGCTGGGCCACCGCTCCAAGGGAAGCACCACTTTGCTTACACTTACCGAAACAGATTTTCTTTGTCCCCATGGCAGGTAGCTGGAGGGGGTGAGCCAAGGGACTCTCACCCCTGTTCTCCAGGGTTTGTTCTCCTTGGGCAGAGCCCATCCTTTCTGAGCGTAAAACCCAGCTACCTCATGGCAAATATCTGCTGGAGCCTCCAATTACCTGGAGCTTCCCTTACCACAGGCCCCTGCACGGGTCCCTGGCCATGACACCTCAGTGCCGGGGGTGACGGTGGGGAGGAAGAGCCCCAGACCCGAAGGGCAAATTTACTCCCAGACCCATGAATGACTTCTGCCCACGCTCAGTCCCCACACTGCTCCAGGCATACTGCGAAAGCGTTTTCTAAGCAAGAAGCAGATACAAATATCGGCTTAATTAGTAAAACGGGAGGGTTCAGAGGGGGAAGTGTCCTCAGATGGGGGGCTGGGAACATGTCCAGGGTGGGGAGAAGACCCACGCGCTGCCCAGGGCCGCGGCCAGGGGAGCAGCTGCAGCCGGGGGGGCCGGGGCAGCCAGGGCAGGAGCCATCCCACGGCTCCCAGCAGCTCGCCGCCTCCTCCCCGCCACCCACGCCAGCGGGGCATCCGGACCCTTCCTCAGGCAGGAGGTTACCCGGGTCTGCTGGTTGCTTTCGACTTCGCCGAAGTGCGCGGGTGCCCAGCGCGGGCCAGGCTGGAGCCCTCGGGGAGCTGCAGCTCTGCAAGGGGGGATGCAGGACCCGGTCCCTGTCTCCCTGTCGCCATGAGCACGATGGCAATGACAACACGCAGCTCACAGGGACGAGGAGGGTTAACAAGGACTTGCTAAGCTCCCTGGAGACAGCGGGGACAAGACAGCTACTAATATTATTAATGAATTTCACAAATGTCATCTTTAGACTCAACTATTTTAAGCTTTGCATTGAAACCCCGGGGGAACAGCGTGCATTCCACATTCATTAACCACGGCAGATCCACTCGCTTGACACAGCCCGGTGTACAGCACTGGTTGGAAAGGGATTTTAGTGCTTTTTCCAGTCTGAAGCTCCTGAAATCCATACTCACGATACCTCCAAAACCTACCCGGCACTACACCTACCACCGCACTGCACAGGCTGTGATACAAAAGATCTAACACAACAAACAGGGGCAGTCAGAGAGAGAGTTGCACATTATTAAGGCGGCAGATGAGGAATTAAACCCGAATGAAAAATACCAGATGCCACGAGAACCGCTGCTGCAGGAAATTAAAAACTCAGGGCCTCCGGTCTCACTGTTCCTTTGTCATCCCGCTCGCAGCTGCCCTGTCCCTCCAGGTCAGCAAAGCCAGACCTGGTCCCGCTGCCGCGCCGGGAGCGACCCAAGCCTGAGGGGACCCCCGGTTTGCAGGGGTGCCCCAGCCCAGCCGGCCGGCCGCGCCAGCCGAGCCGTGCGCGGCAGGACCAGCTTGGCGTGTGCAGACCAGCTCGGGGGGCTGGCAGCACTCACACACGCACAGAGCCCACCGATGGCTGCGTTACAGCCGCCGGTGCTGCACCCGCACACACGCACGCCCGCGGTCGGCCGGGCGCAGCACCCTGCCTGCCCTCGGGGCTGCTGGCTCCGCGACGCGGGTACCGTCGCTGGCAGGTGGTGGGTGAGCACAGGGCGCCCTGACCAACGCATCCGCATGCAGCCCATCCAAAATTAACCTTTCACGTGTGCGGGCACAACATCCCTCCGGAGCAGACGTCAGGCACCGTGCGCAAGCCCCAGCCCCGCTGGAGACGCCTCCCCCACCGTCCCTTCTGGCAGCTTCTCCTGAAATGAGGAGGGTGTCGAAAGACGGACACCGTTAAATAGATGGTTCCTTACCTTGGCTCTTTTGAAGCAAGCCCAGAAAAAATCCAGCAATGGCATGATGTGCCGGGTGGGGGGGGCAGGCGCGGAGCCCCCCTAGACCGCGGCGCTGCCCCCGGCCCCGGGGAGAGCCCACCCCGGCACCCCCATGGGTGCTGCCTGCGGCACACGGAGCTGGGCAGAGCCCCAGTGCGGGCAGGAGCTCGGCACAGGCAGGGAGGGAGGGAGGAGGAGGCAGCGCTGCCTGCGGAGGCGGGCCAGCGATTCAAACCCTGCACCGTTATTCAGTTGGTTGCGAACAGGCTTGGACGGCGATTGAAATTCCCTGAAGATTGTGAGTTTTAAACAGCTCCAGGCTTTCCTTCCTGCCTCGAATGCAGCGAGCAGCGCTCCCGTTCCCAGGCAGTGGGAAGGAGCGAGGGAAAGAAACCCCCCCAGAGCAAAAGGAATGGGAGTTTGGCTCTCAAAGGCACATGTAGGACGTTGGAAACCCAAACCCCAGACGGTTTAGGTTTTCACTCCAGCCCCTGCTCCGGCTCACCAGCAGCAGTCACAGATGCACTCGAGAGGACTCCCGACACTCTCCGAGGGACAAGCCGTACCCACGCGGTCACGTTGTCGTCCCCAGGTGCCCCCGCCGCAACCTGCAGCCTCCTGCGCGCGCCGGTGCAGCCAGGCTCACCGCGGGCACCCCTCGGCAAGCCTGCAGGTGTGACGCCAGCAGGGAGAAAAACGTAGGGAAAAAACCACCCCCAGCTATCAGATGTGGCCTAGCCATTCACTCCGACCCTATTCACGGCTCCTTATCTTCCTTCCGCAAACATTTGTGCAAACTTAGCATTTGTTCACAAGAAGTACCATAATAAAAGGCAATGCCACAAACTTTCGTGCAAGCCGTCTGGCGCACAGGCCCCCAGGCGAGAAGTCTGCTCGCAGGCACATAAGAAAAGCCCACCCACTTGTGATTTACGAGATTATTTCAAAATAAGCAATGGCAAGTTGATCAGCAGCGACGCCGGGCTGAGCCATGCTCCCGCAGGACACTTGGTGGATGCCCAGCGAGCCGGCGGCACCGCTCCTGCCCACCGCCCAGCCCAGGCTGGCGTCTGGCTCCACGCACCCCAGGGGACGACCCTGCCCGCGCACAGCCCGGGGCCCGTGCCCGCCGATGGCAGGCGGGCAGCATGTGCTGGCGTGCAGGAGCACGGGGGCTCTCCCCCGGGACCAGGCGCCGTTTGTAGCGCGATACCCCAGCAGTTGGTGCGTGCAGCAGCTGAGCCTGCTGCCAAATGTCAGCGAGGGCGGACCGGGACATGGCGCTGGGGCCCCCCAAAGCGGGTCCGGCACCTTGGCAGAGCGCTCCTGCCTGTCTTGGGGCCACCTTCACTGCTTTTCCTGGCCTGTCACCGCTGCCCTTCAGACCGCCTGGCTTTGTCCATGCGGGGGCACTGAGACAGCCTCGAGATGCTGGTGGAGGGGAAGACCATCAGGGAGAGGAACAGAGGAGCGAGCAAAGCACTAGAGGCCGTGGTTGGCAGGACCCGGCTCGGTGGCAGTGCAAGCGCAAGACATCCCATGGTGTGCGGCTGCTCCTCCCGGCCACGGCCACGGCCACCACTGAGCCGAAGGGCCCTGCTCAGATCCCAGATTTCTGTTACAGCGGGAACAGTGCCAGCCTCGCTGGTGCTCTCTGCGGTGAAGCGGAGGCAGCGGTCACAGCTCCTGGGAAGTAGGAGCAGGGAGACAAGGCAAGGACAGGAGCACGGAAGACCGTGGAGAAGCTGCATGTGCCTGGAGAAGATGGCATCGGGCACCGCCACCCCTGTAGCATCCCGCAGACCTGACCTGCGCCCAGGACCCCCGAATCTGCAGCACCGCCCCGGCAGCACCGACATGGCACCAGCACGGCCCCGGCGGCAGCACGCGGGTGGCGTCAGTCCCGGCGCTGGCTCCAGCTGCCTCCTTCCATCTCCCCCTCGCTCATTCCTCAGCGGCATTTTGGCACCGCTCCCAGGCTTGGCACCAGCCGCAGCTCCTCCGCCGTGTCCCCTGCGTTACTGGGCCAGCATGGCGGGGCTGGGGGCACCAAGGCACGGCATAAGCTTTGTGCGTCGGCCTCTTCTCTCCTCCTTTAAACCCCTGGGGCTGGGAAGACAGTCTCACCTCTATGGGACACTTGCCCGAGGTCACCTTTCCTAGCAAGCATTTCACCCGCAGGAGGGTGCACGTAGGAGTTAAAGCCAGACGCTGCTGCCTGACAGTCAGCCGCCCTCCATAACTCACTCACCGCTGCCTCAGGGGCCACAGTTTTTATTCCGAGGACTTGCAAATACTTCCCCATGGTGGACGAAGGCAGCTGGGACGAGTGCCCGTTTCCAGACGTCCCCATCCAGCTCACTGCGTACCACTGCCAGGGGACCCGCCACCGCGGCAGAGCCGCTGAACGGCATTGCCACCACGGGATCCTGCGGAAGGTGCTCCCGGCCAGCGTCACTCCGGGCAGCCCGGGGAAACGTCTCAACACCTCTTACAGGCTTTCCTCCCAGCAGGGCAGGGCCGGGCGCACGGGCGGCGCTGGCTGTGGAGCCCCGGGCTGCAAGAGCAGGGCTCGCTGCCTGCAGAACGCCCCGCCGGAGCGGGAACCGGGCAGGGGCCCGCGCCTGCGCACGGGCCAGCGGCTACCCAGAGCTCCTGCCCTCGGTAAGGTTCCGGTACAGGGACCCGCTCCTTCGCTTCCGTCTCTGCCAGGGCTGGGGCTGAAGGCAGCTTGGGCAGGAGGGACCGTCCCTGCAGGGACAGCGGCGCTGCGGCTCTGCCCCGCTGGGCCCCTCTTCGCGCCAGGGGCTCGGCCGCCAGCGCCGCGCTCCGCACCAGTTGAGGTGGCGGACAGGTGTCCGCAAGGTCATCACGACGGACCGCTGGAGACGGCTCTGTCCTGCCAAAACCAGGAAAGCCCTGGGGGGGGGCAGCCGCGCAGCGGCACAGGCGCAACGACGCCGGCCCACCAGGAAGGCGCTGCCAGAGGAACGACCCCGCCAGCACCTCGCTTCGCTGCGTGCTCTGACCATGTTGAGTCCTTCTCCCACTTCCTCCAAAAGCAAAAAACAACAAGTTAGTGCAAACAGAAGAAAGCTGTCTCCTTCCCAGGGCCTGGGAGACAAACCACAGAGGCTTCTGCATACTTGTGTAGCTTCTTCCTATCCAGTCATCCCAAAAGCATTCAAGTAATTTCAAATCTAGGATCCTTCTTCAGCACACCAGGATACCATCCTCGGTAAGAATAGGTCCTGGGGACCGGATCCCCTGCAAAGTGGCTGAAGCCTGTGCACACCAAAGCGGGTATTTCTGCCAAGGGATGCCAGGACACAGGCTCCACTGCTGCGTTTGTCTCTTCCCAACATTTCTAATGTACCTGCTCCACAGACATCTACAGGAAAAACAAAAGCAATTTCTATTAATTCTCTCTCTATATATATATATGTATCACCTTCAGACTTACGTGAGAGCCCATTTTAAACTCGAGTTAATTTTAAAAGGCTGATTCTACGGAAAACTCCACACTGTACAGGCTCGCTAAGAGTTTTCCACATGGTGAATGCCAGCCCTGCCCCGTCTGCTGCCTGCAGTGCCCAGGCTGGGACGGACACCGGGCTGCTCACCAACCAGACCCAGCACCGCGACAAACACCTCGCTTTCTCTGTAAAGTCATGGGACAGGGCCGGTATTTTGGAGGACAGGTACAGCCTCCTCTCACAACGGATCATCCCCCAGAGGATCCCCTGTCGCCCCCGAGCAGGCCTGCGGCCAGGAGCTATTCCTGTCCCATTGAGCTATTGCTGTCGCGGCTGTTGCTCAACAGCACCCCGGCACAGTATTAATAACAGCTAAAGGCTGGCAGCCTGCCAGGCAACATCCTCGCCGGCAAGAGAAGCCACCATCGCTGCTGGTACCGCTGCTGAGGGCTGGCCCCACATCTGCGGGAAAACGTGGGGCGTCTGGAGAGGTGTGAGCAGGGGGCAAGCGGCGCCTGGCCAGCGAGCAGCCCCAGCGAGCCGTTAGCACGCAGTGATTTTCCACTTGCTGCTGTGTGCAGGCATTTCCCCGAGGTCAGGAAGGGAGCAGCTACTCGCCGAGCAGGCGTTTGCGCTATTAGCATAGCGGGAACAGTAACCCTTTTCTTTTAACAAGGCTGGATGGCGGGGCGGGCGCTGACGGGGCAGGGCTGGCAGCGCCGGGCAGGGGCTGCGGCACCGCGCGGGTGGCGAGAGAAGAAGGGGTGGGGAAGGCGTAAAACCTGCTGCCCATGGGACGCGTCACCTTGGAGGCTGCGGAGACCGTGCCTTTCCAAGGACAGGGCTGAGCCCCTCCTGCGCTGGACCAGCCCTGCCGTGCCCCCAGGCGAGGGGCTGCAGGGGCTCTGCCCGGGAAGGTCCGGCACACGGCACCCCACGGCTGGGGCTCGGGCTGCGATGGCATCCCCAGCACGGACCTCGGCGCTGGGCTCCAGCCCGAGAGGCCAACGGTGCTATTGAAGAGGCACCAGGCACCACGACGGCTGGACCACGAGAAGCCTACTGAGACACGCGAACAAAGAGCAGCAGAAGACGTACCTCAGCTTCCCACTGTCCAACGGCCGCCCCATGCCGCCGGTGAGGCAGCGAGCTCCTGCCCGCCTGCCACCTGCTTTTCCCTTAAAAAGTTTCTCATTAAAAATAATCCCATCTCCAAAGGGGCATTCGGGAACATGAGAAAACTATTAAGACCTGCATTTTTTTTTTAACAGACAGAGTCTAAACTGTTTGGGTTTGATTCTGAAAACAAACCATTCAAACAGAAGTCATGTCATCTCTTGGAACAGGTACCTAATTTTGTAACTCATAGCGGGGCTCCTGGCCTTTGCTGCTCGACCAGACGTTGCCAGATGTCCCACTGGCAGTGGCCCCATCCCAGGCAGGCAGGGAGCCATGGCTCTGGCACCCATCCGCCCTGGGGAGCAGGCCAGCCCCGCTTGCCAGAGAGCACCACCCTGGAAGGGGGCTTGCAGCACCAGGGGGGATGCCATGGGGTGGTGATCAGTAAGGGAACAGTTTTGACCAATGCAGGCTCGATTGCGAAAGATCACCATCCAACGTGGTCAGCCTTGACACACGCACGCCTGCAAACAAAGAGCCCATTTAACGATACAGGAGAGTTATTTCCAGCGGGGCAGTTGCTGCTTCTACTTTGAGGAGCGACAGAGAAGCTATGAACGTACCGCCCGGGCTGGTGCTGTGACCAGGACCAGGGGAAATGCCCTGACCTGTGGGGCACGTGCCGCTCACCGGGCAAACCAGCCCGTTCCTTGTGCTGCAGCTACTGCGTGCACCGCGCGCCCTGCGCGGGGGCGGGAGCAGGGCAAGCACCCGCCGGGCGGAGGGGCACGCGCCCGGGTCCACTCCTGCCCGAGCGCCCCGCGCCGGCGCCTTTCGGGAGGCCTTCCTCCCCGTCAGCGAGCCAGCATCAGCGGCAGGCGGCTGCGGCGTGCTCGGCCGTGGCTGCCATCGGGAGGCACGGGCGGGGTGGGGCTGGGCACGGGCGCTGCCTGCGAGGCAGGATGCGGGCGGGCGCTCGGCAGCCGGGGTGCCACGTGCTGCCGCAAGCTGCACCGGAGACCCAGCGCTGCGGGAAAGCCTCCCTCTCCGACGGACAATTAGGCAATTACTTAATCCCCACGTGCCAGCTCCTGCGGCAAAAGGAAGCACTCCGGTGGGCAGGGCAGCACCCCCGTAACCCTTCTGGAGCCAGCGGTGTAAATCCCCCATCCCACAGCAAGAAAGCAGCCGGCTGGTCCCACCGGCGTCCCCGCGGCAGGTCCCTTTCCGAAGGCTGAGAGAGAGCAGCAGGACGTCACCCTCTCCCAGCACTTGGGGCACGCGCATCCTGCTGAAGCTTCACCTCCAACACCAGTTACGTTTTTCCTTAACCCAGATGCGCAGTGGACTCTCTCAGACGCCCCGAGGGCCCCTTGCCTTATCCACGGCTGCAAGAAGCCCCCGCCCTCCCCAGTCCCCTCAAAGGTCCTGGCAAGGGCTGAATCTGTGCATTTCCCCGCGAAAGATGGCCTGGTTTGTAAATACCTGTGACTGTATTTACAAACACATATGTGTGTGTATTTACAAATACTGATTTATTTAGTATACACACAAAAGCCAAATAAACTTTTCAGATGACTAGTCCTCACAGACTCACAAAACTCCCCAATTTCACTAAACAAGAGATGACACCACCGAAAAAATGAGTCAATGATGTTTTTGTGGAATTTCTGCTGCACAAGCTGGGGTGTGCTCCTGCCCCGATTCCGTGGGACTTCTGCGGATCTATAAGCCCGCAGCCAGAAAGCTTGAAGACTTCAACAACAGAATTTAATGGTGCGAACCTCCTATTAACATAAAAACGTTAGCCTTGTTAATGAGCGTCCTGGCTCTCCCCAAACGCGGGGTGCCCTCCCTCCCTGCAGCTGCACGCCCGGGGCTCGCCAGGACCCCCCACCTCCGCGCTCCCGGGGCTGCGGGCGAGGACAGTGACGCCACCGGTGAAAAATAACCACCCCGACCCCGGCGGGTGAAGCAGAAATAACCTGCAGGCAGCCCAGGCGCTCGGCCGGCGGCGGCCCCGCGAGGGACAGGGCTCTGCCGCGCCCCGTGCAGCCCGGCCGGGGGACGCAGCCGTGGGGGGCAACCACCGGGAACACGCTGAGCCGCGGCATCGTGGAGGATCCGGGCGCCTGGCTCCATCCCTCCTCCCGCTTTCCTCCTTCATCCACCCCCAGTAGCTACCATCCACAGGGGACACTTGCTCTCAGCCTTTACATTATCATTTCCAAATCCACGGCTCAGCACCCGGGCTCGGGTCATTCCTCACCCCGCACCCCTCGCTTTGCCCGCGTTCGAGGCCGACCGGTTTAAGTTCGCGATGCTGCAGCGCCCAGGGCTTTTCATCAGCGTGGGGGAAGCGCGCTATTTAAATGCATTTAAAGGAACGTGATTGATATGGTAACGTTTTTGAGATACTATAGCCAAGTTACACAAATTACAGATAGACCCAAGTGATACAGAAAGAAAACAGCTCTTTTTGAGACCTGTATACCTAACCGATTTTAACTCTATTGCTGTTGAAGCACCTAAGAGTAAGTGCCTGGGAAGAGCCTGCAAAGATTCCCACGCAAGGCAGAACTGCAGCAAAAACCCGCTGCTATGCCACAGTTTTCATATAGGCGTCTTGAAGATAAAAAGAAATATAATACAGGCTGCATTTTTACATATAAAAGAGTAGCATAAGCAGAATGCTCACAAGGCAGCTTTCCCTTCCCCATGGGAATATTGCTGAGCTGCTAGAGCCTGGCTGGGACATTAATCCGAAGGCAGGCGCCAGACCAGCACAAGGAATTGCAAGCATCTCTTATTATTAGCAAGAGCAGGGAGGCTCCTATGGCAAATGTATAGGAAAAGCAAAGGGCTGTGCTATTAACAGCCAGAGGACAGCCTGAGGCACGGCCTGGCTCTGTCCTGGGGGCCGAATGCAGAGGGACAGTCCCCAGCGCCCACTCCCCGCACGAGCTCAGGCCCAGAAATGCAGCTGATTTAGCAGGGGGCTGCCTGGGAGCCCTTCCCCTTCGCAGCCAGCCTCTCCTGCCCGAGAGCAGCACGGGGAGGGCTGGCATCGCGCGAGGGGCACCAGCACACGCGTGCGCACCCACACGCGTGCGCACACAGACACGGCCAGCAGCTGGCTGGATGCAGGGGACACGCTCCTGCCGGTGCCCAGCTACCTGCCTCCGACAGCCAACACGCTCAGCAGCTAAAGAAAAGTGATCACAGGCACAGAGACACATCTGTCTTTCAGGCCTGCACAATTAAATGCCATTTAATAAACTAGATTTGACCTACTCGTATATTTTCGCACATAGTTCTAGCAACAGCTGCTGTCTGGGGAAGATCCCGGCCCTATTTTTGGCCGAGGTTTGGGATTAATTAACAAGACAGAGGAATCTCTGTCAGGTGCAGGGCTCTGCTCCCTGCAAGCGAGGGCAGGTCTTTACAAGTTTAACCCCGCGTGACGAACTCACATGCAGCCTCCTCTCACTTGCGCAGGGTTGGACCGTCCATGGACCAAGTTTTCCACATCCCAAATTCAGAGGCAAACCCTGTCCAGCACAGCCCCCCATGCAGAACGCAGTGCCAGGGACACGGCAGCTCCGCTCGTGGGATGCCGGGCCCTGGATGCAGCACCGTTGCTTCCACCCAGTGCAGAGCCAGGAGTGAAATTCCCTGACGGATCCAAGCATCAGCGCGTGCATCCCCGGAGCACGCGGAAGCACGAAGACGACAGGATCCAAAGGCTTCTGCAAGCCAGCCTGTGCCCCGTTTGACTTACTCTGCCGTCACGCTCCAGCACCCTGGGGTCTCTGGAGGATTGCCACCACGAGCAAAGGGCTGCCTGGCCACGTGAGCCTCCTCGCAAAAGCACCAAGGACCACGGCACAGAGCTCGGAGGCCAGGAACGATCCATCCTCAAGAGCCCAGATTTGCTGCGGCGGCTGCAGCCAAACCCCACCAGAGCTGAGCCAACCTTGCAGGCAGCCCGACAGCAAAACACACCAAAGCAAGGCGGGGGCCCAGGGCAGAGGCAGCCGGGTGCGGCAAGCACGGGCACGGGTGGGGTGGCTGCATGGTGCTCTTCTCATTCAGGAGCATCACAGAAGACATTTAAAACAAACCAGCATCAGGCACAGCTTCTCCTGGCACCCTTTCAGTCAAAATCACTATGCCCTGTCTTTAGGCCATCGATTGCATGAATAAGGAGAGACGCTTCTTGCCCAGGGACAGCAAGTGCCCGACCCGTGCCCACGGGCACAGCAGCTCCAGGGTGCTTCCAGGGCTGGACAGGAGCCACCACGCTGCTGCTAACCTTTGGGGACGCCAGGAAAACTCAGAGGCAGCTTCAGAAAACACTTTATGCAAACTCTCATGCACACAAAAACATTATTATTTAGCAGCAAATCCTTTTCTTCCCATGGCCGCAGGGGCTGCCAGGCTTGTTCCAGCGAGAGCATCCTGCCCTCAGCCCCGTGCCGAAGGGCTGAGCTGGAGCAATGCGCTCTGGTTCCCCGCTCCAAAGCGAATCAAGAGCTGGAAGAGGAAAAGTGAAGGAAGAGAAGATTAAATGAGCAGAATCCCTGTCCTGAGTGCTCAGAGACTGAGCCGGCCATGCCGCGCTGGGCGGAACGCGCCGAGCCCCGCAGCCTGCACGGCCGCCCGCCCTTCTGCCGGCCAGGGAGAGGGCTCCAGGGGCCACAGCAACAGGACTTGTTTCTCAGGTTCAAACCCACACGCTTGGAAACATCCAAGCCCAAACTTCCACAGTCAGGTTACAAGTCTCTTAACAAAACACAGCATCAGAACAAAAGCACCTTTCCTTTCCAATTCACAAAGATGCCTTGAGGCTGTTGAGTGTGAGCCACCTCCAAGGAGCCAGCAGCCCCATCTCCGCACTCGCCCCGGTCCCCGTCCCAGCGCCCGTTTCGCCAGGACACATCCTGGCTGCAGGCTGGGCGCCAGACCATGCTGTCCCCGCGCTGAGTGCAGGGCTGCGCTGTCTCGGGCTTCTGTCACTGCTGCTGTGAAGACTTCAGAAGCCCCGAGAAAGAAAGCAACCCCATCCCAGCTCTCAGCCACATTTGTTTTGCTAAAGGAGGACTGAATTATGGGGAGAGGCAGGTTTTAAATAAGCGCATGGTATAAATAATTGCACCGCCTGTTTATGATCCTGAGACAGTAACACAAAGCGCCAGAATAAGACTTGAAAAGAACCAGAAAACACAGTCCGAGTGAAATCCGGCAGTTCTTGCTGAGCTCCGAAATTTACCCTCTGCCTTTTTCTTGTAGAAACCGATGAGCTGATCACAGACTCCTGCCTTGCATCGGGCGGCGTCGGGGATGGCGGGAGAAGCACAGAGGAGCCCAGCAGCTCCTTCCTTTACGCTGAGCAAAGCGCAGCCAGAGCCACCTCCGGCAGGAGCAGCACCTGCGGGGAGGTCAAATATGGGGCATGGCCCAGGGGAGGGATTTCCCATCTCTTGGGTTGCATGGGAAAACAACCAAGCAAGCGTCCCTGTCCCTGTCCCGTCAGGACAGACCTCGTCAGGAGGTGACAGCCCCTCTCCCAGCGGGGAGCCCTGGTGTAAGCCCGTGCTCACAGAGCCCCCTAAGCCCTGCGGGCTCCCGTAAGCCCGGCAGTTCAACATCTGCCGCGGGACATCAAGAAAACACTTGTTCAGCGAGACCCAGCCGCCTCGTTCCCCACTCCCTCCTCGGAGGCGGGGGCAGCTTCAAAGAGCCGCCCGCCTGCGCGGGGGCTGGACGCCCTGCAGGTGGGCCAGACCAAGAGCATCCCGGATCCCCATCAGCCCTTCCAACGGCGGCCCGCTGCCCCCCGGCTCCCTCCAGCGAGCCGGCTGCCCCCGGCGTGAGCCGAGTCCTGCGCCCGGCCCACCTTCCTCCCCAAACGCAGCCAGCAACCGCTGCGCGGTGCCGGCACACGGTGGGGAACAACGACCAACTCCAAAACACACTTGAGGGGAGACAGGACACGTGCTCTTGGCTTCTTAGCTCGACCCAGGCATTTGGGGTTTGTGGGGAGCAGACGGGCGCTTCTGTGCAACCCCGATGCACCAGAGCTCACAGGAATGAGCACGATCCAGCCAGAGCACCAGTGACACCCCGAGTATCTTCCTGAGCACAACCTGGATGCTTGGAGCACCGGGTACAGGCTTTGAGCCAGGAAATGCCGTCAGGAAGGCAATAGTGGTTGGTTTATTTTAAGCTTCAGCCTTGGGGGGGGTTAAGTGGCTTGTAGGGACCCCCGGGACCATGCAAGGGACCACAGCCTGACGCCCATCAGCAGGGGAGAATCAGCAGCTCTAGGTAGGGATCTGTTAATTTTAAATCTCATTACCCTCTAGATTTTCCTTTGCAGCACCTGTCTTGCTTAAGCAAGGGGCGCGCACAGACACACACACACACACACATATACACACGCACATATACTTATTGCAATGGCAGGAAAAAGTGCCAAGTGCTAGAGAGGCTCAGCCTGGTTTTGGAAATTACTCTTCTGGAGATGGTTTAGGGTGGCTCATAGAAGGCCACCAAACCTCTGCAAACAAAACGATCGAGTGCCACGCCAATCCTGCTGCCCGGTACAGCAGACCCAACACGGGGCAGAGAAGCGCAGGCAGTCTCCTTTGGAAAACCAGGGAAAAGTGACTCCTGGCCGTATCAAGGGAGAGGCGAGGCAGGACGCGCAGCAGCTACAGCCGCTGTCCTGACTGCCTGGCCAGGCTGTAACCACTTCACCCGGCGCAGGAGCGGACACCTCTCACCAGAACCACATCAGAGGAAGACGTGCTCCTGCCCGACAACGAGCCTGCGCGGGAGGAAGGGCGAACCAAGGCTGGGCAGGACAGCCGCGCAGCACCCCGCAGCCGCCTCCGCAATGGCAGAGCGCTCCTAACGTCAGCACCCAGTCCGATGGCTTCATTGTACCTTCAGTTACAAGAGAAGCAAACCAGAGCTGGTTTGCATGGGAAAGCAAACCAGAGGGCCAGCCTGGCGTGCAGCAGGACCAGGAGCGGCGGGGCCGGAGCTGCCTGGAGTCCCCCTGCCCGCTGCTTGCTTTGTGCTGGGGGAACAGCCACAGGGACCAGGCTCGTCCGATGGCTCCGTGTGCGCCCGTGGCCAGCACGGCTCGTCTGCTTTAAGGGCTCCGGAGCCCGTCAGCCATTTGTAACCAAATTTAACAGGGAGCCAGAGGCCTCGAGGGTAATGATGTTTGTATGAGTTTCTTGTAAACAGGGACTTAAAAGGGGGGACGGAGATCTTACTGGCACCCCAACAGCAGACACGTCCCACAAGGAGCACAAATACCCCAAGCAAGGGAGCCCACCCAGGAGCCTGCTGGCCCACAGCCGCAGGAGAAGCCTTGAGCAAAGCCCGCCATCCACCAGACCCAAACGCGGAGGAAACCAGCCGGCGCCGATTCCCCGGGCCAGAGCCACTTGTCCCAACAGCCTTTCCTGCAGGCCCTCAGGGGACAGTTTTGCCCTCAGTCCCTGGATGCTCCCCCTGCTCCCCTCGGGGCGAGCAGGCGTTGGGTTCCTGTCTGGGTAGAAACCCTGCAGGGTGTAAGACTGACTGCTAAAGGGCACGAAGTCAGCTTCGCGCGCTGGATTTGAACTGCACTTCACTGGCCTGAAGCACATCACTAACCCTGAGTTAAGGGTACAGAGAAGACAACGACACTCGACATCTGCCAGGGCAACCCAACCTCAGGACCAGCCGGGCGCCTCAAGGGTGCAGGTAATGGGGCGCAGGTAATGGGCACCCACAGTCACCGCCGCCCTGAAGTGCCTTGGCTCTGGTTGTGGATACGCCTGAAAGACAGATACACTTACCAGCCAGCTGGGCCATGTCTTCATTTCCCTAGGAGACAGAGAGAAGGCATTATCCTCATCTTCCTCCCAGTCCGGGATGCCGTGGTCTCTCCCCAGGTCTGCCCAGAGCAGCTCGAGCAGCCGCACTGGATCTGTTTCACCATGCTCGAGCACATGCCTGTGCTTTGGCTGAGGAAGTTCATCGAAGGCCAACACTTCACCACTGCTGAAAAATTTATTATTGCTTGTAGCATCCCCTCTGCGCCCGGCACGATCCTCTGTGAGGCTGATAAATCTTGGACAGTGGCCCCAGGTTGTCCTGGGGAAGGATCCCCCCAGGGAGGGCGAGAAGTCGTTGTCTACCAATGCATAGACAGGCTCATCCTCAGGACTGCGCTCGCTGCTCCTCCGACAGAAAAAGCCATAGACACCTTCCTCATCTTCCTCGTCAGCTGAAGAGTGCAAGGTCAGAAGCTCATCCCGCTGGCCTTGAGATGCAGGTGGCTTTGCTCGGCATTCAGCGCTCCTCGCCTCCATTGTCCGTGGACAGAAACCACCACCCAACGAAGGGAAAACTGGTAATGCAGAAACATAACTTCTTAGCAAGAACCACCTAGAAGACAACATTTATTTTGCTTTTCCTCATTTTCCTTTCCATTCCATTCGACTAGAAAGGGATGTAACGGTCCTTACTCCAGGTATGCCCATCCTTTACTCACTGGAGCAACCAGAGCTGGCACCACTTCTTTCTGAGGTTGCAGCACGCTGCACAGCTCGGCTAGCCTAACTATCAGTCAGGTCAACAGGGGCTTTAGAATACCTTGGAGCAACAGTAATTAGCAATAGCTGTCTGTTCTGTGGCGGTTCCCTGTGCGTCCTCCACTAATACACCTCCTGCAAAAGATGCTCTCTATGCAATTGCACTGGGACTGCTGCTCAGCGTTTCCCCACCTTTGTTCTGTATTCTTCATTTCTCTCTTAAAATAGACAGCTCCTTTTACGCTTTCAGAGGGAGCTTGTGTTTCACGTTATGCTCTTCCCACTGCCAGCAACGCAGCACTGGGGGGAGAGATGGGGTTTGCAGGGTCTCATTGAGACATGTTTCGCCTGGGAGCAGCCTGAAGGTTTGTCTCAAGCCAGTGCAGCGCCGGAGATGCTGTCCCAGGCCTCCCGGGAGGAGCTGGGGCCGTGCTTCTGCACGTGCAGGAGGAGTTCAACCGAGTCAGATGGCGATCGCTCCGTCTCCTCCTGCCCAGGCTGGGAGAGCTCGTGTCCCCCCGCCGCCAGCGCCGCGGCGAGAACGGAGCAGCAGGGTGGCAGGAGTCTGCCCGGCTGCTGCCTCGCTGTCCCCAAGGCTCCTATTGACATTCAGCTCCCTCGCTTCGGCCTGCAGCACAGACAGACACAGACGGCTTAGAAAGCCAGATGTGCCGAGGTGCCAGGCAGAGGGAGGCTGTAACTCGCTGAACAAAACTGTCCCTGTTCGCTTTCCTGTATGAGCGAATGGCTTTGAACTCTGAAACGCGGGCAGAGGGTGACAAGGTTCAAGGAAAATAACCAAGGTGGAAATAACGAAGCTATCCTTCCCACATCGGCAAGTGCATTTTTTATAGCTCTCTATTCTCACTAAGATCAAGAACAAAATCTAGAGCAAACCCTGGAAACAAGGGTTTCCTCACTCCTGTCTCTCGGGGACCCGTCCCCTGCCGCACACACGCCGAGCCCCTGCGCAGCACGGGCATTGCCCCCGACAAGGTGACAGCAGAGCAACGCAGCGACCCTTACGTCTGTCAACACCAGCGGCCCACATGTACAAGCTCCCTGCCACACCGTTCCCGTTAGCGATGTTATCCTCCGGCGTCTCCGCCGAGATACCTGCTTTGCTCAGCGCAGCGCGTCCCGTCCAGCTCCCCTCGCTGCCGGCAGAACGGCTCGCCCCGCCGCGTGCCCGGGGGACGTGAGCACCCCAAAGAGCAAAACCTCTCACGCAGGCTCCGGGCAGAGTGGAAACAACGTGAAGATTTAGCAGTCTCCAGCTTGACTTCTAGCTCCTACAGCCATTTCATCAGTCACCTGCCGAGAAAGGCAAAGGTCAGGAATCACGGGTTCGCTGTGCCAGCAGTCAACAGGTTCACTGGGTGAGTTACTGCCCGATTTTACTGGGAAAGTCATTCCCTCAGCTGCTACCTACACCATTCATTTGCCCTAACGTACAATCCAGCACACAGAATATTAGCCTTAAAAGATCAGCTTGGGGGGAAAAAAATGCTAAACTGGAGCTTTATCCAAATAACCTGTAATTACCAACCACTGAGTTGCATCCAGGAACACCTTCTTTTGAGCGGAAGAGCTGCATTTTTAGCGCCGGTTCCCCACCGCCTGCGGGAGGAGCAGAGGCCAGACCCACTCTCCTGGAGAACATCCCCGCCAGGGCTCAGCCGTCCGCACGAGCAGCTGCCAAGGACAAAACCGCGCTCCTGCCTGCAAGCGGGCTGCAGCTCCCCTGCGCCGCCGCGAGCCTGCCCCCCGGCACACGGGACGCACGGACCCCCCAGCGCCAGCCGCCGCCTCTCCGAGGCAGGGTTTCAGCCGTGCCCGCTCCCGCCAGCCCGGAGAGCCCAGGGATCCCGGCCCCGCTGCTTTCCCGGGGAGGGTTCGGAGTACAGCCTTTCAGCTTTCCCCAGGTTGTGAGCTGGCTCTGTCTGAGCAAGGGCTTGGCTCTATGGGAAGGAAAACAAAACAAAACCCACCACCCTTCATTTCTGGGCCGTGAATGTGCATTCAGAACATGTTATTTGGAGGGGGGAAAAACCCACAACAAAACAAAGAAACAAAATCCTAAACCATGTGTTGGTAAAAGTGCAGCCTCCAGCTTCTGGGGGTGCAGAAGGTGCCCCAGAGCTGCTGCTAAGGGACTTCACCTGCCACCCTGGGCCCTAGCACCCGGTCACGGCTGCTGAGCTGAGGGAGGTGGGACGTTCCCAGCCCTGCTCAGCTCGGCCGCATCTAGCGCCTTTCGCTGGTGGAGGGTCCCCCTTTTCCTGCAGCACTGCTGGGGTCTCCTCTCCTCCTCCTGCAGCACCCTGCAGGTGGGCTCACCCCTCCCTGGCCAAGCAGGGCGGTCCAGGGGCGAGGGGCTTGGGCTGCCTCAGTTTCCCCCTCTGCTGCAGTCTGCACGCGAGGAGGAAGGTGCACAGTGCACCCGTACCCCCGCAGCACAGGAGGAGGACAGGTCCCTCTTACGCTGGGAGCTTTGGGTGTGAGAAAGCGAAGGCTGCTCCCTCCCGGCTGGAGGGCTGGAAAAGGAACATGGGTGATGGAAGGCAATGTTTCAGATCATCTGATTGACTGAAGAGGTGTATTCAGAAGAGCCTGATTAACAAATGGGATTTTCTGACTTTAAATTACTTACAATTCTTAAAGATTACATTTAAAGGTGAAATCATTTTGCCTATAGTAACCTTGCAAAAAAGTTAGTTTTGACCAGCATTAATGATATACAAAGTTATACTCTTCATTTTGCTAATCGTCCTCTCCCTTGCACCAATGTGAACGGAAAGGTCACGCAGAGTATCAAGGAGGAGGAAGCAACAACCCATCTGCTCAATAAGCATCAGCGATGGACCATGTGCAAACTGCTGACAAACCAGGGTTGGTCTCGGACCAGTTCTTTCAGGTGCAACAATTTTGCTTCCAAGAGCAAAGCTAAATAGATTGCAAAACACTGCTTCTGCAAAAAGGTCAAGTTTTCTGACACTTTTGATACCATTGATAACATCTCTTACTAATTTGCCAGGCAAGCTACTTGGATTACTCTAGCATGGCTCCAAAAGCAAAACTATCTTAAAATTTGCTATGCATTTATAAAAGACCAATTTTAAAATCTTAAGCATCTAATAAGCCCTGACTCTGTACAAAATGATCTTAAAATTTGCTCAGTTTTCCAGCCACCAATGACTTGGGCAAGGGTAAAAGAAATTGCATTAAGCAATTGCTCTGTGATATGCAGAAGTGTAAGAGGATGGTATGCTTCAGAGCATAAACACATTAATTGATGAATAGATGGAAATAATTCAGAAGGTCTTAATAATTTCCTATGCACAATTCTCAGTGAAGTTACTTTAATGCATATCTTGATTGTTATCGTCTTGGGGAAAAAAAGACATGCTTAATCATTTCCCCACTGCCACAGTAAATAGGCTTTTTAAAAGAATGGTCCTTGTTGAATGAAAGTAATCCTCTTGCTCAAAATTGCATAAATATTACAGAAAAGGCAAAGCAGGCAGAGAGCCTACAGCACGAGCAGGTCAGGCCCAACAGCACAAGTCTCTTCCCACGTCGGTGGTGGCCGAGGTTGGAAGCTCAGAACCTGCCTCTTGCGGCTGCCTGCAAGCAGTTGTCCTCGCTAAACGCAGGACACGAAAAAACGTACTGCTGCATCCTAAATCTCCTCCGACGGAACAGAAAAAGCCAAGGGGAGAAAAAAAAAAAAAAAGAGAGAAAAAGCCAAGCTCTAAGGGACTGCAAGGTCGTGCCGCCCTCTTGTGACCACCGGGACATTTTGGCCTTCTCCAGCCGAAGAGCTGAGGAGCACGGCCAGCCGCGTCCCTGCTGCCACCGCCTTCAAGCCAAGGCTCTCAGCCACGGTGCCAGGCTGCTGCAGGACAGCCCTGCTGTCACCCCACAGCGCACTGCAAGAGCACGGACGTGCTTCAGGTACTTCAAATTCCAGGACTGGTCAGGGATAGTTTTTCATTGCCATTCATTTATGAGGCCACCTTCCCACCAAGCTGCTGCTCCCTCTTTACCCGTGCCTTACTTAGTCCCCTCGTATTTCAATCACGGCGCACCGCGTCCCGGTCAGCGCCGCTCGGGCAGACTTGTGTCAGTTAGGAGGTTACCCAGACCTTCCTCCCCTGAAGCTGCAGGCAACGAGAGAGAGGGTTTACCTGCACGAATACCGATTTAAGAGTAAACCAGCTGTCCGTTCCCCTTAGCAGAGCCTGGGCCCAGACGGGACTAGAGGCAAGACTTAAGCACGAGCAAACTGATGTCATGGCTCAGCTTCAACAGGTTCTGGCACGCGTGCCTGGCGCGTCCTGCTCTGGGTACAGAGCGCCCGGCGTCAGGCTAGGGAGAGGTCTGGGCAGGGACTCTGGGAGGCTTCCACCCTTCTGCCTTGCTGCTGTTACCAGTACACAGCTCTCCTTCGGTGTCTCGTCCTTGCAGAGCCTGAGCGTTACTGGCGCTTGGGCATCTCTCTCATGGACCTGTAACAAGAACTTCAGGGCTTTTTTTGCCTCCCCAAAACGCTGAAGTGCTGATCCCCTACCGCACCACCGGCGTTGGACAACAGCCCAACATACGCAGACCAAATGCTCACTCTGGTCCTTGCTCTAAGAAAACATTAGCACAGCTGGCTAGAACACAAGAACATCAAATATTTACATGCATCTGTAATAGCAGCAATGCTCTTCTAGCAGAGGGAAAAAGGATTTATACCTTTCCCTAGTGCTCCTACCAACATCTATCAACTCACTGACGCACAGACACACAACTCACATACTTAAAAGCATTCCATACGCATGGGAGTAGAGAATTCAGCTGCTTTTCTGCCCCACCTTCTTTTAATTCACTCCAAACTCCCAGGCCACATAGAATGCCTTCCTTTGGACAAAGTATTGGCAGGATCCCTTTGGAGTGCCTCCGCGCTTTGGGAGAGGCTCCGCCAGCCGAAGGTGCTGCCTCCCACCCACGCAGCCAGGCCCCGGGAGCTCCTGCGGGACAGGCCATTCCTCACCACTAACCAGAAGTACAGCGTACACAGTGCTTTTAATCCACACACAAGATTGCCCGCATGCCTTTCAGTGCGTTTTAATTTACAAATTGTAAAGTCAAAACAAATAAATTCTTCTCCTTTCCATTGGTATTAAATAGATCAAAATTAAAATCAGATTCAAACACATACAAGTTCAGTTGATAAACAGTATTAAAAAAATTTTAGTAGGAAAGAAAGCCTGGTTTATGCATCAGAAAACCATCCACTTTCTCTACAGAAAAGTTAAAACACTTCATTAAAGGCAAGACGTCTGTTTTTCTCCTTGCTACCCTTCCCTCAGCTGGCTTTAAACAAGAAGGAAGAGACTTTTTCCCCTTGGAAAGCATGACAAATGAGTTATCACATACATTTTCATAACAAATTAAAAATATATGTTGTGGTTATAAGGATTACTTACCCGCATGCATTTTTGGAGGAATGCGTTTCTATAACTGGCTGAACAAGATGAAGTACCATTCAATGAACAGGCACTCCCACCGCTCATGCAGTACCATCATTTTAAAGGACTATCATCAACATGAATTCTGGGCAGTCTGCGAATATCACATAAGCTCAAGGTATTTCACTTGCCTAAACCTGGACTTTTTCAATCATGCTTTAATGTGCCCATATCTAGTTTGCTTTGAGAACCACTCGTTTGCTGAGAGGCAAGCCGATTCAATCAAAGCGGTGGCTCTACACAGAACATCAAAGTCTGGCTGAGGAACAAAATCCAGTTTTGGCTTCTTACTTTTTGAAGTCACATAAGACAGTTAATCTTCAATCAGGCAATCTGATGCTCATCTCCACTGGTGCTCATCGCTTGCTCTCTCTGCCTTTCTAAGCAATTATATTCTACTTACAAAAAGGGCTAATTTTTTTCACAGATTACCATCTTCAAGTTGAAAGGCCAACCCACTCTTAGTGAAGCTCTTCCAGAACTAATTATAACATTGTGGTGGGGATATTGTTTTTGACAAGATACACTGCGTGCTTTTAAGCATATTGGCATCAAGCACATCTCACACGACCGAAAGCTGAGAGAAGCAAGGCGAATCAGGCAATGACCTATAGCAACTACAGCTCCTGGCTGAGGACATCAGTGTCCGCCACACTCTGTTAGAGGAAACAACGGTTAAAAACCCACCATACATAAGACATGTAACTTTATTCAACTGGAAGCATGAAAACTCAGAAAATCTAGTTTCCTGCCTGCATCCTGCCAGCTAAAACCTTAGGGCAAGTTACATCTTTAGTGATATAAATCCACTTAAAAATTTTACAGCTTTAGAAGATGATGGCTTCCATACTAAAGAAGGATTGCCATGAGTCAAAAAAACAAACAAAAAAAATTACACCTTCACCATATAACCAGTATATTTCTGCTTATTCTTTCAGATTAAAAACACCTCTTGACTAAAAACTTCGGTGACCAGTTGAAAAGTAAATCTAGTTAATATAAAAATAATTTTCTTCTCTCTTGTATAAGCCAGGAACAAACCATCATGAGACTTATATCTAAGTCGAAAACAATCAAGGAAAAAGCTGGGATCTTAATTCCTCTTAAAAATCATTTTCCTTCTTTTCAAAGATACTGGATCAATTAAATGTTATTCCAACTAGCTTTCAGATATACTATCAGCTTAAGTCACAAGACACTACAGAGATAGAATTCCAAGAATTTCTCTGAAAGTATGGTTAAATTCTTGTGCTGCAGTAGAAAAGAAAGATTTGGCTCAAAGAATCCCATTGTAGCCATCAACAGCTGTACTATCTACTTCCCTTGAACATTTCTTTTCAGCTTCATAAAGCTACACTAATCTTTAAATGAATGGAAAACTGCACACTTAAAAACAAAAATCACATTCCATACCAGTAATAATTTAATGGAAGTTTAAAAATTCACCATTTCCATTTTATATCCATGTATATGAAACGCTACAGCTCCTCTCGCAGCACCTTAGAACAGCCACGGACGAAGGTGTGAGGGAGGCAGCAAGAACAGCTGTCAGCTTCACGCATGCTCGCTGGTAACGACTGTTCTGCAGCAAAGCTGGGTCCCTGCAGAGAGCAATCGATTTTTCCCTCCCTCTTCTCCACACTCCCCGAAATGCAAAAATGTACTTTTAATCTGCACATTTAGAAATTTCCATCCCAACTATCAAATACTTATAGTGTTTATAGCAGAAACTGCACTTTTATATATAAATATAAATTAGGCATATTTACACCTCAGCAGGACCCACTTACATCAATTTCAGGTCTACCTGCATTACTATAGGAAAAAGGAAATATGATGCTCTTTCAGGAAAAGTGACATTTTAACAGCAGCTTTTTCACCCCCGGATGTTTCAAAGCTCTCCCCTTGGATTGCTTACTGAAAATAATGGACAACATAAATAATTTCTGTACAGTTTTCAAAAAGCAATTCTCCAGGTCTCAATCCCTATGCCGAAATATAAATGGCACAGTTGTACACCTCTGTATGGTTCTCCAGGCAAGGTACATTAAGTGCACCTACAGGGAATTGGAGAAGAAAGCCTCCTCCCTTTTTATAAAAAATATTAAGCAAAAAAAAAAAACACCCCAAACCTATAGAAAAGTTTCTCACATCTCATTATAACTACAAAGAAACAATATGGACATTTATATGCATTTATGTTGAAACGCTGTGCATGTAAACAACCAAATGAAAAGTCACATACAAGCAGTTAAGGCTACTTCACAGCAGCCACCACCTTCATCATGATTTAGTTTCCTTTCTCCAACCCATTTGAAAACTTTCAGGCATAAGTCCTGGTGTGGCATGTCAGCACCCAAACATCTTACATATCAAAACCTCAACTTACTTCACAAACTTTTTTTTTTTTTAACATATATATACACACAAACTTTACTTGGTACTCTCCAATCTTCCATTCTCAATACGCAGAGTGACAGCAAGTCCCTGTTGCAAACCAGTCTTGACTGTTTCTCCAGGACTTTTAACTCTCTAATCTATGGTCACATAAAAAGATTCGTAACTATCCAGTGCAAACACACCCCTCTCGCGCGATACATGGATTAGTCAGTGTAACTATGGTGCTGAAGGCATTTGGCTGAAACACTCCTTCTTGACATGTGAAGGGATGAAACATGAATACACAATACACGAATATGAGCACAGGCAGTACCCTTCCGCCCAGCTCCAATTAATTGCAAAATGGACCCAACTTATTTTTTGCTGAAATCTGATTTCAGAATGAAAGCTCACAGTCCTATGACGCACTTTATATACATTTCACCACTCTATAAGTGAATGAAAAAGAACAGGAGTCAAACACATTTCTTCCCTACCCAACACGTAACAGCAATGACGTTCTATTATTTCATAAGGCATATTCATCTTCAGTGCGAATCCAAGCACAAGCAAGAATTCTGCCAAATCGTACGATCCTATAACTTCACCTTCATCTACCCAACGTCTTGAGATTCCAGGATCTCCCGCTCTATTCCACAGGCGAAATAAACCCTGTCACAGTGGGCATTTTTTATCTAACACAACTAAACAGCAGGGCTAAATAAAAAACCCCTCAGCAGCTGGACCTCTGTATCTTTCAAAAAGAGGAACACACAAACAACCAATTTTTGCAGTTCTCTGGCTTTATCCCATAACCTGCCTTTTTACAATATCTATATATATATAAATTAGAAAGAGATAAAGCCAATGATTAACTGCAGCATTCATGAAAAAACTTCAGTCCGTATTAGAGTCTCTTCTTTTCTGATGGGAGATCACTGAGGTGTAAAGGTGAGAATCATCCAGCTGATAACAAAGTAGAAGAGGAAGATGGGGTACACAACAAGAGCTTTGCGGTTTGGAGGCTGACTGTCTGCCAGGAAAGCTGTAGATGCTGGTGAAAAAGAAAAATACTCAAAATGTCAGCAGCATAAACTAAAAGTCTAAGATCCACTGCAGGTGTTAAAAATTTTGCATTAGGATCTGCATTACAATTATGTTGAAATAGAAAACAGAGTAATCCATTGCTCTACACCAATGGTCTACCCTCACCAATTAAAACTTTATCATATAGAAAGATAAATGCCGATTAACATTCTGTAACAAGAGTCAGACTTACAGATTAAGAACAGGAGAAATAATGCAAATGCATCTGTATGAAATTAGCATTTTCCAATAGTATTTATAACACAGATCACAGAATAAAATACCCAGTAATCTCACATGGGGTTTAATATTAAATTATCATCCTTCTACCGAAGGCAATTTGCATATAACCATGAAAACCAACAAGAGCATAGGCAGAGGCTGAATCTCTGCCAACACAAGGATTGCAAGAACTATTTCTACTATACTTCAGCAGTGTAGGAAACACCTTAAACTACAATATCCATTGGCTTTACCCAACAGAATGCATGCAGATCTGCCTCCTTAAGCATGGCACTACTCAGTGCACGCAACAGAATTATAATGCAAAAGGTACTTACCTAACGTTGACCAACCAAACATAGCTACTACTACAATAAGACGTATAACGAAGCTGACAGTCCCAGAACCTGCCAGCAGCACCAGCCTGCACACCAGCATTGCTACTGTCAGGGGCAGGACACAGTAACCCAGAACACACAGGCTCTGAAAAAAGGATCTGGAAAGGAGAGACAGAAATGGGAAAAAAGCGGTCAAACCAAAGCATTGCAGAAACTGCATGCATGGGAGCATTTTAACTGCTACTAACTGAACCAGCACTCACATAGTTCCTCCAAGAAGCTTTGAGTTTAACGTGATGACAACTGCACCAAACCAGATGATGACAAAGACCTCAGCAAACTGGGGCCCTCCGTCGTCTTTACTGTCTGCTGATCCACCCTGAAGCATCCTGTTGTAGGTAACAGGTAAAAGGAGTCATTTGCAATTGATGACTGAATTACTCGTAGACTTGCAGTAGATAACAGAACAGAAGCCCGAAACACTGATTCCCAGTTAGGTTGCATACTGATTATTTTTCATCTGTTTTCGTATTTTCAGTAGTAGCCTCAATTTTGAATAGGAAAGGAAAATGGTTGTGGCTCAATTAAGGGCATTTCAGTCCATTTGTTTACTTGTTTTGAGGACTGTGTAAGCATATAGAGGAGAATAAAACCATAGACAACAGCCTAAAAGATGAAAATTGAAGTACCGAAAGTTTGGTAACCTCTCAAAGCAGGCAGTGTAGTGCATGATAAAACACGAAAGCCTTAAGAAAAGCTTATAATAACTACAGGACACAAGCAACACAAAGCCTGGAAAAGTGAGCATTGATTTGAGTATTTAAATTACACTGTATACTTCTGCTAAAGCTTTACCAACATTTTACTGAATGGTTTCTGTACATTGAGTACATAGGTGTGCCTCAATTAGTTGATAGATCTGACCAACATTTCCATCCTACCCCAGGCACATCTGCACACACATGCTCCAGTGGAAACCAGAAACTCCCGAGAGCCACCATCATCTCCCATCTACGATCTCCTACAACAGCCTCTCTTTTTCCATCACTTCTCCAGGATACGTAGCACGTACCCTGCAGCTCTTAGACAAAGGTTTTGACCTGCAGGTTGGGGTCAAAGTCAGCCAAACGCATTAGAATCAAGGACAATGTGAATCAGGATAGCTTTCAGTAAAATCATTCTTAAGACAGGGGACTAGGAAGAGTTCACCCTTAAATCCTCGGTTTAAAGAAGGGAGGTCCTAATGGGCTTGAAGTGTCAGAAATACATTTTATATGAAAATCTAAACAGGCAGTGTTTGCAGAAGACCAGAGAAGGATCAGATGAACTTGATCTCAACACATGTAGTCAAAAATTTTTAATTTCTCATCTCTCCAATGTAGAAGACTATAAAAACCCAAATCCACCCACTGTGAGTACTTACAGTGCAAGTGAGACACAAAGCACCAAAGGGCCCCAAAGATCCCCTGTAGATAAAGGAAAAAATAAAATCATAAATATCATAGAATGATACTTAGCTTCATTTTCCTGAGAGTAATAAGGCACTCTTTTCCAACTCCCAGTGTATCATTTTGCATATGATGCTTCCTTATAATTTTCTTATTTAGCATCTTATATGGCATATTCTATAATATAATCTATCCAAAGCCTGCCAACTGTTAAAGCTACCTGTTCTACATATTCTGGCACATGTTCCACTTTTAAAGAGCTTTGGTAACACTCTGATTTTTCATGTTTGCTATTCAACATTCTACAACAACAGAAAGAACATAGAACTTCTGAATCCCTGTCCTCTTCCCCTGAACTCTTCCTTTTCCCTTTGCCCAGGCAAAGTCTGTTGGTAAAACATCCTTTCAAGATTTTGAAAATCTTCTTATACGTACAGTCTCTGAGAAGCGCACTACTCTTTTTCGGGTACATGACATGGACAAATTTCTTCCCGACGGCCTTCAGATCTCTCATCTGAAATAAAGAAGCAACACTTTAATTTATCCCTTCATAAAAGTTACAATTCACAACTAAAAGTAGCAAGGTAGAAGTAAAAGAGTATTGATGGTAAATCAAGACAGGATCCAACCCAAAAATTTCTGCAGCACCCTCTGCAACAAACAACACCTACTTCTTCTACCTTCCTTAGCAACCACAGTATTTCATCCTTTAATAACACCCAATTAAGAACAACAATTTGTTTGCTCCTCCAGGAAAATTAATGAAAAACCCTATTAGCTGGGACAGTTTTCTTCTAAGCTTCATCTGAGGCCTTTACCCTTGCAAAGATTCTAAGATCACAGAGAAACTTTGAGGCTGTAATTCAGACATATTTTGACCCACAAGAATTAATTTTACATAGCTAGTCCTAAAAAAAACCCCAAACTTACGATGAAATACAAGTCAAGCAGAGCTATGCAAAAATAGTTTTTGCGTAACAGTTGGCCAAAGATATCAGCAAAACACATATTTTACCATAGATACAGGCACAGACTCACAATAGTATCCCTAACAGGCTCATCCAGTGTGGAGTAGTCTTCATCAGGAGAGCGAGATCCAACAGGAACAGTAATCTCCCCTTCCACTGGAATATCTTCAGATATCGACACATCTGCGAGACCTGCAAACTAAATGTTTTTCAAAACCTTTAGAAAGAAAGAAATACAAACCAGTTCATATCCACGTCAGATGTTTTTCAGCTGGGTTTAGGATGAAAACAACTGCTCAGAATTCAAAGATACAACACTTAATAACACGGTCAACAACAGAGCCCAGCCGTCATCTGCTTGATTTAAACAGCTCACGGTCTAAAGAGGTGAGCAGATATGTATAAGCAAAGCATTTCCGTTTTCTTCAATAACTTCCAGTAACCTGCTTTTTGTCCTCTATTTAGACAGCAATAACTAAAGGAAGTAAAAAGCTTGTTTCTGGTTTTAAGTAACGTAATGCCTGCTAGCTGTACAGCCACACCAACACACCCGAGTACACTGTCTTTCACGGACTCCGTGGGAACTGTACAGACATCTATAGCCCGAGCACAAAGCCAGGACTGTTAGGCACCAAACGTTAACAAAACCGATTTCCTCCACCCAGGCGGAAGGTTAAAGCACTCGAGTTCCCAGAGGGGGAAGCAAACAGAGAACAGCCCGACCACCTCTACAGTAAACTGTAGGGCAGACAGACCAGGCGGCAAGCAGCAGGGAGGAGCGGCAGTAGGCCGACGGCTCCGTGTCCCTGCCCTCCGTGCCAGCCGGCGGCCGCCAAGGCTTCCCAGCTCCCGCCTGCTCCCCCGCACCCGAGCGGCAGCCTGCCCCCGCTTCGCAGGGAGGGCTGGGCGCCCCCGGCCCGCCTGGCCCCGCCAGTCCGGCCGCAGCACGCACGGCGGCCCCCGCACGGCGCTCAGGCGGCGGCCGGAGCCCAGAGCACCCGGAGCTCCCGCGGCACCGCTGGGCCCTCTCCTGCCCGGCAAAGGCAGGGGCCGGGCGGGCCGCATCCCCCGCCACGGCCGCAGCCCCAACCCCGCAGCCGAGCTCCGCCACCCCGCCTGCGGCCCTCCGCGGCCGGCCAGGAGGCACCAGGCGAGCCCGCTCCCGCCCGCTCCCGCCGCCCCGCTCACCAACGGCCCCCCGGCGCCGCTGCCCTCCGCCGCCGCCATCTTGGCTGCCCAGGCGACGTGGAGCCCGTGTGTACGTCATCACCGCGCGCGGCGACCGCTGCCGCGTCACGCGCCGCCAGGGCGTCCATGGCAACGCGGGCACCCCGCTCCGCCCCGCCGGCAGGGGGCGCCCTCGCCGCGCGCGGCCGGCCCGGCCCGGCCCGGCCCGGGGCGGTGACACGGCCCGCAGCCCCCGCGGCCTCCCCCGGCCCGGGGCCTCCCCCGCGTCCCCCGCCCGGCCGGCGGCGCTCGGGTCGGGGCTCGGGAGGGAGCCCAGCCCCAGGCCTTGCCGAAACGAAACAACCCCCCGGTGCAGCGCGGGCCGGGCCGGGAGGCGCCGCCGCCGCACCGGAGGTCGGTGAGGGGCCTGGCCAGGCACGGCTGGGGACCTCGGCGGGAGGGGGCCGCACGGGCGGCTCCGCGCCGCCAGCCCTGCCTGCACAGCCGTGACTTCACGGCAGGGTTCGGCCATGGCGGGCGCAGGAGCAGCCGCGCTGCGGGCAGGGCCGTGTCTGCACCCGCCTGGCAGCGGCACCGCTCCTCCCCGCCCGCCCCGGGGGGCTGCGGGCCCGGCCCCGCCGAACTACAAGTCCCGGCAGCGGCGGGGCGGCCGGAAGCGGGGGTCGGGCGGGGCGGGGGTCGCCTCAGCCGAGCGCCCGGCCCAGCCCGCCCCGCAGCAGCGCGGCCCGGCGGAACCGGCGGCGCTGGGGCCGGCCCCGCGCAGGCAGGCGGGCGGCGGTGTGGGCCCCGCCCGCCCGAGCCTCCCGGGGCAGGGCAGGGCCGGGCCGGGGGCGGTGCCCGCCGGGGCGGGCCGGGGCGGTGGTATGGCCGCGGCGCGGGGCGCCCGGGGCGGAGGGAAGGCGCCGTAGCCGCGCCCGCCCGCCCCGCAGCGCGGCGGTGCCGGCGGCGGGAGGAGCGGCCGCCGCGGAGCCATGGGGCACCCGCCGCTGGAGTTCAGCGACTGCTACCTGGACAGCCCCGACTTCCGAGAGCGGCTGAAGTGCTACGAGCAGGAGCTGGAGCGGACCAACAAGTTCATCAAGGAGGTGATCAAGGACGGCAACGCGCTCATCGCCGCCATACGGGGTGAGCGGGGCAGCGGGGGCGGCGGGGCGGGGGCCCGGCGGCCTCCAGCGCTGGGGGAGCGGGAAGGGGCCGGGGGCCGCGTCCTGCCCCTCACCGCCGGTGCTGGCGATGTGCCGTTTGATACCGCCGTGCCGGAGGTGGTCCGGGCATGGGGCCTCTCCAAGGCTGCCCCGGCAGCAGCGGAGCAGCCGGCGCCTCTCTGCCCTGGGCTGAACGGGATTTCTCCTTGGACACAACCCTGCAGACGTGCTTCTAGAAGCCCACCTTCGGCTTGGCTCCAGTGCAGCCTTGTGCCCCCATACCCTGGGGCTTGGCAGCTGTTTTCATCGCCTTGTGCCCCCGTACCCCGGCACTTGGCAGCTGCCTTCATCACCGGCATCGTTCTGGGTTGGGCTGGCAGGCCACGGGCAGCAAACTCTGCCTCTCGCCACGTCCGGTGGCCCTGCGCGGGGACAGGTAGGACTCCATCATCCGGGCTGACACCACTGGCATTGCGGGGCACCGGCTGCTGAGCCGGTTGAGCTCTCCCAGGCACCGCCTTCGTTTAAGGAGAATAATCTCATGTTTGGGGAAGATGCACGATTATTTTGCTTCACCAAAGCAAAGCCGGGCAGGGCAGCACAGATCACCTTGTCACTCAGCCCTGCTTCCCTGGGATGGCCCGCTGTGAGAATGAGAGGGCTCCTTCCAGAAATAATCTTTAGTCCTTCTTTTGTTGTGGGTGTTTTATTCTTTTTTTAACAGCGATGAGAATTTTTTACAATTAAATGTCGATTTCAGTGTTGACTTTAAAGGAAGTCGCTTGTTCAGAAGTACTGACTGAGACCATTAGAGGTACCTGGACCAGGTTGTGTCATCTGAAACCACACAGTCCTGTGTGCTTAGCACTCTACTGACCTGTCCTTCTGCTTAGAATTTTTTTTCCCCAGGAGTTGTAGATATACTTTTCCTGTTGTCTCTCACGTCTTCCCCGCTTTTATAAATGTGCATAAAAATATGGCCAAAAGTGTAGGACAGCACAGCAGCTATGAATGCTGCACTTGCATCAGGCCAAGTGAAGACAAAGAAAAAAATCAGCGAGGCAGACTCTGGTCATACGCTGTTTTTCTTGCCAGCTGGTTGGTTTTTAGTTGGTATTAATAGGTTTAGCTGCTGCCCTTTTGTTAAGAATAATTCAGAGCTTCCTTGTTATCAGGGCCATGACTGGAATAGCCTGTGTTTGCCCATCTGGAAAACAGTGAAGACAAAAGCTAGTATGACTGAAACAGCAGACGTCACAGGGCTATAAGATGCTAAAATGTACTACAAAAAAAAAACCAACCAAACAAATCTCTGCTCAGCCTGGGGGAGAGGGGGATAAAGCCAGAGTGATTTTAACAAGCCTGCTTGTTAATGTAAATACTTTGCTTTTTTCTTCATCACTTTGCTCAAAACCGGTTGCATTTTCAATGTTTGTAAACCGTAATGCTGTGCTTGAAGTAGGGATGTGAGGGGATTTTGCTGGGTCAGCAGACCTGTCCCAGTGAGACTGGTGAAGGAGGAAGGGGAGAAGTAGAGGGAAACTGAGTACACCCAGACAGCACAGATAACCCCCCAGGACTGAGGAAACCCCGAATTTCTTGCCTGAAATGCTGTGGGGGTGTTTCCATGCCGTTTTCTTTTTTAAGAGTGCAGCTGAACCAGCAGGCGGGGGGGGTGGCCTGGCAGAGCAGGCTGCCGGGCACGGCTGAGGAGGGTGCTGGGGCCGGTACCCACCTGGGCTTCCATCAGCTCCTGGGGATTCACCCCCTCCCGTTTAGTTAACAAGTAACTTTAAAAAAATTCCCGACCTTCCTCTCTGAATCCTGTCCATATGGAACTGTGGGTAGGAATTTGGGGCTACTCGTGGTCCGTTGCCTAAACACCTTGGGCTGATGGCTGGTAAATCCCAGTGTCGGTGATGGCTGACAATTCGTTTCTGCCCCTTGGCAGTGCTGTGGGATGGATGTGTCCCTCAGCAGCTGGGAAGCAAAGGTGATGATAGTCTCACCAGGAGAGAAAGTGAGATTTTTTCATCAAGGGTAGACGGTTAATTATAATGATTGTTGTGATTGGACCTGTCTGTTATCTGTCCAGAGGTCCTGTGCTCTGCCCTACCCTTTTAATGGGTGAGGCACCCTCTTGGTTAAACCTTTGGCCAAACTGTTGCAAGGTATCGACTCACTGCACTGAGTACAGAGCTGTGGTGACTTTACGGAAGTATATATTGTCTGCAGGTTTGCTGATTAATTAATGAATAAACTCTAGCATAAGATTTAAAGCAAATCAATCCCCCGTTTTGCTCAGACTTGTAGAAACGTCAAACACCTGCTGTCTCCAGCTGGTGGGCTCTTCAGCCTGACACGCTGACGGAGACTGCCGAACAAAAGACTCGGGTGCAGCACAGTCTGGATACAAATGCATGCATTCGCGTGAATTATGCCAAGCACAGCAATGCTCATGCAGACTACCAAGAAAAGAAATGCAGTTCCCCATTGCGGGAAAATAGGGTCTGCTGGGCTTTATGTGATCTGCCATAAACACCGCCCACACTTAGACTCAAAAACCTGACTGCCCAAAGTTGTCTTTCATTTTCCGTTTGCCAAGTAATAGGGAAAAAAGGGAGCGTGACTTTACGTGGAGCTCTGCAGGACCTTCAGTTCACGCGCTGGCTGAAGCCGGGTGGTTTTGAGTTGTCTGTGATACAAGGAGCGCGTATGTTGTTCTTTTCTTGGTTGCTGGCAGTGTTCTTGTTGAAAGTGTCAGGTCGGTTAAGGTTGTCTCAGCCTACCTGCTGGGTAGTAAAATATTAGGAATGTTCTAGCAGAGTCTCTAGAAGCTAAAAAAGAAAAAAACCACTTGGTATCACTTTATTATGTCAGCAGCACAAGCTAGGCATCCAACGACTAGTAAGTGCTACCTCAGTGACTTCTATTTGGAGATTTTTGGATGTCTTTTGACTTTTTTGTAGCCCTTTTACTGGTAGATTAATTCACCATAATCGTATTTGTAGCAAATTAAGGTGTGAACTTGAGTACAAATTTTTTAAACAAGTTATTCAAGTACCATGGAATTGTAAATGCGCAATAATAAATGCTTCCAGTGGTATATGTCTAGCTGGTAGGTGCACTGTTTTAATTAAATGGATTGCTTGTTTTACAAATGCACATACTCCCTTCCATTTCCTGGTTTTAAGTCCGTCCGCTCCGTCTCATCCGTGGCGATGGTCAGTGATGGCGAGCGGTGAATCACTGCGAGTGTGACCTGGCTGTGATGTGCCATAGGGAGCAGTTTTAAGGCAGCCACATCTTTATACCCAGCGGTCTCGAGGCTCGCTGTGACCCGGGCCCCTCCTCAGAGGAGAATTCCTGTTGATCTGGATGAAGTGTCGTTTAATCCCCTTCCCTAAGTGATTCCCATGTGTGGCACACACGAGCGGTGCAGGCGCCTGGCACTTTCTCAAGGAGACGAGTGAAGGCTGGGGGGGGATCCTGCTCATGGGTGCCCACCCGCTATCCAGGAGAGGAGAAGGGAGAGGCGAGTCCCCCCTTCCCACGGGAGATGCCATGGCATGGAGGTCTGCTGGGGGTTGTTCCTGCTGAGGAGTCCGTCTGTCAACACAGCTTGTGAGCATTGCTCCTGCTGGCTGCTGAGCCGAAGCTCCCACTCCCAAGCTCCCAGATAGGGAGGTGAGGGCAGCAAGCGGGGGCACGTGGGCCTTGGTGAAGAAATTCATCCACTTCTGAGCTGCCGCTCCTCTGCAAGAGTCTACCGACTTCAGCTTCCCTTCACGTTTCTAATGAAAAGCTGAACTTCCCATTCCCTTCCCTTCCCTTCCCTTCCCCAGCCCGGGGAGAGGCTGGAAGTGCAGCCAGGGCTGCAGGGTAAGCGCTTTCCCAGGCAGCAGGGCTTCCCCGCCTCTTGCCCCTCTGCAGGGAGAGGCAGGAGGGAGTACTCTGCCCGGCGCAGTTGTTCAGGGGCCAGCATTGGAAACTGTCCCTGGAAAGCCCTGCCTCTGTTGGGTTTGCGGTGGGGCAGAGGCAGGCGCAGCTCCTGCACTGGTTAGCTCAGGGTGGGGAGCAGGCTGAAGGAGGGCTTCCAGCAGCAGCTATGGCTTGTGCTGCTCCAAAGCACATGCATTGGAGGAGGCTTGTATGGGGGCTGCAGAAAGCACCTCCCCAGCTGCCCCAGCTCACATTCGCCTTCAATGGGAAGGCGTGTGCTCGCGGTGGCAGTCGTGCTGTCCTGCTCCATGGAGGAGGGAGGCAGTAAGGGGGAACTTCCCCTCCCCTTGGACTGCTACGTGCCTCAGTTCCCCCTTCTGCAGAGCAGATAGTGCTTCAGGGCTTTGTCTGAAGCGGGGGGCTGTAACTTGAATGAGGGGCGCACTTCAGTGCCTTAAACTCCTCTTGCCTTTCAAGGGATTAAGAGAAACTGGTTTCACTCCACCCACCTGACTCTGACATGTTACCGGCTGAAATAATTAAAATACTGCGGGTAAAGCCCTGCCGAGTGCTGTGCAGCTCCCCAGGTCCTGGTGCGGGTCCTTGTGCAACTACAGTCGTGTGGCTGCCTCTGGAAGTGGCTGAAAGTGACTGAAAAGCCCTGACAGTTGACTACCCGTGGGACACCATAAGATGGCTAAGTATAAGGTTGTGCCAAATGAGAAATTAAATGGGCTAGAGCAGAGAAAAATATTGTTCATTTGTAATAATCCTGGGCATGAAAGTCAGTGATACCAAATAAGTTACTTTGAGACAGAAACATGAGTTATTTTTGTTGTAAAGTTGGCTGCATCCCTCCTTTTTTGTGCCAGGAGCATGCAGAGTCGCTGGCAGTGCCAAGTGACGGTGCTGGTCCCATACGTTGTGCTGGCAGTGCTGAAGCCCGCCCGTGGCCTGGCCCTGGCCAGGGAGGGAGAGGGGCTGGGAGGTCAGCCTTCCTCCCCAGCGCCGGGGTGGCCGGCTGGCGTCTTCGCCTGCAGTGCGGTTCCTCAGCACTCCATAGGCCAGCGCTGCTCCGGGGCTGCTTCGCTCGCCCCCGAAAGCCAAGCTTGGCACTCCTCACTGGCCCCCGCTGAAACTGCAAGGTCCGCCTTGCTCAGAGTGTGCCGGGCTGGTGTCCGTCCGTCTGTCCCCTCGGGCTGGCCAGGGCTCAGCGTGGGCACTGGGGATCCATCCCCGGCAGCAGCTTGTGTGTGTCCCGGAGCTCGTGGCCCCATGCCGTGGTGGCCAGCACTGGTGTTGCAGACAAGACTCGCTGCAGGCTGTGTGCTTGAGGCCACAAGCAAGGATGTCAGAAGTAGGTGACTGTGTAGCATCATAGTTGTTGTAAGAATGGCTTCTTTACATCATTTTCTTTCTGTGGCTCAATATGTTGGTTTTTTTGAAATCTCTCCTGCTCGCTGCGCTCTGCTGTGTGTGTGGTAATGCAAAACCATCTATTTCCTCCTGGTCTTTGATCTTCTCTCGCAATTATATATCAAATGGAGTTTGAGAAATGGCAAGTTGAGGCTCTTTTTATTAATGTATGAGTGCTGCAATGGTGTAAACTGTCCTTTGAAGCTAGAAGAGCTTTGAGTTCTCATGCAAATATTGCATACCTGGTTTTGAACTTGATTTCTGTACTGCATAAAGCTTTGCAGATGGCTTCTGACTTTGCATGTCAGTTAACCGGCCTCCCCAGGCAGTGCAAGTGTGTTATCCTGGAAGGATAACATTATAAAGGAATGTGTAGAGGCGCCTATGCCTGTGAAGCACAGGGCAGTCTGTAACAAAAGGGACTGGGTGGGCTTTTCCCCTACAATGGGGGAGAATGGGAGACCCAGGGAAGGTCCTGCTGTCATCCTCTTCCCCGCAGGTCTGGCACCGCGGAGCTGTGCATGGGAACTTGCTTGTCGGCTCGGGGAACTCTGCGGTCCTCAGCGTGGCAGACCTGTTCTTGACAAGTTTCTGTGCTGTTGTTAGAGGTGGTGCTTGAGGGTTTAATGCTTTGGAGTGTAGAAAGCAGAGTGTCAACAGAACACGGTATATTAATGAGATTAAAGCAGCCCTGGAGTGGCCTGTCTGCCCGGTCCCTGCAGAAACCCATGTGCTGGTTCATGTGAAGTCTGTAGAGACAAAAGCTTGAATCTGTTACTACAGTGTGTTAGAGCCAGATACTGTTTTTTGACTATGTCCGAACAAACCTAAAGCTCCTCTGGAAAAGGAGAAGAGGAACGAGTCTGTCCCATGCATGCCCTTCTGCTGGCGCAGGAAAGGCTGCAGCTCTCCAGGCAAACATTAGCTCTGCCCTCCTGGCAGGGCTTGGCATCGAGGTGCCTGCATTAAAAATATCCTGTCCCACAAAGACAGCCTAGTTGTGAGCCAGCATATGGCCCATTAATGAAGATGTGCACAGAAATGGTCCGTGTGGATACACAGAGGCCTTCTGTCTCATGGAAAGCCACTCATTAAACTGCCCTATATACCTCCAGGAATCTGGAGTCCAAACAGGACTCGTGTAAGCAGTTTCTCTGATGCTACTGGCTAGGAGAGTGCGAAGGGGCTGCTCGTGAGCCCCAGGATGGTAATGCATCTGCTGCTGAGCGGATCTGACTTCTTGGAAATTGGTCTGTCCTCTTCTTTCTCCTCCGGTTGTATCCTTGCACTCTCCTGATGCTGCGCCCCAGCAACAGTCAGTACCTGAGCCTTGATTTGAACAGATGCAGGGTCAGACCCTGTACCCGTAGGCATGGCTCTCAAAACAAAGAATTGGTCCTGGCTGGGTATAATCAGCTGAATAAGGTCTCGGTGGTCTCATTAGCTTGGCTGGTCTGCTGTCCCTGCATTTGGATATGACGTTTGTCATTACACCAGCTTAGGGGTGTGTTAACAGGAAAAAATAAAGGTGGCTTCTTGGCTGTTTTCTCAGTATCTTCCTTGGCTGCAGAGCACTATGGGGTCCTGAGCCTGGAGCTGCTGACAGAGCAAGCGACTGAACACTCCTGCCCGGAGCAGGGCTGAGTTCAGCCGGGTGTCAGCCCCGCTGCCTCCTCACTCATCTTCCAAACGAAGGAGGTTGGGGAAGGCATCGCAGAGAAGAAACACAGATGCAGATCTGTTGCTTGTTCCCTGACGCTTTCCCACTGAAACATCACTGAAGTCTTTTGTTTCACTGTGGACCTGGATTTCCACCCGTGCTGCCTTGGGCTGACTCTCCAGAAGGGGATGGCTCACTGCTGCTGGGACACCTTCCCCCTTTCTCCCGGAGCACATTACACCATAGCAGCTAGTGTTAAGCTGTTTCTGGACTTTAGCAGGGGAAAAATGACTTGCTGGAAAATACATCACTCCCGTCTAGCAATAATGTATTCTCCTTGTACTCATCCGCTCCTTGCTGGTTTCTCTGTCCTCTCTGGGAGTTTCATCCAGTAAGGGCTCCAGTTATAGCTGATAACTTTTAAAATTTTCTCCTAACTTCTCAGCTCTAGTTGTCTGAAGAGACATCAGACCTATATCCAGCTTAAAAACAATCAATTGCTTTAGAGTGATGTTGTGTGGACCTAGACACCTCCTAGATCTAAACCAATTACACTCAGTGTGTTAAAGACATTGAGGACAAGCTAATTTAGCTGGGAACCAGGATCCTCTGCAAAAGAGAAGAATGAAAATGTCTTCTTCAGGATTTGGAGACTTATGTGCTCCTGAGTATCACTGTGCTACAGCGCTGCGGGCTGTGGTTTGCACCATCTTATGGCAAAGGTGATAGTAGGAACACATGGAAGCTGTTCACACAGAGACCTTGGGAGGCCTTGAGTAGATAAACTGTATGTGTGTGTGTATATCTGTATGTGGGAGAGACCGCAGTGTTCTGCAGTGCTGGTAACACACAATACCATTTACAGAAGTGATACTGGAAGCTCTCTGGCGTCATTGACCTAATAGGATGTGCATAACGATACCCACCAAATGTGATTCCTTCCACTGACAAAAATCACATCACCTTTTATTTCCTCTGTGGGCCCGTGTCTCTGCCTTTGAGTGGAGTGGGAGTTCAAATTCCCCATCCTCTGCAGCAGCTCCAAAGTGATGCTCAGCTTGCAAAAACAGTTTCTGTGTCTGTATGTCAATGCAGTGGACTTCAGCTCACGTGCCACCGGCACCGCGCTCCCTGGCGAGCATCTACGCTCTGCGGGCGTCCTCACAACAGGTAGGAAGAGGGGAGTTTCTTTGCAGCCGGCAGACGATGAAGCAGCTCGTTTTCCTGGACTGAGGCACTGTGCACAGAATCTAGGGCCCCAAGTTGGTGCAAATCTAAAACAGACGTGCTTTAACCAGAAACTAAAAAACAATAGTAAAAAAAAGAACAAAAAACCCTTCCAAAAAGCCAACCCTCCCCCCAACCGCCAAAGCCGTATCTTCGATGCAGGCAGGAAAGACGAGGAGCATGCACAGTATCTGCCTACTCCAGTTGCAAGGCATATCTTATCCCTTGTTTTGGGGCTCGTTGATGTTTGGTTTTTAGATTTTGCTCCAGGCTGGAGCAACTTGCTCGCCCTGCACATTGGTGCCGTTGTGTTTGCTTTGCCCTGTGGCTGACAGGCCGGGCTTCCCGGCAGGGCGGCGTGGCTGCTCCGCGGTGGCTCCCATGGGAGCTGTGTGGTGCCGGGCTCCATGGGTGCAGGGAGTCCTGAGGTGGCCTCGCTCCCCCCCTGCCTCTGCCGGCCCTGGGAGCCAGCTCTGCCCCCCCAGCTGGGTCGGTGGGACCCCAGCCTCCTCCCTGGGAACTGCTGGCTTCTGCTGATTACAGCTGCTCCGTGTCCTTGCCGCCCGCGCGAGGGGTGCCCAGGGCTTGGTTTGCTGGTAGGAAGCCCAGGGCAGGAATATTGGCTGGGGTTGCTTCCCACCCCTCCCCAGCCCCTACTGCGGCAGCACCATGCGGCAGCACCATGCGCCAGCCCTCTCCCTGCCAGCGCAGGGGCTGGTGAACGGGCTGTGGGCCAGCCCTGGTCCAGTTTAAAACAAACCAATGAGCAATATTTTGTGATGGCTTTTTCCAACCCAATCAGCGTCCCGATACGCTTCCCAAGAACTCGCCTGCGTACGTTGGCACAAAGGGCCAGGGCAAGAGGTTAAGTCATTTTCATGTGTTTAAGTAAATTTTTCATTCTGCCACACATGAGACGTGCAGAGAGCTTTTCATCCATCCTCTGTTGCCTTTCCTGGCTCCTTCCCTGGGAGGATGTGGGTGTTATCCGTGTTTTGTAATGTGTCTGACAGCCCACGGGCTCGCAGCAGCGCTGCTGCTGACCAAAGAGTTTCCTCTTGAGTCACCGTGTGAAGACTCAGCTTTTCTGGCTTTTTTCTTGAGAAATTTTTGGAATATTTTATTTATTAATTCTGTTGGTAGCACACTGGTAACTACAGATGTGGTGTCCCACGTTCACCCACAAGCTTTTCACGGGTGGCTTCTGTCCTGCTGTGTGCCAGCCTGCCTTCGTGGAGTGGCAGCGGCGGCCCCAGTCGTTCCACAGCCAGAAACCTCCCGGCAGCACGGTGCTGGCCGCGCTGCTCCTCCGCCCTGTGCCATGTTGTACCTGCCTAGAGAACATGGCTCTAGTACCGATCTCTGGCTGCCCAGCTGTGGATCTGGTCTGCAAGGAGGAGCTGAAGTGCCAAGATGGCCCGTTCCCCGAGGGGGAAAGGGGCAAGAGTGTGGTGTGGATGCCGGGCTGCAGCGCCGCGCGCTGCCGGGAGCAGTACCTTCACTGCCGGGAGCGCTGCCCCTCAGCACTGGCTTCCAGAAGTAGAGAGTTTCTGCGCAGTTTGAAGAACTGTGAGGTTTATAGAAAAAAAGGACAAACTTCTTTCCTGTGAACAAGCGGTGCTATTTTACAGACGTTGAACACACCGAAATGAAAGCTCCTTTGAAACTGCTGGTGAAATTCAGCAGGCAGCAGTTATTTTTCTTGCTAAGCATTGAACAAATGTTTCAAACCATGTAAACCTTCTAGTTGAGTTGTTGATACATATGAAGAAAAAGACTTTTGGAAACTTCTCATTTTTGTTTTGGTGATGATGGACTTTTCCACATTGGCTTTTGTTTTGCCTTGCAGGCTCCTCACCGTGTTGGCTGAGCTTCTCCTTCGGGAGCAGCGATCCCCAGGTCGTGCTGGCTTTTCGTTTCTGGGGCACGTTCAAACACTGCCTTTGTGGTTGGTGTCCTTTTTTGTAACCAAATTCTCCATGAAGGTGAATGTGCAGTCACGAGTTGTTCAAATGACGATAAAAGCAGCTGAATAGGCTGAGATAAAGTTTATAAATACAAGTAAAGCCCAGAATTCAGGTTGCTCTCTGCAGTCTGTTCTCTCTCCTTTTTTTTATCCTGTTCCTCCAGCCAAGACTGATTAAGTGCTGAGGCTAGATATTTTTAAAATGCGTAATTTTATTAATCTTACTAAACCTCGTAGCTGTGAAAATGGAGAATGAGGGACATGACCTGGGCCATCAAATGATGAACTGGGGGCCTGCAGGGTGTCGGGGGACCCTCTGTGGCAGAGGCACAGAGCCAGACCCCCAAGTCCTCGTGGGATGTGGGCTTGCAGAAGTGCCCAGAGGTGGGCTAGCTCTCGGCAAAGCCGATGTAACAGTGGTCCATAGGGCGGGTGGGTCCGGACCGTCCCGGTGCTGGTCAGGTGAAGGTGCCTGGGAATGCTCCCAGGTGGTGCCGGCTGGCACGGGACGGGCTGCATCCATGCTGGCAGCGGCTCCCGGCCCTGGAGCAGGAGGGATGTGCGTTCCTCCCTGCGCTGAAACACTTCACGTCGCTCGTAAGCTGCTCGCAAGTCTTCCCCTTGCGCCGCGTGTGACTCATCTGGCCTCCTGCCTGGCCCTCTCTGCACCCTTATCGAAGGAAACTCTGAAATCATCGCGTGCTGGGGGAGCGAGCCGCTGGCTCCGCTCACTCGCTGAAGCCGCCTGCAAAAGCGCTTGGTTTTCACTCGCCTTGCCCCTGCCTGGGAAGGGTGGCTGCTGGAAAGCTGAAATGAGATGCATCTGATGGCTCTGCAGATCATAAGATATCTCTGTGGGGATTGCTAATGCTCTGCTCCGGATAAGAGTCTGTTGTTTTCGTGTTTGTTTTCCCTGTGCTTGTACTGCTTGTACAGCGGGGAGCCACGGCTCTTGGAGCACACCCTCTCCTGCCGCTTACGCCAAAGCAGCCGTGCCAAAAGCTTGCTCGGCTGCTCTCGGAGCTGGGGAGCTCTGGGCGGCCTGAAGCGCCGCAAGGATTTGTGCAGCTCTGCCCTGTCGTTGCTGACCAGCCGCTTTGCACGAGGTTCTCCTGATGCTCCCAGGAGGTGGGCTGCTCAGCCCCTTCTCGACAGCTCACTCTTCCCGAGGGAGGAGAAAATTCATCTGCTTTCCATGGCTCAACTTTTTGGGTTTTTTATTTTTCAAAGAGTCTGTCCTTTATTCAACATCCCTAAGCTCTGTCCCCAGGGTTGGGGAAGGCTGTTAGAAAAGGCGCTGGCCTCCATGGGATGGTGATATAAATAGGTACATAAATAGGTGCAGCAGAGCCACCTGCTAGCCTCACCCTACCTCCATCTGGCCGCCTGCTTGAATTACAGCCCCGGTCCCCACAGTGACGCCCAGCTGCCGCAGCCGCGGCTCACCTGGCACTGCCATCCCTGCGCCTGGCGGCAGCCTCGGCGTGTTCTGCTGCAGAGGCCAGGCATCTGGCAGCCTCTGCATTTGGCGTTTGCAAGGAAAGCAGCCATGTGCTGCCGCCCTTGGAGCCCTCCCGTGACAGGTTTGGGAGCTGCTGACCACCCCAGCACAGGAACACCAGCACCACCTTCCTCTGCAGCGCTGGTGCCTGTGGAGCCGGGGAGCCGGGCAGCGTTCCCCTTGCGCCACGGCTCTCAGCAGGCTCTCCTTCGTTCGCGTGGGTTTAGTACGCTCCAGGGCAGTGCTGAGCGATTCACTGTGGTAGTGGCGGTTGGGTTTGGACACCAGGTGGTCTGCAATTCATGCAGGTGTGGCGGCAGCCAGCCCCCACGGTTGGGTTTTGGTCCATGGTGGACCGAAGCGTCGCGGTGGCATTTCCTCCTTGGTGAATCTTCTCTGTGTCTGCAATCCTTTGAGCATTTGCTCAAAAAATAGTTATTCCTGTTGCAGCTTGTCTGAGTGATTAAACTGAGTCTGATATTGGAAACATGCTGCGTGGCGCTCATTTGTATCAGCGAGGCGCAGAGCTCGACCGCGGTCTGCGTCACCCCTGTCCTAGTGCTGTGCCAAGCATGGTGCTCACAGGCATCGCTTCCTGGCACCCTTGGGTGCTGTGGTCAGGTGGTCTTCATGAAACGTGTTTTTCTCTGCATCACCTTAACTCAACTGGAATACAAAAAACAGTAATTTTCTAAATGGTCAGGCTCTGCCAGGAGCTAAATCGTGAACGAAACAATTCTCGTCGTGAGAGTTTGAGGAGAAAGAACATATGAGACAGGCTGACTGCAGCCGCGCTGCCGGCAGGGGGGTCTTTGCCAGCCCCTTTGGTCTTCTGGGGCGGTGGGAGCTCTTCTTGAAGGCAACGTGTCTGTAATTCTGGGGCTCAAATTAATGAAGAAAACTTGGTCATTTCTCCTCTGACATACTGGAGGGATGTCATGACATATATGATTGAGATAAATTATAGCTGTAGTATTTCTTAATGCACATTTCAACACTTTTGCTGATTTATAAGGCTGCTAATCTTTTTTTAACTTCCATTTCACTTAGCCACGTGTTCTGGGCTGTCTGCCTCGTGTCTTCTTCCAGTTTCGCTGAAGGAACTCCTCCAGCTTTGCAGGGCTACGAGTTCAGTTTGAAAGGCCAGAAAAATGCCAGGGGTGAAAAATTGTCCTTTAAGGAGCTCAAGCATTCAAAGTGTAGTTTTACCTCTTGCTCATCGTGAGGAGCATTGAGTGCAGCGCTGATGCCTGTGATAGTTTTGTCGTGCCACTGTTCACGGGAGAGCGTGCGGGTGTCCATGTGTGTGCTGTCCCTGCCTGGCCAGGCCGAGGAGGATGCTGTGCTGAGGGGTCCTGTGCTTGGTGGGGACTTACGATCATGGCTGTCCTGGTATTTCAGAAGCAAAAATCATAAAAAATGAATCTGTACACTGTCCGTTATAAAACATTAAAAGTACAGCCTCAAGTGCCGCTCGCTGGGAAACCACTGCAAGCCAGCGTCACTGGGCGAGCGGTCTGCTCCTTGTCTTTGCTTTAAAATGTGGCTTTGCTGCGTGCTTGTCTTCCTGATCAACAGTATCTATCACTGTGAAGGTCTAGGGAAGGAAAGTTACGCTGGATAATTAGTGTTCACTTAATCGGAGGTAGGGGAAGAGTGCAGCATACAGGCATCATTCTCCCCAGAAGCTGTAACCTACGTCACTCACTTCCAGTTTTCTCTAAAACAGACCAATATACCCCAAAACTTTGTTGTCCTCCCAGTCCTGATTGCTTGCTTTTTGTTTTGTTTTTTGAGCTGATACATTGCCTAACTTCTGAGCTGTTGATGAGGAGACCCGCAGTCTCCTTCTGCTCGTGGCAGCCAGAAAAGCCTCCCTGTGTGTTTAACTTCCTTGATCTTCGATCCAGTGTAATAAGGCTTGCCAGCTTTTCTGAGGTGTGACAGGTACGGTATAGCAGGTTTCTGTCAGTCAATAAGGGAGGTAAGACAAGCATAAGGAATAGATGATAAATGTGAAGAATTGCTGTGTTGGTCTTTTTTTTTTAATTAAACAGTAAATAAAGAAAATAAGCCTGTCGAGCAAGTTTATGCACTTACCACAAGGTTGCCTGGCCAAGGAGGAGAATTTATGAGAATGAAAAATTAGGTTTAGGACAGGAAACAGAAACTAGGCGGGGGAAAAGTGGGAGGGTGATGTGTAAATTTAGGTAATGGTACAGAGGGCAGATAAGCAGCTTGCAAAGCAAAAGGCCGCTAGGTAGGGAGAGTTACTGAGAAATGTATTTGTACTTGAACCACAGCCCTGCTCTTCTCCCTGGAGCCTGTGCAAGATCGACTGCAATAGTGAAATGGCAGTTTATAAAAGACTTGGTCAATAAAGACAGATTAGAAAAGATAAATATATAACAGAAGTATTAGACGTTCAGTAAATTCCTTTGCAAGATTTGTAAAGCACAGCTAAATATAGCAAGATATTTTTAGACGTTCATGCTAGCCATTTACAGCTAGCGAGTGGAAAACCCGTGTCAGTGTGTGAAAAATGGCCTTTGTAAAATGTGTCAGTATTTCTGAATCCCCACAGCATCCAGAAAGCCTTCAGGGCACTCGCGAACAACTTGCCGTGGGTTAATGCAAAGCACTGTCTACGCTGTACTGGGCCATTTTTTAATTAGCTAATGGTAAGCATGCCTCCTATGGAGTACTGTGGAGTAACCGGAGTGCTGTTTTCCTCACAAGATGCTGGTGTAGATTTCAGACTACCTAGAAGGCTGACCGGAAGATTATTTTTTTTCCCTCATCTGAAAAAATCAACATGTTTTTGTGTTTGAGCAGCTGTAGAGTATTTAGGAGTGTTCTGTGAGTCAGGACTCATTACTCACGTTCCTAATAGCACATCTGTGCTCAGTTGGGGTAACTTCATTGATTTCAGAGTTGAGGTATTTTGGTGGGACAATGTTTAGGGACTTCATGCAGTTAGTCCACACTGCGTAAATACAACAGCTCGGAGCAGAATCCGTCCCCTTGGCCAAACATTTTTGTGTGTTGGCTTGTAAAGCTTTGCTGCAAGTACAGACAATCCCCTGGAAGCGGTGGGTCGGGTACCGCATCCAGAACCTCATCTCCGGGGTGGCAGCATGGATGAACTCCGTCTCCTTCATGATGCAACTCCCTGGGAAATTCTTCAGTGGGAGTCGGTAACAATGGGCACATTTTTTTCCCTTCAGGGATCACAGCCCTCTTTTGCATGCTGGAGGAAAAATGGTATTTCTCATGTTCTGCATGTCCCATTGCTCAGCTCTCCACACGGAAGTAGAAAATGTTCCGTAATGACGAAGCATTGGGAAGAAATTTAGGTGCATCCTCAGCTGCTGTGCATCAGGGTCTTGCAACATTCCCGTGAAAAACTGGATTTCCAGAGTTCATTTCCTAACCCTAAAATTTGTCCTTGGCTTAAAATGCTCTTATTTAAGTACAGAATGAACTTTTATTGTCTTTTGTTTGCTTATTTGAAAGAAAAAAAAGTGTGTGGCTGGTTTTGATATTTCTGTTTTCAAGTTGGAAAAGAGGAAAGCAAAATACAAAAATGGAGCTCCTCCTTACGTTTGATCTGTTTATTTGCATTGCTATAGCTCAAAATCGTTTGGGGTTTTCCGTACGGATTGTTGAAGCTGTTGGTAAGTTGCTCCATGCAGGACACCTCTGCGCTGCGTTCTGTCAGTCTGGCGGACGCAGCAGCTTAGGAGCGGCTTGTTCCCCCATGGTGGTCTCTGCTGGCTGCTCTTCCTCTAACTGCCCGTGCATCGGCGCAGGCAGGGAGACCAGTTAAAGTTGCTTCTCACCTTCCAGTGTGGGCAGGGGCACCTTGTCCCCTTCCCAGGGACAGGACAGGGACGCTGTAGCCCCATCTTGGTTCAGCTGTCCATTTCTCACTGTATCTACCCTCGGTTGGAGTCAAGTTAAATTAAGGACTGCATTTGCTCTAGAAATGTCACTGTCCAGTGATTGCTATGGTGATGAGGTGTGGGTTTTTTAATTTTATTTTATTTTTTTCTTCTTAATTTTCAGTGCGATATTCAGGGAGCAGCGCAGGACTGAGCATTAGCCAAAGGCCGGCTGAACCCGCTGCCCATTCAGCCCCTGGGCTCCTGGAGGAGCGGCGATCCTTGCCTGGCTGTTTCCTAGGGAGAAGTAGAGGTAGTCCTGGCTTTACCAACTGCCACACCGCTAACAAATGAGAAATAATTGGGTCAGCAAGGGGATATTTAGGTGTGAATAACCTGTGTGAGAGTACTGGCAGCCTGGTCCTGGCAGATGTGAAGTGTATGCTCTGTGACTGTTCTACATAGTAGGAGGTTTTTTGTTGGTTTTTAAAGTGTTTATTTCTAAAAATCTTGCTGCTTTCTCTCTGCATCTCTGTTACACCCGACGTCATGTTGTGCCCCTGTGGTGTTAGATGAGGCAGTCTGAGCACGGCCCTCCTTTTCTGGTGCACAGAGATCCTGGTGGTCCCTGGCACTTCTATTTCCATGCACTCAGGGACGTGGTTTCCTCTCTTGGCAACAGAGGACTATTGCAATCACATAGACAGACTTAGATCAGCGTGACCCTCCTCTGAGGAGTGCAAAGCTAATTAAAGATGTGCAACTGTGACATCTTGAGCATCGCGGACCCTTGAGCAGCACCTCTGTGCCCCGTTCTGCAGCCGCACCCGCTCATCCCCGTGGCAGCGTGAGGTGCTGCACGGGGCTGCGTCCTCCCACGGGGTCTGTCCTGCGGTGATGGTTCCTTCTATTTTAAATTCTAAGCATTGGGGGGAAAAAGCAGAACCACACCTGTTTTAGGGCTCCTGGTTGTAATCCGCGCTTTTTCAGACGCCCATGGCTTTTGCCAAGATAGCAGAGTTTTTTTGTTTGTAGTCTTTGGATACCTGTGGTTGCTGTGAAAGGTTGAAATGAGAATCCCCGCTAGGTCTTTGCTGAGCAGGCTGTGGGGCACATCCTTCATTAGCTGCAATCTCTGGAGGTGTGTTTATATATACATAAATACAACCAGAAAGTTCTTTGTGTACCTCCTAAGACTAGTGTGGCTGTAGCTGGCACTCCTTCCCTCCCTCCTGTCAGGCACAGCTTGGCTGGGGTTATTCTGTGCAGAGAGATGGGACTATTTTTACTAGAAGAGTAAATTATTGTAACCGCAAATTGTGAAAGCTGGCATCGCTTACTGAACACTGCAAAGAAGAAGAGTCCTAGAGGATTCCTGATCGAATTCATTTTTGTGCATTTCCACGGAAACAGGCTGAGCTGTACCAAGAGCAGGCAGGGTCTTTCGGGGCTGTCGGGCAGTGGTGAGGCTTTGCATGCTGTTTGCAGTGATATCCCTGGCTTGGAAGCACAGCGTTATTCCTTCAGCAACGGTCCGACTCTCCACACGTGTTCCTGGTGCTGTGTGAGCAGGGGGCAGACCCTGCAGGCACCTCTCTCCAGCCTGCACCCTCTCCCTGCTGCCAGGCTTTGGGTGTGCAAACCGGGGGGCATTTGGCAACTGTGTGTCTGTATCAGGTGGGAAAAAACTTCCAAGTGTCTGTTAAAATGAGGGAGAATATGGGCTTATCTCTCCCAGCGTGAAGATGTAGCCCCGTTTTCCCACGCAGCTGATCTCTTCCTGCCCAGCTCCAGCGGCAGACCGCGGTGGCCCCTTCCTGCTGTCGAGCCGCTTTCCTGTGGCCGTGGCTCATCCCTTTCTCCTCAGCCTCCCTGCCCTGCCCCGGCCCCTGGTGTCACCATGCCACTGTTCGGGTGCCACCGAGGGAAGGAGCGGCTTCCCCCAAGCGTCTCTGGGTGGGGATGCTCTGCATCGGGCCCTGGTGCTGTCCTGGCTGCTGGACCCCGCAGGGACACAGCCCCCCGGGCGTGAGCATCTTCAGTTCCCTCGGTGGCAGTGGTGCCGGCAGGCACTGCTGCAGTGGGGTCGGCTGCCAGAGCCATCCCTGTGTTAATTTCCCCATAAACACCCCATCATTATAATAACACCTGTAATACCATAGCAGTACCCGATGCTGTCCGTCCTGCGTGTATATATAGGATTTGTCAGAAGCTGGTGTTCAGCCAAGGCTCTGTACGTGTACGAGGACAAGTCACGTTGGTCCGTAGGAGTCTGGTTTCCATTAAACGCTCCTCAGGAGCCACGCCAGACGCTCGCAGCACTGGCTCTCCCTCCGCCTTGTCCACTCCTTTCCTAACCCTAAATCTTCCACGGTTGTTTTTCTGTGGTGGGGTCTGCGCCCAGTGGCTGCCCCGGCCACCCCAGGGATGTCCTTGGGGGCTGTCACCTCGGCGTGGGACAGCAGGAATGGCTGTCCACCTTCAGCCACCGTTAGCTCCGGGCAGCGGGGTGGCATGTCAGGGTGAATGTACACGGTCACTGCTCACAACCAGGCCTTCCTACACCCGACTTTGCTGAAGGTGAGGATGAGGATGGCTCCTCAAAATGAAAAAAAATTCCTTGTCCCAAGTGAAACTAAGCAGCGCTGAACTAACTAAGGGACGCTCATTTTTTTTTCACTTTAAGCTAATGTGAGATGTGGTTTATAGCACGTCCACCTGGATTTCCTTCAGCTAGAAAATTGGCAAATAAACTTTCAGGCCAGACAACGTTTTGAAAGGAAAATGTAACTTAAATCGGCTATACCGTTTCTTTTTTTTCTGGTTAAAATATATTGCGTTTGGCTTTTTCAAACCCTACTCTGCTATTGCCCTACCCCCTGTTTCTATAAAAACCGAAAAGGCAAGCAGCTCGCCAGGGACTGTTGCTCCGACGCTGGGGCTAAACGCTGTGCTGACACACGCGATGGAAAAACGGAGCATTCAAATCCTCCGTCCCCGCAGGCGCGGTGAGCGGGATGTGCGTGTGCCGCCCTGCGCCTGGCTCACGGGGACGCACGCAGCCGGAGCTGGCCCGTGCCTCGTCGCCCGCACGCCGGCCAGCGCACGTGGAGGGGGTCGGACGGGTGCTGGCCGGGGTGGGATGCGATGAGCCGCCTCAGGTGCCGCTGGCTTTCGGAGGGGCAGCTCAGGGACCCGGCGCTGGGTCGGGATGGGTGTTCAAATGGAGTGACTGGAGTTCACCCGCTAACAAACGTAGTCGAGGAGCGAGGAGGGGCTGGGCGGGAGCCATCAGCAGCGCCCAGGGAAGACGACGAGGGTTTGCAGGGGGACGAACAAAGATTCCCCTGAGCGTCCACTGAATTGAGAGCCTCTGGCCCTGGCCTGAAGCGAACGCTGCGGGGACTGAGAGTGGATTATTTGCTGAGGTTTTCCATCAAATCAATGACATCATTCTGTGCTGGAGTTCACCCATTTACGCGCTCTCAGCCCCCCGGCAGCTGTGCTTAAATAGCGACATTCAGGCCTGAATCTGCCCATTCAGGAGCAAAGGTTTGACCCGTCGGAGGAAACTGCTGAACGAGGCTTTTGAGGGGAAAGCGGGGACTGTGTGCGCTTCGAGGCCGCGCTCCTCCCCGGGCCGGGGACCTGGCTGTCCCCACGTGCCATGGTTACTCGGGGGCCTTGGGGAGGGCCGGGGGGCCCCGGGGTGCTCCTGGCCTAGGGACAGGGGAAGCAGAGCCGTCTGGGGACCTGCCGGGATCCCACACGGGCCACTTGATTTCTTTTCCCAACGTCCAATTCAGTGCTGCCCAGTTTTTCTCTCCCCTTCGTAGCAGTGTTTCAGAAAAGCCCGCGTTCGCCACCGTGGTGATAAGTTCTTTTGTCACCGAGTCTGCAATGGAAAAGAACAAACAAAAATACACCCAGATCACCTCAGGCTAGAAATGCAGGGGGTAGCCTATACTGTGCAGACACAATTCCTCACTAAGTCACACCTCATTTTCTGTTATTTCCCCCCAGTTTTTAACAACTGATGCCAAAAGTGATTGTGCATGTTTTATTTTTTTAAACAGACAGACAAATTAAAAAAACCCACCCATGTACAGACTTGCTCTGTTACAATCTTTCCCCTGGTTTGGCAAAGCAGGGGTGTGTGAGCTGGTTGCACGTTAATGTCTATACCGTCACTGTCTTCTGCGCTTGGAGCTTCCTGAATTTAAGAAAGCACAGTCTCCAGTGCATCCCCACAGAGGAATCCAGCCTGGGACTGTGCCTATGGTTGGAGTCCAAAACTAGGGAAAGTAGCAACATAAATCAAAGTATAAAATTATTCCTTTGCTTTGTTTTATTGTTGACATCCCATTCCCTGCAGGTCAGGCAAGTTCAGCCTCTTTCTGTTTGTATCTCAGTACTCACTGTTGGAGAAAGACTCCCGCCCCCAAAAAAAGCGTGTAACTTTGTGCAGAAAGATGTGGTTGATGTGAGGCTGTCAAATCTATCACATCTCCATCTTCCGCTCTGTCAGCGGGAGAAGGACTTGGTTTCTCCTGCAGTGAAGTGTTACCTGTGGCTGTCACTAGGTGGGTGATCTTGGCGTTGGGGTCTGCTGCGTTGTCGCTGCCCCGTCCCGGCTGCAGCTCCTCTGCCAATGTCAGCAGACGCCTTCACAACAACGAAGCCACTGACGAAGCTGTGAAGCAGCCGCACAGGATGCAAAGACACAAAGGATCCTTTTGGCTAGAAACTTCTCTGGAGAGTCCAAAAATAATCTGGGCTGAGCTACCAACCACCATCAGGAAGTGTCTTTGCTTCAAGACTGAACGTTTCTTCACCAGCGGGCCAGGAGTGGGTCCCAGGGCCATCTGCAGACGCTCTGACGCGCGCAGCTTGAGCCCTCCGGCTCACTGCACTCAGCTGCAGCACTGTCGTACTTCTCTTAGGGCCTCTTTGTGTCTGTGACCCCCTAAAGAGGGGCAGTTATTTTGAGTCCTAGCTTTTTCCCCGCGTTTATTTTCTGACTCTACAGATTTTTCTCCCATATAATGAAAAAATTACTTTGAACAGCGAGAAGCCTCTCTGACAGCCTCAGTGCTTCGAGGAGCTGTGCTGATACATGCATGGCACCGGGGATATCTACTTCTCTGAAAACGTTCCTGCGGCGCTGGTGAATGCTGCATTTGAAGCTGCAAGTTTTCCTGCAGGGAAAATGTGTCTGTGTCTCTTCCTGTACATAGTAGGACATGAGGCGATTGATCGGCTGTTTGTACGATTCGGTGCATCCATTAGTATTGCAGAAGCATTTTCAACAACACTGAGAAAGAAAAACAAAACAAAACAAAGGCTCTCTGCAGCCACTAATGGTTATTAACATTGCAACATTTTCTGACGTGCTTAAATTCATGATGCCTATGGATTTTTCTAACCACCTCACTATAGTTTTGTTCCATTCTGGCTAGATTTCTAAGACTTGCCACTTTTGTGTAACGACTGCAAAAATACACAGCCTTATTGCTCTGTCCTTTTCCAGGTTACTCATCGGCCGTACAGAAATTCTCCCAGACTTTGCAGTCCTTTCAGTTCGACTTTATTGGTGATACACTAACGGATGATGAGATTAATATTGGTAAGTTTTCTTCTTTTTGATGCAAACTTTCAGTAACTGAGAGAGTCTCTCCTTCTCTAGGAATTTGCCTGTGCTGATGGGTTTTCAAAAAGCATCAGGAGCCAGGTTCCTCAGATGCCAGTCAGCTATTCCATAGTGTATTTTACAAAGTTGAACTTTCACGGGTAGAGTTTCACATTCCCAATTCAGAGGATAATTTGCAGAGGTTTTCCATGGCTCCAGCACTGCTCCATGCTGCCAGGCGCTGGGGAGGATGGCAGTAGACTGGGAGCATGTGCGGCCCAGAGCATTGGTGTATCTCCCGATCCAGGTGGGTGCTGCTCCTAAAGCTGCCTTTGCTCTGCAAAGAACGTGTTACAAAGATAAAACTGCCCTGCACTGCCCTGAAAAAGGGACCAGGCTGGGAAAAATGAATTGCTGGATGTGTCATTGTATGGCAAATAATCGCCAGTCTCTGCCTTCGCGGAAGGGAAGCCTGTGGCACGTATGTCGTACAACTCCCCGTACATCTGTTTCAGGATCAGCAATCCTGAAGCCATTTTACGTTCCTGCCAGCCCAGTGCAACTGTGCAGGTTACACAGATGCCAGCTGCACCTAGGGAGCTAAAACAAATGGCCTAAATGCCCTAAACCCAGCACTTTTCAAATTAATCCTGCTCTTGGCTTAGCTAGCACTGTTGAATGGCCAGTGCAGGGGCGTGGGTGCTGCAGTGGTGGCAGTGGGTGGGAGGGACGGCAGGAGATCCTCCAGCCCCCAAGGGTCTGACCCTGGCCCATGGGACAAAACCCTGGGACGCCTGCCTGAGTGGAGGGGACGGGGCTGCCTGAGGCGGGGGCGCAGGGCATTAGCCAGGCTGCTCCTGGGGGCTAAGCGTAGAAAAAAAGAACAACAACAAAAAAAAAGCTTTTGTCAGGCTGTTGTTGAAGAGCGGCTGCAAGTGTGACATTAGCTGAGAGACCTGACATCAGCATCGCTGAAAGGGGAAGGAAGTAAAGCCTGTTCTTTTGGTTGTTTTATTTAAAGCAGATTGCAGCTTGTCCTTCAAAATCTGACTTCCTTTATGGAAAGTCTCTAGGTGAAACCCACTGGAAATGAGTCAGCCTCCAAATCTAATGGCAATAGAGGTGCTGAATTTCCAAACACATCTGAATAAGGGAGGGGAAAACGTTGCCTTGTAAATGCCCCTCCTGGGAGCAGAGGGATCTGAAGCAAACAGCCACCCAAGGAAAGGACGTCCCTTGTCTCGGCTGGAAGGGACAAAGCTCCAACGTCCCGCGCCCCTGCGCTGCCTCTCCGCCTGCCTCCGTATGCTGGTCGTGGGAGGGGAGCGGAGCCTGCCAGCGGTGAGCCCGTGCGGTGAGCTGCTGCGGCAGGGCCGCGGTGAGCCCGTGCGGTGAGCTGCTGCGGCAGGGCCGCGGTGAGCCCGTGCGGTGAGCTGGTGCGGCAGAGCCGCCGTGAGCCCGTGCGGTGAGCTGCTGCGGCAGGGCCGCGGTGAGCCCGTGCGGTGAGCTGCTGCGGCAGGGCCGCGGTGAGCCCGTGCGGTGAGCTGGTGCGGCAGGGCCGCGGTGAGCCCGTGCGGTGAGCTGCTGCGGCAGGGCCGCGGTGAGCCCGTGCGGTGAGCTGGTGCGGCAGGGCCGCGGTGAGCCCGTGCGGTGAGCTGGTGCGGCAGGGCCGCGGTGAGCCCGTGCGGTGAGCTGGTGCGGCAGGGCCGCGGTGAGCCCGTGCGGTGAGCTGGTGCGGTGAGCCGGTGTGGCGGGGCTGCGGAGGTTGGTGGGCGAGGAATACTGCTGGAAATGGCAGAGGTTGAACAGGGGGATCGTGGGCGGAGGAGAACAAGAAGAGATCACAGCAAACGTAAAACACTCCGTGGTGAAACGAGCGCATTTCCCTACTTCTGTTTTTGTTGTTGCTTTTTCAAGAAGAGGTCCCTGGTTTCCCCGCATGAAGAAGCCTGTGCTGTGTTCCTCCTCCTGCACCAAACCCTGCAGTGCCTGCTGGGGCTGAGCCGCTTTGCAGGGCTCCCTTATTCCTCAGACAGCAGCAGGGTGTTGACATCTCCATAGCAGCTTCCATCTGCTGCAAGGGGGCCAGAGATCTGTGTAGGAGCGTAGGAGCTCATTTGATGTCCAGGATATGGGAATGAAGAAAAACATTCACAAGCACTTCTTATCGTACCTCAGGGAACATGTTTGATCTGTAAATATAGCTAATGGTGCACTTTCTTTTTATGCAGGCAGAGAGCAGGCTGACACCCCTGCACGTCAGGTGGTGGCTTTGAACACTGCAAGTGTGAGTCAGGGCACAGACGCTGGGTTGATGTTGTCTGTCGTGAGCAGTGCTTTCCCCCGGGATGTTAATAGTTACAGACACACCCGCGTCACACAGCGGCTGCAGTCCCTCCGCTGGTCACTCGCACGGGACCCAAATCAGCAGCTCCTTCAGAGGTGAATGGAGCAATGAAATCGGATGGCGTGTTCCTCCCTCCCAGGCACGGGAACCTGAAATCCTCTGCTTTTAAGCAGCTGACGTTCCTGGCGTGCTTCTGGCGGAGGCCAGCTGAGTCCCTCCCAGGCAGTTCCCAGGTGTGGCTTGGCAGGCGGTGGTTGCAGGCAGCCTCCCTGCCCTGCTCTGCAAGGGTTTGCAAGTATTGACCCAGGCCGGTAGTGCAGGTCCACCCCGACGCTCCCGGACACCGCTGGTCTGGCAGCAGGGTGTAGCCTGAGCCATGTGTTTGTGGTGCAAGGACAAATTCAGTGGGTTGCTCTGCGACTGCAGCCAGGAAAGGTGTGCTGGACTCCTCCTGTAGAGCAAGAAAAAAAAAAATCTAGTGAAAATTTTAGGCATTGACATTTTCCCTGTAAGTTCAGGGCTGGATTTTCTTTCTCCCCGTGATAATTCCTTTCCTGGCTCAGGCTCCCGGTATCTGTGCGCACTTCAGGTTTCACATCGTCCTGAGTAACCACAGTGAAAGTCAGCATGTCGGCCCTGTGGTCGAGCATAATAAATTATTAGGAGATTGCATGTGCCAGGCTCTGAAGCCCTCACTCTGGAAGAGAACTCAAAAGTTACTGACTCATCAAGAAGGTTATGTTTTGATGATGCCAGCTGAGGGACTGTGTCACGAGGCTGTGGTTTTTTCCCTTTTGTGTCTACCTCAGCAACTGCAGAGTGAATCCTCTAACACTGGAAGCTCGTATTTGCTGGCTGTGCAGCCGCGTTATGGCTGGTTTTTAGCAGGACAGGTACTTCTCCTAAGGTACCGCCTGTGTATGTGGGGAGAGGGCCCTCAGCTTGCAGATAGAGCACAAATGCATCTCTCCCCTGATCTGTGGGATGAGCTATTGCTGTACGTGCCTCGCTGTACGCCTGATTTGCTCCCTCGTGTTACCCCTGCCAAGCCAGGCATGCTGGAGCTCTGGATGTCTCCCTGCTCAGAGCTCTGCTGTCAGCCAGGTGCTTCTGAGGTTCTTCGGTTCACTCTCAGACAGTCTTTAAATTGCTCAGCAGTGGTCAAGTGCCTCTGCATGCTCTGCAGTGAGTGCAGGGTCTGAACTGCAAGCACAAGAACTACTGTAGGTTTTGCAAAGGCATTCTGTACTTTACACGCAGCAGTGCAAGGGTGAGTGCGAGGCCCACCGGACCTGTCCCCAGCGCTGCTCCGAGCAGGGCAGCTGCGAGCCGGGCAGGGTGCTGCTCCCGCAGCCGGAGGGTGAAGAGTGGCACTGTGGAAACCACTCCCAGGTAGTTCCCAGGTACACTGGGGCAATCAGATTTTTCCCCGCTGGCATTCAGCACACAGCCACGCTATGTGCGTAGGCAGATGTTTGCCCAGCCTTGTCTTACAGCCTCCCAGAGAACCAAGACTTTTGCAGTGTACCTCCTTTGAGTGCTGTTAGTGCTCTTCTGGTGAGAGAGTTTTTCTCCCCTGCTACAAATTCAGCCCCTTCCCTTGTTCTCCAGAGAGAGAGGCTGAGTGTTCCCTCTTGGTGATAACCCTGTTGGTGTGGGGACAGTCAGCTGCTCCTACCTAGTCTCTTTTTTCCCCAGGCTAAATAAACCTTGTTGTTTCAGTTTGTTAAAGGAAAGGTTTCATATTATTTTTGTTGTAGCTGGACTCTAAGAAAAGTGCTGATCAATGAGATCTTTTTGTTTAATTTTTAACATTTTGGGGAGCGGTGTCAATGTCTATGACCATTTCTAGCCCTGCTGCCTTTCCTTCATAGGTACACAGACTTTGTGCTTCTCGTTGCTGAATGTCCTCTTTTCATTCCAGGCTGTTTTCATTTTGCAGACTTGTCTTGGTCCTAGAAAGTACCGGCAGCTCTTCCCAGCTCTGGCAGAGGTGCCGGACCCATTCCGGTGCTGCCAGCAGCCATCCAGGCAGGACAGGCAGCCCCATCCTGCCTGCAGCCCCCCGCTGTGGGAGAGTCCATCCCGCTGCGGTCCCTGGTGCTGGCAGCTGCCCCTTCCCCTCGTTTGCCCCTTCCCTGCCACCTTCCTTACTGGCTTTGCAGTACAATTCTAATGAAAGTTAATTAACGTTGTCTTCCTTTCCCAGGGTGTTATCTCCCACATTGCTCCGGGCAGGAGGCCCTCCTCTCCAGTGCGTAAATACCCCTCGTGGCCAGCCTTTACCGATGGCCTTGCCTAACTCAGTTTCTGCCAAAAGGGGCCACCTCTTCTCCAGTTTTTGGCAAGTCTTTAGACGGCGGTGCTGGGCGTGCAGCCAGGGTTGGGTAGCCTGGCATGTGTCCCATGCTCCAGTGCCACATCCCAGCTTCGCTGACCAGCCTCTTCTTTTCTTTACAGCTGAGTCCTTCAAGGAGTTCGCAGAGCTGCTCCACGAGGTAGAGCTGGAGAGGTCCATGATGGTAAGATGATCTGAACTGTGCTCTGGTAATTACTGCCTCGTCACAATGTTTAGATGTTAAATCACGGCCAAATGGCACCACATACTTTGGTGTGAAGTTTCCCATCAGAGGGAAGCTGGGAGCCCTGGAATGTTGTGCTTTGTACCATGTCTGGTCCACAGTGCCATTGCCGCGGGCCCTGAGCAGCAAAAGGGAGGTGCTGAGTGGGGGAGAGGTGGTCCCATGCCAGTGTCCAAAACCTCTCCCACATGCCGGGCAGTTGTGGAGCCCCGGTGCCACTGGGCTCGCTCCAGGCGTCCTGCCATCTGAAGCAGGTTTGATCTGCGGAGCCAGGTATGTCTTAGCTGGTGACAAGCTGGTTTTGTGGTGAAACAAAATGTTAAAGAATAAGAAGCGAGATGTATTACTAGCTTCGCTTTTGCTAGGTGCGAGCACGCAGGTCCCACTGTGGCCCTGCCCTTGCTGGCACAGCTCCCGCAGGGAGCGCTGCCTTCGGTCTTCCACTGTGTTGTGCCCTCTGCCTCTCCAGAGCTCCTCCAGAGCAAGTGTTGGCTTCCCGTTTCACTCCTAATTCCAGGAAAAACACGAAGGTTAGGCTGAGTAGAGAGCTTTTACAGCATGCCAGGAATGTGCTGCTTGGCTCTGCTTTCTTCTGCCTCATGCAGCAGTGAGAGTTCGTGCCAGGCCGCTGGCTGGGCCAGCGCCGCAGGGGTGGCTGCGCCAGCGGGACGCCACCGTCCGCTCTGCGGGTCCACAGACAGGCAGAGAACGGGAGGAAACCAGTAAGAGGCTGAAGGAAAGCAGTAAGATGTTTCTTTATTAATTACATCCCAGATACAATGGCTCGTTTGGCAGTGGGTAAGTGGGTGGAAGGGATCATTTCAGGGATCATGGATGCTTTTAGGGATGCTGTCCAACTTTTCTAAATCTTACTTTTGCCCTCCACTTGTAGGACCAGTCCTTTACAGTAGCTCGCTCAGAAAGTTTCACACTCTCACCATGTTGATCAGCTTTAAATTACCTGAAAGGGCTGCGGCAGTGTAGTGTCGTATCCCCTTCTCTTCCCTTCTCCCTTCTCTGGAGCTCGGGAGACAGCCTGTCACAGTAGAAGTGGGGATGGGAAGAGATGGCAGGTTGTGTCCCCGTATCAGTGTTGGAGCCAGTGATACAAACTGGGGTGAGTTTGCCTGTGGATTCACGGAGAGGGAGCGCAGAGCACGTCCCAGGAAAACATCTTTCAGACATCTAACAGGACTGGAAGAGGCACAGGCAGGCTTTCCTTTTTCCCCTAGCTGTTATTGTTATTCTGTCGCTGTGACAGATAACCTGCTGTCGTTCCTCTTCTGGCTGGATCTCAGGAGAAGGAAAGTCCATCATTTATTTGAGAGCTGTTTTGTTAGAGCCATCAAGCCCAGTGCTGTCTGTGGTGAGAAATGCCAGTCGTGAGAAAGCCACGGCAGGGAGCCAGCCCCAGCTCTGCCTTCTACTCATGTGAGCTTGGGGCCTTCATCACGCCTTCTCTGAGAAGCAGCTCCTGCCCGTTGCAGCCTTGCTGAGCTCTCACGGGTTGTTTAGCATTGGAAAACAGCTCATTTCAGGACTGCAGCAGCCGCTTTCTGGCAGTGCACTCACCAGCATGAGCATCTGCTGTGTTCACTGGGAGATGCTAGCATCTCAACACATCCCTACCTCTGGAATCTTACTCGCCCATCTCGGCTTTGCATTAAAGACAAGGGTGGGTGCTGTTGTGGAAAGCAGGGCTAGTGCAGTGGTGGCAGGACGGAGTGCGGCCGGGTAGTTTGAGCAGAGGAGCTGGTGGCGGCGGCGGCAGAGGGGAAGCAGCCGCAGCAGCATGTCTTCTCTGCTCCATTCCCTCCCGTCAGAGCAGGCAGGGCAGCTCGTTGCAGGCAGGGACGCAGCTGAGCTGAGAAGTAAGTAGCAGTCTCCAGTGTGCTTTGAGAATATATTTGTTCTGTTTTGTGCTTCTTGGAGAGATGAACAAACAGCCTTGCCTCCTGGGGCTGCTCCTAGTTAGGCCTCACCCAGCAGCCAGCATACTTTGAACATCCAGTTCTCCCAGCCTTCCCGTGGCTGATAGGGACAGCGGTTGTCTAAAACAGGATGGGTGGCAGCTGCTGTCACTGACAGGGTTGTCCTGCCTGAGCGCAGCCTGTGGCACAGGGCTAGTGGCAGGCTGGGGGAAACCCGGCGGTCGTTTACAGAATGTCCCCAAAGCCTCATATGCCATGATTGGGGTTTTCTGTGTATTACAGATGGGGAAACGTGGATACGGATGGGTTAAGTGACTTCACCTATGGACAGAGAACAAGTTTGCAAGTCAGAGACATTAAAATCTAAGAGTTCTTGGCTTCTAGCCCTGTTCAGCCTCTATTTAGGAGAAAATGAATCTGTGTCCTGTAATTAAGCTGTCTCTTTCTTTGTGCTGTAGGTACAAAATGCTAGTGATTTGCTGATCAAACCTTTGGAAAACTTTCGGAAGGAGCAAATAGGGTTCACCAAGGTAAGGCTTGATTGTTTGTTTGTTTTAAATTTAAACAGATGTGTTTTCTATTACTATGTTTGAATTCAGTTTTTTCTCCTTTTTTTTGTTTGTTTTGTTTTTAAAAAGTAGACAATTGTTGTACTATGTTTTGACTTCACGCTTTCAGAAACTTCCCCATCTAATGCTGGCTTTCAGCTGCTGGCACGAGACAGTCCGTGCTGTAACTTTTAGTCTGATTTTTCAATCATAAGAGGCTCCAAAACCTTTTCCTGAATTCTTTGGGTTCTCTTCTGGCCTGATTCCAGCACTGTCTCCATCCTGAGTGAGGAGTGCCTGTTTCAGCCGGTGATCAGGAGATACTCCCTGCTTCTTTCCCTCTTCTCCCCTTTGTTCATTCAGTGCTACTGAGAATAAAATACTTTCCATTGATAAGCATGTGTTAAAGCAGGAGGGAGAAAGCGCAGCAGAGGCCAGCAGTCCAAACTTGATTATAGTCATAGGGCTTTTGTTATGAAATATTTAAATAAAGCATCTAATGAGTCTTTCAGAGGGACCAAACTTTTAAAGAAACAAACCATAAAAAGCAAATCCTGCACACGTTGAGCAGAAAAAAATATTTTTCCCTTGTCTGCTATCAAGAAGTCCAGGTTCCACGTTACTCGGTGGCAGCTTGAAATGGGGCTGGCTCTGAACCAGCTCAGAAATGGAGATGTTTTGGAGAACACTTGGGGCTTGGATTCAGCCCAGCCCATCTGGAGTCTTTGACGTTTAATAAATACAGGATTTGAGAAACGATACTTGATCACCATCCTGCCCTTCAGAATCCCTCTGTACAACTGTGTGTGTAGAATGCCTCTCTGAGAAGCCACAGCAGCGTGAGCATGGCGAAGGCGGCGGCCGCGGCCGTCCGTCTCGTGCTGGCGAAGCTGCCTGCGCTTCCCTACCGGGCGCAGGGGGAAAGCCTCCTTGCCGGCAGGTTTTGCAGCAGTCCTTTGTGTTACAAGCACGTGGACGTGGCCAGGACTGAGAGAAAACTCCCTCCTGATTGATCTGTCTGCATTAACAATAGGGCCAACACATATTTAGAAGAGAGTCATGGGGAAGGAGTCATGGAGACAAGGTCAAGCGTATTTTCCCCTCTGTGTTTATGGAACACTTAAGTCAAGAGGGCAACAGTCTACAAATGTTAAGATGACAGCATTAAAGAGTCCTTCAGGCTGTCTTCTTCTCGGGTAGCCCTTAAGGTGTGTAAGGATTAGTGTGTCTCTCTGCTCCGAGAGCTGTGCCGCCTCCTGCCCGCGGGTCATGTACCCTGCCTGCTGCTCCGGAGCTGGCTGGTGCCCGGCTGGCAGGCACGTGTCTCCGTAGCCCCGGCAGCAGGGTGCTCTGAGCGCTGACAGGGATTCACCTGGCAGCTTACAGCCCTTCCTCGGTCCCTGCTGATGGGGCAGGGTACTCTGGGTGGAGGCGTCGGGCAGTGACTGTGGCAGGACGCTGTTCAGAAGCAGTTGAGAGGTGGTGGAGGGTAAGGATTCATTGCAGGTGGCTTGGAGGTCTTTATGGTTTGGCTTTGGGTTTTGTTTCTTATGAGGAACGCGAACTGCAAAGGTGTCGGGGGCATCTCGGTGAGAAAGGGCTCTGCCGCGGCTCAGCAGAAGTGCTTGCAGGGGAGCGGTTTTGTGCCCCGCCGCGTTTGCCAGGTGTACGCACGCTGACAGGGGATGCACGGGGAGGTAACGCTTTCTCCGATGCTGCCCTGCAGCCTTGAGTGGGCGCGAGTTTCGGAGCGAGCCCCAGCCTGCTCCAGACCCTTGCCCTCACCTCCAATGCTTTCCTGACAGGAGCCCGCGCTACGCTGCTGGCCCAGGTCCCGCTGGGCTGCGTCCTCTGGGTATCGCCTCGGGCACAAAGCCTTCCTTCACTTGCCAGCCTGCAGAGCTCCGGGTCGTTCTGCGCCAGCAGAAGGCGTGAAATACAAATAAGGACTCTTCACAATAGTGCTCTGTCAGCGAGGGGTCCCTCTCCATTTCTGCTGTGCCTCCACTGACTGGCATCACCCGAGTAGATCCTTCCTGATTTACACCAGGGCGAGAGAGGCCGGGACCAGGCTGTGGAGCAGACCGGAGACATGACACAGAGAATTTGTGCCCTCTGCTTCGTTTCCCATATTTTGGCAGAGTCTGCTTCTGTGAGATGTTTTCTGTTCTCTGTGCAAGATGCTGAAGCCAGATAGGAAGAGCCTTTGAATTGGGTCTTTGTGATGAATCTGGCTGGAGAGCAGCCAGTCAGTCTGACTAAGACATCTGAGTCTGCATTAACCCGTTTTCCTGGGGATGAATGGAGTGTCCTCAGTCAGATGGTGTGCTCCCACACAGGGGAGCCCCCGGGGTGTCACTAGGACCCGCCGCAGCCGCCCCCTCCAGCCACCTTCCCCTGCTAGCCGCAGACCCGGGGGATCATTGCTCTTCCCCTGACTTGTTAGTAAATGTTTGTATGCGTAGACATCACGAATAAAAGCGGAGTATCTGGGATCCCCTGAGCTGACCCATTTCTCAGCCCTGGCCCTGGCAGGACTCCGCTCGAAAGCTAAAGAGCGGTGAGAGTTCATGGCTGGGGGTGCAGCACTGATTTGATGAGCGTGTAAAGGAACCAGCGTAATCGAGACTGCTGCGAGCGCTAGGAAGGGCACGGATGGTATGGGGAGGCGCAGGCATCGCTTAAGGGAGGGAGCACCTGGGGTGGTCTATTTTTTCATTTCACGTTAGATCACATTCCTGGAGGCTAGACTGCGCGCTCGGTCCGTGCGGGCTATGAACTGGGTGGATTTTGTGCCGTGTGCCGTGTCTGTTCAGCAGAAGCTGTCCGAGTCCCAGGCGTGCCTGGTGAAGCCGTGCCTGACCGTGAGATTTGAAAACGAGCAGAGTAGCATGTGGGGTGGTGGAGTTCTTGATTAGCAGGAGAAGGAGGGGTAATTAGAGGGGTGTGCTCACTGCAAATGCGAATGCGAATCAGGAGAGTGGGACTGGTTGTGGCCTGAAGCCCCAGTGAGCATGGTGTCACTTAGCGCGCGTTCCTCTTGATCTGCAGAGCTGTGTGGCAGAGCGATGCATGTGTTTTGCAGCAGATGCATCTCTGCAGCAGCCCGAGGAAGGCCCCTCCTCACCCTCTCGCAGGACAGACCCCCTCGGCGCAGCGGGGCTGGGGCTGAGCTCCGGGACGGTGCCTGTCCCTCCCTCCCTGCCGGCAGCCTCCCAGCAAAACCCTTGGCTTTCGGCTCACACGCTGTGGGTGAGCTCTGTTCTGGGATTGGGGTACTTCCGTGAAGAGCCTTGCTGCAGTCATTAAGTTTAGGAGGATTTGAGTAGAAGAAGTTTCATTCCAATTCCACTTGGAAGGAGACAGCTTTTCTTTTAAAAAAAAAAAAAAAAAAACCAAAACAAAAACACAAAGCAAAACAAAAAAGTCAGAGGGGAAAAACTTGTTTGGACTCATTGTAAGCTGCAGGAGGAATGTTTACTACGCTCTGGGATGCTGAATAAATGCAGTGTTTTTCAAAAAGTTTTTACATAGAAGAAAACATGTATTCCTAAAAGCATTTCGTTAATTCTGTTATTAATATTTCATTAATAATAATTTTAAAAGAAATAGTAACTTCTACTTGCTTTCATCTCTGTGGGAACAAGATCTAAGTAGCATTTGAGAGAACACAGTGGGTGAGGGGAAAAAGACAAGGTAAAATTGAGTGTGGTTTTATAAAAATGCTCTTTCTACACCCCTCAACAGCATTTTACTTTTTAGAAATTATCTTTTTTTGTATTAACTGCTGATGACATCATAAAAATTAGTTAAACTCAGGCATGAAGTATTTTTTTCCATATGAAGATATTTCTTTTTCCCATTTCTTTCCTCCACTGTTTGCCAGATGAGGCTGCAAGCCGAAGCAGAATGCTGCCCATCTCACGCCTTCAGCTTCTCTCCAGCAACAGCTTACGATTTCCCCAAACTGATTTGGGGTTTGAATTTATTCTGTGCTGTCTTCTTTGTCGAGTGATGGTGAACACATCACCGTTTGTGTTCATTACTGGTCGTCCATGTCGTGAGCGCGGTAGCTCTGCTGCGATTTCAGCAGGATTATTGTTGCCTTCATCAAAACGGGGCATACTGGGGCAGGAAATGCAGCAGAAGCAGATTCACTTAATATTCACAGGCTTTCAACTTGCGCTGTTTCCCAGGCTCTGCTCAAAGCCACATTGCAGCTTTGCTCTGAGGAGGCAGCAGGGACGGGGACATGCGGGCAGGAGTAGGCAGGGGGGAGCCTGGGAGCACCGGGTGCCGGCTGCGCGCCTGTCTCCCGTTCATGGCCAGCTGCACGTCCTGCTGGGTGCTGATCCTCCACCCGAACCCCTGCAGGTGTGTTCGGAGGTGGAGGCTCCTGGCAGGCAAAGCGTGTTGTGTTTTGTTTTGTTTTTCTTCAAGAAGAAGAGAAGTAGCCATGTGAGCTGGGCTCCTTGCTTGCTGCTTGCTCTGCATCTTCTAGCATGGGGATTTTGGAGGATCCTAATTAGCAACTGATGGTTAAGGGAGAGTTTTGGCAAGTCCGTTTGCCCCTCTCTCCCCCCAGTCCTCGGCTGCTCCCTCTCTCGCTCAAGCTGGAACTGAGCGGCTGCTGAGGGCCTCTGGCTTTGCCCGGCTCCCAGCAGCAGGGCAGGACCCCCCACACACGCAGCTAGCCGAAGCTGCTGGTGGATGGACCGCTGGACTGGGCAGCCTGTGCTGTTCCTGGGACTCCTGCTCGTTTCTGGTTAAAGCAGCATCTGCTGAAGCTTAGAGAACGAAGCTTTCGAAGAGCACCCTCCTTCGCTGCTGCGTGACTCTGCCTGCATTTGGGTGAAATCGCCTCGGTTTCTCTTGGTGAGCAAATAAATGAAAGTTGGGTGGCTTCTTGGACTTGGCAAATCTTAATGGGAAGGTAATGCTGTCTTTTACTGAATATTCATGAGGAACTAATTTGTGCTCATGTTTCCAGATTGTGCTTCAGTCTGGGTGGTTTTTTTGTGTTGTTTTTTGTCTTGGCTTGCTCTGTTCAGCAGCCAACAAGCTGTTAGAAGCCTTGGCTTGACAATCAGGAGGGATTTGTAGTTCATCCTTCTGCTTTTCAGTTATATGTTAATTAGCCAGAGTGGGAAATGATTGGCAAGTCCTCTTTTAGTGGCCAAAAATGCCGTTCTGCGCTGCGCTCCTTTCCACACGGCAGCAGTTATCCTGCAGGAGCAGGCTGTGCTCCATGCGCTGGTGTCCATCTCGGCCGTCGTTCTCAATTCCCCAGGGAGAGCTCGGTGCTCCGCACGCCTGGCACGGCCACGTGCCCCTGCCTGCCCATGGGCGCTGGCGGAGGAGGAGGCACTCCCTGCAGGAGTTGCTGTCTGGCCTCTGAGCTCCTGCTTGCAGAAAAAGCTCTTCCATTGCTCCCCCAGGCTTCTTCTTTCTTTTCACCAATCTTTGCTGCTGCAGAGATGACCCTCTGCCGCAAGACAGGCTGTGTCTTTCTGCAGGGCACTGCCCATGCGAGCTGGTGGCAGAGCTGCTGCGCAGATCCTAGCCCATGGTCTCCCTGTGGCCGTAGGCTCGTGGTCCTGCAGCCATCTGCATGGGCACCATGGCCACCCACAGCTTGTCGTCTCCCCCGTGGGTTCGTGGTCCTGTGGCTGTCTGCACGGGCACCACAGCCACCCATGGTGACGTTGCCTCTCCTGAGGACGAGATGCTTGTCTCTCCGGGAGCCACGCAGTCCCAGGCTGCAGCCTCCGGAGGCGCATCCCCCTGCCCTGCCCGGCTCCGCTCCCCTGCCTGCGGGCTCTGCCGTGCCCGACTGCGGCAGCACCAGGCTCCAGTGGGCAGCTGCTCCCTGCTCCCTCGCCCTGCGCTCTCCCGCAGCTCCTGGGGCAGACGAGCAGCCGCCCAGCCGGAGAGCGGATGGCAGAGGGTGGGAGAGGTTGGTCCCTGCTCTGGGCTGGAGCGTGGCTGCGGTCCCTCGTGGCCGCTCCACCAGGGTGGGGACGGCTGAGTCACCCTACTTGTGCGGCTTGCCGGCATTGAGAGGCAGGGCAAGATGCCTGGAGCAGCGCCTCGAGCGTGGGAGCGTGCTTCAGCCCCTCTCCTGCTGCGCCTTCAGCTGCTCGCCTGCGGGTCCCCTAAGGAGCGGGGCTGGTGCCGTCCCTTGCTGTGTTGAGAGACCACCTCCGCGAGCCTCCTCCATGGGGACAGTGGGCTCCTGCTGGTTGGGTTCGGAGCTAGCTTTCCATAACTGGGGGATTTCGGGACCAGCTGCAGCGTAGCCATCCTCTCTGAGATGCAAGAAGCTGGCAGCAGGAGAGGTGTGAGCTGCAGACCCTGGTGCTCTCTGCAGCTGTGTTTCACTGCACTTCTGTGGCCTTGGGGTTTGGTGACTTCTTGTCACAGAAATGAAAACAAGCCTAGGTTCCTGGCTGCGTTAGACATGGCATCTGATGGCACAGACAGACAATCCAGAAGTGTGACCTTATAGACATGGTAATTGCTGCTTCACAAACACGTTTGCTTCTCTGGGTTTGGGTTTACTTATCAGGGCTGTTAGTCACGAGGATGCTGTTTTGTTTTGACAGTCCTTCCTGGCATCGGCTCTGCAGCTGCAGTGCTGCTTAAATTAGGTTTCACCCACGGAGGACTCTCTGCTCCTCTGGATTTGATGTGGATCTCTTTTTATTCTGAGGCATGAATTTGCTAACGCAGAGTTACAGTATCCCTGATACTGCACGGGATGATACCAGAAGATATACTTCCCTTCAGGGGTCTTGTAATTACAAGGTGTCTGTAAGGCAATAGGTGTAATTACTGGGCTAAAAAGGTTTGCTGGTCTAAGCCTGCCCTACTCCAGACAGTTAAATATAAGCAGGCATATTTGAGTTGGTGCCTCTGCATTTTTCCATAGTAATTGTGCTTTCACAATAGCAATGTGCAAGGATTAGAGGAACAGGACTCTCTTGTAGGGTGAGAAATCCTTTTCGTAGGAAGGCAGTAACGCTTGTCCGCCCTTTGTCTGAGGTGCCTCTAAGGAACTGGTGTCCACCGACACAAGCCTGGGTGCTGAGGCCAAGATGGCTATTGCCGGGAGATGTGACCTAGCTGCTGAATGTGGGTGCCTTTGCCCTTCTCTGACAGATGCTACCCGCAGTGGGTAACCTGGGGAGCTGTGCAAGCTTCATGTGCTCCAGTAAACAACTTAGGAGTGTCTCCCTGTGCGTGCCCACCAGAAAATAACCTTTCTTCTTCCAGAGGCAATACAGCAGTAGTCGCTATGAGCAAGGGACTGAGAAGAAAGCAGTTAGGCGGGGGCTAACCTGAGAAGAAAGCAGTTAGGCAGGGGCTAACCGTGCTGAACAAAAGTACCAGTCTTGGGAGCCCCCAGGCGTCCCGCTGCGTAGGACATCCCGTTAGACAGACTGAACAGTCCGTGCAAATGGAATGGGGAAGCAAAACTTCATGGCAGGAGAACCGACTGAAGAAAGAGAAAGGACTTTATTTAGGAAATGCAGCTTCAAACTTTGCAGTCACTGCTGAATTCATGAGGGAAGTAACTAATACCAGTCTGGCAGAGTCCATCTGCTTTGTTTCGTGGTGGCATTGGTGTGTGTTTGCTTACTCATGAATTTCTGAATGGGGGCAAGAGAACAGTATTTCAGAGCTTTTAGGAGATAACTGTTGAAAGATAGAAGTAATTCCACAGGAGGTGGGATTTCTTAACCCTGCTTTCCCCTTTCTTGAGCTTTCAAAAGCTAGACAGAGGATTTGGGCATCCTATACATATCCTGTAGTATACACTGGTCCTCAGTTACTTGGACCTGGCATTGAGGCTGTTGCCTGGCTGGAATTTCCTTGTTTTAGCAATTTAACTGCCTCTCAGCAATCACTTATGGCTCAGTTACCATCTGATGTGGGTATTTGTCAACCTGGCTTTTACTCATGGTTGTTTCTTGATTGCCACAGTTCTCTGTGGTTTCACAGTCGTTGTAAGGCATAAGCAAACAGCCAGGTCCGCAGGTCAGCTTCTCTCTGGGTTTCATTCTCTAATGTCTCTTTTTGCTCTCATTCTAGACATTTACCCTTTCAGGTTTGCCAGTGCAAACAACTCTTTTTTGTTATAGTGATTCCTTCATAAAGTCTTTCTTAACAAATCAGTCCACACTTCGTGTTTGCATGCCTGTGGTAGGCATGTTTGAGATGTACAATAGGTCAGTAAGAACCAGACCATCTGCAGGGGAGCTCCACGAGGTGAAGTCTTCACACTGCGTGTTGTAAAACAGCTGTGTTTGAGGCAGCGTTCCCCTGGGCTGTATTCAGGGTGGGCACTACCAGTAAAACTTGTGTAAGCTTTGACTGCAAGGTTTGTGATCTCTCTTTCTACCACTGCTAATAAAGAGACGATGACTCCCCTCCCACGTATCACTCTTGTCTTCTGCTTTCGTTCTGATACTTTTCAGAAACACATGATAAAAGCTTGAAAACAGAAAATTGCCAAACTCCTAACAAATCTTTTCTTATCCTGGACGTGTCTTTGACATTAAAGTATTTGGCCGGTTGTTTCTGAACTACGTGAACAGCACATTAGCAAATGGTGAATAGGTTTGTGATCTATTAGTATGTCTCAAGTTTACTTGACATTGGAAAGACTGAGAGGGGGACAATACCTTGTCAGTGGGGCTTTTGCCAATGCTAACATGACAAAATACTTCAAGTACCTGTGCCACAGAGTATTGCCAGAGCTTGGTCTTGAGGTGTAACTAAATCCAGTATAGGCAACGGACTGTGAAAGCAGAGCAAATGGAAAGTCGCCTCCTGTTCTGGTTGGGTCGACCAGAATTTTTCCATGGGAATACTGAATTGCACAAAAGATCTTGGTGTTGTTGCATGTTCTTATCTGGAAAATGCCAATAACTGGTTCTGCTTCAACTCTTGCATCTACAGGAAAGAAAGAAAAAGTTTGAGAAGGATGGTGAGAAGTTTTATTCTATGCTGGACCGCCATTTGCATTTGTCTTCCAAAAAGAAGGAATCCCAGTTACAGGAGGTGCGTATGGAGTTTTCTTCAGAGTCGGGTCCAGAAGCAACACCACCAGCTGCTCTAGATCTTAAAAATGGGGGAAAATCATCCCTTTCAGTAGCCAATTGAAATTGATAAGCAATTAAATCTACCTAAAGCCTAGATTCTCTGAATGAGACCAGGGAAATCAAGACCGTAGTTCTCCTTAGTGTGTTGAACGGTAGTAGTGGCTTTATGCATTGTCCTTGCTTGTTCTCACCCTTATAGTATAGGGCAGTGACCAGTTATACTGGCAGAGCTGGGGATTGGCCACCCTTTCACCTGGCTTGGGGAACTGATCTGGCTGAAAAGTAACTGGTTATTATTATTTTTGCAGCCTATTTTCCTGCCTAGCTCCTGGGGTTTGAGGGGGGTTGTGGCAGCAGGCCCACGGTGGCAGTGAGCAGCAGGCAGAGGAGGGGGGGGTGCTCCTTCCAGCTGATGCTGATGCCAAAAAGGAAAGCCCCAGCTGTTCCGGCCCACATCAAATCAAATCTGTCAAAGCAGTTGTCAGATCAACCTACAAGCATCTTTGCAAGGCAAAATTTGTGTAAGCTGTGGTAACACGGCATGCCACGTTGTCCTACCTGGTGCTGCAGCTCTGGAATTGCTGGTTTTGGGTCGCAGCAGGAGTCAGGCAAGAGGATCATGACAGTGGCCTTGTCCTCGCCGGTGCAGGGCTGTGGGTGGAGAAGGAGCTAATGCTAAAATAACAATATGCTTCGGGAAAGTCTTGTCCTTGCAGACTGAGGTGAGGTTCTGGATCCATAAGTGAAAGGGAGACAAAAAAGGGCAGTCCTGAGAAGAATGGCCAATGCTCCAGTCTTCTGGTTCTGTGCAAAGTGTTCAAAACCTGGGCCAGACACCTTTGGCAGGCTTTTTCTTAAGTGAGGACAGAACTATTTGTGGGCTGACAGGCAAATGCTAGTCAAATATTGTCAAGCTAGATGTGATGTATTTTCTTTTTTCACCTCTCCCTCTTTCTTCCAGGCTGACCTTCAGGTTGACAAAGAGAGACACAATTTCTTTGAGTCCTCCCTTGAGTATGTGTACCAGATCCAGGAAGTACAAGAAAGCAAGAAATTCAGTATTGTTGAACCGGTAGGAGCTTCCTTTTCTTTCAGGCCATGTTGTTTCATACTCAGATATGCTGACTTGCTCACAGTTGCAGGAAGGGATGAGTTACCAGGTTGGATTCAGTCCTGGGGAGTCTTGTGATGGAGCAGGAGTTAACCTTGCCTACTTGGATTGCTGCAGCTTAACAGCCTTAGTGGTGTTTGCTGGAGCACCGTGAAGCCACAGACTTGTTTCTCATGTCTGTAAGTCGATCCTGTAGTAGCTAGAGGTCTTGTTATGAATTATCTTGGACGCCTTGTGTTTGGTAAGCATTAGGTGTCTTCAGAGGGAGAGAGTTGTTATCTGGTCCACTTACCTGTCACGGCATGGGCTGCAGTGGTACCAGCTCGTGGCTGTGTTCAAGGACCCTGCCCTTGGTGGGTGCCTCTGCCCTGGCACCAGGTATGGTTGAACGTGGGATCGTTTAGGTCTCGTGGACAAGCAATCTGCAGATCTGCTCTTGTTCTCCCAGCAGGGTCTTTCATTTCGGGTGTGTTTTATTAAGACAGATGTGTGGGTGGCAGACCTGGGCTTTAGGGACATTGTGGTGGATAAGTCATACTAAAACTTGCATCACTCCAAAATTGTAAGAAATATATTTGTATATGTAATTTCTGAAACTCTGTTTCCTGTCTATCTTTCCTCTCATTAGAAATATAGAAGAGAAGTTTAGTCTGTGTCCTTTCCCTCCTTTGCAGGTGCTGGCTTTTCTCCACAGCCTCTTTACTTACAACAACCTGACAGTTGAGCTCACGCAGGATTTCCTCCCTTATAAACAGCAGCTTCAGCTCAGCCTGCAGAATGTGAGTTCCTGCCCAGCAGAAGTATTTTTCGCATGTGACTTCTATTCTCATTTGTATTTAAACGCCTCTGGTGGCAAGGCTTTTCCATACAAAACAGGCTGTCCATGTTTGCATTGTGGGAGGTGCAGATAAAGTTATTTCCTTCTCAGTTCACATGTATTTTCTCCTCTCCTGCACAAGAGAGTCTGCTATTATAGTGTTTTTCTCTGTCTATAAGGGGCTATTGCAATTGTATCATTTAACCTTGCGCATAAACAAGCCTGAGAATTTCTTCCAATTTCATGAGATCGAAATTGTACACGTCTTCTAAAAAGGCCTCCAATCTTGATCTTAATGGTATCAGCTTACTACATGCTTTGGTAAGCTGCTCCGCTGGCTAAGTATACTTAGGGGGTAGAATATCTGTGTCCTGTTTCTTTTATCCTCAGTCTTTCATGGCTGGCTCTCATTCCCATGGAACAACAGCAATAAATCTGTGCAAAGCTGAGTTTGCTGCTGGCTCATTAATTGGTTTAAGAGGTGTTCCATAAAAATGCCTTCATTTTGTACCCTGTGTTGACATGACTCTCTAAAAATGATTTCATGCCAAGCAGTGTAGCATGAAATTTGAGGAATCAACGCCCGTGTTTGTAGGAGAATACACCTGTTACCTAAACAATGGTGTGAAGAGGAGTTCAGGTGCTTCCTTCTGCTCCACCTAGCCTTAAAATGTGCTAAGTTTCTGTTACTGAAAGAACAAGTGCCCTCCCAGTCATGACTCCTCAACACCATTTCCATGCACGGTATGTTAAACCTTGTCTCTTCAATCATCTTTTACAAGCCCAGTGTTCTTATAGCTGGAGTTTTCATGTGAATTTATGGAGTGGCTTCTGCATTTTGTACATTGGGCACCGATTCATTTCTACCAGAGCGCCTAAAGTTTGACCAGGGATACCCAAAGCTTGATCTTTGCTCATGCTCAGATGTGCTTCTTTTTATTTTCTCTTAACAGACAAGGAATCATTTTTCCAGCACGCGGGAGGAGCTGGAAGACCTGAAGAAGAGGATGAAGGAAGCCCCCCTAACCTGCAAGCTACCTGGGCAGCCGACCATTGAGGGCTATCTGTACACTCAGGAGAAATGTAAGGGCTTTTATATGCACCTAAATGCGTTAAAGAATGTGTAAGCCTGGGCTGTCCTGCTCATAGCCCTGCTGCGTGGGCTGCGCTCGGCTCCCGTGCCCAGGCCAGCTTTAGCCGCGGCGTCGCTGTGGGCGGTGCTGCACGGGGTGGCACTGCCTGCCAGTGCACAGGGTGCACTTTAGCTGCCAGCTTTCTCACTGGTGGCACAGAGCTTTCTGCGGGTTACATGAGCCGTGTAAGCAAGGAGCTAATTGCCCTGCACTCAAATTAGATGAGATTTATTACTCTGTTGTAGCGCTGGAGAGACCGGAGCTCTGGCAGATTGCACTTTGGCTGCGTTTTATCAGAACAAATCTGGTGTCCTGCCCAGCTTCCCTCTCGCAGCATCTCTGAGGGCATCGAGCACAGCTGAAGTGTTAACCAGCAATGAGAGTTAAGCTGCTGAGAGCAAAACTTGTTGTGATTTTTTGCAGAATCAAATCAAACCAAACTCAGTCTTTTATAGATACTCACTGTAGCTTTACACGGCCATGCAAGCACAAACACTTGGGACAAAAGCCTGTATGCAGAGCTGTGGCCTCTGAGTCTACAGACAACTTACTTTGTGAGCAGTTAATTTTTGGATTATATATACAAATGTATTTATACATATATTTGTATGTATATTTATCCTGCTTTTAAAAGAAAACACATAGACAGCAATTTTAGACCACAAACAAATGTTGCATGCTCCTGCATGCCAATGACTGTTTGCTGCCTTTATTTATGTTTGCCCCATAAATCGAGTATGAAGAAAGTTGTTTCTCCTGATGCTGCAACTTAAAAAAAAATTACAGAAAAAATATCAGTTGAAGTATTTCACATAAAGGCATAAGACAACAAAGAAAAGTGACTATAAATTTAGTGTGATATAAATAGGATCTTTAGAGTGTTTTAAAGATGCTGTTGTCTTTACTGCCAAGTTTTCATCAACAAGAAAAAATGGTGGTGTCTGTGTGAAACGAGCATTCAAGACACGTAGGATCCTGCCAGCGTAGGTCTTGGCTGGACTTGGCCAAACCAGCTTGGCTTGCGACCAGAGTCCCACAAACGCCCTTTCAGCAGCAGCGTTTTGGGAGGGCGCTGGAGGCGGCTGCCGCACCACGCTCCTCTCCTCCTCCTGCTCCTCCTGGCTTTTGCCAGTGGAGACGCTGGCGAGGGAGGTGTCCCCGCAGGGCTGGCGGTGTCCGTCCCCAGAGAAGCGCGGACATGCCTTGCCGGCTAAGGCACTGTCTCTGACTGCAGCTTGCCGTGTGTTTCTGCAGGGGCGCTGGGCATCTCCTGGGTGAAATATTACTGCCAGTATGAAAAAGAGGCAAAAACCTTGCGGATGACGCCCATGGACCAGAAGCCTGGAGCTAAGCAAGTGAGTTGGTTTCTTGGAGCCACGTCTGCAAACCTTGACCCAGCCATCAGGTTCACCTTCAATCCACCCACGTCACCTCTTTCTGTAAGCAAATAGACATACAAATGCCACGTCCAGGGCAGTAGAGGCCCGCCCCGCTGTTGGGAGCAGTCGTCTGGCAGCGCCGCTCCTCAAGGTGTGCTGGCAGTGGTCTGGTCCCGACACTGCGGCTGCGGCTGTGGAAGGGTTCCTGGCCACAGAGCAGGGGGGTGGGCTTCGTGTCCCCCACCTGCCTGGCCGCACAAGCGGGTGGTTTGGTGCCAGCTGAAGGAAGTACTCTGTGAAGAAAAGTTTCACCTCCCGCTCTCCCAGGTGACCCAAAGTCCCGCAGGGTTTGGCAGTGGAGACATGGGTTCGTGTAACGTGAGCGTTATTCAGGCAGTGGTGACTTGCAAGTTTGGTCTAGTGTGAAATTTCTGCCTTTGTAGACAAGCTAATTTTTATATTTATCCATGCAAATGGGCGGTGAACCTGTAGCCTGGTTTGCACTTAGGCCTCTGGCAGTGATTGCAAGTACTTGAATTACTCGAGTTATTAGGTGAGTGCTTCCAAAAGCAGTATTTCTCTGCCTTTGCGTGTTTGCACAGTCACTGGTCTTCGATTTTGATTTCTGTTCTCAGAACTGGTTACGTGTGAGCGGGACTGGTGTTAGGAGAGGAGGAGAGCGCAGCAGTTGCAGCTCTAAACTGTGCAATAAGGCAACGATTTGGGGCCTGCTTCTTTCACAAAATGCTTTGGTTTTTACCAGTGAGTGATGTGTCTGGGAGTTCCCCGCAGTTCCTCGGCGTGACAGAGGAGGGGTAGGATGCAGGCATGGATGACGGACGGTGGCTCAGAGCACAACAAGTGCGTCCAACTGAGTCCTCCCACCCTCCTCTGCCATGGAGCGACATCCTCTGGGGACTTCCCAGTCAGGCGTGCTGTTCTCCAGTTCGTGATCTCATGGTCTGTTCTTTGGCAGCCCTCTGCATGCTGCAGCAATAAAATAAAATGTATTTTTTGGAAGCCCTGGGCAGAGACCTTGGCAAAGAAATGTCCAAAACATTGACTGGAGAGATCTATTGTCATCTCTGCCGTAAACATATCTAGTAAGGTCAATTAACGTAGGTAGGGGCTTGTAAAAATGTAAATTAGTCCCCTTCCCAAACTCTTGCAGTCTGGTAATCTGCACCTTCAGGTCACAGCTGGCCGCACAGCTTCAAATGCCACAATTAGAAGGAGCACTCTTAAAAGCCCCAAATGACCAGCAGACGCACAAAACACAGCCAGGAGATTATCATCGTGGCGTGTAAGTCAGATGTAATCTGGGAGGAGGCTGTCCTTGCTGCCGGGCTGTCCTAGATCTGCTTGATCTGCTTCTGCCAGAGGTCTTGCAGACACAGCAGCGGTGACACTCGGGGTGATGAACGCGTTCCAGGTTTGCAGACTCAGCCCTAGGGTCTGTTGGTTGTAAGGTCTCCTGAGTGTCTCTTCAGAGTTCCTGCAAAGTCGCGGGGATCTCACAATCACGTTACAAATTGACTCTGCTATAGAGTCAGTTAATGCCCCTTTATTAAGGGGCAGGAACGCAAACGGCCAGAGCTCAGCCCCGCAGTGCCTGCCTTTCGTCAGAGTGCATCTACTCCAGATTTGGTCAGTTAACATTCTTTTTCTACAAGGTATTTTGTGTAAAGCTGTTTGGACCATGAATAGTATGGATAATTGGTAGTGCTGATCATCCCTGATAAAAATTAGGACTTAACTGTGTCATAACAGACAAGCATGGTCCTGGCCTCAAAGACCAAGCGACTGCCTCATGAGGTTTGTTTGTAGCAGTGTTCCTGCTCTGTGGAGGCATGTTGCTTGTTGCTGAGATATTTAGCACTTGTTTGTGGGGTAGTGCCATGAAGTCGGGAACATTTTGTGGCTGAGGAGGGGAAGCCTGGCTCACAAAGCCTTTGATCTCTGTCTTTGTTGATGGTGGGCCGGACTGTCTGTGCTCCTGGTACCAGTGCCATCAGATTGGCAGGGCACCGGCTGGGAGCCTGGTTCCCTACAGACAGTGCCGTGCTGGGCTGCAGCCTAAGGGTGCTGAGGAACCTGAAATCTTCTCCCATATTTCTTTCCTCTAATCTTGGCTTTAACTTTCTCTCCCAGGGCACCTTAGACCTGACACTGAAATCCTGCGTAAGGAGAAAGACTGACTCTATAGACAAAAGGTTTTGTTTTGACATTGAAACTAATGAAAGGTGAGATGCTTTAGTATTCAAATGTCCTCCAAACAGATAAACCCTGTAAACCTGGATGAAATCACATTCTGCTGTTTATTAAAAACAACTTTTGCTTCATTTTCCCTCCCGTCTCTGGATGAACTCTGCGCAGGTCTGGGACCATCACGCTGCAAGCACTCTCGGAAGCCAATCGAAGGCTGTGGATGGAAGCCATGGACGGGAAGGAGCCGGTAAGTGTTCAAGAAGCTGTGAATGTGCTGCCCAGCAGTGTCCTCTGCCGGCGGGTCCTGGGGAAGAGCAGTGACACAGCCACTGGCAGGCTCCTTTTTACAGCTGTCACTTCACTGCTGTTGCGTACCCATAATTCAGGCATCAGTTCAGCACTGCACAGCCAAAATGGGGTTTTGTGCTGTTCTGCTCACGGCACAGCTTGCAATGGGGATTTTATTTTTCCCCCTTTAAAGCTCTGTTTCATTCCCTAGTTGTGCCAGACTGCCTAAGGACTGGCCTTGCTGGGTCTGAACGCGTGATATTTCTTTTGCTCACAACTTGCTCTCCAACCTGCGGGAGCTGATTTTTTTGTCTGTCCCCGCTCTGAGCAGCATTTGGAAAGTCTGGCCCATGGGAGCAGACACCCTGCTCCGGTGTTCGCCCGCCTTTCTGTGCCTGCTGGTGTTTCCTTCCTTCAGTCTGAACAAAGCACAGACTCCTGCGTTTTACCACATTTCCTCTAAATGGACAGTGTGATGTGCAGTGCGGGAAAACTCGTTCCTGGCAGCTCCCCTTGCCTTTGGAGAGCGGCCTTTCCCTCGGTGGGCTCGGTGAAGAGGATTGGCATGAGTGCGCTTGCTGACCTGTTCAGGGCTGTGTGGCTGCTGATGCGGAGGTGGGGTGTGGGAGCGGGGAGATGGGAGATGGGCACCCTCTGCAGCACTTTTCTTCTACTCGTTTGAAGAGGAAAGGACATGGGATAGTGTGGAGAGGGTCAGCGTGCTCGTGCTGGGCAGCCAGTCACTTAGGGGATGTCTGAGGCTCACTTGGTTTGCATGACGTATTTTTATGTATACAATACGGATTTTTGATTTTCTATCAAGAATGGCACCTGCTGTTTATTATTAATAAAAAAATACAAAATTTATTTTTGCATGGGATGAAGGAATGTCTTGACGCTTGAATTTTTAAAGGCAAGCCAACAAACAAAAAACCCACAACCCCTGTGTGCCAGACTGTCCAGCTGCTATTTTTACAGGGCACCTAAAGGACAAACAAATTTTCCTGTTCAGTTTTTGGGAGACCTCTTTCCTAGAAATAGGTGCTCCAGTGAAATGTAGGAAGTCAGCAAAAACTCATTTGTTGTGTAGATAATGGTATCTTGCTTAATTATAAAATGACATTTCTTTGGGACATTGTCTTACTGTTTGTGACTGGCTTTGGGTGATTTGTGGGGTGCTGCATTTTCTTTTGAAAATAAATATCAAATCACATTGCATTATGGTTTTGTTTCTTCCTCCTCCATTCCCTCCCCTTTTTCAGATCTACCACAGTCCCATCACGAAACAGGAAGAAAGTGAGTCATTTCTGTTGCTGTTCCTCTGAGCTGTCGAAGCTGTCCGGAGGTCAGGCAGTCTATTTCCTTGCAGATACGCTCGTCCTCGATTTCTGCTGAATAGGCTGTGTATTCCCTCCGTGACAGCAGTGTAACTTCTTTCCTTTTCATCACAGTGTCTGATACTGAGGCCAGATAAGAATGAGTTGCAAACGGTAGACGTTATCAATTGCAATGTGCAGTTCTTATTTAGCAAGAACTAGCAGGATACGGAGTTCAATTTGCACCTCTAAACCCCAAAATAACGGGGGAAAAAAGATCAGTGAGAGATTTTGAGGACATTTCCCTTAGCAAAGATTATAATAGGAAAATAGAGGTGGCATTTAGTTCCCTGGAGCTCCCATCCCACCACCCTGTCCCGTGTCTCCGCTTTCACAGGTGGGGTGTCCCCTACCCACCACCCCTGCAGCCCCCGGGGCAGGCTGCTGCCCCTTTTGTCTTTCCCCGTTTACAGGCCATCACTGCAGTGGCTGAGCGTGCTGCCCTGGAAAACTCGGGGGCTTCATTAGCTGAGTGAAAACTTGCATTCTGTATCTTAGAGCTTACTTTTGTCAGCACTTTAATTAGCTGACTTTAATGAGCATAGAGGTAGCATTATCAGCAAACCTGTTGTTTGACTGTGTTTGCATTACACGCCTGGAAAGAATGCGACTCAGTGTTTCACAAAAGTAAATACACTCTATTTTTAATAGATTAGAGCTAGAAAGACTTCAAGTCGTATTACACCACTCAGTACCAAGTACCGAATGGATCTGAGCTTAACAGTGTCTTTACTCATTCCTATGTTAGAGCTAAGATATGTCTGAGCTTTTCGTTGCTGTTGCTCAAAGAAGAGAGAATCGTTATAAACAATTTGCTGAAAATACAGTGATTTCATAGGATTCGCCAACACAGCCTGTGCTGTGATTGAAGTTGGTCCAGATGGCTGTTTTTTCAAGTAGAATGTTGTTACACGTAAAAAAAAAAAACCAACCACCCCCCAGAAAAACCCTACAACTCACACAACCCCTTCCCAAAAAAAAAAACCAACAACAACAAACCCAAATCTACAACAGCATGGTCATTTGCACTGAACAGAGAGATATTTTAGATTATAACTCGGACAATCCTTCTATATATCCTGGAAAAATTAGCAGAAGTAGTAGCATGATTACAGAAGTTGAAATATGTGTATAGAAAAAAATCTTGACTTTCTACCTGCTGCCTGCAGGCAGCCTGCAAAACAGGCACAGAGATAGTCTGTGGTTAATTGGCTGGAACAAAAACTTGTGTTCTGCTTTACTCAGCATATCAAGCTGTATTGTTTTTGCTTTTTAATCTAGTCAAGTAGATAAGCAGAAATTACACGATCCCATGATGTGGAAGAGCTTTAGCTGCAGATTTTGCAGTGCTCTGGAAATGATTAATCAACTCCTTATCAGACACAAATTCACATGTGGCGGGACTCTGATTTACACTTTTATTATTAAAGACAGAAAGAGGGTAGGGAGCAATGCTGTAACTCAAAATAGACTCAAGGAAAAATGGAGAACATATGGAACTAATAACTCCTTGTCAGGATTTAAAGAATGCCTGTGTTTTCTTGGAAGGATGTACACGATGCAGACGCACGTGTGAACCCAGCTGTGTGCTGGGGCTCTGCAGCTTTGTGTGCCAAGCAGGGTCTGGGTATGGGGCCTTCCCGGTAGTTTTCCACAGGGAGCCGCGTGCTGGTGCTCAGGCAGCTAACACTGCTTCCCTTGTTTGAAACAGTGGAGTTGAACGAGGTCGGCTTCAAGTTTGTACGGAAGTGCATCAACGCAGTGGAAACGAAAGGTAAGGTGCCCGCCATGGCACCAGGAGGTGCCGCCGTCCTGGCACGCGTTGCTCCCCGCGGCCTGGCACCGCATCGCATTTTCTGTGGCGTAGCGCTGTTAGTTAGAAGTCAAAGTCTCATGTCGTTGACTGAAGAACACATGTCAGAGGAGCAGAAATCCTGCACGGCCTGGAATGTTGTTACACCAAATTCCAGTTAGGATTGAATTTCCACCTTTATGCTGTTTTCATTGATCGGTTTCTCATCTTTGGCTCTGAGAAAACTCATTGTTAGGCAGAAGAAGAACAGCTCTGGAAGTCTCTCTGTACTGGGGGGACAGGCAGGGGTTAACTGGGGTACTGGGTTATTCAGACCCATTTTGTAAGAAGCAGCAGGACAGAAGCAGGCTGGTGGATGTTAGCTCACCCTCTGGTCTTTCATGAAAGGCCCAGCCTGTACCAGTGTACATCACCGGCACGGGCTATAGGATGACGATAAATCACTCCAGAACAGCTGGATCCCCAGGCTGCTGCAGGGAAAGGTGGCAGTGGTTTCATTTCCAGGACCTTTGGGGGATGTGGCCAGCCAAGCCCCGCTGAAGTGGGGAGGAGCAGGGTAAGGAGACCCTCCTCGCAGAGCCGGGCAAATACAGCGGTTCTGTCTTTCCTGACATCGGCTAATGTTTTGAAAGAATTTGCTTAAGTGCGTTTGCCTTCTGTGACAATTTGAACAAATTCGTGTTAAAGCAGCGCTCTCCAGAAATGGCGTATGTAGGCAGGTAGGGCTTGCCAGCTCAGGTGTGTATTCCACGTGTCGGCTGTGCTCACCATCCGGGCAGAAGGTACACATCCCGGCTGTGCTGGGGGCCATGCCCGCCGCGGGCGAGCGGAGCTCCTGCCCTCTGCCAGCAGAGCGGGTGCTGGCAGCAGCAGCCCCTTGCTGCGGGGCAGCCCGGGGCGCAGGGGACAGAGCCCGGGTGGTTCCTGGGGCAGAAGCATTTCTGCGGAGCCAGCACCCTGACAGCTGGGAGAGGAGTTCCACTAGATGGGGCTTTTGGACTTCCCACCAGCTGGGGAGGACTCTTGGCTAATGCTCTTTGGCTTTCTCCTGCTTAGGGATTACTACAGAGGGCGTCTACCGGACTGTTGGCAGCAATATTCAGGTGCAGAAGTTGCTGAATGCCTTTTTTGGTAAGAATTAATTATTCCGTGCAACTAGATTGTCCTGGTTTTGTATTGTTTAAGAGGGACAGAGAGGATCAAGGTTCACAGTGAGAAATGTCCAGCGTGTTTTTTGGTCCCTGTGGCCCCTCTGAGGCACATCTTCCCCTTTCTTCTGGGCTTTTTTCTGCAACTAGAGCTCTAGTGCCTCTCTCTTTAAACTGTATTTATTTGTTGGTGGTGCAACCTGCATTTTAAGTTAAGTGAGCAGCAGCGAGACCCTGGAGCAGTGGGGACAAGCCTTCTTCCATCGTGTGCTAAAAATATTCAGGCATTTTGGAGTCACGTGCTGGGGATGCATTCCTGCTGCAGTCCCCGGGTGCGGAACATCAGCCAAAGAGAGATGAGTCCTCGCCCTCTCCTCCACTGCCTGCAAGGCTGGCAGCTCCCAGCGTGCGGAGCGGGGCTGCGGGAGCTCCCGGTCGAGCGGCGGCTGCGGCGGAGGGGCCGTGGACAGCAGGGCTGCTCGCGCGGTCGGGCGCACGTGGCAGGGGTTTGCCAGCATCGCCCGACAATCGAGCAACGGCAAGAATCGTTGCTCACCCGGCCACCACGAATCCTTTCCCTCGATAACAGCCTGTGTCCCCATTCTTATTTAGGCAGTGCAAATGAGAACCAGACCTGGTTAGCACTCGTTAATTAGTGTGCGGGATCCTGAGGGCCTCGGCGTTCCGGCAGCCCCTGCTGCAGCGCTGCTGCCAGGGACCTCTCCCGGCCGATGCTGTTCATGGGGAGGTGCCTTGCCCCAGCACGGCCGCCTCCCAAACCAGCCCCCGCAGACAGCTCAGGGGGACCCTTTTCCTCAGTGGGGTATCGCAGAGAGCTATACTGGGAAGGTGGCCTCTGCAGGGAGGCCGTTACCCTCGTTTAAGTTTTTCACCTGGAAGGAGTGGGATACCTTACGTGTATGCGATGTATATGTTAGTAAGTCAATGTATGCATTTCTGCTGTAAGCCTTTCTGTGCACTGAATCTTGTAGTTCATACAAGCATGTAAATTGGTGGGTAGTCTTTATACGAGAAACGGTTAAACTCCCTGCAGCAGGTTGTTTTGCTCAGCGGCGTTGCTCCGTGCCGGGACAGGCGCTCCCGGGCCGGGACCTGGCTGAGGCCATCGTGCCCCTGCCCCATGGTACGTGTGGGCCAGCGCAGGCGGCGAGCCCCTTAGGTGAGCCCCGAGGGTTGGTCTCCCACATGCCCAAAGGCTGAGCCATTCTCGCCTTCCCTGCCCGAGGGGCTGGAGCACAGGGCAGAAAGTACGTTTACATTGATACCTGTGTGCCTTGGGCTCACACCAGCTCCCTGCACAGACATCTGATATTAATGTAGTATTCAAAGGCTTTTACTATTGTTTTTTACTATTGTTTACTATTGCTTTTACTATTGTTGTTGTTTATTAAAATGGCTGGTTTGTGCTGACGTATAGCTGTACCCGATTCCCATGCGGCCACGACTTCAGACAGCTATCCGGTTACACTTGCCTAAGATTTATTGCTTCTTGATTCTCACCCTCTCTGTGAGTAGTTCTGTGGTTTTCTCCTCTGAACCCCACCAGTGAGTGGCTTTTCATTTTATTTATATGCGTTGGTCTGGTTGACCACTTGCCACCCCATTGTGTACGAACTCACGATGGAAGGTCCAACAACACAGAAATAACTGCTGCAGAAGGATTTCATTCTGAACTTCAGTAAGGAGACAGATTTTTTTTTTTCTTCTTTTCCTTCCCTAGTCCTGTTTCTTTTTTAAAATAAACCATGCAGTTTATTTCTTTAGTCCAGCTGCCCCCATCCTCCAACCATGTCCTTTACTTCATCGTACCACAGAAATGATGTGGTTGTTGGTAAGGGTAGGCAGGAGCAAAGTGTACTTCCACGCTGCTGTGCCTCCTCCTCTGAGCTTCCTCCTCTCCATGCAGTGAGAGGGAATGTTTCCAGAACAGCCTTCAGGGGAGTAGCTGCGAAGGAGGGATTGGAGCTGGACACTTAGGTTACTTTGGATATCAGAAAGCTTGTCTTGGATCTGTTGAAATGTGTCGTTTCTGCCAGTCTTGGCTGTGCTGGGAAAAAACAAACTACAGAGAATATGCCCTCCCTAACTTTTCACCACTGCTTAAATGTTACCTTCTGCTTCTTCCTTTGTCCCTCCTCAGGCTTTCCAAAATACTGATGCTGGTACTGTTCTGCTTTTCCCAACCGTGAGAATCAGCAGCTTTCTTCATGTGCTGCTGTAGCTTCGTTTGTCTCGAGAGCATACCCTCTCTGAGAGTGTGCTATTTATTAACAACATCAAAATGGACCTTATTTTAAAGCCATTTTGTTCTTCCTCCAGATCCAAAATGTCCAGGAGACGTGGATCTCCAAAGCGGCGATTGGGACATCAAGACGATTACCAGCTCCCTGAAGTTTTATCTCAGGTAGCACTGCAGGTCACACCTGCCCCGAGTGGGCAAAAGAGCTTGGGGCTGATCCAGCTGAAAAGCGGAGCGAACAGCCAGGTGTAACATCCGGCTGTTGGAAAGGGCAAAGAAGCGACAAAGGCTTTGGGAAGAGGAATGGATTTTTTTTTTCTTCTTTGAGAAATATGCCTATACCCCACATCCTATGGGGAAAGCTGTTTGAATAATACTGGCTGGGAGGGAGATGCCTCCTGGAACCGGTGGTGCTGGAGGGCGAGCAGGTTTGCCCGTCGGTCCTTCGAGATCCGTCACGAGTGGGTCGCGCTGCCCTGCCAGAGCTCAGTTTTGTTTCTGGTTATTGCAGGAACCTGTCTGAACCCGTCATGACATACAAGCTCCACAAAGAGTTGGTCCTGGCTGCCAGTAAGTCCCACAGCTGCCCTGCCGGCGGTCCCTAGCCCTGCCCTCCCCAACCAATGCACATCAAAATCACTTGACAGAGCTCTACCAGCCCGACAGCGGGTGTCCACCCGCTTCCCCCTGTCGAAAGAGGAGTGACCCTCTCTTCTGAGTGCTTAGTTGTGCAAGGGAGGCGGTGGCATTTCTTCCCTTCTTTCCTTTGCTATTGCAGTGCTCTTCCCTCTAACAGGGTTTCCTGGTCTCAGAGGGTCTGGAGAGCCAGGGGATGTCAACTAACCTGAAATCAGCACAGGTGTCCCAGAAGTATTGTTTCTCGGTAGTATTAATATATTTATTTTAAAACCTGTGAGGGAATGGCACGTGCTGTTGCTACGCAGATAGATGGGTGCTCCCTTTAACTCGTGAAATTTGTCCTGCGATATTGAATTCAAAGTGTCTATCAGTACATGAAAGACATTTTTCTGCTGCAGCTCTTGGGACTGAGCCACAGCCAGCATTAATGGAGGTTAGCCAAGTAACATGGGTATACTGACAGGGCGTCACCTGTGCTAAACTGGCCAGTCCTCGCCTCTCCTGTTGTTATGGCCATTTTGAATAAGCCGTAATAATTCTGAACTGGCTTCATCCTCACAGCGTGTTGAGAGCCAGCATGCTGAGATGGAGACTAGAGGGATACAGGGAGTTGGTCATCTCCCTCAGCATGAGAGCACTGGCATTTGGAAATTTATGGCACACTCAGAAACACTTTGGATTAAAGCATCCTTCACACCCCCATGCCTCCTTGAAGTCAACGGGAGGGTAGGAGAACGCCTGCCTCTCCTCAGTTTGGGCGGCTGGAGAATTAATAACACTCATTCTTTCTTGGAAAGGAAAATTTTCTACCCCCTGCTGATTGTGCTCAAGCCCAAGATTTATTAGTTTCAGAACTGGTTAAACCAATGATGGCTGGGTATGTGCAAAACCATAATCTCTTCCCTACCCTCCCTCAGAAACTTGCACCATTAAGCTTCCCAGCTACCAAGATCCCACACTATTCTTTTCACACCGAGTATTTTATTGTTTCTTGATTATTTATGCTTCTAAGGGTGACCTCTTTGGGTCAGGGACTCAATCTTTTTCCCTCCAGGACATTTTACGACATTGTTCAGTGTTACAGCTATCTGGGCTGATAAGATACCCAGCAGAGAGGCCGTGTATTCCCCAGGTGTGCTGGTGTGCGGGGCGAGGGTGCAAAGGGGAGTACCCGGCCATGCCCAGCCTGTTTCCCTGGCTGTGCTCAGAGGCAGAGTGCGACCCTGAGCTCCGTTTCAAGCTTCATTTCTCCCTCTTTCCACGTCATTTTGTTTCTCACAATGATTACCCTGTTGCTATGTAATCTCACTTTCCTTCTGCTTCCCATCACTGGGTTTGGCCAGCCAGCCCTATGTTGCAGAAGGAACAGCTCCCACAGATTTTCTTTGGCTTGATCTTTCTCTTATGTATTTACTTTGAAAGTGGTGGGCACAAACTTTTCTTTGTGTTACTTCTTTCCAGAATCTGAGAACCTGGATTACAGGCTGGGAGCCATTCACGCACTGGTCTATAAACTACCTGACAAGAACAGAGAGATGTTAGAGCTCCTCATACAACACCTCGTCAAGTAAGCAGACATTTTTCTCTAAAGCCAAAGTAAGGGGAATAATGGAATTAGCAGAACAAGCCTTTTTTTGTGGCAGGTTTGCAAAAATGTATCCACCATAGTCCCCCTAGGAATTTACGTCTGGACTACACAAATGGTATGATTATCCGTGCTACCCACTGCGTTAAGTGATGCTTCTCTTTCTAATTGCCACTTTCATCCCCTTTCTGACAAGCACCAAGCAGAAAATAATTTTAAAATGAAAATACCCTCTGACAATAGAGCTATAAATGGTCACCTCTCACTGCAGTTAACAAGAACGTTAGGTCTGGGGTTTGGGAATGGCTGTAGGACCTGTGCCCATGGGCTGAACGTGAAGCATGCTTTGGTTGTATCTCCAGGTCTATGGATTCAATGTCCTGAGCCCTTAGAGCAGCACAAAGGCTTGAGCGTGACAGTCTCTGCTGTCATACAGGTGTGTTGGCTGCTTGATGGCACTGAGCAGCCCTGCTTCCACGTGCTTCCACCAGTGAGCCACTGAAAAAGTCTGTTACTTGATGATAATGGCAGCAGCACTGCATTGGGAAATAGGTATTTTCCTGCCTCCTTGTCACACCGAATGCAAAGGCTTAGTGTGGAAGCTCTGCCCTCTCCACCCCAGGGGGGAGCAGGGGCACATCAGGGAGAAAAGCTTGGTTGACAAGCCATGCCGAAGCTCAAAAGCAAGGGAGCAATCAGTGTGCAGGTCAGGAAGGACCAGGGCTTGCAGAAGCAATGGCTTTTGTATGACAGGACTTGCTTTGGACCTTTGGAGAAGTCTTTTTCAAAACTAGACTGTTTCAGAAATAAGCAGGGCTGATCTGGGATTGTCACGCCCCGACACTCGAAGGGGAGTGCTTGGCCCTCGGTGCCATGCCCCCTCTTTGGGGCGAGGAGGGCTGGCTGGGGGGTCCTGCCTGCCATCCGGTTCCAGCCTTTCATGCACACGTTTGTGTGGTTTTAAGAAACCTTTCTGCGTAAGTGGCAGAGCTGAGAGTGTCTGGCCTGCAGTCCGATGAAGCTAACGCTGTACTCATGGTCACTGTGTTTATTCCTTAAAGTGTTTACGCTTAAATTCTGTTCCCTCTCCCCTCATACTGACAGAAACCTCTTCAACACCAGAGCAAACCCAGAATTCATTACATGTCAGCGTCAGAGTCTCTCTCCTCTGGTCCGCTTCTGGAAACAGGTAGTGCCCACCGAGGTGGTTGGTACTTCAGTCAGCAATTGGTGCTGCTCCACAGGCATGCACGTTCCTCCAAAGCTTGAAGGCTGCTGGACAGAGAGAGCTCTGTTCTGTGAAAACAGTGGTTCTTTCAGAAAGAAGATGCTGTGTAGAGATTTATTGAAAACCTCCAAAGTGTGCTCCCTACATTCAGTCCTTCTCCTTCAGAGAGAGGAAGGATTAAAGCCAAAAGTCAGTTCTGGATAAACAGGATATTCCAATTCAAATGATTCCTTTTGTGTATATGTTGTGCAGATGACTTTTGATTGCAGAGTTAAAAGATGAGCTAGGAGTGGGAACGGATCAAATAAAAATGCTGTCAGCATGTTGCTCTCCCAAACAGCTGTCCTCGCCAAACATGCATGTCATAGCTAGAGACATGTTTTATCTCTGGTAGGGCTGGGAAACAAATTCTGCTGAAACAAAATGAAGAAAATTGAATGACTGATTCCTACTGTATCCTTTTTTTATTGCATGGAATAAGATCTGTTTGAAAAAAACAAACCAAACCCTATCCCTTCTTTCCCTCCTCTCCGCAGCATATGTGAGCACAGCCGAGAGAATCTGATGTCACCATCTAACATGGGGGTGATATTTGGACCTACCCTCATGCGAGCACAGGAGGACACCGTGGCAGCGATGATGAACATCAAGTTCCAAAACATAGTAGTTGAGATCCTCATCGAGCACTTTGGGAAGGTACAGGTGGCAGCCCCGGAGCGCCTCCACGCAGCTCCTGGCTGCTCCATCATGTTCCTGCCAACTGTTGCTGTGGCAACCATGTAGAGCTCTGGCTCCTTTTTCTGGAGTCTCCTTAGGGGCTGGGATGGTTTTATATAATATACTCTTCTGAAATGTTTCAGAAGGAAACAAAAAGTGTAGCAGATATGTTCCTCACTGTTGCCTTTAGCTAGTTCCGAAGGAAACCCTGAGTCTAAGGATTTTTGCTTTTCTTTTTAAATAAGAGGAATCTTCATTGAAAAAAAACCTATTCTATGCCTGGACATTACAGGACTTTACGCTTTCCTTTGCTGAAGACAGGACCTAGACCAGAGCATAACTGGTTTCAACAGGCATAGTCCAAGATGAGACATTATACAACTATTGATACAGGTGAAAAAAAACCACAGCAGACAAGTATTGAAAGGTTGATGAAAATAATTCAGCTGTGCATACGATCTGTCCAGATCCAGGTGTAGGGATGGCGTGGGCAAGTCTGGGGAGGGGAGCTGCTGCCTGGGGTTGAGCTGTCAGAGAAGACTTCAGCAAGTGGCCGGTGCCTGTCGTGCTGGGGCAGAGCTCTGCACAGGGCACTGCACCCTGGCGAGGGCTCCAGCAGCATTTGCTTTTCATGGGATCTTTGCTGAATATTTTTGTCTAAGAGCATTGCCTAAATGCACGGTCTGGATTAGTCTGCTGTGGTGGGTGCTGAAGATTCACGTGCAGACAACAGCTTTGTATCGTGTGGTGTTTTGTCTCCTGATGGAAAGCAGGGTATTCCACTGTCTTCTGTATTTGCGCTTTCTCCTCGTGATATGTGATATAATGGCTTAGGGTATTCAGGGTGGCTGGAGGATGATAGAGCTGTATGTTAATATTTAAAAACCTGACAAGTGTTTGCATTCAGATCAGCATACCAGGGACCAGATTGCTTTCCTGATAACAGCACTAGGTTTGAAGGAGTGAGTTTGGTCCTTCAGCTTTTCGTAATACTTTACAGAGCGTCCAAACAACCTCTTACGTCTTAGAGGTAAGGAAAGTTTGAAGCCATCCTTTAAAAGATGTTCTTTGCTGTGAGGAGGATGGAGTAGCACTCCCAGCAGCACACGTACAATAGTGAAGCTCCCTTTCTGGGAAACGAAGAGGAGGCCGAAGCTGAAAGAGCAGGGTTCTTGCAAAAGTGGATGTGGAGTCGGAGCAACCAAACGGGGACCAGATGGGTAGCGTGGGAGTCGGTTGTGGTGCTGAGGATTGAAACCAGAGAAACGGGATGAAAGAGCTCAGAGAGACTTTTGAGTATCCACAGAAGAAGCTCACAAGCCAGTTTCTCTGTAGTTCTCTGCAAACGCTTTAAATAAGTTCCCGCAACAAAACAGGGAATTTTTTGTGTGCTGGGGTCCTCGCACAACTTGCTCCAGAACTGAGCCTCTGTTGTCCCCTCTTGTACAGCCTGCGGTGCAGGCTGAGTCAACACACAATTTACACTGCCACCTCTAAGAGCTGGAATTAAATCTTTAATTAGGCCAGGCATCTCTTTGCTTGCTTTTAATTTCTTCAGCAATAAGGTTAAGTTAGTAACATTTATTAGATTGAGCTTGTAAGTTCAGCGTCAGCGCTGAAAGTGTTTTCAGCTCACACATGAGCAAACATTCTAAATGAGTCTGGAGGAAGAGAGGGATATGGTTTATATAGTGCAATATGAAGACTCTAAGGACAAAATAACTATTCATGAAGTCTTTGTGGATAATTACTGTTTCCACAGCTTATATTTCAGTGCCATGGTTAAATTAAATAAGTTGATCACTCTGGAAACACCTTCTTCACTGTACAAGCCTTCTAACTGTCTGTCAATATCTTTGTACCTTCCAAGTTGTTTAACTTGGATTTTCATTTAGAAGGCAGAAGCAAAGCAGAAGCTGCACCCACGTCTTGAAGAGTAGTTTGCAGTGGGTTTTAGCGTGGTTTTCCCATGTTGAAAAGCATCTCATGAAAACAGCATTCTGTGATACCTGTATTAGCATCCATGGGGAACTTAACACTTTTTTTTCTTTAAAAACCAATATTGGACATTTGTCAGTATATAGGAATAAGGTTGACGTTTCCAGAAAATTGCCCTGCTGCAGGTAAACCTTTGCTATTTTAATAATACACGAGCTGCAGCTTTTAAATCACAGGCTGTTAATGTCACAGCAAATTCCTCTGAATCCAGGCAGGGGGAACGCACCAGACCTTGTATTCTGGAGCGGAGAAAATGTACTGCCCCTGCAAAGCCCCTGTTGGCATTAAGCATCAGCAGCCACACCGTGTCACCGAATTGAGAAAGAAAAGCAGCTGAAATTACGAGATTGGGGTTTGGAGCTCGTTTGGGTCTTTGCCCTAGATTGCCCCAAGAGGAGCCGCACGGGCAGCTGCAGAGCGTGTTGTTCCTCCTCCCTTCATACAGAGCAGTGCAGACTAAGTCAGGAGCAAAGCCCGAGTACCAGCACGCTGTATTTATACCGAGCCTGCTGAGTGAAAGCCTGGGCAGGCTAGGCTAGGCGCAGCTCAGGTCCGACCTTGCCCCTGCGCTGGCCAGGCAAGAGAGGTGTGGGGAGCCCGGCTGCAGAGATGGCCGGTGCCCACCCTCACCGTGGTACACTGTACCTGGTCTTTGGGATCGAGAAGGTTAAAGTGAGGGCATGTTTTTCTCTCTCATCCCCCATCTTGATTTCCCAGAACTGCTCTTTGGCTGGGAGCAGAAAGAACATGCTTTTGGTTTAAGTTACAAAACTGGCGTACTTAATCAAATCAGAATGTTAATTTTGTCATTTAAAAATTTTTCTGGGTGACACAATAAAATTGTGCTTCCATAACAAAGCGTGCACGGAGGGAGCAGTGACGCTGCTCGTCAGTTGGGTCTGGTGTGAGCTCTCATCACCTGGGCTTGAGCCGTCTCCTGCCGACAGCCGGGAAGGGACCAGCTCCGTCTCGGCAGCCCGTGCCATGCTGTCAGCAGTAATTCACTCTTTAAAGCCTGATATAAATTCAATTAATATCGGTGGGAAAAACACAAGAGCAGTTGGTTTTGGTCCTGAATGTGGTGTTTCAGATCTTCAAGAGACTGCCCAGAGGCTTAATTGTTTTTCAGCTCTTAAAAAAGGCACTGACATAAGTAAGAACCTCTAAATTAAACCCAACCAAATAGATGCCGTATGACCAGTAAGAAAAGGAGAGAAAACTCCTTAGCAGCATTGCTTTTATGCCAGTTTTTCATCCAAGATAATTTCATAGTGCTACACACTTCATGGTAAGCGAAGAGCTGAAGGGGGTTTTAGCATTAAATCTAAAACAATGCCATTTTGTTCGGGTGCTTTCTGTAGATTGTATCACCTCGCTGGTGTGGAAATCTCGATGTTTCTCAGAAACTGTCAGCTTCAAAGCTTCCTTCATCTGCTCCAGGATAATTTGCTTCTACACATTTTGTCTATATTTGTGATTTTGCTGCGTTAATTAGTTTAGTGCTGCAGTGGGTGTGCAAGGTGCAGAGGTGGGCAGCCTGTCTGTATGAAAGCCCACGGCAGGACACGTCTGTGGAGCCATAACTGAAGCATCAGCCCTGCTCCAGCCCCTCTCTAGCCCTGGCAGCTGCGGCTTTCCCGGCTGCTGCCGACCCTTGAGAGCGGCTGGTGTGCACCGTCTGTCCCTCTCCAGAGAGGCTGGAGGAGCTGGGGTCGCAGGGCTGGAGCAAACGGCTGCGAGGGCCCTGCCAGGCTCTCGTGGGCTGTGGCGGGTCGGGGTGCTTTGGAGCAGCCCTGGCTTTTCCCTCCTGGGTCAGTCAGAGGTGACTCAGGCCGCAGACCGCTTCTGTGCGTGCTGGAGAGCAGAGGGGAGCCGGGCAGCCCTTGGCAAAGGCAGTGGGTGGCCGCTTGCCATGCACAGCTGGGTCTTTGCTCCTGGCGTGGCTCAACCGCCAAACTCCTTCCCAGAGGCAAGCGACCTGACGGCTTCGAGCGCGGCGGTGGCGTGCTGGGCTCGGAGGGCTGCCCGGCACGCCGGCGTGGCGCCTGGCCCGGCGGCGTTTCTGAACCACGTGCTGCTGGAGGCTGGGCAGGGCCATGGGGAAGCTGTCGGTGGTGGCCACCATCCACCTCTGCGGGGCGGGTGGACCGAGGTGAGGCAGCAGCCCCTTCGTGTCGGGCTGGGTCATCTAAACGTGTCTGCTTTTACAGATCTACTCCGGGCCCCCAGAAGACACCACCGCGCCCCCGGTGCCTCCTCCCAGGGTGGCTGCCCGACGGCACAAACCCATCACCATTTCCAAACGTCCTCTGAGGGAAAGACCTGTCTTCTTCGGTGCTTCTCTGGAAGAAAGTGGAGGTTAGTCCAGCTGTTCACTGATGCCGTACCTGCCTCTCACCCCTCCTGTTTCTTTTAACACCTTTGCAGGAGCAATGGAAATAACAATAGCAGGACTGCACTTCCCAGGCCATGAACACGGCAGGTGGTGAGGTCTGTTGTTCAGTGAGAAAGGAAAGCAAAAAAATACTCGCACATAGGTTGCATCATCTCACAATTCAAATTCCATGGGGATTTTTTTTTCTGTTACTTGCAGCATTCTCTATTAGCTAAACTAAGACTGGTTCTTGCATATGAGAAGCCCAGTGGAGAGGTTTTGTGGCTTCAGAGGCAAAAATGCAAAGTGATGCAAATGCAGCTGAGGAGCAGAGCTGGTGGGACGGGAGCGAGCGTGCCCCGGCTGGGGGTGGGCTGTGTGCTGCTGGAGTCGTGTCCTGCTGGAGCGCATCAGTCCCGAGAGGGTCTGCAGGGCTGGCTCAGCTGCTGGTGATTTTACATCCAGAGCAAGAACACTGAAGCACTTTTTCAGGACCCAGTGATAGTATTTTCTAGACCAAATACAACTCTGCTGTTAAATTCATTTGATTGTAAGGAAATGGTAAGTCCCTTATTATCATGTCCAAAGGCACATCAATTTAAAATCATGTTTCTCTCTGCACCTGATTTGCTCTAATTGTCATTGCAAGCTGTGCCCTAGATCTCATCATCACCAGAGAGATGAAAAGTCTTTGTTACAGTTTTCAGAGCTTTGATGATGTGTTAGGCTTAATACTACAAGTGTACTTTTTGGCACTGGCAAAACATGATTGATTCAAATTGCTCTTTAAAATCACAAGACTGCTCACGTAGTTAGAGATGGCCTTGCATTTAAACATTTCTCTGAACTGGGAGCAGAAGCATTAGCGTTTGACTGCACCAAGGCTGCAGGGTGCAATCAGTTTCATAGCAGCGCTTCTGCATCCTGTGCGTGGGTCTCCAGCACAGCAAGAGCGATGAGATGAATGATTTGTGGAGGGACATAAAAGCATGGTACGCAACTTCTCATGAGCAAGAGTACTGGAAATTTAAAAGAAACCCATAAGTATATTCTGTTATATTCAGCATTGTTTCAGTTTTCTTTATTCCTCAGCACTTGCGTGAGCTACTTGCTGTTTGCATTTTGCTCAGAGTGAGGAACTGTCGCTGCCAAATCAGCCGTCTCCTCCGGGCTCCCCGCCATGAGCGTGCTTGTCCCGCGGTGCCGCAGGAGCTGTGCAGCTCTGGGGAAGAGCTCTGCACCTCTGCAGAGCAGAGACCGCGACGCCTCCGCGCTGCTTCCTAACCTGATGGCTGTCTGTCCCCTTGGCTCCGCAGCAGACCAGCACGGCCAGACCCCCAACGGCAGCGGCAGCGTGGAGGCCCCCAAGCCGCTGCACCGCAGTCGCCTGCCCGCACCCCGGCCCGGGGGGGACGAGCTGGGGCGTCCCCCCACCGAGGGCCGCCCCGACCCGCGCGCCGAGGCGGAGGTGGGGAAGCTGGTGGCCAGGCTGCAGGACGGAGGAGCGAAGCCGGCTGGCAAGGCTGCCAACGGGGTGGTGGCCAGCCCTGCCCAGAGGACCTCCACGCTCCAGGCCAGGAGGCCGGCTCCCCGGCCGGGGATCTACGGCAGAGAGGGTGAGCGTGCGCCCGGGGCTTGCGCCGGGGTCCCATCTGGCGCGAGGCAGAAGGATGCCATTCTCCCGAGGAAAGCTCCAGGCGCCCAAGCCAGCCCTCCCCGCTGCGCATCGTGCGCCGGGACAGCCGGAGCGGGTGGGGGGCTGCTCGCCTTGAGTCCTCTTGATGCAGCTCCGCAAGGGGGAGGGAGACCAGAATTGAGATGTGGGCATGGGCCCGCAGCCCGAGGGTTTGATCAGGCCTTGGCCTCCTGAGTTGTCCCGTTTTATTTCAGGCAGTGGGTACTTTTGGTCTGCTGCTTGGTGGGGGTGCGGCTGCTGCGGAGTTCCCGAGCAGCCTGCAGAGCCCGGTGCTGGTGCCGGTGCTGCCTCTCCTCAGCTGAGCCAGGCAGATGCCACCAGCGTCAGATGAAGCTGGCTTCCCGGGCAGCAGCTGAGCCTCTGCTTGTGCTGAGCTCAGCCTAGCTCAGTGGAGTGAGCTCAGCCTAGCTCAGTGGAGTCATAAAATTCAGACTTGAGTAGCGATATAAAGACCATTAAACCTGAAGCAATTTGTACCCAGTCTAACCAGCCGTAAGTGCTCTGGATTGTCAGCGCTCTCCTCAGCAGAGATGACGAAAATGGCAAAAGTCACTTTCACATTTTAATTTCTGATGGTTTTATCTGCCAGGCCCCCTGTGACGCAGCTTCTGGCTTACCCCGAGGCTTTACTGGGAACATTTATTTCAACAGTTCATCCGTTGGTGTTAAATATAAATAATGGTTATTATTTATAATAAGCTTATAATAAGCTTTATACAGAAATTTATTACAGGTAGAAATAATTAGTTTGGGGCCAAATCTGAGCTGGCGTTGTCTGTTTCAGTGGAGGAAGGCAGGTAGGTGTTTGTGTATCTGCGTCTGTAGACATTCTCCCCCGCAACACCAGGGAGCCGTTTGCAGGGCAGTACGCATTGCTGTAACAGCAGGTATTCGGCGCTGAGTTTTATAAAATACTCAGGACAATGGTCATCTTAAAAGATGTATTGCTTTCTGCAATTTGCCAGCTTCTCCTGTGCACTTTCCAGTGCCTTACAGATGCTGTCATACCCTGACAGCTTCACAGTCCTGTATTTAGAAAATAAAAACCAGGCTGCATTCTTGACAAATGACTCCCATGTGCAATGGAGAGAAAGAAGGAAGGCCCGGCTGGGTAGCACAAACCGGCTTTATTTAAATTTGTCGCATAAATGGTAGGTGGAAATCTGCTTTTGGAAGAGTGAGATAGCTTTTAAAGTTGGCTTATACATCAACTGTATTTAGCGCTTCCAAGTTTTATGGTTTTGCATTATCACACATCGCGTGCTGACAGCATGTCCTGGAGCCACAGCGTAATAAAACTGACTGTGTTGATCCTTGAACGTATATATAGAACACTGAAGTAGTAATAAAGTTATATTGCAACTGTGTTGATACTTGTAAATCAGTGCTAAGAATGCTGTATTGAGCTTTTAATGTGCACAGTTGGGGGGTAATTTTGAAAAACTGGAGAAACGAAGAAGAAGTATAGGCTGAAGGATTAGAAAACAAAGAAAAAACATGTTTTTTTTACTCAGAAACTCAAGTGATACAGCTTACCAACGAGAAAATTTAGGATCAGAATTCACAAATGTGAGTATGGAAGAGAGTTGGTTAAGGACTGGTGTTGGAACTAGCACACTGGGATATAGTAAGGTTCAGGTTGACAAAGCCTTGGTTAAGTAGTTGCAGGAATTAATTATCTTACCAAATAGAAAAACATCTTTGACTTATGTCTCATCAGAAACAGGACTCTCTAGTAGTGGAAATGTCTAAATGGGAAGGGGAGGAACCCAGCCCTTCCGGTGGTTTTGAGCCATATAAATGGCCAGATGAGAAGATCACAAGGATTGCTGTCCTCGGAAATGCGCCCTGGAGGTCTGGGTGCTGGAGGGAAGGTGCTGGGGTCACCAGGGGTGTCAGGTAAAGTCTGACACTTTTCCTTATTCACTTAACCTTCGAGGGTTAAGTGAATAACGACGATGGCTGGATCTTGGGGAAGAAAAGCAGCCAAGGCAGGAACTCCGGTGAGCAGAGCAGAAAGCCAGGGGAGAGGACAGTTAGTGCCACTGCCCAAGATGAAAGCTCGGAGAAGCAGTGGCCCCGGACTGCATGGATTGCCGATTTGTGCTATTTCTCTCACTTTTGAAGAGCGGCACGGCACAGGTTTTGTTTAAGAAAACTTCTTGTTCCCAGGCAAGATAATCTTTGCAATAGCAACTCTATCAAGTTTGTCATCACAGGGTCCAGCATCAGCCCCTCTTTCTAGTGCCAGGAAGGCTGTGCTGGGGCAGGCAGAATGGGAACTGCCTTTTCCTGGGACTTTTTCCCTAAATTCTGGCTATTGGCTGCTGTCAAAGAGAGGATGTTGGGGCAGGCAGACAGACAGACAGAACTAAGCCCACTAACTTGTTTAATGCCTCTTCATAAACATCTAGCCCTCCACCAAAGCTTCGTACTCAGTGTTTGTAATCCTCAACCTTGCAGGCGAGTACGATGGTGTCCCTAAGCCACGATCCCATGGCGATAAGCCCGTGATAACACGTCCCCCCGTGAGACCTCCAGACCCACCGTGCAGGACTCCTGTGCCTCCGAGGCTGGAGCAGAGGCCGGATCTGATAGCAGGAACAGCGGAAGAGATGCCTTCATCCGTGTAAGTCAGCAGCCCTCGGCAGGCGCGCGATACCCGGGGTGGGCAGCTCAGCCCGAGGGAGCTGCCGGCACCCGGCGGCTTGGGGAGCGTGTGGGGGGACAAGGTCAGCCCAGGCGGCGGGAGTAGGAGCTGGTGTCACCTACTGGGAATTCTGGAAGCGGAGGAGGAGAAATACCATGTTGGTTTCTAGCGCTGGTGGCCTACAATGGCTGCAGCCCGTGGATGTCCCCTTCGATACCGGTGCAAGCGCGGGTTTGACCATTGCGTTGGAAAGCTATGCAGAGGGCACGGCCTGGGAGGGGAGCACGGCCATGGCAAAGGCAAACACAGGCAGGAAGAACAAAGCTCTGAACCTTCTCAAGTACAGCCCTGGGGCTGAGCTTTGTCCCATCACCTTCTCTGCTATTTCTTGTGTCAGTGAAGCTGGAGAGCCTCTCCCTGCCTGGCTCTGAGCAAGCCTCTCAAATGAGACGCTTCCCAGGGAAGGACAAGATTCAGCTTTGATCTCTCTTAAGGAAACTGGATGGAGTTCAACTTCATTATCAGATTTCTTTCAGATTTTAAAGGGACAGAAACCCTGCTGGCTTCAATGGGAATTAAAAAACAAAAAAGAGTGACTAAATACACGGATATCTCAGCCCAGCAGCCAGGACCGGGTTGGTGCGGAGGCTGTAACCTGGGTGCTGCCATGGAGCTCGCTGCTGCTGTGCATGCAGCAAAGTTGCGCGTTCCATTCCCCTGCCATCCTAGCAGGGCAGCACCCTGGTTACAGGTCTGCGCTAACGCCCCTCGCCCGGCCCTCTGCCACTACGCTGCAGCCCTGGGGTGTGCGGGGGCCACCCCCCGGCGCATCACCCTGCCCACAGAGGTGCAAAAACATTTGTCATGAACTGAAGTGTCGCTGTACTGTGGAAGCCTCTCAGCCCGGGAGTGACGATCTCCCGCAGCGGTCCTGGGGGAAGCGCCTGCCCTGGGAGAGCTCCCGAGTTCGCTCTGCGCTGGCCCCGGCTCTAAGCCGCGCTGTGCAGCTGATCCAGGCCCTGCATGTTCACTCCTTAGTCCAGCAAAGGGGCCCTGAGGTTCAGCTCCCCACCTGCAGGGCAGGAACAGGCCTTGCCTTCGCTCTCCTGAATCGCTTGTTAGAACTTCTCTTTCTATGAGGACAGTTGGAAGCTAAATATGAAGCACATAAAAACTGAAGGAGAGGCCATAAAAATTGATGGATGCAGGTTTATAAACCAGCATGTAGGATCATCAGCAAGAGCGTGGAAATAAGCAGACTAGCCAGAAGCGATCAAGGGCTGCCTGGCTGGGGCGGTGTGAAGGCAGAGGGGAATGGAGCTGGCAGCATGAGGAGCACAGCTGCTGCCTCGGCAGAAAAGACATTGTTTGAAGGTGATCGTCTTCAGTGTCTGCTAATGCTACTGCTCTCTTTCCTGGCACAGACGAGATCTAATTAGCAAATTGCCTTATCGGATAACTGGAGTGACCTCTCTTGTTCTCTTTGCAGGGTGGCCTCTAGGACAAAGTTCTTTGAGACAGCTTCCCGAAGAACAAGCAAGTAAGCCTGGCACTGAGAAGCTGTCATGTAAATAAAAGCAGCCCTGCTGCGTAGGGTGCTCCCTCTGAGGCAGAGCAAGTCAGCTTGGGAAGCCCCAGCCCCGACCTTTCTTGCCTCATACTCGTGTGCAGAAGATGGGTCTCAGCTAAAATGCTGGAACTAAACAAAGAGCACAAAGTGTAAAATGTGAATCCAGATACAGACTTGATAAGTTAAATGTAAATCTGCTAAGTAATAAACATATCTATGGATTCCTTTTATCATATGTGTGGATCTAAGTCAGCGTAGTGCACGTTGTACTTCTCAGCCTTTGCAAAGAGCAGAGATAACATCATGGGAGAGATGAGGAGGGCTGGTTAGATCGCAGCAGCTGATCAGAGACGCGAGACCAGAGAGCGGATGGTCCTACACACAATGTATGTGCAGGCGTAGCTCCACACAGAGAGGTACGGTGTGGCGGAGTGATAGCTTGGGCAGCGAAGCCTTTGGGCCAGGCTGGGATGGCAGAGCTTTGAATTGCAAGCATTGTCGTTTGTGGCAGCAGATTTCATTTGTAATAATATCTGCTCAAATAAGCTTCAGCTTCCAGCTTTTAAATATCACCAACCTCTGCCAAAAGTGTGAGCAGTTTTGCATGTAAGTGATAAATGTTGTCTGTTAGTGTTGACAGTGAGTTCACTTGTTATATTGAAAAATATATCCCAGCCCTCTATTTAGGTTTGTGGATCTGAGTTTGAGCTTGCTTATTGCATTAATTTTTTTTTTTCTGTATTCTTCTACTTCCTTACATACAGTTCTTCATCACCACAAGGCAGGATCCCAGGTGATGAGAGCTGAGGCTAAAGGTACGTGTTTATGACAATAAATCAAATAATAAACTAAAAGCACACATGTAACACAAATTTAGCATTTATGGGGTGGTGGGGGTCCAGTGGAAGCAATGGGAATCTCAAAAGAAAGATCAGGAGAAATGTCCTTCCTGTAGGAGACCCTTGCAGAAGGAAAGATAATGACTGGAGGTGGTCCGTGCTCTTCGTTGGGGGGGGTAGTATGGCAGGGTGGAGTAAATCAGCCTGCTCTGCCCTTCCTGAGCCTCCTCGCTGCAGCGCTCAGCGTAAACCTGAGCACTATGCAAACGGTGGTGCCGAGATCTGGGCTTGCTCTCGTTGTGGTTTTGCCGTTGCTGATGAATTTACACTGCTGCATAGAGCGTGCTGGTTTTCTTCTTCCAGACTTCGTAGCCACCTCAGCCCAGCTAGACCCAGGAGATCTTCTGTGCTTGTGAAACGGACGAGTCACAGCTAAGACTTTTCCAGTTCCAGTGCCCCTGGAGAGCAGCTATCTTACCGGACGATAATTTCAGAGCATGCTGTCGTAAGTGGCTCGAGAAATTAGAAGAGAGGGAGATAATGATGGAGAGAAGACCCTACTCAGACGTTTATGTTGAACTGTTCCCAGTCCTTCTGCCACTCCTCTCTGCGCAGGCTGTGAAGGATGCTCGTGTGTGCCCTTGCAGCTGAGCAGCAGCGTTTGCAGGGCTGGGCAAGCGCCGGCAGCACTGGGCAGAGCCATCCAGCCGACGGGCTGTGGAAGGGACAGTGGAGGACAGGAGTGGCCGTTTACCTGCTCACTTTTTGGGAAGTGCACCTTGGCAAGGGTGACTTTGGCAGACGTTGGAGTCGAAACGCAAGGGGCTGACTCCCCGGGCTTGGATGCAAGGGTAGAATGACTGGAGTTTGGGTTGGCCTCCCTTGCCATGAGAAGCTCCTTCCTTTATGTTATGTTTTCCTCGCTCTGTAAGCTATGCTGTGTTTTTCAGTGTGTAGGAGAGCAGTGCATGTTACTGGCAACGCTGCTTGTGTGAAGGCAGGCAGGACAGGAATTGGGGGGACCATCGTGCTTAGCTCTGTGGGACGTCTCTTCGTCTCCTCCCTGGTGTCAGCGTGCCCCTGTCCTGGGAAATGGCAGACGCAGCTGTGCCAGGGGGCTTTGCCTGAGCGGGGCCACATCCCTGGCCTGCGGGTCGGCTTTCCGGGCAGCACCGGCCGGGCCAGCAGGCTCCGAGAGCGCAGCTGGGAGAAGGAGGTGGCAGGCTCTCCTCCTCCTCCTTCTCCTCCTCCTCCTCCTCCCGCGTGAGCCACTCTCCCACCAGATCCGCTTCCCACAGGCCCACCAAGAAGTCTCTGTCCTGGGGTTATTCTGGTGGGCCAGCACAGAGGTGGTGAGGAACTGAAACTCGCTGAATATGGGTCAAAGCCCACCATTTTTCTAAGAGGCACCCAGTTTCTTGTTTGCTTGTCACATTAATTTCCAACCCAAGAGATGTTCCTCAGCAGCGGCCGTGTAGATGATGCCCTTTGATCTGCAAGGGTCTCTCCTAGCCAGGACCGCCCCTAGTACCCCTGTTAACAGTAGAGGCTTATTCGTGGTTCCAGCTGACACCAGGGCTCAGTTCCTGAGCTGTAGCATTTACCTGTAAATAGGCAATGAGCAGCTTCCCTGCTTTTTCTCACCAGCCCAAAGGCAGCTTCCCTGTTTTGAATGATTTTCCTTGGGTGCTGGGAGCACTCCCAAACCAGTGGCCAAACATCCCCATTTTAGCTGCTTCCCAGGTGCTCCATCCTCTCGAGCGCGCTTTGTGTCCTGCCTGGCGCAGGTCCTCGCCGTGCTGTCTCCTGACGCTTGCCTTGTGTGTGCATCTAGCGCCTGTCTGCTTTATTGCTGAATGTAATTCTGGCGTTCACTGGACACACGTGTCGTGTCAATGGTGCTTCTGCTCCCTTGGGCTTTGGCGGTGTCCCAGGAGCTCGCTCCTGTACTCCTGCTTTGAACAGTGGCACATAAAGTGGCTTTAAAAAACAAAACAAAACAAAACAGTGATATCAACACCTAGACTGCATTACGCACACCGGCATCTCAGGGCTTTTCAAAGCTACGGTGAGCCCTTTCTGCTGCACCCTCTCGCAAGCGGCTGGGAGGTGTGAGCAGCACCAAAACAGAGTGCATCGTGTTTTCCTGATCAGGTATCTAAGAGAGCAGGTAAGATGGAGCTGCGAGCCAGCGAGTCTGAAGGTGGGAGACTTGACCTGACCAGCCCAGAACGGCTGTGATTGCTGGGGAAGCCTCTCCAGCAGCCAGGCAGGGAGCCACCAGCCAGCCCGCGGTCTCCTGCCGCGGGCACACACTGGCGCCCGCGCCTGCCCTTTGGTGGCTTCATCACCTCCTGGGGTGGCTGTCCCAGAGGTGTCAGGCCAGTGGTTCCCAAAATGCCTTCCCCTCTTGGGACTGTGCGTTGACGGCCCCTCGAGGCTGTTGTTTTGGGAAGCGCCCAGGCTTCTGCTCTGGTGGTGGCACCCCCCACGCTGCACGTGGATGCTGCACAGCGCTGGCGCCCATCCCGTTGGAAATGGTGGCTGTTGCATCCCCCGCGCTGCTCGCGTACGGTCAGCCTCGCGCTCGCTGCTGGCACAGACCCTGCGGGACAGAGCTGGGGTCTGTGGGAAGAAGGAAATCCGAGGGAGTTTGGTTTTAAGTAAGTCTGACATTGTAAACAATGGAGGGAAGCAGCTTATTAGAAACGTGTTTCATTGTGTCCTTTTAAAGTCCTTTGTCACATGTGTCCTCCGTGCACACAGCTGAATGCTGGGGACCAGCAGTGGAGCAGCTGTAGGGTGTTCGGTTGTGCTGGTGGAGGGCTGTGGGGCACAATCCCTGCTGCCAGTGCCACAGGAGTGACAGCCGGGAACATGGGATTTGCCCCGTGCAGTGCGGCAGGGCCCCCCGGACATCAGCCATCGGAGCCGTTTTGTCATGTAAAAGCGTAGATTACTTCAAGTGTTTATAAAGTTTCCATGAAGTAAAAAAAAGAAGAGTCCAAGTGTGTTTTTTTTCTTCTTTAAACAATGTCCCAGTGTTGTTCATGCTGCAGCCATCCTCTGCTGTGCAGATCCCACTGCGCAGGTCCCGCGGGCAGCGCGGGACCCGTCCCAGCACCCCAGGGACGCAGCCGACCCTCCCTGCGCGTGGGCAGGGCACACGAGCGTGGCTCGGGGCAGTGGGTTTGCACTGGGGTGGGTTGTTCTGCCTGGTACAGAGAAGCATGTTTGATAGCATGTGTTTTTTAAACGTTTTCTCATTTTTAACTTCTTTTAACAGCTTACTGATTCTCGTTCAGCTGCCTCTGTCAGCATAAGCACCTTTCTACTTATTTATGATTACTGCAGACACAGCACTGGCTTCTTCCCATCTATCCGGCATCTTGTTCCCCTCCTCACATCTCTTTTCCCATCCCTCTCAACTCTGACGTTGCGATGTTGTGCACTAGCATTTGGTTTTCAGGCTTCTTGCTTTTATTTAACAAAAAGACCTCTCGCAGGAGAAAACAGCTTTCTCTCTTACACGGGAGTCTTGCAACCTGCTTTTGAGCCTGAATTTATGGTGCCTGACCAAGGCGACCACACAGGAGCTCGCGGATGCGCGGGGTGCCAGGAGAGGGAGGGTGTTCCTGAGGGAAGCGTGGGGTTGGTGAGCCGCCCTCTGCCCCCACCGCCCGGCAGCCTGCACGCTTTGCTTCCCTTCCCCAAGAGGAGATGCAGCCTCTTTCCACAAGAGTTCCTAAATATGCCACTCGCTTCTTTGTTGAGGGATTTTTTTTTTTTTTTAAACCTAATAACGTGGATGGAAAAGGCTGCAGCTCAGGAACAGCTCTGGCCGTTTGAGAGGAATGAATTCAGCTCTGGTGTCTCTGAGGGTCTTCAGCTGAACGATGGGGAGCGTTCTCATCTACACCCTTTTTAGGCTGCTAATTGCTGTATTCTTCTCCGTATCCTTGCTGCAATTGTTTTGTACCATCCCAGCCCTAGTTCAAGGGTGCTGAGCTTTGCAGCATGAGCTCCAGGTTTGCAGGCTCGGAGCAGGTCTGTGCCTTGCCCCGGCTCCGGGCTCCCGAGCGAGCGCCCGGCTGGGCACCATCCCCGCCGAGCACGGTCCTGCCTTCCCATTCCCCGTTCAGCATCGCGGCTCAGGGCCTGAGACCCCGCTTACCGGGGCAGGAGCGGTCCCGGGCAGTGGCACGCAGCGCTCCACGGCTCCCCCGAGGGGCATGGGGTGCCTGCGCCCCAGCACCCCCAACCACGTCCGTCTTCCAGCCTCGGGAATCGCTGGTGCCTGTTAAGCCCCTGCACAAGCCCCTGCACCATCCGCCACCCGGGACAGGAACAGAAAAGTCCCCAAAGCACCTTCCCAATGGCAGGATTTACTGCAGCTCCGTGTGTTTTGACAGTCTTGGACTTTCTTCTCTTACCAAAGAAGAAAATCGCTTTCCTGGCAGGGAGTGTGAGTGAAATGCTGATTTCTTCATAGCTGTGCTCTGCCGTTAGCGGCGGGTGAGCGCTGGCTGAATCGCAGAGTTCATGCATGAGGCTCATGGCACATAATGTGCAATGCTTCCTTTGCTCCCTTTTTGTTTTTCCCTGTCTCTTCAGCTGGAAAGACTAATCCTAATAGCGTAAGCTGGCAAGAGCCCGCAGTCCTGATCGAATTACTGCAGCGCACGGCAGGCCAGGGACCCTGGCAGAGACCTCCTCAGCAACTCCAGCCTCATGTGCAGCTCGTTACAGCGAGTGCTCGCAGGGCTCAGACGGTGAAACCGCTCCTTCGCGAGGGCTCGGATCAAATCCGTAATTAGGAGAGCTCAGCACGTAGGCGGGCACTCGAGCCAGGGGCCATCGGCTCAGCCGTGGGGTGCCTCCTCTGGCACGGGGGCAGGAGAGGGGCCGGGGGGGGGGCAGGAGAGGGGCTGGGGGGGGCAGGAGAGGGGCCGGGGGGGGGGGGCAGGAGAGGGGCTGGGGGGGGGGCAGGAGAGGGGCCGGGGGGGGGGCAGGAGAGGGGCTGGGGGGGGCAGGAGAGGGGCCGGGGGGGGGGCAGGAGAGGGGCTGGGGGGGGCAGGAGAGGGGCGGGCAGGAGAGGGGCCGGGGGGGGGGGGCAGGAGAGGGGCCGGGGGGGCAGGAGCGGGCAGGCGGCTCCGGCTGGCGCTGGGACATCGCCTGGAGATGCTCCATGGCCCCATGGGTCCTGCCTGCCACCGGCACAGGCAATGGCATGACCATGTGTGTGTCCTTTTATAAATTAACCTAGGTTTTGATTAACCCCCGAGCAAGAATACAGACTGCAAGATCTCATTTCTCTCGTGATTAGAAACCTCCCGATTTTCATCCCAGGACTATTTGGGGCTGTTATCGCTGAGTTACCTTCGGGGTACTGAAGAACAGGGTGCAGGTTTGTCAGCAATAATTTGGGGAGGGAAATGGTGATAGTGAGATGGGAACTGTTTACCAGCAGTGCAGCTGCAGGGTGCTGCTGCAGCCAGGAGCAGGAGATGAAGAGCGGGGCCGGGGCCGGGGCCATGTGCTGGGAGCGGTGCGGGATGCAGGGAAAGGCTGCATAAAGCAAGCAGGGATGGGTGGGCTCAGGAGCGGCCCCCGTCTGCCCTCCCATCACCAGACGAGCCGCTTGTCCAGGTCTCGCTGCGGCTGCGGTACCGACCTGCGCCCAAAGGGTCCATCGCAGCCGCAGCTGCCACCGCGGGTACCGTGGGGCTGGCAGATCTCACGGCGTGATTCACCCGGAGTCGCTCGGGCTCCGGGCTGGCTGCTGAAGCATAAATTGCTTCAAACCCGGAACTAACAAAAGATCCTTGTTAAAGCTGGAAAAAACAAACGAACGGCAGCGTTGCGGAGCGGCGGCCGCCCCTTGGGGGGGGGCTGGCAGCGGGCGCAGCCCCACGCGCGGCATCCCCTGCCGGGGGCACGTCCCACCCCGCTCCTGTGCCCGGGAGCGTCCCCTGCCTGGGACGGGCACAGCGTCTCGATGCCCGGGTACCACGAGCTGAAGCAGCAGCTTGAGGGTTGGTTTTTTTTCCTTTTTTCCTGGCTCCTTGTTTCTCTGAAGTTTCCTTTTGGGGCTGTAATTTTTCCGGGGATGGATGCCTTCAAAACAACAGTGTTTCAGGGAAAGAAACGGTTTTCTTTTTCTATTAGCCCTTGTAGTAAACGATTACAGATTGGAACAAGGACCGAGGCACTATCCCAACAATTCTGGTGTCCCAACCCACAGGTGCATGGTTTGCTTTCTTAAGGAAAACGTTTTGATTTCATCTGCGCAAGGAAAATATTTTCCAGCATAAGTAAAACCTTGTAGGTTTTTTTACAGAGAAAAGATATCAAAACAAGAAGTTTCAAAGCTTGAGACTGGGCCTCAGCGAGGACTTCCCAGAGGAAGAATTTGGAGAGGTTAAAGGCACACTTCAGTAGACACATCTATATGATAAATTTAGAATTGAAATGTACTTGGTGGAGCACTGACATCTCAAATTTATGTGCTGCACAGAGACCCATAAAGGCACAGGAATCCACCCACACAGGACCTCTTGCAAGATCAGAGTCTTAGTTTTAAGGTCCGTAATTCTCTCTGGCCCAACTCGCTGCACAATTAACCAGCTGAATGCATTGATTTAGGACCAGCTTTCTACACTGGATGTTTTCTTGGCAACTGTCAGGAGCATTAATCGGCCTATACCTCCATAAATCAAGAGTCGGGCCACCAAAAAAAATCCTGCGATTGGCTTAAAAAATCAGGAGATGCTTTGAACCAGTAAAAGCTGTGATGTTTTTTATTTTCCTTACGTTTTCAGAGGTTCATGGAAGAAGTGGTTTCACAGCCTCTATCAGAGTCTGTGAGAGAGCTCCTAAAAGGCAGAAGTTCTGAAGATTCTTGAAATCATATGTCAAACGTTGCCATTCCCATGGAGGCTTAGAGAAATATACCCCTTCACCCCGCAGCGTGTTGCCCCCAGGACCTCCATCCCTCGTCCTCCGCTCCGCGTCCTGCACACCCTGGTCCCTCCCCAGTGCCTCGGCCCCGTGGGCTCATCCCGGCACCGCGCCGCCGCGCCGTGCCCCTGCGGTCGCTCTGCTCCAGCAGGGCCGGGACGCGGGGCACGCAGGGCCCTGCTCACCCTCTCCTTGGCATCGACCCACCGGCAGCGGCGGGAGGCGGCAGCAATTTTGGAAAAGGCGCAAACGCCAGAGCTGGCTGGCGTTCCTCATGTCAAGAGCACACGAGTCGGCGTGACCCCACTGAGGTCTGCGGCTGCTGCAGGGGCTGCCGGGGCCCGGCGCACGCGGAGGGCAGAGCAGCTCCCGGCGCCTCTCCCAGCAGCGCACGGCAGGATGCAGGAGGTGCCAAGTGTGCCGAGACACGAACCTCCACAGTAGCGAGAAACGGGCAACCCCTGTCATCAAACGACTGAGTTTCTGGCGGCTCTAGCGTCCCCCCAGTGAAGCAGCAACGCCTTCTCCGCACTGGATGCTCCTCGCCCGGTGCCTTGCGTACTTGGGCTACAGACGGGTAACGTGCCAGCAGCCCCTGCCGCCTTCCCTGCTGCTCCCTGGGCAGGGATGGGGGGAGCTGCGGGGGCCGTCAGGAGCTGCCCCGCAGAAAGGGCAGGTACAAAAGGGGGGCTGGGGGCCGGAGCCCAGGCATCCCCCCCGGAGCAGCCAGCCCGGGGGCTGCTGCAGCCAGCCTGGGCTCCTTAGCCAAAATTGCTCTCCTCATCAGAGCAGGCGGCTACGTGGGAGAACCTGATGACTTTGCCCCAGCTCGGCAATGCGTGCTGACAGTGCATGCTGCCAGCCTTGTTACTCATCTCCATGATTTTCCTGACAGTAAGGATGATTTATGTGTGAAGCTGGTCTGTTCACACATGGTAAAAAAAAAAAACCACCCCAAAAGCCTCATACCAGAGGCTTGGCATGGACAGCATATCGCTGCACTCCCACTCCCGCGCCGGCTGTAAGCTGCTCCCCTGTTAAAACCTGCACCTTAAAGCACTTCGTGGTGCTCCCAGAGGGGTTCGGGCTGGGCTGAGCAAACTGCTGAGCTGGGCAAGAGAGGAACGCAAGCTGCAAGAGCCCATCGGCCCCGGGGGCCCCGGGCTCTGCAGCAGCGCTGAGCACAGCCCGGGTGCCGGAGCGGGGTCAGTGGGACCGCAGCAGCCAAGCTCGCTCTGCGGGCTCCAGGTGAAACCTGGGGTTTAATTAGTCTGTCCCGGAGGGAGCTGCAAAAACTTATGTTATGCAAATTGGAGAAATTAAATTTACAGGACTTTTATAATAAACAATTTGCTCTTTACCAGGTCCTGTGGCCTCAGGCACACCATCCCACTCAGCTGCTCGCAGCTGGGAGGCCTTTTCCACCGGGGTTTGTACAAACAGCAGTCTCGGGCCATTGTCTGCAATTGCTTTGTTTAAACAGTCCCTAGGCAGTTTTAGACCCGTGGAAAGCTAGTGCCCTGGTGAATCCTGGTCCTATCTCTGTTCTTTGACTGGGATAAATAAGTGCTGTAAGGTATCGTCAGTCACAGGATGGTTCAATGGCCGGATTCTGAACCCTTAGCGCGACGCAGAGGCACGATGCGCGCGTGGCCCAGGCTGCGTGTGCAGGCACCAGCCTGCCTGCCGGCACCGCTCAGCACCCGCATCGCTCGCCCTGCGCCCGTCCAGCACGGAGCTGAGCCCGGCTTGGCGAGGGGGACGGAGGAGCTGCCTGGGCCACCGGCGACGGGAGACTGTGACCGCGGCTGGAGGAGGAGTGGGCAGCCCCCGCCGACGTGGGGCTTCGGCAGCAGGTGGGTGTCCCGCGGGCGACGCTGGCCGAGCGGTGCGCTGGGGGTCCCCGCAGTTGGAATGGGTTCGGGCGGTGCTGCTGACTGAGGTCCATCCACACCCCCGGAGCAATCCAGCGGCAGAGCATCGCCCTCCGCCCGCTCATGCTGCTGCAGCCTTAGGGGGTCAGCGCAGCCCAAACCCTGACACCACTGGAAGCACCGGAGGGGAAACAGCTGCCGACGCAGCTGTGTCAGTGTGCGCAGCGCTCCCAGGGCCCGGGGAGGTGAACCACTGTCAAAATGTGTGTTTAAAGCGACTCATTATCATTTTAGGAAATGGAACAATTTTTCTGTTTTAAAAATTTCCCACTGGCGGTCCTAAGGACAAAGGCAAGCGAACTGCTTTAAAGCAGGGAGCCATTTTAGGGCTGCTTGACATGAGATGTTTTCAGGAAAAAAAAAAAAAAAAAAAGCAAGATTGGAAGATTGGTTTCTGCTGTTAGAGCCCATCCTGCAGCAGACGGGCCCCCTGCCAGGCACAGCCTGCTGCTCCCGCTGCTTCACCGGCAGCGCTGCCGTGTCCCTGAGCAGCCCCACTCGCTCGGCTGACGGAGTCTTTCAGAAAAGGTCCCGCTGCGTCTGCTATCAGAAAGGTCCAGGAAGGGCACCCGGCAGCCTGCCTGGGACAGGGGCTCTTTGCTAACCGGGCCAGGAGGGTTAGGGCCAGAGCAGATGCGGAGACCTACAGAAAAATGTACCTGGCAGCGTGAAGCGGAGCTCTGCAGCCCTCTTAGACCTCCCAGCAAGTCCTCCTCCCTGCACCGAGCCCCCTGACCCCCGTCTCCGCTGGGATGGAGGGCTGGGGCGGCTCTTGCCCGGGTCGGGGCTTTGACCAGCAGGAGCTGCACATCCCGCGTCCCTTTGGGCTGCCCGAGCCCTGGCTCTGCCCGCACAGCGGCTTCAGCAGCTTGGACTTTGCCCTCCTGCAGTCACAGCTGAGATGGAGCCACCCGAGCACCAACCACTGCCCCGAGGACAGCCGGGAGTGGCCGACGTGCCCTGCTCGTGGTCCCCGGCCCTGCGCGGCTGGCACGGGGTGTCCTGGCCTCGGCTAGAGGCGATGCTGTGGGGCAGATGCAGCAGCCCTGCCAGCGCCGGCAGCGGAGAGCTCGCAGCCTCCCGACCGAGGTGCTGGGCGCTCGGCAGCCGCACCTCCGCCCTGCCAGCCCAGCTGCGAACGGGGCTGTGCCGCAAGCGGCAAGGGGGGGAAGTGTCTTTTTTGGTACGACCACCTTCACGAGATTTCACAGGTGTGTCGCTTCTCCCTCTGTTTCTCTCTGTGTAGAAACATGTCGCCGCGGGACACCCCTTGCCAATGTAAGCGTCAGGCTGCCCGGGCTCTTTGCTCGCCCTTCCACGCCTGCAACCACCACGTCGCCCGTGCCCGGGCTTCTTCCTCTGGCTGGGGGATGGTGAACGACGGTCAGAGCCGATGGGGCAGCGATGGGTGCAGCGTGGCACAGGCAGCTCTGCCACCGGGTTGAGGCGAACGAGCCCTGGAGCCCGTGTGTGTGTGTCTGTGAGCAATCACAAGGACTTCCCAAGAGACAGCCCGAAGTGGCACCGGCAGCTTTATCTGCAGACCTTGTGCTCTGAATTCAGAGCCAGGGCAGAGAGTTGTCCAATTCTGCAGTTATTAGTATCGGAAACTGTCCTTGCCGGACATTCACTGGTTGTGTCTTACCGGGGCATGCTTGGCTTTTGGCAGAGAGTAAGGAGCTAAGAAGGAAGCTGTTGGCTGAACCCGTCCTGGACTCGCACACGGCAATTACCTTCTTCTTCCTCACGGTAACTGGACTTTGCTTGGAGAGCCCGGTGCCATTCTGGAGAGCAGAGGCTTCTCCACGGGCTGCTCTGGAGCGCTCCAGGCACGCGGCGCAGCACGAGCGCCGGCACCGCGCCGGCGAGGCGGCAGTCACCAGCTCTGCCAGACCGCACGGCTCGCGCGATGTCAGGAACGGTCAGGGGTAGCAGCAATTTCGATGCAACTTGTAGGACCCGGTGAACATCGCGGTGGATGGATGCACGACGTGCAGCTGGAGCTGGAGCGTAACAGAGCACAACTAGTTCAGCTGAAGTGAATTTGCCCCTGTGGCCAGACCCGAGCCTCTGCAGACCCTCGGACTGCTTCCCGCACAGCGCAATACTGGGCGAGCCACACCAGGCTGCACGACAGGAGGAGAGAGGTCGGCGTAAGAGCGGGAGATGCGCAGCCACGTGAAGGACTGGGTCCGTCACCCCATGACATGTTGGACCGGCGGCTCCTGAATGTCCCAGGGGACGTTGGTGGCCAAGTAAAGGTTTGACACGGGGACACTGGGTCTAAAAGACGTTGGCAGGTATCTGAGATGGCACCGCAGCCCGTGAACGGCAGTGGATTTCTCAGTGTCGCTGAATTTTGACAATAACACACTCATTTTTAACTGTGACTCAAATAGAGGGAGGGGACCAGGTTCTCTGCAGGTGACTGAACACGACATTGCTCCACATGGGCAGGGTTTTTTGCGCTGCGAAGCACATTGCGCTTTCAGCTTGCGGAGTACTGGTACATGCACCGCTGCTGTGCGATTATACACCAGCCATTGCCAGCTATTTGTGGACTGATGAGGTATTATTTTTTTCCCAAGCTCTTTGGTTTGTCTCACAGTGAACAAAATCTTGACCCTGTGCAGTATTCACATCTGTACTTTGAATTAAAAAAGTGGGCTGATAAGCAGTCTTTTTTATTACTTGGAGAGCACAGGTCAATTTTATAACGAAGTTCCAGCAGAATGGATTTACAGCTGCTCATAAAGATACTGGAAACAACAACAAAAGGAGGAGGACACTGGCCTTTATTAGCTCCTTGCTTTGAGAAATACATCAATCAAATTAAATTCAATTTAAAAGACCCGAAGAGGCATATATGAAAGGATTAGTCAATTGATGTGTAAATGAATTAACAGTTCAGACATGTGATTAATAGCAAAATCTGACTGTGAAAAATAACCTATGAATAACCCAATATACAGCCTCATCCACTGAAAAATGACCCACTTATTCCTGGCATCTCCAATAGCTAATGTTCGCCACACCGGGTAACGTTTTTCATGCACATAACTGAAACAGAAGCCAAATACACGCGTAGAGCAGTGTTCCAACAAACGAGATTCTGCCTTTATTGTACTTAGAACAACAACAGATTTTAAGATTACAAAAAGCGCTGAACACCAAGCGTGAAGGGCTGCCCCGTGGCGCAGCACAGGCCGGGTGCTTGCCCGGGACCCAGGCATGGACTAAACCAGTCAGAAAGTGAGATTTTCATTTCCCCTAGCGTCGTGCAATTGGGTTTGTCTTTAGCCTGGCTGCCAGACAGGCTCCTCTTTTTGGTTACGAGAATAAATGTCCTTCAGTCCCGTACGGTGACTTCTGAGTCACGGTCGTCTCCTGGGCACCCTCCACCACATCTCGCCACGGCAGCGGGCGTCACTGCTCGCCAGTCTCGATGACGTCGTAACATTGCAGGTCTCTGTTTTCCTTATTCAATGTACTCAGGGCCAGATCATAGGTCCAATTGAAAAAAAAAAGAGCCTTGGCAACAATCCAACTAACATCCTTCTCTAGAAGCAGAATTTGGCCTCAGATGCTATTAATTTAGGCAAAACACGGCCATTTCTGAATCCCGACTGAAAAAGACTACAGTGTTGCAACCGTAATACAACTGCAACCGTAATAAAATGATATGTGTATGCTTCGACCTCATTGCACAGCTTGCAGAGGATAAAGGCTCGCAACGCAGCAGCAAAGTCCCACCGAGACAGGGCAAAGGCTTTTTCCATGTCACGCGTAGGAAGCTGAAAGCTTAGCCCTCGCCTTGGAACCGCTCGCCTTGGAACCAGGCCCAGGGAAATAACCTCAGTATTGTACCTGAAAGTCTTTCTGCCCGTTCTGTAGGTTACGTGTTCTTTTTCTTTTGGTAATCCTGCAGTGTTTGCTTCGTGACTTTACTCAGCTATGGTGAAACGAGCAATTGCAGAGACGTTATGCTTGGTTACTTTCATGACTGTAGCTGTGGCCTGGGAGTCCTCCCCAGGCAAAAAGGCACCAGCAATGAGCTCTTTAGCTTATTACAAAGAAAATAAAAATATATCAATATAGAGAACTCTTTTTGTTACAGAGACACGTTAACAAATAAAAACAGCATTAAATTGCCACAGAACACAAAATACCCGGCACAAAGAGCAGCTTATTATAAATTTGCTGTGGCTTTATGTGTGGTGCAGATTATTTACTTTTTGAATCACAAGTGCAGGTTCCCCTGCCACTTGAAAAGAGAACGAGCAGAAGTCCCTCAGTGCTGCCTGGGCGCAGGTGAGCAAGCGCAGGTGGGCGCGGGAAGGCTGCAGCCTGCGCTGCTCCCCAGCCCCACGTCCCCGCGCGCAGCCGCGGGTCCCAGGTACTCTGTCATTTGATAGCGGCACCAGCACGTGACGGTGCAGAGCGCGGCTCAGCCAGTCGTTACGGTACAAGAAAGAATTTCTGTGCCTCTGAAAGTCGACTTTGAAACAGTTAGAAAACAGCTACCACTCGGTAATTCCAGGATTCTGCCCTAAAGTGCAAGGACCCTTTGTGCAGTCAAAGAGGGCAGAAATAAAGGACGCTGCGTTGTCCCCCAAGTGCAAATACTATCCCTGTCTAACCAGAATCAGCTAGAAGAAAGCTGGAGAAGCAGATAGTGACACCAGGCTATGCCGGTGCATGCTCCATTCATGCCATGAAAGGATGGACCTTTGAAAACTGGGCAGTACTTAACCAGAAAAAATTATTCAAAATTTCCATTAATATTGGCACATACTGACTCACCTCATGAAGAATATTTAGTTGCAGTCAGTGTGCAGTCAGAAAAGAAACTCTCTTAGAGCATTACATTAAATAGATATCTTTAGCAATATAAAATGGGACATGCCTTTTTTTATATATATATATATGTTTGACATATATTATGTTACTGAAACATCTAGAGAGAGCGATCAGTAAGTGCAGCGACAGCCGCAGGGAGCTGCAGAGACAGCCTGCGCTGGAGGCCGGCTCTTCCCCGCGGCGCTGCCGGCCCCTCTGCCCGGGAGGCAGGCGACACCTTGGGTACCACCTCAGCATCCCTACGGCCCACGGCACCGACCCCACCGGCACCGCGCAGGCCAGAGCGACGAGTGTGGAACCAGCCTGCATGGCAAAGGCGGCGAGGGTCCTGCCTTCCCTCCGCTGGCTCACTTGCCGCGCACGGTGTGCGATGCTCAGTGCTCTGGCTTATCGCCATTTTTCCTGAAGCCAAGCACAAAGGCCCTTCTGACTTCAGTGGGAACAGCGTCCAGATGCCGGCAGGCTCTCCAGAAACATTCACGCAGTCTCTCCAAGCGGAGAGCCGCTACCCGAGCTCTTACCCTCGCGAAGCGAAGCGCCCTGCTGACCGCGGACGGCGCTGGCAGGACCCTGCTGGCGGAGGTGGGCGAAGGTCTGCGGTCGCTGGCCCAGGAACGCTGCCTGCCCGGGCATGCAACTGCACCGTCATCTGGCTTGCTGCTTCTGGCATTTCACAGGACTGAGGAAGAGCCTTTAGTGCTAACTAAAGGCAACCTCACCTTGCACCCTTTATCGCATGAAATTGTACCCTTCCACGCAAAAATGCTGCTCCCAGGCTGACACCAAGGTGTGCGTTCCTTGTCTTCCATCTGCTGCCTTCAGCGGGAGCTGATGGTCTAAGCCGTGACCCAGATCAAGCCAGCACAAAAGCCCGCGCATCCCAGATAAACCAGAGCAGAGCCAGTGAAACCGAAGGGGGACTTGGACGTGGTCTGCTCCCTGGCTGTGCGAGTCAGCGATGCCAAGGGGGCCCCCTCTCCCGGGGCTCGGCCGTCCCAAGGGAAGCCTCAAGGACAGCTTCTACATGATTGTGAAGATCGCGAAATTCCCTTTGCTTTATTAAAGCAGAAGTAGACAAGAAAACACTGAAGAAAACACAAAGTACAAAGACATATGGCAGGATCTAGACTTTGGTATTTCTTAAGCCTCTTTTTTCCCCAGTTCCTGCAGCAGCCCATGACAATAAACAAGCAAACAGTGGTAACTCGCCCCGGCAAATACACACACAGGTACTAGTGACCCTGGTTCCCACGTCCTCCAGTCACCCCTCTAATAATATAAAAAGTCAACTTGTGAGTAAGAAGTTGCAGAAGTGTACTTCAATGCTGAAGAGATGCAGAACGTAACCCCAGTGCCCCACCCGAGTGCACAGGGGCTCTGGGGCGCTTGTCGACAAAGGCAGCCGGACCCGTGAGCTCCTGCTCCCTTCTTAAAGCATACGCGGTTGGAGAGGCATCATACGCGTGAGTTGCATGCATCTGGCAGATGACACATAGGCAGTATCCCCTTCTAAACCATTTTTCATTCGCACTATGTTTCCACCAGCAAATCAGTGTATGCAAATCCCTATTAAGTTTGATTTCTTCCCAATCTCCCAGCAGAAAAGTACCCAGCAGGATACCTCCACTCTCACTAACTAATGACAACCTTACTGACATGAGCTCACGCAAAATACAAAGCTCTCCAAAGGAGCTGTTCAGATTGCTCATAAACATCCTCCTGTTGGTGACAGAGATCAGGGCATTACCAACCCAGTTATTCATGGTATTCTCCTGCTAATAGCCAGAAAATGTTCAAGAAGAGAGGAATGCACTCGCAGGATTTTTTTACTGGTTCATTTGCAAATATTAGTAGATCATATCAACATTTAAAATGCTTGCAGCCCTCTAAAATGGGAAAAGCTATTGAGAACATGGACCTGTTGGCTGGCACTCAGGAAGGTTATCTACGGATTCTGTTGCCACCTACATGAAGGGATTTCAGGAGGAAGAGCATGATCAGAGCCGTATCTAGCAGGGGAGGAAAACCCATTACAAATAATTGTAGAGAGAGATCCTCCCCTTCGATAGTTTTGGGTTTCTTCCCTACCCCTCCCTTTAAGGAAAATCCCATAGCATGACTGAAAAGTATCAGGAAAATTGTTTGCTCTTACTGAGAGTTTGCGAAGAACCAGACGCACCATGAGGGCATTTGCCTGAAGAGCTGACGATGATGCTCAGCTCGTGAACGGTCCAAGCAGCAGAAGCATTAGCGCTGTTTTCTGCACGACACGTACGTGGCAATCAATCAATTGGCCTAAACCTCATTCCCTTCACTTTTAAAAGACGACATCTGACAAACACAAGTAGCTGGTATTACGCGGGGGAACACAGCACGATGTGACGCACTTGTCTGATCAGGTTCACCCCTCCGGGCTCCGGCATTTGCTTCGTGCTTGTGGCGTCTCTGTGCCGGAGGACCGCAGCGGTGCTCTGGGTGGGCACAGCTCCGCCACAAGCTCCGCTCCGTACCCCAGTGGCAAAACCACCGCGTGCGGCAAGGCACGGACTTGCTGTTTGCCTGCGCCGGCACGAGGACCCCTGGTAGATGTCTGTGCCAGCAAAGCCAGACGGTGCCACAGCCCCCGATGAGAAGTACTACCCTGGCAAGAGCCTGTACGCACCGCGCTCGCCGACAGCCCCGGCCAGGCGCTTTTGGTGGGCTCATGGCTGTGCGCGAAGGGGGAACTGAAATACCGCAGGGAAGGCAGGCTTGGCCACTTTGTGGGAAGCAGAGGCCCCCAAATAAACAAATCTGCATACAGGTGTTGAGTGGGCCTGTGTTTCCTTCCGAACTTGAAGTATGAAATGGAGCCAAGCCAACGCTTACGCCTGAAAAAACAACCTGCTTTTCCCAGATGTTCCTGGCTGCTGGGAGTCACCAGCAGCTGCAGACGGATCAGCCTTCGCTGTTCGCAGCCGCGGACCGAGGGCCCCTCCGTTCACCCGTGCTCACGGCGGAGCTGCAGCCTGTGCGTCAGCCCGGCGCAGGCTGTGCCGCCACCACCACGCCACGCGCGGCTGCTGGGCACAGGCGGTGCGCAACCCCCCGGGCTGCAATCAACCACTGCCATTAGCAGGAACCACGCGCCGCGCGGAAGGGCAGAAGGTCCCTTCGGCCTTTCCTTTACAACCCCCCGAAGCGCCGTGGCAGCAGCAGCCACCTCCCAAAGGACAGGACTAACAGCAAGAGTCCCGGGGCCTCGCAGGTCCCGCAGATCCCGGCCCCGCTGCTTTGCTCCTGGGACGCTCGTCTGCTGGCATGAGAAAGAATAGTCGGGACAAACGGAAAATAAGTAGCGTAGCTGGAAACCCGGGGTCCACGGACACCCGGCGGGAGCAGAGCTGGCGAGCGGCTGGGCAGGGGCCTTCGGGTGCCCAGGGGAGGAGGGGAGAGCGTGAGGTCTGAGGACGTCAGGCACTTGCGGAGGTGGGTACGGCTGTGTCGGAGGAGCAGCAGCTGTCCAGGACGGGAATGTGACTGCTGAGCGCCCGGGCGTCTGCGGGGCAGACCGAGATCCAGCTTGACCAGCTGTAGGAACAACATCCCAGGCGGAAAACAGCAGCCATCCACCATCTTTGGGGATTTCCGAAGGTCATCTTCCTCTCCAGCCCTTTTGCTGACAACCCCGTAAAACTCCATCAGCTGGTATTAACGCTCGTCCGCGCTGCTGCGCAGGCAGGGCTGCGGGGACGCAGATGGCGGTGCCCTCCGGAGCAGACCCCACAACGGCTGCGCGGCAGCTTTCTGAGCCAGCAGCGGGTCCTGTAAATTCATCAGGCTGCAAATTCATCTCGTCCCCCCAACTCTTCTCTGTTTCTCTACTGCGATATTTTAACTCATCTGCTTCCCAGCACCATAATGCAAATAAAAAGTCCCAAAGGAGGCCAGTAAAGTAACCCACACCCAAACTTATAGGTTCAACCTGCTTCTTGTCTTGTTGTTTTTAAAAAAAAAACTAAACCCAACAACTGCTGGCATTTCTCCCATCTCTTGTGGCCCTGGGCCACTAGAAGTCACTGTGGAAAACACACACAAACGAGAGAGCGTAGACACGGTGCCGCTGCCACCGTGCCAAGTCCCCTGTCCCAGCACAGCGAGCCAGCCAAATCTAGGCAGAAGCCGCGGCAGGCAGTTCAGTTCAGAGGTACCTCAGCAAAATAGAAATCTCGGGAATCCCAGCAGGCAGCCATTTGTTACTGTCCACCTTCTTGGCACACCGCCTCCGTGGAGGGGATTCCCCAAGGCACTGCAGTGCAGTAGTGCAGAAATAACAGGCAGGAGACGGCTGAAATGGGGGTGGCAGAACTGGGGGGTCCCTCCGGAAGATCACTGTGCGTGGAAGTAGATAGGCTTGACTTTTCCAGACAGGATCTTGGGAACCTGCACAGAGATGATCTCGGCCATCATTTCAGGGTAGTCCACGCTCACCATGTGTGCCTTAATTAAAAGGTCAAATGTAAACTGATGCAGATCCTTGGCAATCTGGGAAAGGAAGAAAGTTTGTTAAGCGAGAAGTCCCTGCTCAGTGATTTCTCTGGGAAGATACCGAGCGGACCTTAGGACCTTAGCAGGCACAGCAGGTCAGGGCTGGACCCTGCTGCGGTGGGACCTGCTTTGCTCTCTGGCCATCACTGCCCTGCCAGCAGCTACCAGATGGCAGGTATGCATCCCGAGGGTGAGCGAGGGAACTACCCAGCCTGGGAGCACGTAGCGTATTTTGCCAAGGCCCTTCACACTCAGACATTACTGCGTCCCACAAAAATGGGGATGTATAAAAATGGCACTTTCTTACTCCTGCAGAAACTTGTCTTACTGTGTGCAGATGCTGCTGACTTCACTTATTAAAAATTACTTTTTGCTTGTAGACATATAACTGTATGCGCATGGAGCTGAGCCCCAGGAAAGAGGAAAGGTCTAGCTCACATTTCACCAGTAGAACTTTAAGTTACAAATAGAGAATTTGTTTTCACTGTTGTAATCAGAAAAGATTCATTGGGGGCACTGAGATTTTGAGCTGTTCTGCTACGCTGATGATGGAAGAGTATCGTCTACAAAGAGCTTTTCATTGCTAAAAAGGGAAGCCCATAAAGCCAAGCACACCGTGGTTATTGCATGGAGTGACAGACACATAACTTCCACTGCCTCCGTAGTTAGCGTCTGTCTTTTCTGTCACTTAATCTGGGAGCATACTGCAATGCTGTCCCTGCAAAGGTGTGCCAAGAGTTAAAAAACAAACCACAAAGAATCACAGAATCATCGAACAGCCCAGGCTGGAAGGGATCTCGAAAGATCACCTGGTCCAACCTTCCCTGGGAAAGGGAGCCTGGATGAGACTACCTAGCGCCCTGTCCAGTGGCATCTTGAAAACCTCCAGGGATGGGGACTACCACAACCCTGGTGAGGCTGTTCCAGTGAATGATCGTTCTCACTGTAAAAAGTTTCTTTCTTATATAATTTCTTATGTGTATAGATAGACATTTCACTGTCCTCTCTTACAGGATGCACGGAGTCCAGGACCTTGGTGAGCTGGTAAAATCGCCGAGAGCAGGAGGTAGGGTTCTTCCTCTTGCAAGCGATGATACGGTCAAGTTCCTTAATGTAATTCATTCGAAGTTCATCAAAGAGCTTCTGGTTCTTCAGGCCATCCACTGGAACTGGACGGAACATGAGAAGGAAACAGTAAGAGTTGCCCAGAGGGTGGGGAGAATAAAAGAGCAAGAGGAAGGCTGCAGAAGTGGTCAGTGCAGACCCAACAGGAAAGATCTGTCCACCAGCCCTGCTTCCGCTACGGCCCTCGCTCTGATCAGCTTGTTGGACTACTGCTAGCCCACGGACCCTTGTCCAGCACTCATTACAGAAGAGAGGCAATGTAAGAAACCGCAGCGCTATTCTCCTGCTCAGCAGCTGATGCTCGGAGGTCCCCGAGATGACAGCAGTTGGGCTGAGGAGCAACCTCTTGCAGGAGCTGCATGGGAGAAATGCTGCCACGTGCAGAGGTGGGATGGGCTAGCTGCAGGGGGGCTGGGTGCTGGCATCCTTGTGCTTGGCAGCTCGCTGTCTCTGAGCAGCTCAGATTGAAGCAGAGAGGAGAACATCCACAGCCATCCCTTGGGAAGTACGAGTACATGCACGTGCACAGGGAAAGCACCAGACACCTCTGGGGCGATACAGTGTACAGCAACCGGAGATGTGTTGCGGAAAGGACGCGAGTACTTACTAATACTGAAGAAGAGTAGAGCCTTCATGCAGAGAAACTCCTGGGGTGTGATCTGAAGCCACCCGAACTCCTGAGAGAGGTGCCGCATCCTGACACATTGGCTGTACATTCTGGATTTGTGCATCCGGTACCTGCAGGGCAAGATGCGTAACGCACGGCGAGATCAAAGCCTTGCTGTGTGATGTGTGGGGGAGGACACGCTCTGCCCGACCCAGCCATGCCCGCCTCGCCTGGCACACCCCTGCCGCCAAGAGCCTGAGCTCTGTCTCGGGGGATGCTGGCAGCAACACGCCGGCATGCAGGAGAGGAACGTTTTCCAAAATCCTGTGCGTAACCCTCTTCGTCTGGAAACGGATGACTACCTGGGATCTATGGGGTTCGTTTGGCCCTCTGCCTTCCCGAAAAACAACTGCAATGATTCACCAAATGTGGCTATCCGCAAGGGATGCGAAGCTCGGAGCTCTCGGAGAAAAGGTGTGGTTTTGCTTACTGCTGTGCTTAGTTATTGTTTTTAAGCTCTTCTACCTTAGTGTCAACAAACCCTCCCAGCTCCAACTGATGGTGCCTCAGAGAGAACCCATCAGGAACTTACAGTATACCTTTGTTTCTGTTTCTGCTCGCTCCAGCTGACCAGCCAAGCTGAAAACAGAACTCAAACCCCTTCGGAAAAAGGCAGGTCTGTATGGACCGGCCCTTCAGCCCCAGCCCCAGCACTTGCTGCTGCCCTGCTGGAAGCCAAACCCAAGGCAAGGTTGAGGGAAAGGGAAGAAGGACGAGGAGAGACATTGCAAGTCTCCTTACTGCTCCTGGAGACCTCTGCAGAGCAACCAGAGGGGAAAAGCTGGGCCCTCCTATGCTTTGTTGGTCAGCTCTGAAAGCACCATCACTCAAGCTGTCCTGTACTGTCTGCTTTCATAAGCAGACGGGAACGCAAATTCCTTGTCTTGTTCTCATTTCCCACCTACTCCGACCCAGACAAAGCACAATATTAGATTGTTGCTATGTCGCACTTACTCATTGAAGACCAAATCTGGAGCGAAGTAAAGCATCCTGGAATTGACGTTGGTGAAAGATCTCCAACCCATAGCAAAAACCATAAGGCCCATCCACGAGTACTGGATTATTGACATCTGGTCATCCACATGCAGGTTGCGAAATCCTATTAAAAAATGAGAGAGGGATGTTATAAATCAATGTTGGCTTCCCACAGTTACCAGGACTGTTTTCGTGCAGACTCCAGCTCTCCCGCAGCGCTCCTGTTACGACAAGGTGGTCCACAGCCCACCCTCAGCTCTCCCAGGACGGCACAGGCACGGGGTGACACCACCGCAGCGTCAGCAGCAAGGTGCTTGCACCCTGATGGGCAATCAGAAACAGCCCAAGCACAAAACCGCAACTGGAAGGGGAGAAAGGGGATCCCCAGACACAAGGCGGGGATAAAGAAAAACACTAGCAGCAAAGTGTTTTAAAGGAAGGCAGTGACAAGTGGTAATAAATGACATCTTCCCCCTGAGAGTCTCAAAGAGCTTCACAAATTGTATTTGAAGGCTCTGCAGGACCCAGTGAGGTGAACAAGCCTCATTCTGCAACAGACTGGGCAAAAAAGATACAGCAGGATGGGATTTAGTGACCTCCTTTAGTGACTATCCCGCAGGATAACATGTCCGACTACGGGTGCTGAGCAGGTCCAGCTCCCCCAGCCCCAGGCTCGCCCTGCCCAGCCCTCATTTCTGGCACTAATTAGACACCCAGACCGACCGAGCCTTACTGTGCCGTATGCTCTGCAGCCACGGCGTAACCCCCAAAGTCTCCGCTCCAAAACATGCACAATTACCACGCGAGACAGCACGTCAAGAGAAAGTGGAGTAAATCGCTGATGAGGATTTGTTTGCTTTGCTCTGCTAACAGAAATAAATCAGCTGGAGGGGAGCGGGAGCCCCAGCAGCAGTACAATTAACCGTATCACATTCTCCAGGCACTGAGGCAGAAACAAGCCCTCATTAACCAATTACCTCCTTTGGTGCAATTCTGGCACGCAAGGAAATAAGCCAAAAAACTTCCATTATTTTCAACTCATTAGGACTTCACCAAACTTAACTAAATGGATTTTAATGTATAATGCTCAGAGCCAGCAAGTAACCCCGAGGCCTCATCACACTGCTTCGGTTTCGCTGTCAAATACACAATGCGTTTATCTAATGACTATGAAAATGAATATGAAAACCTCTGCTGAATCACAAGCTAAACAAAAATCAATTAAATTCAAATTATTATTCCCAGATGGTGGTTCACAGTTGAATCTCAGGCATGTTTACAACACACACACAAACATCACCTCCAACACTGCACTTTTTTCCAGATACTTGTAAGTAGTCAAATGTAATCTGGTTTCAAGAAAATCGTATGTTATTTCAATCAAACATTAAAGCACATCTAACACTTCCAGTGTATAATTATAATCCATTGAGGCAAGCATCTGTCTCTTGCTTGGGAAGCTGTCAACTTCAAATGAGCACAAGTCATGTTTTATTGCTGACTAAACTTGCTCTACGTTTGTACATTTTCCTTTCAGCTTTCATGTCACCGGATTGAAAAACTGAAGCTTGCACGAAAGCAGTGTCCTACCAAACCTGAATAGGTGTTTTCCATCCGGAGGGCTCTCAGCTACCAGCTGAACATGAACCTTCTGGCAGCCAGAGTGAAACTCGTTAACAGCACACGAGTACAGACAAGGCATCTGGGCAACTCAAGGGATTCATAAAATCAGTCATACTCATCTCCCGTCTCAGTTAGATTTTCAAATTTAATTACAGTACTGCATGCTATAAAAAACCCCTTCTATTTATCCAGTAAATTTGGTCAGAGATTAATTCACTGCTTCCTTGAATTCCTCCTGCTCCATACTTGCCACTGTTCTTTTTCCTTGCCTAGACTTTCTGAAAAGATCGGAAAAACTTGAGTTACTTGAAGAGGAGCCATGCTGCTGGTCCCTGCAGCGGAGGCTTTGGTGAGCAGGCAGCGAGATGGTGCAGGGAACGCTCCCACGCCGGCATTGTGTGATGAGGATGAACACTTCATCGGTCTGCCACACACCATCCCCCCCAAATCCCTAAGGTTGGGGTTTTCCCCTTTTTAAATCCCTCTTTGAAGGAAAAACGTATCTTGTCCTCTGAGGGAATTAGCAGACAACGCTCTATTAAAAACCAGAGCGAACACGGAAGAGCAGATCAAACTGAAGGCTGACGGTCAGAACTCCTGACGTAGTTTGAAGGAAGCTCTGGAGAAGGCTCAGCGCAGCCCTCCCGACAGGACGGCGAGGACACCCGCCCCAGCGCGCTCGGGCGAAGGAGCTCCCCGGGAAAGGTGCTCTTAACCACGCGGACAAGAAAACCCTGCGAATACAAACGTTTTTACGACAGCAGATGCTCTGTCTTCAAAAGAGATGCAAGAACGTCCCTGTGAGAAGTTGGGCCCAAGAGGTGCTGTAGGGCCAGAAATGAACCGCAAGCCAAGGCATGATGGAGAGGATGAGGTGGGGGAGGAAGAAGGCACATCGGAGGTCTCTGATGTTTGGTTCCCCTTGTGCCCATATTCTGGGAGCCAGGCCCATAAATCCTACCACCGAAGAGGAAACCGACACTCTGTAAGTGAGTTGGAGACAGAAAACATACCCGTTAACAGCGAACTGGGTGAAATTTAGTGCTAATTCACACAACTGATCCATCCCCCTTTTGCTGGGCTCAGCATCAACAGGACGAAGCCGTTGGAAACACCAACATCTATGGCAGAACCTCCTCATTCCGCTCGCCCCGTCGGACGCTGCAAGCACTGCCGTGCCCGCGCAAACCCGCGCCCAAGCCGCCGCTGCCGGCGGCAGTTCTCCTCCAGGAGTGGCTTTCCCTCAGCCACCACGTACCAGCTTCCCGGCCCATCTGCGGACAGTATTTGTTCCTCCTAATCTTTGCTATGAGAAGGATTTTGGGGCACTTGTTCATTACCTTGTAATTATGTTCACTGAAAAAAAAAATATTTGCGCAAGCTTTATCAGTGTTTAAGGAAAGGTATTTGAACACAACAGTTTTGTTGTCACAGGACTTAAAGTTTGCTTTCTGCTTGTCCACAAAAACAAGTTCCAGAAACACAGTGGCCGACTTTTCTAAAAGGAATCACTGCTTCCAGTTTCTGAGCTGAAATGCCTTGAAACAAAACCAATTTTCAGAAACCAGATACCTATCATTTCCTGGAAATGTCCCCCCTCCAGGCATTTTAGATGATGTATGGCCAAAATCACTGTAAAAGAAAATAAATACAAACCTAATGCCACAATATATTGTTAAATTTTTAGTATTGGCATATTTTGAAGAGACCCAAATGAAGATACCTTCTTCAGAAAAGAATCATAGCAAAAGTAAAATTAAATTTACTGATGACTTGAAAAAGATCATGCATAACCTTTTTCTTGTGAATAATTGTAAAGCAGCATAGTTTGGAAATAAATTCTTTGTATTCTCTCTCGATGCGCTGCTGGGCCAGAATGATATCTTCCTAAGAGATCAGCAGCTGAACACCTCACCTGTTACCATAAGTAACCTTTCTAATATAAACAAATACTCATTTTGTATCTGGAAATTTTGTTGTCCACAGAATGGGAAGAGATGCACAATTAATTGTATCCTTATAGCGAAAGGGTGAGTTAGATACGTTGTAAGGCAGTATAGCTGAACAGAAAAGCAAGCAAGCAATGGCCTGGAACACCCATAAAGCCCTAGGGAACAGCAAGGACAGAGATTTTGCAGAGCTCTAATAAGCAGGCCCACCTCCCCTGGTGCCAGGTGGGGTTCTCACCTGACCACACGTGCACCCAGTTGTAGAAGCACAAAGGGTGCTCCTCTGCCCTCCTGGCAGCAGGGCCGCAGCCCGCTGCCCCCTCCGCTGCCCTGCTCTGCAGCAGCCCTTCCCCGTACACTCGCAGTCCAGTTATTTTTTACAGACTGATTTCCTAGCAGCTTCGGGAATGAACTGAAGACTTTCCATCTGCTGCCAGTTAAAATGATCTTTAAACTAATGTGTGTGAGTGCTGAACTAAATTAACTGTAACACCTTTACTGAATTTATGTATATGGAAAAGGGAAGATACATACTCCTTCCAATTACCTTGAAGTGAACAGATTTCATGGATTTAATCAGATTTTTTAATTCTGTGTTTCAGCGGCTTTCTTGGCAAGCAATGGTTATTTAATGTTTCCTTTCCAGGGAAACCACAGTTTGATTCTACCTCCTCCTATGCAGAATTTCAATTGCATAGGGTCCAAAGGGCCACACAGAGGCTGATGCTGCTACCGCAAGCAAGCAAGGCTTCAGAAATGCTCCCACCTGATGCAGACTTGTTTCTAGGGTATCAGTGAAACCTCGCTGGAAGAGGTGCAGGAACACCTTGCTGCATATTAATCACTCTTAGTATACAGGTGATGTTCAATGCAGGATGCAAGGTTAATAATCACCAATATTAACCTATTGCCAGTACTGTCAGGCTGAGGCTGCCTTTATTACAGGCGCAAGTTCCCCCTCCTCCACCAGCAGCAGTCACTGGAAAGTAAAACCTTTGCCCCTTTACATTGATATACATCTTAACTGGCAGAGGGCCGCTTATGCTTAGTTAAGCCAATGCTTGTGCCAGATGCGCTTGGTTAACAGGGAAAGGGGAAGAGGGATAACGCTTCCACCCTTACTGGGGGCCTGCCGAGGACCCCGCAGCACTCCCAGCAGCCAGCCGACGCCTGCTGCTGGGCTGCCCGGCAGCCGGGGCGCAGAGCGAGGTCTGCCTGCTCGGCACCAGAAACACCGCGGAGACGCGCTGCTGTGGCTGGCGGCCTCGGGCACGGTTCCTCCGCACGGCCGCGGCAGGCTGTGCCGTGGCACGGCCGGTCAAGCCCTCCGGTCTGCTCTGGCGTTCATTAAACAGCCTCCAGTACCCAACCAACTGTATGAAGCTCTTTCTGTTTTGATAAAACCAGCTGCATCCTGCTGTTTTAAATTGCTTGGGTTTTGTTTCCATTACTTCTCCCCCTGCATGCATTCCGCCGCATCGCCCCTCTCCCGAGCCCCCGAGCATCAGGCTGCCGAGCCAACCTGCAGACCCGGGAACTGAAAACACTTCTGCTTTATTAACCAAAATACCGTTTAAACGAATTATAGATAGCAAACTACCTCTGGCTATGGGGTAGGATTCTGCAAGTTCACCCAAACCGCGAGGCGGCCGCAGTGCACGCAGAGAAGGGCAGCACCTGGGCACAGGCTCCTGGAGCCGCCAGCCGTGCCCGGTCCTCGCCCGGCTCCCATGGATGGAGCAGCGGATGAGATCCCCCTCGCAGCGGCAGCTGGACGGCTGCTCGCACGAAGGGGCTGCGTAACCACCGCCTGGAGCACCAGCACAGCAACAGTGCTGCGGTTGTTTATTCCTTCCCTGGAAAATATCAGGAAAATGACTAAGTGGCGAATTTGTGGTTATTACTGTTGGACCCCAGTGTCAGCACATGTCAGGGAACTGCTGAGAGAAAGCTGGGGAGAACAAACTGGCTTTGCCTCTCGCTGCGGGCACAGCGATGCCAACGGTCAGGCCAGCAGCAGCTCCGCAGCCGGCGGGACGGGGAGGGCAGCCAGGCAGCATCCCACCACAGCAGGAGAGCTGGCCTCCGCAGGGAGCCCCCGGCCTGCGGAGGGGGCTGCGGTTACGCTGCAACTGCCCAGGGAGCGGTGACAGCTCAGACAGAAGAAGGTTGGAATTCATTTTGCCCAGATGCCGTCACGGCAGAGCGTGCGCCGGGAGGCAGCGGCACAGCAGCTGGCCCTGCTGCGCGGCCAGGCACCACGGGGTCGGAGATCAGGTGCAGTACAGGAGAGTAAAAGCCTGTGATAAGGGGGTGGTTATGATGAAAAATGTTTTTGAAAGCACTCTCCCTTTCCATTAGCACTACCGCAGTTTCACAGCCTCAGCCCCCGGACTGCCAGTGCAGATTGGTGGTGTCTCCGTGTACTTTTCTGAAGAAATCTTGATGTCTGATGTAGATAAGCCGGAAGAGAAAGCATGATTTGTCCCTGGTTTCACAAGCTAGATGAACCTTTTCTGACTCAAGAATGTAAGAAACAGGATGCACTTAAGCACATTCAGACTAACACCCCTCCTGGACCACCGGCCAAGCTACTTCCAGGGGGACTGCTGGCTTTCTGGGACGTCACACGTCTGACTGCAGTTCATCACCAGGGTTTGGCATATAGTGGCAAAGTTACTTTGCCTCAGTTTCCTCCTTTGGTTATATCACCCTGCACACAAAGAGTGGAATCCCTGTTTTCTGTGGCATTTCCTGAGGAACAGGGCCAGGGTGAGGAAGCAGCTTGGATTCGTCCCCACGCCCCGCTCTCAGGGATGCTGGGCAGTGAACTGGATCCCACTGCACCCAGAGTGACCTCAGCCTTCTGTAATTTCACTCATTCAGTTGGCAGGATTACGACATGCAACGGGCAGTGTGTTACAGACTGGTAACCCCTATGCTCAGAACCAAGGATGTATTCAATGAAACGCATATCACCGGGATGTTTTCGTTTACAGCACCTGACAACTATTACCATTTGGAAACTTCCCAACCCTAACATACTCCCATATCACGACTCTGAATGCATCATAAATATATTCCAGCAGCCTGTCACACAAGAGCAACCTGACTGCCCTTTGGGATTTTGTAACTCTCTTTTGCTATTTTACAATTAATTGGCTTGTGAAATACAATTGCAAGGAAGGATCTCTCCCGTCTCTCAAGCCTCAGCTGCTTTAAGTTTCCCCCATCTCGCTTTCACATCATGAAGTGGCACACTTCTGATTCACCTGGGAATCTACCCTTTTCACCATTACAGGTTGGGGCTAATACTTGTTTAGAGAAGACTTCTGCAGGTCTGGTGGACACAGCCCTGGAAGTGGAGCAAAACCCCCGCAGGGAGAGCAGGAAGAGAGCAAGACCCTAAGCCCCCGACCAGCAACAGCCCTTCCCGCACAGGGAAGCGGACGCATGCCTACAGATACTGCGTGCCGGGGGCTATCAGCGGGGACAGACCCAAAAGCGCAAGTTTCTACATACTTTGTCAGCCCCTAGTCACCTCTCCCGTCAACCAGCCACCCAAAGGAGACAAACTGCTGCTGCTGCAGCCTGCTTTACGGAGACATTACACAGCCAGGCACCTTCTGGAGACGTCCCCCAAGGAACTGTGTGATGGTGGGACACGGGCTGCAGACCACCTCCTTCGAAACCCACCCCGGGCAATGCAAGCAGGGGGCTTTAGGAAGGTCCCATGGAAGGGACGGGATCTGTTAGTTTTCCACCTCACCTGGCAAGGCCTTTGCCCATTTGACCACGTAGACCAGCTGCCTCTCCCCGAGCTCGTTCAGGCTGCTCAGCAGGTTGGAGAAGGAGTCTGGCTGGCTGTTGTCGTGGCCGGCACACACCACACCAGGCTCAATGGCCTCCAGGACGTTGAGGAAGATGGGCTGGCACTCATACCCATCAATGTGCGTCATGACCATCTTGGGAGCTTGCTCTTCTGTGGGGCTGGATGAGCTGGCTGCCTCTGCATCATCTGGTGTCTTCAGGTTACCCAGCTTCTTCAGCTTGCGGGCTGTGGAAATGACACATTTTAGGGTGATGCTTAAAAATAAAAAAACCCTTGAGGTTTCTTGGCCTCCAGGTCCATCACTTATATCTACGAGGAAAGAGAAACTGATGGCCAGCAGCAGCTACTCCTTCAGTGGACGCCACCCAAAGAGTGCCTCGGCATCGCAGACCTCACCTAAGGACAAAAGGGAGCACACACTGCACAAGGAAATCCAATTGCTCGTTAATCTTATATGGAGAAGAACAAGCATCATTTACATCCTCAGCTGTGACTCGTCTCACATTAACTCCCACTTAGAAATGGAGAGGAAGAACTGGGGAAAAAAGGGAAGAGGTGACTCGATTCGAACAACTACTCACATGCAATTAAAAGGGGAAGCAATGTGAGCAAATAAATTCAGTAGACGGACACATTCCAGGGAAAAAAGCCATTGCACTCGGATGCTCAAGCGGGATTGTTCCATCCCAGGCCAGCGTGGAAGCAGGCTGCAACCGAGAGAAAAGCCTTCTCCCTGCCCAGGGCTCCTGCTGCCCTATAGCCCAGCTCTTCCAGCCGGGTCACTACTCTACAAGTACATTATGGAAAATGCATTTTAAAAGCTAGCAGGTGGTCCCACGGCTGTTTGCCTAGGGTCTCCCCAGCTAGCCCACCAATGAGGAGAAGACTTGAGCAGGGCTGGCCTTGGTCTGCTGGCCAGCTTCAAGAGGAACACCAACAGAGTGGGCTTGTGGGGTTGGGACTGCTAACGACTGTGCCCATGTCACTGTGACGAAGTGTCTCTCCTGTGCACCCGGCTCTTACTTGCAGATGCCAGTCTGCTAGCCAGGTACACCAGGAGCTTCGCATGGGTGACTTCAGAATTCTTGGAGAGTCGGTGTTCACCTAATTTGATATCTACAAGACAGTGTTCAGCAGGACAGGGGTTAGCAGGCTACTGCAGACAGGAACAGCTTTCACCCCTTACCGACTCCAAAAACCCTAATTAATTAGAGAAAAAAATCCGATCGCTTAATTCAAGCAGAGAATATAACATCAAACCAATTGTCCTTGGGGTTTTGGCTCCTTCTTTACATGATACTTATCTCAAATTTCCTTTCAGCTGTAATTAGAAAAATAAGCAGCGAAACATAAAAATGTCAAGTTAAAGTGCAGCTTTGTAAATCAATTCAAAACGTTGATCTTTAAGTAATGTACTTTGGATGATGTACTGTAAGAGCAATTAAGACCGGCTGCTCTGTAAAAAAGGAGGCGAAAAGAGTAATGAAAACAAGCGAGAGCAAGAGGAGAACAGGGCTGCAGTGCAGCGTGACGTGCTTCAGCCGTCGCCTGCGCGGGGGGAGGCCAGCCCGAGCACCCAGCCTCCGCTCCCCCACCCCTCCAGCGGGGCAGGCAGCACAGGCAGCACCAGGACCTGGCAGGCTCCGATGCTCTCCTCCCTACCCCCGGAGAGCCGATCCCGGGACAGGTACGGCACCGCTCTCCCTGGAGGCTGCACTCGGGTTTTGTTCTCAACAAGCAGCACGGAAGGCGAGGAGCGCAGAACGTTGATCCCACGTTTCCAAACAACCTCGCGTTAATTCGGGAAGGAGGCACCGGGGCTGACTCCACCCGAGGCAGAAACCATGTCTCATGGTCGTGCTTGGCGCCAGACCTTTAGAGACAGGAGTGCTGCTAGGAGGGAAAAGCTCCCAGACTTAAAAGAAGAAATAAAAACCGAACTGTATCTTCCAAAGATGAATAATGAGTGCCCGTCAGGTCCCATGCGTAACTGGAGCCAAACCCACACTGTATAAAACACATGCATGGTTTGGTTTAATTGTTAAATTTTTTTTCTTAAAATTGAATTATCTAGTACTAAAAAGATATTGAGTGATGCAAGAAGAGAGCAAGCAACCACCCATGCTGGCTCTGAGACTGCAGCCGTAAACCAAACCCCTCGTGTCGGAGAGCAGTGAAGGTGGATGGTAGCAGAGCAGCCCTACGTCTGTGCTTTCCAGGAGCAGTTGTTCCACAGGTGCTGACATACTGATGTCACCAGATGGAGAAAAGCTTCAGAGGCAGAGTAGCTTATATTCAGTCACCTGTGCAAAAGCCCTTTTTGGTGGTAGCTCCTACTTAGCAGCTACTGGGAACAAAAACAGAAATAAAAAACCAGAAATTAAAGACATCTGCTATACTTTTATTCTGGGATGAGCTAAGCTAGGCAGAAGTCTACACTGTACCTCTCCAAACCAAGGTGGGACGAGCCCCACCGCCCACGCGTGACTGCAAACAGGCCATTCACCGGCTCGGCTGCGTGGGGACCGCAGCGCCCAGGAAGCCTCGAGAAGCAGCTGCTGGCACAGCACCGCCCAGCATCGCACCCACAGTGCCTCTGCGATTCGGCCGGGGGCTAACCGAGAAAACACCGTACGTATTTGGAAAAAAGCTCAGAGGACATAATGGTACGGTATCACAACACCATGTTCAGCAGCACAAGAATCCCTAGGGAGCACGCTACGGAGCGTTACAGACGCGACACGCGCTTTAAGCAACTTAAGCCGCCCACGCTCCCGCCAGGCGCTTCTGAACTGCTGAAGGAGCTGCACGGATTTTTCATGAGTGCTGGGACTCGGGGAAGTTCTGGGGACATGGCAGAGAACCGCTTTTGCACTAGCAATGACGCAGAAATCCTGGCAGCCCCAGGCACCGCACGCTGATTTCAGCTGCAGGCAAAATGACAGAGAAGCTAAAACAGGACTTGACTTATATCCTGTTCTTTTAATTTTTTATTAACACCAACATGTGGCTTGTCAAAACCAGATCCTGTCAGGCTATCAGTCTTCTCTGGCACGATAATTTTAGTTGATAATTATAATAATACTGGTATAGCAGACATGTTTAAGAGATCTGAGTCAGTCTGGTCCACATAATTAAAAAACTTGAATGATATAAAATCAGATGGTACCACTGAATGATTTTAAATCACCCAAGTGATACATCTCAAAAGTAATTATAAATGTTGAAACAACATCAGACAGGTTTGTTTCTTATAATGGTTGTTCATGGCCCTTTGCTAGTGAATGTCTACATTCATTCCAAAAAGAAAATTAACCATTTCTACTAAAGTCTACTAAAGTCTGTATGACAATGCAAAGATGGGAAAACAGTAATGAACATTAAGGACTGATAATTGAACAGATTGATTAAGGTCTGCTGATAAGCTCAGTCTATTAAAGCAAAGTATATTTCCCTGTAAGTAGATATATCGAGCAACTGAAATGTGAGCCGTATTCAATGAACGTCGAACTCCATCCTCGGCAGCCTGAACTCGCACCAAAAGCTGACGGACAAACAGAGAGGCCTGAGCTGGCAGGATGGTTCAGGGGACGCAGGACTGACGGGATCCCATGCCACGTAAAGGAGGAAACACTGGCCTGGAGAGCATCTTACCGCCGCCCCTAAGCACCGATGCTGCTGACACTGGGGAACTGTGATCAGACGTTCACCGAACGAGGGAGGTGTTCGCAAGCTGCAGAAGCCATAAGAAGAGTAAAGACTAGGCGATGCACCTTGGAGAAAGGAAGTAAAGAATTTTACCTAGGTGGCTATGCAGAAGGCTAAAGGTTATTAAGTCACAGCCAACAAATACCCACGGCAGGGACAGAAATTCAATATAAGTAGTTTTTTCAATCTAGTAAGCAAAGACGTAATGAAGATCCAGTTGCTGGAAATCAGGGACAGACAAGATGAAAAATAAGGTACATCTATCACAATAGTGAATGTAATTAACTACTGCAACCGTGTGGCAAAAAATGTGTTAGATTCTGCACTGCTGGAAATGCTTACATCAATATCAAATGTTTTTGCAAGACATGAGCTCTACTTCAACCACAGTAACTGGACCTGAATTAGGACTAAACACAGGTATGCCTCATGCCTTGGGCTTTTACAGGCTATCGGCAGTTATCACAGTAGTTTTCTAGCCCTACCGTCAATGCAATGAATTGAATTTTACATGTTTGGGAGGTTTTGCCCCAAGACAGGACCAAGACGGAGCGCAGTCGCTAGGCTGAAGGTGCACAGCAGACGTCCCGCAGCACAAGCGGGCTGCCAGCTCCGGCCGAGGGCAGAGGCGCTTGGTTCTCACGACGGGACCTCGCACACCAAGGTTAAAATGCACTGGCAGCAAACGAACAGGAGGTGCCTTAAATCCGGAGCTGTGCAGTTCAGCAGGGGTTGCGCTGGCTGAGTGATGGGCAGGTGCAGACTGGAGCAGGACAGAGGGGTCCGGATGCCCGTCTGTGCAGCGGGGGCTGGCAGGGTCCGTGCAGCCGCGCGTGCAGCAGCACGCTTCCCATGCACGGGGGCTGGCAGGGTCCGTGCAGCCGCGCGTGCAGCAGCACGCTTCCCATGCATGGGGGCTGGCAGGGTCCGTGCAGCCGCGCGTGCAGCAGCATGCTTCCCATGCACGGGGGCTGGCAGGGTCCGTGCAGCCGCGCATGCAGCAGCACGCTTCCCATGCACGGGGGCTGGCAGGGTCCGTGCAGCAGCACACTTCCCATGCATGGGGGCTGGCAGGGTCCGTGCAGCAGCACACTTCCCATGCATGGGGGCTGGCAGGGTCCGTGCAGCAGCACACTTCCCATGCATGGGGGCTGGCAGGGTCCGTGCAGCCGTGCAGGCACATGCGCTCGTGGTAGGAATTGGTGCTGTGGGAGAGGCAGGAGAGTGCACCAGCAGAACCGAGCACACAAAACTGGCATTATCACTTCTTTTTTTCTTTTCCTTCTCTTGGGCTTTACAGTGTTGATCGGGAGAGAAGATTCTGTTTAATGGATTTCAGCTTGCAGGTCAGAGTGATCTCAATCAATAATGAAGTGCTTCGACATATTGCCATTCTGTGCCAAAGCAGAGAGTCCTAAATAAGGTATTCAGTGTGTCACCTCCGCCTCCCATCAAACACACTGAGAGCTGCAGGTGTGCTGGTCACAGGCGGCTCTATTATACCCTACAAGTGACTGGTAATTAACAGGCAGTTAAAAACAACTGTTTGGAGCGTGGAAGCATTTTCAAATGCTCTGCCTCTCTACTGTGGGAGAAATAACTGTGCACAAACTCATAGCATGCATGTTTTTAACAATTGCCTTTAAACCGACATTCAAAACAAATGTAAAACAGACCAGGCAGAACAGGTCAGGGTGACCCAAAGAGCTTAAGAGAAAAAAAGGGGGGGGGGCTATCAGTATTAGCATTAATTTTGTCAGTGTGTCCTGCAGAAGATGGTTACACTGATGTATGTCTTCTCTTACTTAAGGAAATTTCACCAGAAAAAAGCACTTAAAAATTAAAGCATGCTTGTTTTGGATGGCATTACGAAGCCCTTCTGCTGGCTGTGGACACAGGAGCTGGGTTTGGCTCCTCACGCCCGTCCCCCAGCTCGGGACCCAGCAATCCCACGGGCAGGGCGGCATCAGCGTCCGGGTCCCAACCCTCCCAGGCAGACAAGAGAAGGCTCCCGGAGGGGTCTCCCTGCTTCCCGGGAAGCCACGGCCATGAACGGCCACCAGCGGCCACGAAAATGACAGTCATCAGGAACTCCTGCAAGAAGGCGTGCGGGCGGGCACGGTGCCGGGACAGGCTCCTCTGCCCTCGCTCCCTCCCAGCTGGGCTGGATGACCGGGGCTGGGGGCAGAACTGGTGAAGCAGATACTGGGAACCGAGATGGAGATAGCCGCCTGGGAACTTCAGCAAGCAAACTGCCTGCTTGGTCGCATCAGGTGGATTGGGCACCTCCCTGGTGCTCCAAAATCGTGGCGTGCCTTTGCACGTGCCCATACACATCGCTCCCAACGCGCTGCAGCAGCAGCACCCTGCCGTTCGCCGACAGCTCGCCTGCCACGGCGGGTGAGCCTCAGTGACGAGCGGTCAGAGCCAGCGCACACGGCTGACGTCGCGAGGTTTTCGGACTGCATTACCTTTGGGACGTTTGTTTTTTCTTGCTACCAGGAGGAAAAAAGCGAGCTGCACGTCTCTGCGTCACCCGCACCCAAGAGCTGTGTCCCACCGCGCTCAGATTTACTACCCGCTGCTGCGAGAGCAGAGGGAGCAGGCTGGCTCCTGCCCTGCCGACGGGACCTGTTTGTTGGTACCTGAGCTGTAAGAACTCTTCTGGGGAGAAATAAAATTAAAACCACTGCTCCTCGATGAGCAATAAACCAGAACCATTTTGGTAGCAAGTTCTTCAAGACAACGTTCCAGCAGCCCAGCAGCTCCGGGAGGCACTGCCCATCCCAGCAATGGTGGAAGTATTTAAACTGCAATGTTGGCACATCTAACCACGCAGGGCTCCCCCGCTTCCCACAGCCGCTTTCCTTTCCCTATCACCCGTGACTCCCCACCGCTTCGCTGTCAGGGCCATCAGCCCTGTTTTTCAGGGTATTTTCTTCTGCACTCTCACATCAAATGAACTCAAAGATGAGTCACCCAGTGACCTACATTGTAGCTTCTAGATTTTGAGCAGAAAATCTCAGATTTTGGATATGGGCACTCTGTCAGGTTTTGGTAGAGCTACAGGTTTTGGAACAGAGACAAACTGTAACAAGGATCTTTACCAGTGATACAGGAGCAACTTTCATTCAGCGAAGAAAAATACTGGGGCTGTAATTTTATAAAGAAAAATGCCCCTTTCTGCCTGGAAAAAACAATCTCAAAATGGAAGCGCTCTGTTCGAAGAGGCTTTGGCGTGAGTGAGAATCCAGCTAACCCAGCCGATTACATTTTTTCAGATTAACAAGGTTTTAAATTAAGGAAAAGAATGTTTCCTGGAACGCAAACAAAAGTGAATGAAATTCACAGTTTTGGTATTAGAAACCTGCACACGTTTCCCGAAGCTCATTACGCTCCATCAGCCTCATTTTTTCAGACATTTACTGACTATTAATAGGCCAAGCACATTCGTTATCTGCAGGATTAGCGCGGCGGCCCCAGCCCATGGCAAGGACCCAGGGGAGGTTATTCAGACAGTACCTCCGAGAGTCATCCCAGCTTCGTAGCACTTCCGCAGGCGGCAGGACGGGCAGTTTTTCCTTCTGAATTTGTCGATGGTGCAGTCGTTCCGGCTGGCACAGAGGTATTTTTGTTTACCTACAAACATCAGAGGAAACAGCAGATGGGTGGTGGGTACCGATCAGACCAGGTTTACAAGGAGAAATGGGCTCACGCTTTCTCAGTATCACCAGGGTCACCGGCATCGCTAGAGGAGAGGAGAGGAGAGGAGAGGAGAGGAGAGGAGAGGAGAGGAGAGGAGAGGAGATCGGTGCTGGTTTCCCAGTTCACCCCCCAGCAGAAAATTTATGTTGGAAGTTGGTTGGGTTGGGGAACTGATTGCATGGGGAGCTGCTGCCCCACAGGCTCTGCTGCCGTGGGTCCCATGCCAGGCTGGCACCAGTCACGCTGTCCCCTGGGCTGCACCCACAGCCAGACAGGAGGAAACTGGGACCAGCAATTCCCTGTAAGGGAGACCCTCTGCAGCAGCAGAATTAAGGGGGCTTGCAGAAAAATTCAGAAGTTACTTATTGTCAGACTAACCGGCATCTTAGTCTCACCTTTCCACTTGTTTAGAGAGCAGCCCTTAGAGTTCCAGATTTCAGCTCTTTTTTTTTTACTGCCTCATTTGCTAGACATGCCAAGAATGAACTTTCCTTCCTGACTCCCAATTTGTTTTCTTGTCAAGTCTAAACATGTTTCCTGGATCAGGATTTATCTAATGTTCTTCATACCGTTCCAAACTAAATCAGTCTCAGTAAATAATAGAGCTGTGCACCTCAGACTCTGCATAAGTAGTCTATATGGGAAATCAGTCTATATCCAGCTTACCCTTTCTTTGTCATCCTGCAAGTGTTTGACTTCTATATTCTTATAGGCATAGCCCTTTGGAGTCATCAGAGATCCATTAAAAGGACGAGGTTGAGTCTAACCGCTTCATGTACCAGTTTTGACAAGAGATGCACCGATTTTGGTGGGCTGATTTAACAGCTCCCCACCTCCCACACACACGTCCACAACTTCTGAAGATACTAGAATCAGAAAAAGCGGCAAATTTTTAGCAGCCCAGTATCACAGACCTCGCTGGCACCGGCTTCCCTGTCGCCCTCCCTGCTCCGGAGAGCAGCTCTGTTTTCTGCGCCCTGGGCAGAGCGGAGCCCACGGAAGGTCCCACCGCTCCTCCCGGCGCTGGCTGCCAGCAGCGCACGGCCGCGGCTTCGCTGGCACGGCCGGCCGCCAGCTGCAAAATCCCACCTGCAGCCTCTCATCCCAGGGTCGCAGAAAAGTCATTACAAGGCTCTGTTATCATCAACTCCTTCTCACACTGCGTGCGCACGGGACTACGCTAAGGAGCTGCAAAAATACCATACGTCTGAACTTCTTAGACTCATTAAAAGCCGATCATTACGCCACCCCCAGTGCCTTAGCTATTAAGACTGGAGACATAATGGGGCAAGAGTGCATTACCTGCAGCACATGATACCTTGCTAAGCCCCTTTAATACCGTTCTCATCAGCACCTCTTCTCATCCCCCTCCCTTTGCTCATTACCAGCGTTAAGGACACTTCGACAAGCCTCAGAAGCAGCGATTACACCAAATCCCAGAGAACACAAGCACCATCCTCCCTTTCAACAGTTCATTGAGGAGGATGAGTAATAAACAACTTCAGCTGAAACTGGGTTACTTGGAGTTATTTTTGTGCTACGGGAAATGAGTGCCGGGGCCATACTCTCTCCACTCGACCTCTTTACGTGCACACATCAAACAAGAATGGACGCCCTACTTTCTCAGGCATGGGCATGGAGAGCTGTAAGGTGATTTTGCTCTCCGTCCCCGCCAGCTGCGCTGCAGGATTCCTGTCTCATGACAACGTCTGACACTGGGATGCTCCAGAGCCCATCAAAACTACCACGAGCATGAACGGCTGGGGCTGCGCCTACCGGGAAGGCTTAAGCCCAGCCCACGGGGCCAACTCGGTCCCTGGCCGAGGCCGTCGGGCTGCCGCAAGCAGTGCTGCCCCGGCAGCATCTGCTCAACCTCCTGCTCTCCCCTTGCCCATCAGCTCCTGCTCCTTCCCTCTCTCACCTCCCTAGTCTAAACTACAGCATTTTTGCAACAATAGCTCAAAATCTTTAAAAAGGTCAAGCCCCTCCTGCGAATAGCTTTAGTAAGGGAAGGCGGCAGGGTCACTGCCCGAGCCCCCCAAGGACGCCCCAGGGTCAGGCACAGCTCTGTCTAAATTCCCCTGCCAAGAGGAGGAACACCCACCGCACCAGCCCCCTCCGCTCCCCCAGGCTCCGGGCAGCGCCCTGACACGCGGCTCGTCCCCCACCCCGCTCTGTCCGCCCAGGCACCCACGGGAGGGGAGCAGGGGGCGGACGAGATTTGGGAACCCGGTTCAAGCCTTGCTCGGTGAGGCAGCCGTGCCATTTGCCATCGGCTCTTCAGCAGCATCCGCCGCCTCTGGCACAGCTGGGCAGGGACCGGAGAGGGAGCGACCTCCCACCAGCCGAGACCAGGCAGGTGCCTCCGCGCCTGCGGCCCTCCTGGATCACAAAAACGGGCACGTTAGAAGAGTCTCTACAACAACTTTACCTCCCTGCTGATGGGCTCGGATGAATGCAAGCTTTTAAGTTGCAGTCAACAACTCACCCCCCGGTCATGGTGCAGTAATTTTGCTGAAATAGCGAGGGCCTGCTTCCTGGTTCACAAAATATACTCTTTGGGGCAGGAACCCATTTTCTGTTAGCTGAACGTGCACAGTCTGGCACTGTTTATTTTAAGCTGTTAGCCATTAACAAAAAGGGAAACAAATGGTCATGCAATGGCTATTCATGAGTCTGCTTCTGCTCAGCAGGAGAATAAGCTGCTTGCTCATCCTGTCCTAACTCCTAGGGATGTAGAGATTCTCTTTTAATTATTGGAGAAACGCAGCACCCTCATCACTGCTATCCCCAGCTGTGGATACGGTTTGTGAAACCTGGGAGAGGGACCACACCTTGTCACTGCCCCAGCGCAGCTAACCGTCCTGAACCGCCTGCGCTCGTCCCATCGACCGCAGAGAACCGCAGAGGACCGCGATGCTCCTCGCCAGACCAAGCATCTCTGGTGGCTACGGCAGCAACAGCGGCTCTTCTGCTTCACCCACACCAGCGTACACCGTCCCTTCTCTTCAAGCTGGGAGCGTGCACTACTTGACAGGGATGTGAACGGCTGTGTAGCCCGAGCACAGCACGGGCTTACGGAGGAGAAGGTGCCACTGGCTGTAAAAGCCCAGAGAACAAGGAAGGGTGGCTGGAATACAGACGGGGTCCATCTGTCTTAAGTAACTTCTCATATACAGAGACTTGGTTTTAATTTCAGGATAATTCACTCTCTTCATTTAAGAACAAGCTGAGGCATTTGCAATCAGCTCTTCTTTATTTAAAGATAAATGCACTGGTTTTTCTTTCATTGAGTTTAACACTGCAATGGTTTTTTTTTCTCTTTTTCTTTCCTGCAAACAATAGAGTTGCTTTCTCGTATTACTCCAAAGCAGAGACTCTTGCTTTGCAAACCTGTATGTACAGGTCTAAACTTTAAACATACTCTCCTATTTTACCCAGCGGTCCTGCTCCTTGCAAAGCCAATCACTCAGACTCTTTACAACGGGGATGTTGGCAAGGCGTCAGCCTCAGATATAATTACGCAGTTGACGACACCGCAGATGTATGCCTAGGGAAGACCCCTCCCCTTGCCTGCTGATCCAGATACTGTTTGACATGCATGGAGGTGAGAAGTGAAGTTGCAAAGGTACTCAGTACCCCTCTGCTCTGTCAGGCCAGCACAGGAATCCCAGGAGGTCAGTCTGTGCAACCAAGGCTCTTGCAGGCTGCTGCAGCTCCCCCCTTCACTGCACCCCACGAATTCGCTGCTCTGCCACTGCCCCCTTCGCTGGCAACAGCCCCTGACGGCTCGGGCTCCCTCCTGTGCCACCTCACGCCAGACAGAAAGATGCTTCTGCTGTCACCGAGTGCTCCTGCTCATCACCTGGGACTGCAGCGAACATCAGGAGCAGAGGGGAAGAGCAGTTCTCCAGTCTTGACTAAAAATACAAGATTTATGGAGAAAGATTAGTTGCTCAATCCAGAGAAGTTATTTAACTAAAAGCCTGTTGCCACATCAGTTGTTGGGCCTAGAGTAGCTTTCTCTTCCACAAAGCAAAGTAATCTATGCAAACGTCTGGAGTAAGATTTACGATTGTGAATGTGAAAACCCATTAAATGCCTTTTGGAAGAGAGATATATCCTTGTATTTCAGGGCAGAAACCAAATTCTAATAATTGGGGGATAAGGCCAAGCTTTCTGAGAAAGCGAATCCCCAGGGTCTCATGTAACCACAGGGTCTCTAGTGCTCTTCTGCAAAAGCTCTGCTCCCCATCGCTGCCAGCAGCTGGGCTGTGGCAAGAGCCGAGCCTGCGGGCTTGGGGCTGGGACCACGCTAAAGTTCCCACTTATGCCCCCATTAGAAATAATCAAAGAGGGCACAGCTATAAAGCTCTCGGGAACCAACACTAAGCCACTATTAATAAAATATCCTTGCAGTTGTTTTCTTAATAGTCACGTATTTACCAGAAGACTAAAGAAAAGAAAAGGAAAGCACCCAGCCCCAATGACAGTGCAGGCTTCCGCAGCGGCTCTGGTTCTTCTGTCTTGGGGCAGTGATTTCAGCAGCCTGCGGTGGCTGGGGAGGCAGGCTGGCTCTGCGGGAAGAGCAAGGGGGAAGCTTTCCAGGGAACCAGGAACGATGGTCTGCAAGTGGAAACATTAGCTAGCCAGAGAAACACCAGCGTGGAAGTTACAGATGTTGGCGAACTAACAGCATGGGCAGGCAACAGCTCCGTACAGGAGACAATCTAGCAGGAAGCCTGGAGCAAACCAAGGCTAAACGACGAGCTTTGAAAGTAAGCAACTATAGAACTGTGCAAACTGAAAAGGCTTTATTTTGAAGATGCTTAAATCCAGCAAGCAAAAATGTTTTAATTGCTCAGCTCTCTGGCAACAAGACAAAACCGAAATGTTTTAACTCCTGAGCCTGTCTGAAGTCCAATTGCCTGCTTCAGACTCCAACCGATGTCATGTCTGACTATGCACGGTCTGAGAGCTTGCTCAAGCGCAGGCTGAAGCAGCGAGCAGCTGCCAGTGAGCGGCACAGCGCAGAGAGCTGCCACCCCTCCGGGCACCCGGCGAAGCGGGTGCTGACGTACCGAGTCACCCACAGAGAAGCACTGCTGCGCGGGGCTGGGGGCAGCTGCCTGTGGACGCCAAAGGGGGAGAAAAGCAGTCCCACCTGGCAGGCAGCGGGGGGGCAGGCAGCAGGCTGTGCCAGGAGGGCCTGAGCTTTCAAAGGTCTGGTTATTCCACCTTCTGCTCTTCCCACGGGTTTTTAAGGCCAATAATACCCAAAGGGTAGCGAGACACCCACCACTGAAGCAGGAGCATCATGGTGCTGCAGCACCATGGAAGTCTTTTGCAGACCCGACTCTTTTGCATACTGTCAGATCAGCCACGAGAAGGAGAAGAAAGCATTTTAAAACATAGAATCATAGAATTGTTTCAGTTAGAAAACATCTTTAAGATCATCGCGTCCAACCGTTAACCTAGCACTGCCAAGTGCACCACTAAACCATGTCCCTAAGGGCCTCATCTACACGTCTTTTAAATACCTCCAGGGATGGTGACTCCACCACTTCCCTGGGCAGCCTGTTCCAAGGCTTGACAACCCTTTCGGTGAAGCAATTCTTCCTAATGTCCGATCTAAACCTCTCTTGGTGCAACTTGAGGCCGTTTCCTCTCGTCCCATCGCTGTTACTTGGGAGAAGAGACCGACCCCCACCTCACTACAACCTCCTTCCAGGTAGTTGTAGAGCGCGATGAGGTCTCCCCTCAGCCTCCTCTTCTCCAGGCTGAACACCCCCAGTTCCCTCAGCCGCTCCCCATCAGACTTGTGCTCCAGGCCCTTCACCAGCTTCGTTGCCCTCCTCTGGACACGCTCCAGCACCTCCATGTCCTTCTTGTGGTGAGGGGCCCAAAACTGAACACAGGATTCGAGGTGCGGTCTCACCAGTGCCCAGTACAGGGGGACGATCACTGGTGATGGTTTTTGAAAATGGTTCACTTCAACTTGTTGTCATCTTGAAAACTGGCAAGAAACTGTTGAGACGTTTCTCTGGTGCAAGGCTAATCCTCAGCAGGTCATGATGTAGAACAATAATCCATATGGAGAGTGACTGCACGGGAATCAGAACAGACTGCACAGCAGTCTGGCTGTTAGCCCTCTAAGAAACTTGCCAAATACTGTGTTATTTTTTTCATTTAGCTCTCTGCTATTTAAAGGCAATCCCATCAGGAATACAGCCTAAGGCATCCCAGTCCTGCGCTGCCAGGAACACTGCACAGAGGCAGCTCTGACCTGGCCAAGGTGGCCATCAGATCTCATGCAATCTTGGAGGGATGAGGAAGGTCTACCTTTTTTCAGGGATGGATGCAGGGGACACAAAAATGCCTCCCTTCCTGGATGGGATGGGACAACAGGAACCCCTGGACTGCCAATTGATTTGGAAGGGTGTCGTGTTTAAAGCATTCTTCTGTTTCAGGAACAAGCGTGGTATCATGAGGACCCGTTAAACCCTCATGTCTTTCGCTCATCCGAGCCATCCTAACCATGCGAAGTGATGCCCTGCCTGCTTGTGTCGAGAAAAAGCAAAATCTGTGCTGAGGCAGATGCACTTTTTGTTTACCAAATCTTTGTTATTGCAGGAGAAAGAGTAATTAGAAGGAGGAGGAGTCCTCCTTCGCAGGCTGCCAGTGTGCCCGGCAGCAGAGGAGCAGCAGCACTTCTTGCCGGGGCAGCAAGCCCCAACCCTCTGGATCCCTCAGCGCTTGGACACCAGAGCGGGGTGACGGAAGGGGAGAGACAAAGGCCAGGTTTGATTACAAGAATGAGGCTGGCCGTCTCGCAAGTGAGGAAGTCCACCTCAGAACTGAAGAATCTGCAGGGTGCATTTTAGAGCTGGCCTATATATAACCTGGACATCTTGAGAGAGTCTATAAATGGAGAGAGCTAACAGAAAGAGATGAGGAAAATATTCAAGTCTTTTCTGTTAACTCTTCCAGCATCTTTCTGGAAGAACTGGTTGGACTTGAGCTTGCAAAAACCCCTCAAATCTCAAACATTTTATCAAAGCAGGAGTGATCTGCTCTACTGGAATCCACACGAATCCCTCAGCGTCTTTCAAAAGGGAAGAGGAACCAACTTTTTTTTAAAAAAAAATCTTTTCCCTTTCTAATCCCTTAGAAGGCAGTGTATGTCTATAAATATCCCTGAATTACTACCAAATAAGTTCAGTATTATATTAGGCAAAGAACATGATAAAAGAAAAACTGTCTGTCTAGCTATTCTCCATTTCCTCCGAGGTGATCTGTTTGTGCTGCTCTTCAGTTCCCAGTCCATTGCTTCTCCCACCCGTCGGAGGCTGCTGGTTTACACCAGTAACAGGAAGGTAACAGAGGCAGAAGAAAAGGTTTCTTTTCTCATCAGGGAAGCTTTCTGATCTGCTGTTGTAAAAAGTCTCCAAAGGTGACCTAAGGTTTTCAGAGATGCATTTTATGGACTTTAAAACATGAGAACACACTGAAATATCAGCTTTCAATATTGCTCCTCAACTTTAAGAAGGGAAGATCTGGCTGGAAAATCACCAAGAGTTAGGATAGAAATCATCACCTACCACGACCCTGCATTCAGTATTTATAAAGGAGTCTATTTATTGTCTCTTCCCCAAAATAAACACTCTATCCGTGTACCTCAGGGTAACATAAGATGAAACCTCACACTCGGGCAGGTCCCCCCCACCGCTGCCGCTCCTCGCTGCAGACACACTTCGCTGCACGGTCCCATCCAGGGGAAAGGCAAAGGGCTCTGCTGCCCGACCCTAACGCAACCAAACACTTCTAAGCCTCTGCGATACCTCGAGGCTTAAAGAGCAAGAAGAGGCATAAATACCATCTAAATTAATGACATAACACAATCAGGAGAGGGAACCACCACAGCGTATGATTAAGAGCAGCGCGAGCAGCCCAGGCTGCCTCCTCTCCCCCACAGGCATCTCCCAGCCCTCATCCGCACGCCACCAGGACAGAGCCCACCCTGGTGTAAAAGGAGGAGCACCGCTCCGGGACGCGCCAGCTGACAGGGGTACTTCATCAGCAGTTTATCTGACAGAGCGCGCCAAGACTCCACTTACTATAAATCACCAACAACTTGCTGACTTAAACAAGCATCTGTTATTTACTCTGGCTGCACAAGCCAATCCATTTGGCCGTACACAGAATTGGTGTATAGCGAAGAGAAGTATCTGTAAATTATTACCTTGGGACAAATATGCCAAACTTACGATCTATTCATATTATTTGACTGTACTATTAGGGCAACAGGATGCTCTTGTCCTCTATGGCACAGCCTCGATTCTTCCCTGAACTAGTGCTGGCAAGTTCGCTCCTGCCATGCATGACGAATGAGGGAAAACGTGACTCCGAAAATGCACAGGATAACGCTAGAATTAATCTAGAAGCAGTGCTCTGACATCGGCAGGCGAGCACCCATCAGTTTGGGACCTCCGCTCGACAGAGGGGAGACGTAAGGCGCGGGAGGGGAAGGTCACGGCGAGACAAGCCAGGGACAGAAGCCTCCATCCCCACCGCTGGCCCCACCGCTGGGAACGGCGGTGCCTCCCTCTCCCAGGGATGCTGTGGCCTGTAACACCGATTGCCAACCGTGTGCCGGTGCACCGAATAAATTATGTTAGCACCGAGGAGGAGTGGCGATTTGTATTCATTCATCACTCCAGAAAACAAGTCAGATGTGTGATTTACAGGCACATTATGTTACCAGACAGTTAGGCTTCCACAACAGAGACTCTCACTCTGCTGCCAAGGAATCACGACTCTTAACTGCAGTTAGAAACAGACATTGCTGACCCACAGCCCCAGGAAACAGCTGGGCTAGGTCCTTCTGCATGCTAATTACCAAGGAAAGATGGTGCAAAGACCTTGCTGTTGAGAGGGAACATCTGGGCTCACACTTATCTCTGGAGAGCCTGGCACTAGAGAGCTGGAAATAAAGGAGAAGTTGCTTTCTCAAGGGTTGGGGAGAAGGATCATGGACACTAAGGTCAGAGCACGGCTCTTGACGGACAGACAGTTCTGCCGTTTTGCAGGTATTGAGAGAAGGGACCCTCTGAAAGGGATGCAAGAGAGGAAAAGCATCCCCTAAATTGGGAGTTGTGCGTCTGAGATCGCAGGAGGGCTGATGGGAACTTAAAGCACCCTTGAGAGCCAAGAGGAGAAGCAGGAACTGACAGCTCCGGGGTCTCACTAGGTCATGAAGATAATCAGGCATTGAAAAGGATTGTGCTTTGGCAAACCGGTTTGGCTACTTTTTGAGGGCAATCTGTGAAGTGGAATGACAAACATAGGTCAAAGAAACCAATTTATCCTTGAATTTTCTCCTTTACTAGTTTAAGAGACCTTAGAAACCCACCACACTTTGTCCCCACCACTCTTGCTCAGTCCTCTTGGCTTGGCAGGCTCCCCAAAGCGAGGCTGCTTAACCCCTTTCCACAGGAGGAAAACATATCATGGTGCTGCAAATCCCTCCAGCACCTATATGTTAATGACTTGACTGCTGATGAGAGAACTTGTGTCAGTAGCATTTGACTCTTGGAGGTGGGAGTGGTTTTCCCTCCTCTCTCTGTATGCGTTACCTTCAGCTGCCCGTTTGAAGAAGACTTTGCAGCTACCACAAGTGAGGGCTCCATAGTGGCACCCAGATGCTTCATCTCCACAGATCAGGCAAGTCTTTTGAGGTGGAAAGTAATAGTCAATGGGCAAGACATGTTCACGGCCAGTCTCCAACCTGCAGCGTAGAACAGAAAGAGAACAAGGGAAAGGGTCAGCAAACGAGGTTAGGACAAGCTGTGGGTGAGCAGAGCGGATGGCGCTTGGAAGAATGTTCACGGCAAAACCCAAAATTTCAGTGATGGGACAAGCTAAGCACTGATCAGGAAGGAGGCAAGCAACGGCTAAGCCAAACCTTGCTCTGACCATGCAGAAGACCACGCTGGAGTGCCCGTCGGTACAATGTGTGACAATGTGTGACAAAGTACAGGCACGGTGACAGCACAGTCTAGAAAGAGAAGACGACTGGGACTGGCTGTTGCAGTGTTCATGTAACTTTGGCTTCAATAGTGAGGCCTGTACATCAAAAAAGGACTCTGCATGCTCATTAAGCTACTTGATCCCACTCCATTAAGGTCGTTGTTGTCACTTCACTACAGATGAATTTATCCTTTTGATTCTTAATTTAAACAAATTAATTTTTCCTAAGCTATCAAACTCCCTTAAGCTATTCTTTTCTTCTTGCTTTTTTGTCTTGCCTGTTTTCTACCTATTCCCTCTTTCAATGCCAGCCACAGCTGGACTGAACCTTCTTCCAGGATGCCTTGCTCATCCGCATGACTACTAAATCCAGCCAGCAGCCTCTGGTGAAAACATAAAGCATTTGCTGTCAATGTGTCCCAGTAGACTCCTGTTTATACTCACCCCATGACTAAAGGCACTGCTCCTGCGCCTCCCCGTCACACGGGGTACATTGGGAGAGTGCCACCGAGGTCCCTGCCCTGGGACGGCCCCACGGGCAGAGCACGGCGCTGCCAACCACCAAATGGCGAAAACAAACCTCGGAGCCAAAAATAAAAGTTGCAGGGTCTGCCATGTAATAATTATGACTAAATGCTGGCAGTGGGTCAGTGTCGATTATGGAGCTTCACGTTTTCCACTCGCCAGCTCAGTAGTCCAAAAGACCCATTTTGGGTTTTCACTCTGGGTAGCTGGAAACAAGGATGGGGACGGAAACCAGCTTTTAGCAAGGGCAGAGCACGGACTCCCAGGAAGACCTGAGGCCGTCTTTCCCTGTTGCTGCTTCCCCCAACCCCCAGTTTTGACATAACTCTTCCGAGTTCTGCTGGGGAAGCACGAGGAGCCTCCTGCAGCCCTGGCACAACCCAAGCAGGTGCCAAGCACAACGAGAGGGCTGCAGCGGAGCCGGAGTGCTCCGGAGGAGAGCTCCACACCTCCACCCCTCCCACTGCTCCCGGCCAGCACAACCCACAGCTCACACAGTGCTGCAAACGTGGGACCGGGTCCCCGTGAGCCGGGACCCTGGGGGGGGACCTCACCCCCCAGTGCCGCGCTGCCCCGCGCTGCCCGCGCGCCAGGCTGACGTAGTGCCAACCAGCCGCGTTAACCACAGCACCGAGACGCTCCGAGAGCCAGTCCTCCTCTCCGACCGCGTATTCCTCATGCTTCCCTCCATCTGCTTGCCCAAACCCTTTCCTCTTGGCTGGTACCCGTCCTGACACACATTGCCACACACTTGTTCGATCAGTTCTATGGAGAAGCTGCTTTTTCGGAAGGCACGGCAGCAGGAGAATCACAAGTCAACGCAAGGAGCAATAGCATTTTAAGTTATTTGCTAAAACTGGCTTTTTGTCGAAACACCGGATGAGGCAATTAGTTTCTAACAGTCAGTAGGTCACCGCAACTTTTTGGTCAAAATTAGATCTGCTTTTGGTTTCTGGTATTGTTTGAATGCTTGCAGGCGAGCTCTTAGAAATCAAATTATATTAAGAGCGAATGTGACAGTGCTGGGACTTCTTGGGAAAAATCTTTATACTCAGAAAAGCCCCATTTGTGCCCACATTGTGAACAAACCCAAAATCCACTGAAACAGAAAACAGCCCTGGGAGAGATGGCAGCCAGAATCTTGTGAAAAGTCTTGCAACTTTTAGAAAAAGGGGTCAAACACCAACACAGACCCCAGGGCGAGGGAACGCTGTCCTGCTTCTCAGTTCCTCTGGCCCCGTGGCCAGCCCCTCTCCGCGTCCCGCAGGTCCGCAGGCAGCTCTGCCTGCCCGGGTAGCACGCCAGCAAGGGCACATCTCACACACCGAAAGAGCGGCTGGCAGCACCGGAGTTTAATTAAGGAAAGATATGCATGCTGCCTGTGCCAATCACCAGCTTTTCCACTGGGGTTTCCATCTCTGCGGTAAGTTATAATGCACGGCACCGCTGCCCTGCGCTTGCCGGGCTGGGACTGCAGCAGGCACCCCACGCCATCCCCCACCTCTTCCCCACCTCTCCCACCCCTCTCCCATCCATCTTCCCCGTCTCGTTTCACTACTCCCAAAACGTAGGCAGATCCTGCAACCTGCACTCACAAAGCAGCAGTTCCAGGGACATCGGGATTAAAACTACTTGTGGTGGAAGAGCTTAAAGAGCAATCACTCTTAAGGAGAACTGTGGCAAGGACAATGATGCACTCGCGCAGGGGCAGCTGCCTGGTTAGCATCTTCTGCTCAGATATTTTAATTCTGGTAATACGAGTAGCTTCTTTAGTCCAGACTATCCCTTCCCTTTTGTTCCGCTTCCCAAGAGACATAAATTAAACTGAGGAGAGAGAGGTTTTAAATGAGAAGAAATGTTTCCTCAAGAACAGATGAGGAACCAATATTTGACTGGTTTAAATCATACCAGAGGCTGAAAAATACTTTCCGGTGCAGACGGGACTTAAGGGACTGTTGCTGTTGTTATGTGAACAACTCGCTGGGATGCTTAATTTCAACCAAGGACTAACTCTGTTACCGGAGTACTGGTGCGGTTTGCCTTTCACACAGGTCAGGGCTTTTGCTGAAGTACAGCTGTCTTTTCTAAACCCCTCACACCTTGAGAGTAAAGCATGAGATGGGACAATTATTGGTGAGATCA